>NC_067408.1:103056955-103679942 GCF_009764475.1 Pristis pectinata | reverse complement strand
TTTAGTTGGGCATTTGATTACTAATTTAATTAGTTCGGCACAACATTGTGGGCCAAAGGGCCTATTCCTTTGCTGTACTGTTTCATGTTCTATGTTTATGTTGTTCTAACTTCACCTCAATGCAATAACACGTTTAGTTTCAAACTTTCTATTTCTAAAAAGTGATCCATTCATCTAATGAATCTTCTTGGTCTCTGTATTCTTTTCCAGACAATGGACTTTCTCAATCCTCATACAACTTGTGTCCATACTCTGTAAAGCGGAATATGACAAAGACTGTGTCCTACGTAAAATCATTCACCACGCATGAATCCTGTGGAGGTTGGCAGCCATGGAAAGTTTGCCCAAAGCAGATCTTTAAAACACTCTATCGTACAACCATTGTGGAAACAACTGAAACCCAGTTTGGCTGCTGCAAGGGATTTGAGCAACAAGGGCATTACTGTGTACTGCGTAAGTACAAGAGAACTAAATAAGTGCATGTCTACCATGTAACACATCGTCTAGTTATGTAATATAAGGTGGTACAAGTCAGGGACATTGACTCGAGTTTACAGAAATGAGGTAAGTTAGTATGTGTGCCACCTGTAAGGATCCTATCCAATGGCTTCAGGTGTTTTTTCACTTTTTCTTTGGATGTGGATGTCACACACAGGGCCAGTATTTATTGTCAAATTTCATTGATCTTGAGATAGTGATGGTGATGAGGCATCTTGCTCAACTGTGTGCGGTGAAGGGATTCCCACAGTATTGTTAGGGGCAGAGCTTCAGTGTCTTAATGAATTCCATGGTCAGGATAACCTGTTTCTGAAGAGAACCTGGAAATGGTGGCATTCTCATGTGCCCACTGGTCTCATTGCTGATGACACCAAAATTAATGGTATAGTGGACAGTGAAGAAGGTTGTCTAAGGTTTTCTACAGGATATTGATCAATTCAAAAAGTGGGCAAGGGAATGGCAGATGGAACATAACCTAGACAAGTGCAAAGTGATGCATTTTGAGAGGTTAAACCAAGGCAGGACATACATAATGAATGACAGGGCCCTGGGGGAATGTTGAGAGACATGGTGGACATAGTTTCCTGAAAGTAGCGATATAGGTAGACAGAGTGGTGAGGCAGGCGTACGGCATGCTTGCCTTCACTGGCCATGCCATTAAGTATAGGAGATGGGGCATCATATACAGTTGGACAGAACATTGGTTAGCCCACACTTGGAGTCTTGTGTGCAATTCTGGTTGCTGTGCTTTAGGAAGGATGTGATTAAGCTAGAGAAGGTGCAGAAAAAAATTCACAAAGATGTTGCCTGGACTGGAGGGCTTGAGTTATAAGAAGGGATTGGATAGGCTGGACCGGTTTTCCCTGGAGTGAATCCTGGAGGCTGAGAGGTGACCTTATAGAAGTTTACAAAATCATGAAGGGCCCAGATGAGGTGAATGGTCACAGCTTTGTTTTCCCAGGGTAGGGGAGTCTAAAATTAGAGGGCATAATAGAAGGTTTAAGGTGAGAGGGGAAAAATTAAAAGAGGATCTGAGGGACAAGTTTTTCCACACAGAAGGTGGTAGGGAAAAGGAACGAGCTGTCAGAGGAAGTGATATAGGCAGGTACAATTATAATGTTTAAAAGATATTTGAATAGGTACATGGATAGGAATGGTTTAGAGCACATATGTGTCGAGCACAGGTTTTCCTAGCTGTGGTCATGCTATAACCAATGCTCACGTAATACGGATAGTGTTCTCTAATCTATCAATCGCGTTATGATCAATTCATGCTATGGACACACGCATTATAGCAGGACTAGCTGCACTTAATTTTTTTTCAATAGTTTCCAGGTGTCCCTGATCATCAGAGACATTTGGAAGCAAGGAAAAAACCTTCTAGCTGCACACGCCGTCAGGAGAACATCAGGGAGGTCCATGGCTGGGGCCTGAATTTCCGCTGCCGGCTGCCTGGTTGTAAGCATGGTCCATTGCATCTCGTGGGACCTCCCTGGCAGTGATGCTGCCAGTGCTTTGCGAACCACACATTTGCAGAGGGTAAATTACTATTATAAGCCGGCACAAAACACATGGCTTACTGAGCAGCAGTGATCCCTGCTTCAAGGACTTGGACTACCTGCAGAAGGCACCTCAAAGTTAATGCACTCTCCCAGGCCAGCAGCCTCAGCACTGAGAAGCTAATCGCCACTCATTCGTCTACACTGGTCAGGACACATTGTTCATGTGCCTGTCATCACACTCCCAAAACAGGCACTGAGTTTTGCAACGGGAAGAGGTCCCCTGGTGGACAGAGGAAAGAAAGTTCTCAAATCCTCCTGGAAAAAGCCCAACATCTCCCCTGACTCCTGGGAATCCTTGGCCTGTGATCCCTCAAAATGGAGAAGGAGCATTTGCAAAGGCACTGAAATATTACTTAAAATATTAAAATATTGCTGCACAGATCATTATCTTTGACAATTAGATTAGGAGAATCTCAAGTACTTGAACAGAATTCTTTATTTCATTATTTTGTTTAGGGCATTAATCCATTTGAAATCAATGGTTTAACAACCTTATTGATCTAGTGGACATTGGAATTTACCACAAATGGACCTTGTGTTTATGCTGTATAAATTACACAGTTTAGTATCAGGACATTAAACATCAATGATTATTGTTTGTTTCACTTCCCCAGCTCTGAATGGGACCAAGGCGTTTGCTTCACATCCAGGAATGTGCCCCAACAAGGAGAATGCAACGGGGAACCGCACTTGTAGATGGGACACTGACTGTCCAGGACTGCAGAAGTGTTGCATCATCAGCGGGGAATCAGTGTGCACCTCACCAATTCCAGCAAGTACGGCATTATACTGATACAGTCAATGCATTGTCTCTCTCTCATTCATTCTGCTATTTCTCCAATTTCTCCCAAATTGTCTTGAGGATAATCTCCCAGATTGTCTTCAGGAATTCTCCCAAATTGTCTTGTGTTCTTGTGATAACTCAGGAGTGTGAATCTGCCATGTGAAAACAAAGTATTTAGTATAATTGGCAATTGGGCCATTGGAAAGATAAGGAGAGAATGGTTTACAGCAAGCTGTGACTTGGAGATGGTCTCAATGGTATCCGCCAAAGGGAACTGGATACAATTTGTAGGAAAAAGAACAAATGAGTGGAACTAGTTAAAACAGTGCCGACAAAAAAGCTGATAAGGGGCTGGCTGCTTGAACGTGCTCCTTTTGTAGTCATAATACATCTTAGTTACTATGCCTTGAACTGGAATCCTGCAGATCACTGGAATTATGATAATAAGATTATCAGCACTGCATGCATTTGAATTTAATAATTAAGGCAATAATCCATTTCAAATATATCAGAACTCCACAATTATGCTACTTGCATAGATGTCACTGTGATGAAAAATGCTGCTTGGATCTTCTCTAGGTAAAAAAATGTTTGTTAACAGTGGTTTCTTGAAAACACTCCCCTTTAATTATATTTACTCATTTCTGGGTCAGTTTTTTTTGATTTGGGTGGGGTGCATTTCATCTGCAGAATCTACCTTCACTTTGTATCACAAGACAGTGTTCGACCAGTCAACTGCACCAATTACTCGCAAAGGTCGGCAGCTCTGCTAATTAACAGAAATCAGACAGTGTCTCAGTGGAATCTGCCCCGTGACTTAGTCACTCATTTGTCAGTGGGGACCGAGAGTGCAGTAAACATGACAAGGATCCGTATTACACCCATGGAGAAAGGCACCCTCTTTGTTTAAACATTTTTGGCAAATATTTTCATTTTTCATTCTCTTGGTACCATGGGATAAAAACTCCAAAGCTTGGTAATAACTTGGTACCATCGGGTAACATGGTGTTGTTCAAGCAATGAGAACACGTCACTGTGGTGCTGATGTATGCTTTCATGTAGAACATAATAAGCAACTATTTTTGCTTATTATGTATTGGAAACCAAGAGACAAAACCATAATGACATGGCTGCTTTAACCAAGCTTTTCAACTTGGTTGTTCTTGAGTTGTGACGTAATTGGGAATTTCTGAATTTAACTTATCCTGACACTCGACAGGCTCCAGCTAGGCTCATATGATGCTGCAGTGGTGAAGTTCAGGGAGCAGGGACTGAGGGAGTTCGGTGAAGTGCGATTATGCCTTAGCTCCCTGTACATCCAGAAGAGGTCATAAGTTTATCACCTGCAGTTAACCTTGACACTGCCAGGAGAACTGTTCCAGTGGCAAGGGCAGGTTTACTCTCTGGATATTGTTTACCTGGGGACATAGTACCTGCACATGTGCAATGTCCTCCTTCCATGCTGTAACTATAAACTAAAAAGGGTTCCCAGAATTTTCTAATGAATTGGTAACCATGTGATGCCAAAGCTGCACAACCCTAACTCTTCCTCAACAACGGAACACCACAGACTACCTCTTCCGCTATTGCAGACTTGTCTCTGATTGTGGCTTTTTTTTCTCTTGAAACTGATGTGAAGGAGCAACCTGCGTGAAAAGGTGCTGGGCATGTTCAGTGTTAACTTTCCAGATATTTTAATGAAACTTTACTGGGGTTCAAACAATTTAGCAGATACAAAGATTCACCCACACACACCTGCAGAGTAATATTCTACAAAATAATTCTTACAGAAAATATTGTCAATAGGAAAGCTAAAAAGAAATCAAAGGAACATATAAACAAAGGGCTAAACATCAAAATAAAGACCATGAAGAAGTAGTTTCACTCATGCAGTTGACATCCTTTATCAGAATGTTGCTGGTTCATTGACTGAGTGTGTACAGTTTATGATGCTTCTCGATTTGTCTCGTTGCAGCGGATGAAGGGTACTTCAATTTGTTGATTGAAGTGAAACAGGATTTTGAGCAGACCAAAGTGGATCTGATGAATCATCTGAGATTCTTGTATTCAGTGGTATGTCAACTGTTTATTCATCGCTATTTTATTACAAATTTTAATTGTCTTTATATATGTTATTTCAATTCTAACCCAGCCTTCCACAAAGACTAACAATTTAGGCTGAGATCCCTTAGGGTCTGGGACATGCCCACTAAAAGAACAAAGAACTATTAGCCCTGATTTTTTGAGGTGCTAGTGAAACTGTCAGCACTTAGACAGCAAGTTCCAGAGTAAACACAAGTACAATTAACAATGAAAATCCAGATAACTCAATTTTCCAGTGTCGAAGGCTTTATTGATGGAAATCCTTTGAAATCGTTGAATTGACATGAACTTCGATTTCTTACGCACTAAATTGTAAAAGCCCTTGAAAAGAAGTCTTGTTCGATGGCATGTATCTGAGCATTGTCAGATATTAGCCGTGTATTGAACTATGAAAACTGTAAAATAAACTCTCCGGTCTTGAAGAATCTATGTATTTTACTTCCCTGATAAGTTATTTCCATTACACTGTTTTTAAATAATTAAAAAAAATAACTAATTTAGGAAGGTTATCTATAATATTTCAGTTTCCATCTCTTTATCTCACACTATGTTATTTGAAAATTGGAGCTTTCTACTTTCTGGTTTGCAATTTGTGAAAACTCTTCAAAGTGATTGGCAGCTCACCCTGCTCAATGACATCACCAGTGGGTTCCTGTGAGAGGTACTGAGGCCTTAGTAACAAGTGGGTCTCAGCTGACGTATCCCTTCATCTTTGGCGCCAAAATACCCATCAAGCTCTGTGAGACTTCTTCAGTTTTTATGGAAATTTTAAAAAAAACTTTTAAGATTGCTGGAATTAATTTAAAAAATACATATATTATTGAAACATTAAAAAATTAAAACAAATCAAATTTACAGAAATCATTAGAACACTAAGAAATAATTAAAATAAGTAAAGAGTACAAAAGCTTTCTTCCCAATCTCCAGACTTGGAATCAAGTCAATAGAGTCTGAAATCCAACACCAGGGGCAGGGTTGGAGAACCAATTCCCTGTGTAATTATATGAAATCTCAGCAATGCATGGTTACAGGGCTTCATGGTCCAGGAATTGCTTCAAGGCTTTTAAATTTCTCTAAAAACTGTAAAACAGTGGAGAGAGCCACTCTTGTGAAAAGCCCATAGAGTACGAGAACTTCTATTGTAAGGGTCACAGAACCATCCCTGTGTAACACTGTGCTACAATTGACATTCTTGGTTTCAGAACAGTGTTTTCTATCAACATGTTGCAAATTCTCAGCATGTAGTTCAGCGGGTGAGACCTAAACTAATATAAGGGCGTAGCTGAATTCTATAGGCAAATTCAACCCATGTGATGCATTGCCTGAATTAATTAATTTTCCTTCAAGATAGTAGAGACAGTGCACACATTTATTACAAAGTGGTAATAAAGCAGCTGTTCTATAAGAATCAGAATCAGATTTATGATCACTGATTTGGATGATGTGATATTTGTTGTTTAGCAGCAGCAGTCCAGTGCAAAGACATAAAATTACTATAAATTACAGATATAAGTAAATAGTGCAAAGAAAAGGAATAGCAAGGTAGTGTTCATGGGTTCATGGACTGGTCGGAAATCTGATGATGGAAGGGAAGAAGCTGTTCCTGAATCATTGAGTGTGGACTTCAGGCTCCTGTACCTCCTCCCTGATGGTAGTAATGAGAAGGGGGCATGACCCAGATGGTGAGGATCCTTACCATCTTGAGTATGGTAAGTGATGCACCTTCTTGAGGCACTGCCTCTTGAAGTTGTCTTTAATGGTGAGGAGGGTTGTGCCCATGATGGAGCTGGCTGAGTCTGCAACGCTCTGCAGCCTCTTTTGATCCTGTGCATTGGAGCCTCCATATCAGGCAGTGATGCAACTAGTCAGAATACTCTCCACTGTAGGTCTGTGGAAATTTGTAAGAGTCAATGGTGACATACCAAATCTCCTCAAACTCCTAACAAAGTAGATTTGCTGCTGACACATCTGCGTTCTCTACAGGTGATTGGTGCTCTGCACTCAGTGAACTGCTCCATCTATCACCTCCACACCCAATCAGATGGAGGGAACAAAACCCTGTCAAAGCTCCTGCTCGGCACCAGACCTCCTACAACATTGGGGAATATATCTAAAGAGCTACAGAAGGTTCTGATAAACATTGATGAAATTTGTCACTTGGAAACTAAAGGTAAATTTCACTATGTTTTATGTTGATATATAAAGACCGTTTTGATGTAGCTATGGAGGGAGTTAATTTTTCTTTGGAGGGATTGCAGTGAAGACTGCTTCTTGGGATGGCAGGATGGATGTATGATGACTTGATGAAGCTCATCTTTGCTGGAACTTGGAAGAATGAGAGGGGAACATAGAAACACACACAATTCTAACAGGGATGGACAAAGTAGAAGTAGGAAGAATGTTCCAGATGGCAGAAAGTCCAGGATGAGGGGCCAAAGTCTGAGGATAAGGGGTAAACCATTTAAGCCAGAGATGAGGAGAAATCACTTCTCCCAAAAAATGGGGAACCTGTGGAATTCTCCACCTCAGAATGGAGTTGAGGACAAATCAGAAAATATATTCAAGAAGGAGTTAGATATTGTTCTTGGGCTAGACAATTCAAGGGACATAGGGAATTAACAGGAAACTGGATGATCAGCATTGATCATGCTGAATGTCAGCAGGGTCAAAGGGCTGTATGGCCTACTCCTGCTCCTTTTTTTGTGTTTCTATTTTCTCTAAAAATTAATTTTAACTGTTGTGAAACAAAGGTAAGGAAACAAAGAAAACAGTAGTGTTGAAATTTGATCACATCTCTTCATTCTTCGATGAAACTTTTGCAGTAGGTAATTTGCAGATATGTTATTCAACAAAACAATGACAGAGCCAGGAAAAGAGTCTCCACTCTCCACTCTCGGTCCTGACATGGAGTTTTGACCCGAAACGTCGACAATCCCTTTCCTGCCACAGATGCTGCTTGACCTGCTGAGTTCCTCCAGCAGATTCTTTGCTGCTCCAGACTGCAAAATCTGCAGTCTCTTGTGTCTCCAGAAAAAAAGAATTATGTAGGCAGATGACTAAAAGATTGGCTAAGATTAGGTTTTAAAGAGGATTTAAGCAGGGATTTCAAAAGCTAAGGGTTTGGCGGCTAATGATGGCACAATGGAAATAGAGGATGTACAGGAAGCCTTAATTAGAGAACTCCCAAGATCTCAAAGGCTTTCAGGGTTGGAGGAGGTTCTAATGATTGTGATGGGTCAGGGCCATTTTAAGAATAAAGTACTTGGCTCTGCCAAGACTTAAAATTTCTCATTTGCATTTTGGTATCAAAGGTCACTTTTCCACAACTGTTTTGAAGGAGGGCACGTATTACTGTTGCAAGCAATCAATTTTCCCACATTCTTTCCTACTTTTCCATTGTTTTTCTTCTGCATTCAAACACTTGTGTGCATGCGCAGGTAGGGTTATTTGACTGTGGGGGCTGCACACATTTGCATAAGCCCAGCAACCACATACCATTCAAGATCATAAACTCAGATGAAGTGATCTTTCTCTAACCCAGGAGTGCAAATTAAAATGTCTCAATGTGTTTTCCTCCCCGTTGAATCAGATGGTATGAAGAGAGCATCTTCCATATCCATTCTTGAAATTTTTCGCAGGGAGAATGGTAGAGAAACATTTTTGGATGACTTACATGGTGACCCAGTCTTTTTCTAGTAGAGCCATACATGCCAGAGAGATCCCAGATCTGATCCCCATTTGATATCATGTAGTCAATCTAAATTGGTGTAAGAGTAGGGATACTATCCTTGGGTCTGGAAGGCAGAAATTGATTAGGTTCCTGCTCTGTGACTGTATGAGAAATATTGCCAGAAGTAGACCCTACTTCTTATGTGGTCAGTGTAAGGTCATTAAATTCAGTAAGATCTACCTTATCCACTTTCTTGCCAGCCTTCATAAATCCTTGCATTCTCAGAAAGGTATAGATCTCAACCTTGAATGTGTTCAATGGCTGATCATCCACAGACCTCAAGGGAAGAAAATCTGAAGATTCAGGACTCTGAGTTAAGAAGTTTCAACTTCCTCCCCATGCTAAATGGCCAACTGCTTATCCTAAAATTCTGTTCCCAAATTCTTGGAAGGAGGGAAGTTGCTTGATTAGCTTGTTTGATGATGCTTGCACCTGCTGTCCAAGCTCATCTGAATGGTTGTCACAAAGGCCAGCTAGCAGTTAAAGGATTGAACATTACACAGATATCTTATTACTTAATACTTCACAGCCTCAGGGATTCAGGTAATTGGTAAATGGTACTTAATTTATTAGTGTCACATGTACCAAGATGCAGAGAAAAACTTTGTTTAGCATGCCAGCCATACAGATCATTCCAAAACATAAGCACATCAAGGTAGTATAATAGTAAGAGCAATTACAAAATGCAGAATATTGTGTTACAATTACAGTGTGAGAGAAAGTGCAGTGCGGGTAGACAATAATGTGCAAGGGCCATGATGAGGTAGATTGTGAGGTCAAGAGTACATCTTTATTGTACAAGAAGTCCTTTCAAGAGTCTTATAACAACAGGATAGAAGCTGTCTTTGAGCCTGGTGGTGCGTGTTTTCAAGCTTTTGTATCTTCTGCCCAATGAGAGAGGGGAGAAGAGAGAATGTCTGGGGTAGGAGCTGTCTTTGATTATGTTGGCGGCTTTTCCAAGGCAGCGGAAGCTGTAGACAGAATCGATGGAGGTGATGCTGGTTTTCGTGCTGGACTGAGCTGTGTCCACAACTCTCTGCAGTTTCTTGTGGTCTCGGGCAGAGCAGCGCCATACCAAGCTGTGGTCTATCCGGATAGGATGCTTTCTATGGTGCATCGAGAAAAAATTGGTGAGGGTCAGCGGGGACATGCTGAATTTCGTTAGCTTTCTGAGGAAGTAAAGGCGGTGGTGAGCATTCTTGGCTGTGGTTCCACAGTTTATGAGTTTGCATCTTTTCCCTGTTTCCATTAGGTTGGCTCCTATATCCCAAAGCCATGCTGATAGGTTGATCGGCTAATGTAAATTACCCCTTAGTGTAGGTAAATGACAAAGGAATAAAGGGGGAGTTGATGGACATGTGAGATAGAATAAAGTTGTAGGTGTATAGAGAAATATTGAAAGGGGGAATATGACCTGTTGTCAATATGGGTTTGTAGTGCTGGGGACTGGCATGGATCCGACGGGCTGAATTACCTTCAGCTATGTTTTAGTAAATAAATAAGAGGCATAGCCTCCATTCCCTCATGTCTTGCTCTGCTATTCAGTTCAGTCACTGCTGGTTCATACGTCTACTCCATTTGCCTTCAGTTGAGTTCCTCATCCATTGATGCTCCTATTCAACCAAAATCCTCCGGTTCCTCTGATGAAGAATCATCAAAACACTTCCTGTTTTTTTTCAATAATTCCTCAGTCTAGGTTTGGAATTTTCATTTCATTCCCTGTCTCCAGAGTTTTTTTAAGGAGTGACAGCTCTAGATCTCCACTGGCCATTGCATGAAGAGGTGCTGCCTGTAAGGAACTGGTGCCCCTGAATGAGGAAGGGAACTGGCAGGGAAAATGTTCTTCTACCAACTGTAGGCATTTCCATGGTTAGGTTTCCCCAATGGAATAAATATTTCAATTGCAATAAAAGCAGGGAGACATGAAAACATCTCTAAGTTTTGGTCTTCTATCCGCTTAATTCTTGCATTGGTTTAACGTAATCTCTCTGCAGATATCAATGAATGTGAACATGAGGAGCTGAATTCCTGTTCTCTAAGAGCTACCTGTTCAAACACGGATGGGTCTCACAACTGCAAATGTCAGAGTGGCTTCACCGACAGAGATCCTTCTGGACGAGGCAGAGACTGCAGAGGTAGTGGTACCTCCAGATAACTCTGGAGTGCAAGTGTTCCTCCTTTATGTGTAACCAAGGTCAGGGTGTGTGTGCTAAGGACTTCTTTAAATTGTACTTGTGACATGAGCAGTGATGGCGTAGACAGCATTAACTGCCTACTCCTTATTGGCTTGAGAAGGTTGTGGTGGGCTGCCTTTGTGAACCACCACAGTCTGTGAAGTAACCATAAGACAGAGGAGCAGAGTTTGGCCGTTTGGCCGATCGAGTCTGCTCCGCCATTCAATCATGGCTGGTTTATTTTTCCCTCTCAACCCCATTCTTCTGTCTTCTCCCAGTAACTTTGATGCCCTTACTAATCAAGAACTGATCAATCTCCGTTTTAAATATACTCAATGACTTGGCCTCCACAGCCGTCTGTGGCAAAGAATTCCACAGATTCACCGCCCTCTGGCTAAAGAAATTCCTCCTCATCTCTGTTCTAAAAGAATGCCCTTCTATTTTGAGGCTGTGCCCTCTGTTCCTAGACTCTCCCACTACTGGAAACATCCTCTCCACGTCCACTCTATCCAGGCCTTTCAATATTTGGTAGGTAACGGTTTGCAATATTCGGTGAACACACTCCACTTTGCCACACTGACAATGAAGGAATCAGAATATATTTCAAAGTCAAGATAGTGTGACTTGCAGGAGAATCTTCAGGCAGTGGTGTTCCCATCCACCTTTACCTCTTGTCCTTCCAGATGGTACAGACCAAAGGTGTGGCTGAAGAAACCTGAGTAATTGCAGTGTACAGTCATGATGGGCTGAATGGACGTAGTCTATACTGTAGGTCAAGAGTCCATCTTATCGTACTAGGGAACTGTTCAATAGTCTTATAACAGTGGGGTAGAAGCTGGCCTTGAGCCTGGTGGTACATGCTTTCAGTCTTTGTATCTTCTGCCTGATGGGAGAGGGGAGAAGAGTGAATGTCCTGAGTGGGAGGGTTCTTTGATTATTCTGGCAGCTTTACCGAGGCAGCAAGGAGTATAGGCGGAGTCCATGGAGGGGAGGCTGGTTTCCATGATGTGCTGAGCTGTGTCCACGATTCTCTGCAGTTTCTTGTGGTCCCGGGCAGAGCAGTTGCCATTCTAAGCCATGATGCATCCAGATAGGAAGCTTTCTATTGTGCATCAATAAAAATTGGTGAGTGTCAAAGGGGACATGTCAAACTTCTTTAGCCTCCTGAAGAAGTAGAGGCACTGGTGAGCTTTCTTGGCTGTGGTGTCAAAGTGGTTGAACCAGGACAAGCTATTGGTGATAATGGTTTCAGTAGAGCTTTAGAGGTTCCATGGATGATAAAAGATAAAGAGATTAAATCAAATAGCAATATAGAGGCTTGCTATCAAATATGAAATTTATGAGGATCTCAAATCATGCACCAGAGTCTGACTGGCATAGGACCTGAAAGATAAAAAGATTGGGCTTAATCTCAGAAGACCATGTGGAGTCCAGCAACAGATTTACTTCATTGTTGAACAATCTGTGATTCTGAACCAGGTGCAGAGATATTAGAGAGTTGATCAAAGCGATAGGTTCCAAAGAGGGAATTCCAGAGGTTAGGTCCAAGGCAGCTAAAGGCATGGCCACAATGGTGGAAGATTTAAAATCAGGTATCATAGGAGACCAGAAATGGAGGAGTGTTGAGATCTCAGAGAGAGATGTAGGGCTGGAGGAGCTTAGACTGATGGAGAGCAGTGAAAGTTTATGGTCTGATTAGGGAGTGGGATGACAATTTTAACCAGAGTGGGAATTTTAAAATTAATTGGTTGCTGGATCACTGGCCAGAGTTTGTCTGCAAGCTGGGTGCACTTAAGGAAGTAGGTTTTAAATTATTTCAGATGTAAGAAAGTAGGAGGTGAGCTGAGAGAACAATGAGGTAACAAAGCCATTGACAAGAGATTCATCAACAGATGAACAGGAGCAGGGGCAAAGGTGGGTGAGGTATTGGAGATGGGATTAGTTGGTCTTTACTGGAGGAGAGGATGTTTACTTAGAAGCTCTTCACAGGCTCAAATAACACTTCTCCCTGTCCTGTACTAGAGTGTTGACCTGGAGGTTGTGAACCTACAGCCCACTGACTCAGAGCAGAGCCGGATTAAACAGATCCTTGCTCTGTAGTCTCTGCTAAATTTCTAATGATTTATCAGGTGCTTTGTTTTATCACTTCACAGAAAATTTAAAAATTAATCTTTTACAAAACCCTGTTTATTTTGCAGAAGTGACCACGGCAGTTCTGATTCCTGAATCCATCTCAAGTACTGCAACCCCGATCATCACGGATCTAGAAAGATCAAGACCTAACATCCCATCAACTGAATCACCCTTATGTTGTATGTACCTTCCCCCCCACCCCCCCAAGGCTTTTCCAGTAACTGCTTCCAACAAAGTACACTCACAATTCTGAGGATCTCTTTCCCATTGGAAGTCCAGGCTGGTGTGCGCATTGGAAGGAAAGTCAGCCTGTGTTTCAGTCCACTGCTCTAGATTTTCCAGCCGTATTGAGCATCCTAACCCAATGGGCCACACCTTGTAAAGTAATTCTTCATCTATATTGTCACTTATCTGGGATGCCTCTCAAGGTTCATCCTTCTATCATGATTGCTAGAACTAACCTACTGAATCTCTTCTGTAGTGTCAGTGGCAGGTGGTGACTTATAGGTTGGTGGTCTATGATATGGCAAATGCCACCGATAGAGCTCCTGATGTATCATGGCTAATACCTGCCAGCTCATCCAATTACTCATGGAGTCATGAGTCATGGAGAGATACAGCATGGAAACAGGTTCTTCAGTGCACTGAATCCGTGTCAACCATCAAGCATCCATTTTTACACTAAAAATGGGTTCTTTCATAACCCATTTTATTGTGCCCAATTTCTCCACTCCACCCGCAACCCCTCTCCCCTCCCTCCCCCCGAGTTCTACAATTAATCTACACTCCTGGGGGAATTTACAGTGGCCAATTAACCTACCAACTCACACAATTTTTGGGACGTGGGAGGAAACTGAAGCAACCAGAGGAAACCCATGTGCTCATGGGAAGAGCTTGCAACTCCATCCAGACAGCGCCGGAGGTCAGGATTGAACCTGGGCACTGAGCTGTGAGCCAGCAGCTCTACCTGCTGTGCCATTGTACAGCCTGTTCCTGTTGTATAATTGCTGACAGTTATTGGTTTGTGATGACTGACATGAACTGATTCATTCAGTTTGTACACTTTCATTATCCACACAGTAACTTCTGCATAATTACTGACAGGTCTGACTTATCCAGTGCCTGTGGTTAAATAATTAAAGGTAAGAGAGTTACTCTGGAATCACCACTATAACGGAGGAGGGAATAGCTATGTCAGCACAACATTGTGCGCTGAAGGGCCAGTTCGGTGCTGTACTGTTCTATGTTCTATAAATCCCTTCCCCTGTGGCACTGCTTTGCAGGAAAAGGATATTTTCTTTGAATACAACAATGGTGAACTTCTGCTGTTGTTCCTGGGCCAGTGTTGATCACAAGGTGATGCCCTCATAGTAAAGGAGAGTAATAAAAGGCTCCAACATGTGACCATGCCGCACAACTTGCACCAACATCTTCCTCATACTAGTTTAATTCGTGCTCACTCCGAATTTCAATATTTTTAAGCAACTCTCTAACTCCTTCTCATATTCTTATGGCAATACTTGAGGTGAAGAACTCCACATTATAAGCACTTATTATGAGAATAAATGGAATTTCCAAGCTTACTTGGAACTTTTTTCTTTCTTTTACAATATTTTTTATTAATTCCACATAGAAAATACAAAGTACATCCATTAAGATTACCGTTAAGTTGTGCTTTCCCATTATTATCCCACTGACCTCTGGGCACAACCACCACTATTTACTTTTTCAGAGTCTTTCATTAGGTCACTTCATAAATGATGCCGGCTTTAAAATTTTCTTGAGTGTCTCTTCATAAGAAGTTATTGCCTCTTATACGGTAACTTAACAAATACTTGATGAAAACCAGTGCAAACCATTTTCACTTCAGTTGCTGCAGTAGTCTGTCATTATGTCTGTAGTGAAGTCTGCAGGTTTGGACCTGTACTTAGAATTCTGTTTGGATTCTGCTAATTCTCTCCAAATGCTTCACAAGTTTCTCTGGCGGACATGCAAGCTGTTAAATTGCATCCTCTACAAATTTTAGCTGGTCCAAAACTATGCAAGGATCAAAGGTTGCCCCAAGTCCTTTTTACCCATTACTCGAGGGTTTGCTGCCATATATTGGATTCTGGTCCTGCTACACCTCGAAGCTGAGGTCCCCATGCATGCATTCAAAGCCTTGCACCTTTCTATCTATGTAACCCCTTCCGGCACTCCCAAGTCAAAGTTGAGTTTATTGTCATACTGTAAGCACAAGTACATGTATAGACAGGTGCAATGAAAGACTTAGTCATCCTCTGAAATTTCTGTGTTTTTCAGTTCTGGCTTCCTATACATCCCTGATTTCAAATGGTCTATCATTCCTGCAGCCTCCCAGATTCTAAACCCTTCAATTATCCTCCTAAACATCTTAATTTTAAAATTAAATTTTATTTACAGGGTGGTAACAGGCCCTTCCGGCCCAACGAGTCCGCACTGCCCATTTTAAATCCAAATTGACTTATCCGTACGTCTTTTAGAATGTGGGAGGAAACTGGAGCACCCAGAGGAAACCCACACAGACACAGGGAGAACGTACAAACTCCTTACAGGCAGCGACGGGAATCGAACCCCGATCGCTGGTGCTGTAATAGCATCGTGCTAACCGCTACGCTACCGTGCCACCCTACATTCCTTATAATTTACCTCTTTGCTAATTCAATATCCCCTGATTTGACATGGTCAAACAAAGTCAGACTATATTCTTGGGAAACATCTTGTGACATTTTACTAAAGGCACCACATAAACATATATACTACAGTTATGGAAACCTATAGGGGGCAATTCTGCTTGTTATTGTCACCATCATCTACTATTTCTTCTGTATTTTATAAAGTTAACAGAAATTGGCACTGACTGCTCCTGACTCACACCTCTAACTTAATGTGGTTAGTAATCACCAGTCTTGAGTTATGTCTAAGCAGTGTAGTGATCAGCACTGTAATAGTGCACAGTGAAGGTGAATGGGACACAGATGTGTTCTTGTTGTGCTAACCCAATATGTTTTCAACAGCTCCTGTTTCAGTTACAAACCTGACGATCGTCAATGTCACCGGCGTCAGTTTCCAAGTCACTTGGGCACGAGATACAAGCAAGAACCAAACAGTCACAGTGCGGGTGCTGAGGGAGGATATCACAGTGAATGAAATAGAGACACAAGAAATGAATTGGACAGTGCCGGCTTTGGAGCCTGCGGTCCTATACACTGTGGAAGTCTACTGGCAATCTTGTGGAAACAACTTTACCAAAGAGATAAAAGTAAAAACAGGTAAAAGCATTGCCTGGGAAAACATTTGTAGGCTTGGTCACCACAATACCCTGCAGCTTGTCAGCTGACTGAAAGGAAGTCTGTTGAAATTGGCCATTTTTGTTCCGGGTATTCTTTCTCTAGTACTCTCTTATCTGTGAAGGATTGACTCTTGTCCATGTGAAGTTCCATGGATCAAATAGCCCTCTGCCGGTTCACTTAAAATGCAGGTTGTTCTATAATGTATCAAGCAGATCATTTCATTATGGAGAGCATCCTAGGTGGGCTGTTATTGCCCTTATCAGATGCCTTCATATACAACTTTCTAAAAAGATTAAGAATTTAACAATTAGAATTGGCTGAATATATTCTTACCACCCTCGGCATACAGAATAGAACTGATAAGTTAGTTCCATATCATTCACACCTAAAGACTGCACTGCTGTAAATGACTGGATCTGATTTTGTACTATTTGTCTGTAATGATACTCCCTCAATGTACTTTGCTGGGGAAATTACCTTCCTTTTAATTCGAGAAGGAGAAGTATTAAGGGGCTCCGCATCACTGAAAATGGATAAATTACTAGGCCTAGATGAAATACACGTCAGGCTATTGAAAGAAGTAAGGGAAGGAATGGCAGAGGCTCTGAATATAACTTTTCGATCGTTCCTGACTACAGCAGAAGTGCCAAAGAATTGGATGACTGCTAATGTTATACCATTGATTAACAATCAAAGTAGGCTGAGGAAGTAAATACAGGCCAGTTTGATTAACGATGATGATAGGACGATTATTGAATCCATTCAGAACAAAGCTTCATACATAAAGGCACAAATTAATCAGCTTGGATTTGTTAAATGAAGATTATATCTCATCTGATTGAATTAATTGAGAAGGTAAAAAGGATGGTTGATCAGAGCAGTGCAACTTTTTGTTTATGTGGATCTTAGCACAGCTAGCAGAGTATTGAAGAAAGTAACAGCCAATGGAATCCAAGGGAATGTGGCAAATTGGGTCCAAAACTAGCTTTGTGACAGGAAGCAAAGACTGATGTATTTGTGATTGAAAGGGTGTTGCCAGGCTCAGTCTACAGTCCCTTGCTTTTTGTAGTATGGATCAATGGATTAGACTCAAATGCAGGGGACATAAGAAAGAAGTTTGCAGATGTTACAAAGATTGGTCTCATGGTTGACAGTCAAAACCCAGGGAAGAGAGATTGAAAGTAATTGGTAGAAGCATTAAAGGAGAGATGAGGAAAATATCTTTCACCCAGGGGGTGGAAGGAATCTGGAACTTGTGGTTGACAGAGCAGTAGAGACAGAAACACTCATTGCACTCAAACAGTACTTGGATGTGTACTTGTAGAGCTGTGACATGCACGGCTGTCGGGTCAGTGCCAGATGGGATTGGGCTGGGTAGCTCTTTTTGACGAGTACAGGCATGACACCTTGTCTGTTATGTAAATTTTAGTAGATGAAGTAATTAAGTTGATGCAATAATGTTGAATTTGGCTTGTTGTGAGACTTTAGGAATAAACATTGTTTACCCTGCTTTCTCTGATACAAACTTTTGTTTACCATTAGTCTCTCCTCACCTCCAACTCTTTGTCGAACATACTGCAACTCAGGGTGACACAAGTTCACGGCTGACAAAAACGCCATTTTACTTGTTAATACAGCACAAATTTTTGGATTATAGCATAATCCAGCAGCACAGCTCATTGGTTGATGTAATGCAGCACTTTGGATGGCATGGTGCAGCTCATTGGCTGATGGAGTGGCACTCACTGACACAATGAGGCTGATTGGCTAACAGCTCAGTGCAACCCATTGGGTGACCAGAGGTGTCACTAAACTCTCCAGTTGGTATCAGGCATCATCTTTTAATCCAAGTTTATTAATTGGGATTTTTCACAACTGTTTAAACTGAGATAACCCAACTCAATCCAAAAAGCCCTAGTGCCAAAATTGGAGGGGATAACTGGTCACTTATGGATGGAATAAACAGTATTTGAGAATGGAAGTAATGACAGGATTTTAACTGAGTAAACACTTTCTAAATGCTTTGCAGCTGCACTGTTGTTGAATGGACAGGTGATAATCCAGAACTATAATTTCAGTGAAACTCTAAGCAACACCAGCAGCAGCCAATTTAGGAAATTCCTACAGCTCTGGCATCAAGAGGTAAGAAAGCTTGATACAAGCTATAACACATTTTTGGGAGTGGATGGAGTTGTGGAATGAACTGGTTCACTTATCTTTCATCTGAGGGAAATGTGTTTTAAGCCACTCTGGACTTCAAGAAGAAAGATCTTATGATGAGAATATTGTGGCAAATGAATCTGAGTGCCTTTTCTGTTTGCTGATGTGTGTATGAGAGTGAAATGCTTATGTGGTACTGGAATTGTAATCCAGAGATTTGAATTAAATCCCACCATTAATGCTTTCTTTTCTTCAGAATTGTCCTGCAGCCTTCAGGAATTAAAGGTCAATCTCCTTGACACGGTTTCTATCATTATGGAAGAAACATGATGGGAGCATTAAAGTTACAATGCATTTTGCTTTTTGTTGAACAATTTTATTGGTTATTTATCTCTGAAGTGAACAAAGGCTTTTGATTGCATGTGACTCTACACTCATTAATGACTGGTTGACTCTTAACAGTCTCCACAGTTCAGAGGGTATTTGACATAAATATCCATAGCTTGTGAATAAAGACATGAAAAGAAATATAGTTTGTGTTTTGTTTTGGAGGTGTGGGTGACATCAAAAAATCAGCACTTGTCTTCAGTTCTGAGTAATGGCCAGAGCCACACGAAAGCTAGAGTAGGTTCCCTTCCCTGAACTATAAGGGAAATCAGCTGGGATTTCACAAAACTCTTAATAGCTTTCATGATCCTTTTTTGATGGTATCCTGCAAATCACCGATTGAATCCACGATGCAACTTGAAGTATATGAAACTCTTGAACATCATGTACCTTTTTCCAAACTAGGTACTGAATGGGAACATCACACAGAAAAATCATACAATTACACACAATGAAGAAGTGGTGACTAGCTATGAAAGATCTTATAATTCTTTCTTTTCAGATTGAACGATCCCTTCCACCAACAATTCATCAATGGTACAAAAGTAGGAAAATTCTGGCCCGTATAAAATCTCTCAGCTATGGGAGCATTGTGGTGAACTTTGAAATTGTTATTGATCCGGGAATTCAGCTGAATATCTGGAATGCATCCTCTGCTTTGATCTCCTCTCTTTACAACAGCTCTGTCTTTGAATTCAATCACAACAGTACCTCTATTTCAGGTAGGTGAAGTCCTCAGATGATTGAACTTGGAGCCTATGTTCCTAGAAGGTAGAATGACCTTTTTTTACAATCTATGTTAAAGTACTCAATATGTAGCTATAGAACCGTACAGCACAGGAACAGGTCCTTCAGCCCATAATGTTGTGCTAACTTAATTAAACTAGTAACTAAATGCCTAACTAATCCATTCTGGCTACACAATGTCTATATCCCTCCATTCTCTACACATTCATGTGTAGAGCCTCTTAAACATCTCTAATGTATTTGCCTCAATAAACAAACTTGTCGTACACATTTCCTTTGAACTTACCCCCTCTCACCTTAAATGCATGCCCCCTACTGTTAGACATTTTGACTGTGGGGGAAAAAGACACCAGCTATCTACTCTATTTATACCTCTCGTAATCATATAAACTTCTATCAGCTGTTCCCTCAGCCTCCGCCACTCCAGAGAAAGCAACCCAAGTTTGTCCAAACTCTCCCCATAGCACATGCCCTCCAATCCAGGCAGCATCCTGGCAAACCTCTTCTGCACCTTCTCCAAAGCCTCCACATCCATCCTATAATGTGGCAACCAGAAATGAACACAATACTCAAGATGCAGCCTAATCAGAGTTTTATAAAGCTGCAGCATAATTTCCTGACTCTTGAATTTAAAGACTTGACTAATAAAGGCAAGCATGCCATATGCTGCCTTTACCACCCTATCAACTTGTGCAGCCACTTTCAGGGAGCTGTGGACTTGGGTCCTGCCAGGATGTGTCCCTTTACATTTGATCTCCCAAAGTGCAACACCTCGCACTTGGACAAATTAAACTCCATCTGCCATCTTCCTGCCCATATCTGCAACTGATCTATATCCCACTGTATCCTTTGGCAATTTTTACACTATCCACAATGCCACCGATCTTTGTATCGTCTGCGAGTTTACTAACCCACACATCCATGTTTTTATCCGAGTCATATATAAACAGCACTGGTCCCAGTACGGATCCCTGAGGAACACCATTAGTGGTGGACCTCCAGCAAGAATAAGTCCCATTGACCACTACCCTCTGTCTTCTATGGGTAAGCCACTTCTGAATCCAAATGGCCAAGTCCACCATGGAACCCATGCATCTTAATCTTCTGGATGCCTACCATGACGCACCTTGTCAAATACCCTATTAAAGTCCATGTAAATAACATCCACAGCTCTACCTTCATCAATTACCTTTGTCACCTCCTCGAAAAACTCAATCAAATTAGTAAGACGTGACCTGCCCTGCACAAAGCCATGCTGACTGTCCCTGATAGGCCATGTTTTTCCAAATGTTCATAAATCCTATCCCTAAAAATCCTTTTAATAGCTTCCATCCTACTGACATGAGACTCACTGGCCTGTAATTTCCAGGATTATCCCAATTTCCCTCCTTGAACAAAGGAACAACAATGGCTGCATGCCAGTCCTTGGGGACCTCGCCTGTTGTTAGAGAGGACACAAAGATCTTGGTCAAGGCCCCAGCAATCTCATCTCTTGCTTCTCTCAATAACTTGGGGTATATTCCATCAGGCCCTGGGGGTTTATCCACCTTAGCGTTCTTCAAGAGACCCAACACCACCTCTTTCTTTATCTCAAAATGCCCTAGCATATTAGCATTTTTCACACTGATCTTACTATCCTTCACATCCTTCTCCTGGTAAATACTGACACGAAATGCTCATTTAGGACTTCTCCCATATCATCCGCCTTCAAGCTCATGTTCCTCCTTTATCCTTGAGTGGTCTTACCCTCTCTGCAGTTAAACTCTTGCTCTTGATGAATGTATAGAATGGCTTGGGATTCAAGACTGCCTTGGTGTTGCAGTAACCCTGGGAGTAGATTAGGTTATCTGCCCTCTCAGTTGTAGCTGATGTGGCTGGCCTAGGAAATTTTGGAGCAAGTGCAATGTTCTTGCATCCCAAGACCAAAACTTAGAGGAAAGGCCATTCACTTTAATGACCTAATTTGCAAAATCTCTGTTCATTGGTCTTGGGTGTGGTTGCAATATGGATGGTAGGGGATTGCCATTTTTTAAAAATAATGCCAAATTCCACCTGGACCGTGCCTGCAATTCCATAAAGATTGGACTGAATTTTCCTAAAGAAAGGTAGAACTTGCTGTAAACAGCTCAGGCAACATCAGCAGAAAGCAAAACAGAATTATTGTTAAGAGTCAGACCTTTCATTTGAATTGGGAAAGTGAGTAACCAAGCTAGGTGTAAGCTGCAGAGAGGGTGGGGGAGGATGGAGAGGACAAAGGGAATATCTCTGATAGGATGAGGTCAGAGTTGCCATGGTGATTCCATTTTTACAGCGCCAATTGCTTAATAAATATGTTATTCCATTTATAATATTAACTCAATTTTTTCCCCAGCAGCACTTCCTTATGTGATGGGCATTTCCAGCATTCTCCTTTTGGCTTCAGGTTCAGCAGAATGTTCACCTGCATTTCACAGCTTTTTAATGCCCCCTTGTTTTTTCTCTCTCCCCCTTAAAGTTTTAAGAGAAAATGAAAGTCAATCTTTCCTGAACTTTTCACCTGAAGGCTAGTCTTGCGCTGGTGTTTGGTTCCTCAGGACGAATTGTCTCTGAAACTTTGGGTTCAGATGGCCATTCCTCAACTATGAATATAAGCAGTGAACTTGACAATAAAACATGATACTTGCCCATACGATCCAACCCTACCATGTGCGTCCAAGTGTGCAGTCATGGCATAGAAAAAGTGGTTTTGATTTTTGATTTATCTAATACTAGTGTTGGATTATTATTTTGAAAAAACCCTGATTTGTTTTTTTTTTCCATTTCTGCTGGAATTAACCTTGAATCTACCCTGATGAAACAAATTCATCTAGATTCCAGCATCTGCAGTCCTTTGTTTTTCTACCTTGATGACTGTTTCGTTACCTACCCTCCAAGACTGATGGATGGTTGCGATTGGTTGTGTCTGTGCTAGTCATGTTTAATTTGTATTGGTGATAAAATTCTATTGTATTAAGTTGCGTATAAATTGCTATCCCTTCAGATGTTAATGAATGCACCTCCCCTATTTACAATGATTGCTCGCCTCATGCAATGTGCAAAAACACTGAGGGATCCTACGTGTGCATCTGCAGCGACAGTTACAGAGATGTGAATCCAGCCTGGCCTGGTAGATCCTGTGAAGGTATGCCTCAAATTTAAACCATTTTTAAGGTGGGCCAGGGCACAGAATAATATTTGTAAGTAATAGGAAAAAGGTGGTCAAGGCTTGGCTCAGGGACACCTACAGTTTCCTCCCTTCAAGCCTTAATAATAGATCCCACAAAACCAAGTCCTGGTCTATTAGCCCTTGGATTTGCTCTTCTCTGGACTCGAGGTGTCCCGGTGTCCTCAAGCATTAAGTTGGTTAATCTGGTAATTACTTGGTCTGAGACATTAGATGTTTTTTTCCCAATAGACTTATCAATCATGACTACAGTGAAAAGATACATATACAATATATTACTTGGCCTCTATATTCATTTTGTCTATATTTCTTGCACCTCAATATATCAAACTGCTACCATCTGCAGTTCAAAAAGAAAACCCGCTATTGTCTTCCCAGTGCAATGATGGAAGGGTAAAATACAAAATTACTCATCTGTTTTATTTTGACAGAAAGTACTACCACTGTGCTAACTCCAGCAAGTGCTCAGGAACAATCTTCTACTGTATTTGCCTCTGCCATGATCACCTATGTGAATGGCCCTGAATTTCCAGCCAGCTTTCCATATTCAGAAACTCCTCACTGTGGTATGTGATCTTCATTGTATCTACTCAGTCTATAGTTTTATTGATACTGTGTGTTCCAATTGTTTGCTGTAACGGTTGGCTCTTTGGCCTAGATTTGAAGGTTGCAATCGTGTTTGAGTGCATTGTCAGGAAAATGCTCATTGTTTTCAATCTGTTTTAACAAAGGTAAGTTTAGAACCATGGACATTAATGTCAGAGTGCAGAAGCGAAATGCCAGATACAATGAGGTTTGGGGCATAGTAGGAGAGTGGAAGAGATTCACCACAAGTGTTGAAAGTGGAGCAGGCTTGAGATTCTGTCTGACATGACATCCCACTTCATGCTCATCTATTCTGTGATTCATACAGAATAGCATTTATTTTGTTGGATTTTAAATGAAAAATGGCTATGTGTGATTTGCTAGTAATGTAATAAGTACATTACTGTATACCTTTCTTGTTCAATTACATGTAAGTATAGGCAGATTTACTCTACGCAGATTCCTTGCTGCTGATTGGGGAGATGCAAACTCCTCATGCAGAAAGAGACTTAAACTGTAAATGAAGGAGGTTGTCACCAGCAGAAGTCCAGCAGAGACTCAATGATAACTCTAAGGTGGGAATCTGAGGGATTTGGTGGCTCCACATGTGTCTGGCACATTCTATTGTTGGGAAGAAGTGAGCCCCAAGCAGAAAAGCCAGTGACCTGTACCATTTGAAGGGTTGAAGAGAGCAGTAGCAAGCACACACCACCATCTCCCAGTGCCCCTCCAGGTCACATAACATTGATTTGGACATGTATTGATGTTTCATCTTTATTGGACAAATATCATGCAACTCCTTATCTAACAGTTCTTTGGGAGTGTACGATACAGACTGCAGAAACCACTGCCTGCTCTTGAACAGTAACAATATCCTTGCCTTGTTGGTGATATCTGCATCCTGGAAGAGACGACCCTGTTCTTCCTCTCCTTAATATTCAAGTTACTTGCCAGAGTAACCAAGATGATGCACCTGGTGTTATTGCTGTTTCTGAGCAAGAACAGCCTGGAGACTGTCCTGCCTCGTTACTCAAAGTGCTTCCAATGCCTTGGCTGTAAGTCTGTCACTGATGGCTCACCATGTGGGTTGGGAGAATTGTTGGTGTGCATCACACCCCATGCACTCAGCCACTCAATCCTGCTTCTTTAATCATGGAAAAGAAAGAGATCTGTATTTGTGTAACAAAATGCTCAGGGACCTTGCAACGTACCAATGAAGTTGGAAAACTTTTTGTAATTACTATCGTAATGTAAGGAGCAAAACAGCTTTTTTATTTGCACAAGATAAACCAAAAACATGATAAGAATTAGATGATCTGTTTTTGTGATGGCAGCAGAGGGATAAATATTGGACAGGCCACCCAGTTAATTCCATTAAACAGAGCCAATGAACCTTTTGCATCTACCTTCATCTAGAGAGCACCTCAGTGTACCTCCCCTGAAAGGTTGCATCTTCACCAGAGGAGCACCCCTACTGTTCTGGACTAGAGAACCATCCTGGACTTCTTTGCTCATGCCTATGGGTTGAGTCTTGAAGTGGGAGTGCTGTGAAGCAAGTCAAAGGCAACAATAAAGAGTTATTGCCTGAGAGTATTGTTCTGCAAAGAATTGCAGAACCATAGCATTATCAGTCTTTAAATGCTTTTAATTTAGACTAGTTCTCCAATGGTCACTTGAAATGACTAGAATTCCATACAACAATGTCTGCATTTTTTTCATGATAAATTACCTTCCTAATGAAACATACTTCTCTGTTTCTATCTGGATCTTGTAGGTATGTAGTGCTCATGTACTAACGTATTAACGCATTTTTGAACAGGTCCTTCCCCAGTTGTCAATTTGACCATTTCCAATGTTACCAGCAGAGGCTTTCAAGGCACATGGAGCACAGATACTGCTGAGGAGCAGGTATATATTGTTCAGGTGTTAAAAGACAAGAGCATAGTCAATGAGACAAAGACACAAGAAATGGAATGGAGCGTTTCGGGATTGGAAGCCAGCACAGAGTACCACATCAGTGTCATATCCAGAGCCTGTGAACAAGAGAGCATGCCCATTGAGCTGAACGTAATAACAGGTAAAACCACAGGGGTGAGAAATGCCACTAGTAATCTGGGCACCATCAGGCTCATTAGCTATTCCTTATTGAGTGTGAATTGGGAATCAAGTGGAGTTAATTTTTTAGGTGAAGAAGGGAAGTATACTTTGTTTCTTGACATATCTACTTGAGGGAATCTTACTATCACTGACCTTTATTATTTCCCTTGATGCGTTTTTGTGAATATTTGCTCCTTGATGGCGTTAAAATGGGGGATGTGAAGTAACCTCAGCCTTGTATGGTTGACCATTTAGCTGGGTTATACTGACTGATGTCTATCTCCTCTTCCCTTTCCTAGCCCTTTTTTTCCTTTCTCTCCTTGCCTTTGACCCATCCCCTGGTGGATCTGCTCTCCCCTCCCCCACCGCACCTGCCTATCACTATCTCTTACCTGCATCTACCTTTCACCACCCTGTGCCCACCCCACCTCCCCTCTTTTGTCCACCTATCACTGCTCTGCTTTTCTCTCCTATATATTGGGCTTCTCCTTTTCCTGTCTTCAGTCCTCAAGAAGGGTCCTGACCCAAAATGTTGACCACTTGCTTTTCTCCATGGATGCTGCCTGGCCTGCTGTGTTCCTCCAGCATCATTGTGTTTTTCATTTATACTGACTGATCATCTCTCTAATTTGTCTTTTTGACAGCTCCTTCTCCAGTCACTAACCTGACTGTCTTTGAGGTCACTGGCACCAGTTTCCTTGTGACTTGGACGACAGAGACCTATTACGAGCAGGCATTTATTGTGCAGCTCCTGAAGAATGATAGCATTGTGAATGAAACGGAGACCTTGGAATTGGAGTGGACCGTGTCAGGACTGGAGCCAGAGACTGAGTACACTTTGAGCATCGTCTGCAGAGCCCGTGAAGAAGACAGCACTGCCACAAAGCTGAGAGTGAAAACAGGTAAAAGTACAACAGCTGGAAAATGTTTCTGGGACTTTGTAATGGAGCTCTGTGTGAATGCAATGCAATAATACCCATGCGTTGGTAATGTGCTTTTCAATTCTTCAGTACAGATGAGCAAAAGCTTATCATCATTTCTGCTTCCATGGAAGATATGCCCATGATATTGCTGTTTGTTTATTGATATTTTATCAATATGGCAAGGTATCTGCTCTGAAATATTGCCACCAAGTTAGTAGTTTGTTGGGGCAAATCCAACTCTGAAGACTTGAGCATGATAATTTTGGTTGAAACTTCAGTGCAAGACTAAGGAAGAGACACTTATAAATGAGATATTAAACCAGGATCATATCAGCCCACTCAGGTATATGCCAGAAGGCAGTGATGCAGCATTTAGTGGTGCTGTCTCACAGCTCCAGGGACCCAGGTTCTATCCTGACCTCAGGTGCTGTCTGTGAGGGTTTTCGCGTTCTCGCTGACCTTGTGGGTTTCCTCCAATTGCTCTGGTTTCTTCCCACGTACCAAAACATTCCTGTAGATTAGTTGGCTGCTGTAAAACTACCCCATAGTATAGGTTAAGAGAAAAAGAATCAAAGGGGAGTTGATGGGCATGTGTGAAAGGGAATAAGGTACAGGGAAATAAAGAGAGGGAGAATCATATTATTCATACTGATGGGCCAAATTGCCGCCTCCTGCATCGTTGTAAGTGTAAGGTATGGGATGCGTATGGTATTTAAGGAGCACAGAAAATATTATGGCCAATGTTTATCTATCACATTTTGAAAACGGATTATAAGGTTCTTATCATGTTATTGTCTGTGATGGCTAGTTGTGCACAAACTGTGTGTTGCATTTTGTACAGACTATATTTCAGAAACACCTTACTGATTTTGAGAGTGTTTTGTGATGTTCTCCAAGGGAGGTGAATAGTGCTATATAAATGCAAGTTTGTTTTCTTGGTCAATGTTGGCTGAGATAACCTTCTAATTCTGACAAAGTTTGAAAAAAGACCTGCAAATTATGAATGGGCTGCCAAAAAATGAGACAGTGTCATCGTGACGTGATATATAATGTGATGGATGTCAATTTCTTTCATCTTCATTGAGTTTTGTCTTTTTAGACTTTAAAACTGCCAGTTGTTGTCAATATTGTAAGATCTCCATTTCCCATACTGGGGAACAAACATTTTTTACAGTATTCATTCAAGGAGCATGGGCTTCACAGGTTGGGCCGGCATTTAATTGCCCATCCCTAATTGCCTTGAGAACAGTTTACCTCTCTGCAGGGCAACCCTTGCAGATAATGCTTAAAAATTAAATATGTTCAAAGCATTTACGGCCAATGTTATTCTTAACCATAATTCAGTTTTTTGGAATTGTCCCATGACATGGTGGCACAGTAGTACAGCTGGTAGAGCTGTTGCCTCATAGCTCCAGTGACCCGGGTTCAATCCTGACTTCTGTCTGGAGTCTGCACGTTTCCCTGTAACTGCTCCGGATTCCTCCCATGCCTCAAAAAAGTGTGTGGGTTGGTAAGCTGATTGTCCACTGTAAATTGCATTGTGAGTGGTAGAATCTGGGGGGGAATTATTTGAAATATGGGGAAACATAGGTTGAGGGAAAATTAATGGGGGAATGGGATTGCTGTGTGAACTGGCATAAACTTGATGGGCCTAAATCTCCTCCTTCAATGTTGCAAGAAAACATACGATGGGTATAGCTCTCTATGATCTCAACAACTCCTATTTAATATTGCAAACTGTTGCTTGATGCCTCATGGTGGCAGCATCAAACAAAAATAGTTTCCAGGCTACAATAGGGAGATTACAATATTGTCGGCACAACATTGTGGGCCAAAGGACCTGTACTGTGCTGTAATGTTCTATTACTAAGGGCTTGGGCAAAGATAAGGTATAAGGATTGACTTGAAAGAGGAAAGAGAAGTAGAGATGCACGTTTTGGGGAGGGTGTTCTAGAACTTGGGACTTGGCATCTGAAAACAATCATGTTTGAAGAGGACAGATTTTTTTAAGGGTTGCAAGTCTGATGGTGACTGGAGATTGGAAGGAATGAGAGCACTGGGGGGTTTTGATTTGAGGTTTTTCTTATCTGGGAGTCCACATAGGTGAGCAAGCACAGGGGTCATGAATGTCTGAAAGAGTGCAAGGGCAGAGTTTTGGATGACTTAGTTTTCAGAGAGTACAACAAGGCACTAGGTAGGAATGTGTTGGAACAGTCAAGTCTGGAGGTGAGCAAGCTTTCATTACTTGTTGGCTAGGTTACCATTTGTTATTTCTTAACAGGCACCAGCTTTAATGGACCAGCTTCTACAGAAAGTTCAATTCAGTCCAGCACCAGAGTTATTTCTACAGTAGCCGTCTACCTGAACAACTCTACGTTCTCACCTGGTTTTCACTATTCGGAAGTTCCTCCATGCTGTATGTAATAGTTGTACCTTTACCCGCTGAATTCCTCCAGCAGCTTTTTTTTTGCTCCAGATCCCAGCATTTGTGGTCTCTTGTCTCTTTATCTTTACTCTACTACTGTACTTCTACATCAGTCCTGTGGGGTGCACTGCCTGAAAGAGTACCAAAAGCTGATTTGTTAATATATCACAAGAGAGAAGATAAGATAAATCACAATGTCAAAAAGGAAAGTAAATTTGCAGGGCTTTGGGGAAAGGAAAGGACTAATTGGATTTTTTTTTCAAAAAGCCAGTATAGGATGGATGGGCTGAATTTCCTCTTTCTGTGCAGTCAAATTTTATGAAAGCCAGTCATTGCTCACACAGCAACAATGGCTGAAGTAATTAGTAGTTTAATTTCCACAGGTTTCTCCTGATTTTTTTTTTCTACTGCACAGTCAAAAGCCATTTCTCCAGAAATTTCACCAAAGTTGAGACAATTAATCAAGAGAACCCCCAAGAAAATCTAATGCACACCGAACTTCAAACCCATTCAACGCAGTACATGGGTATCAATGGTGATGCTTATCCTAAAGTCCAGTTGTGAAATCCATTCATATAAATCACGTACTGACACTTGTCACCCTTTTAAGCTTCGAACTTCATCAGTATATGAAGGCTACACTCTTAGTCTCTTTCTCCACTTGTAAAACTTTACCCCAAATCTCTTGGCTCAAGCAATTGTTGGCAACTGTAAAGTACTGCTGTTTGTTGCCTGGGTTTCCATTAGAATCTGGACTTCAGGGTTGAGAAGACCAAGAGCTGATGACTTCATTTATTTAAATGCTGCTTGAGCACTCTGTTATGTAGAGGTCTTGGTCAGTAAAATTCTCTGAATTTTATACTGTCAAGTTGCAGAAACTCTCTGGTCAGAGAACCACTGATTACTTGCGTCTATCCCTCCCTCCCTCTCTCTCTTTGAATGGTCCATTCAACCATTCATGTATGAATCATATCATGAGAGAATCAAATCTCTGAAATATCTTCTGTTTTAAATATTGAGCCTCATTCTTTCTCAGTTATTGAACTTTGAAACTGGATTCCATTTCATTGCAACCTGTTATGTAAAACAGTTCTCTTCATCTCATCCTTGCCCCTGGCCAATTTGCATAAATCTGTTTCCTTTGGTTAATAACCCTCTTGCAGTGTTCTTATGCTGTCTGTAAAAACATTTGTCTAGAAATCAATAGGAAAGTAATTTTAGAGTAAGTACTAGTATAATTTAAACTAATAATTCTGTAGCGTGATTGCTTGACTGCATCCATGCCATGTATTAGTGTCCAAGAGTTCTCCCTTGGATAAGTACAGTTTGCAATTGTCTTGTGGTGACTCTTTTTATAACGTGTTTCCAACAGACCCTACCCCGGTGATAAATTTAACTGTTTCCAATGTGACCACTGGCAGTTTCCACCTGACATGGACAACAGACACTTACGAAGATCAGACGTTTAATGTTCAGGTGTTGAAGAATGAGAGCATTGTAACGGAAATGGAGACTACAGAGCTGGAATGGACAGTGTCTGGTTTGGAGCCTGAGACCAAGTATACTGTAAGCGTAGTCTCCAGAGCCTGTGAAGAGGAGAGTGCTGCCACAGAAATGAGTGTAAAAACAGGTAGAAGCAAAAGGACTGGGAAACTTAACTACTGGAGTACAGGGTGGGTGGAAGTTATGTTACAGCTATACAAACCCTGGTTAAACCCTACCTGGAGCACAATGTACACTTCTGGCTACTACACTCAAGCAAGGGTATACTAGTCCAGGGTGAAGATCAGCTTAGATTTACCAGAGTGATATCTGGGCTCCAAGGATTAAATGGGGACAAGAGATTGCATGAAGTTTGGTTGTATTACCTGGAATTTGGAAGGTGAAGGCGTTTGGTTGAATTTTACATGATAGACTGAATTTGAGAAATTGTTTTGCTGGCTGGGAGGGTCTAGAACAAGAAGTCATGATCTCAAAAATAAGAGACATCCTTTCAGGAATGGAAGGTAGGAAACACCTCAGCATGGTCCAAGCTTGAAATTCTTTTCTACAAATGGCCATCAATGCTAGGTCAATTGTTAACTCTAAATCTGTGATTAATAGATTTTTGTTAATCAAACATGTTAAGGCAGATAGGACAAGAACATTAAGGTTAAGTTTTCAGCCACTGAATAATGGAACAGGTTTGAGGCGCAAAATAGCTCACTCCTGTTTCTATACACAGAAAGTGCTGGAGGAACTCAGCAGGTCAGACAGCATCCACGGAGGGAAATAAACAGTCGATGTTTCGGGCCGAGACCCTTCATCAGGACTGGAAGGGAAGAGGGTAGAAGCCAGAATAAGACGGAAGTCACCACCTTATTCTGGCTTCTGCCCTCTTCCCTTCCAGTTCTGCTGAAGGGTCTTGGCCCGAAATGTCAGCTGTTTATTTCCCTCCATAGATGCTGCCTGACCTGCTGAGTTCCTCCAGCACTTTCTGTGTATTGCTCCAGATTCCAGCATCTGCAGAATCTCTTGTCTCCACTCCTGGAAGTGGGCAGATCATACTAGTTCTTAGATAATGCAGTAAATGCATCAAATCTATGTTTGACATTCAAACATCTGATGTGACCTTTCATAAAGGTTACATTGTTTTTAATGTTCTTTCAACCTTAATACCACTTCTTCTTTTGGATATTATTTTATTCAAAGTTCTTTGGTGTGACAATTTCTTGCATGATCAAGAACGGTGACATTGCCGTAAGGTTAAAAGGAAAAGACCATATCCAACCTCACAAAGTGACTTGTAAGAAGGGAAATATTTCTGAAGTTCAGTCATGAGTATAATGCAGGAAACACAGCAGTTACTTTGTACACAGTAAGCTCCCACAGGTATCAAAATTATAATGACCAGATGAGTTTACTTAGACACATTAGATTGAAGTGTAGCGGCTGCTACCACAATGCAAAAGTAAGACACTAGTCGATGAGTTGCAGAACAAAAACTGACTTATTTTCCCACCTTGCGTGGGCCTTTTAAGAGGAATGGTTCCCGCCCACCGAAAACGGAAATGACGTATGCACTACATCATCAAACTTTTCCCACGCGCAGGTTCTCTCCGTCGCTCGGGGAAGACTAAGGCCCAGCGCCATCTTGGGCCTTGCCGCTCTGACGACGCACGACCCGATCGCTGAGCTAGTTTGCTTGCTCGGACGGTGAGTCGCTACAGAAGTATAAATATTAGTCAGGATACCCGATAGAGCTCCAATGCTCTAAATTGAAATGGCATCATGGGAATATTCTATGTCTACTTGACAGAGAAAATATAAAACTCCTTTTAAGAACTCATCCAGAAGACGTTACCTCCAATTGTAAAACCTTCCCTGAGTAATGGACTGGAATGTCAGTCTAGATGTCCATGTTCAAGTTGCTGGAGTGTGACTTGAGCATGGGACTTCTTGGTTCAGGGATGAAACTGCCATCATCTAAGCCACAGCTGACATACAAGACGACTAAAGTAGCTTCAGACACAGATCCTGTTCAAAATGTGATTGAGGTTAATGCAAATTGATGATATAACTTGGATAGAGTCCTATAGCACAGACGCCCATTCAGCACTTGACATCTGTGCTATCCTATTTGAAAGACAGAACCAATTAGTCCCATAACCATGCACATTCTCTGCAGTGTATATCCACTCCCAAAAAAATTACATGAAATTGGAAAATTGCACACTAGCCAAAAAGAATGGAATCTTGCAGCAGTTTTCTCAAGGGAGATCCACACTTCTATTGAGAGCCAAATTGGCCCTGGCATCTACTGGATGAGGGGAGATTTTACTCCTCTGTCCTTAGGGAATGCTCAGCTTCCAGATGCAGAACATTGGAAAAGGGATGTAGACCTATGGGATCAGCTGCCTGGATCCACGATTCCTCACTGGCATTCCCCTACCATGCCTAGATGAACACGTGCCCTTTAACTGAATACCTCCATGATGATTTTCCCCTGATATTTGTGTTTGGAGAATTATAATCATTTTAAAACATTAATAGACATAATAACCTAACAAGGAAAAATCTTCATGGGTTTAAGTTATGGAGCAGCTATCAACTTGAGCCCTGTTCCTTCAAATGGGCTTTGTGCTGAAAAGAGAGCAGATATGAATGAAAATTATGACAGTAGAATAGTTATGATGGGAGACCCTTGGAGCCAAATTCCTCTTCATTGGGTAAAGGAAAATGAGGGATGAATGTGATACAGATATTGAAAAATCTAGATATGGAGCTGAGCAGATGATTAGGATCTGGACATTTGGCATGGAACAAGATGGTATGGGTTTGAGACCCCTGGATTTGGATGAAATGTTAATTTGCGATGGAGGTTGAAGGTAACCTTCCTTATGTACTCCCTGGGACCAGATGAGTTCAACAGTGGGGGTACCCTAGAAGCTGGGGTAGGGAGGAAATGAGGCAGAAGGTGTGGTGGGATTGCTTTCTCTGAGGGCTTGTGTACCAGGTGGACTAGTGAATGTAGATCAAAAATGAAATGTAATCAGTTATCTTTAGGGACCTAACGTTTTATCTCTGGGATGTATATTAGAGCAGATCTACAATAGGCCAATTTTAGTAAATTCATATGTCACTAATTAAAGTGTTTGATGGTAAACCTTCATTAAGTCTGCGTTTGTAACCCATGTTGAATTTACCTGTTTATTTTTGTTGACAGAAGCCCTCCTGGATGCTCTCAGTTATACATCCAGTTCGCAACAGTCTAGTACTGGGGTTGTGTCCACAATGACCATCTATCCAAACACTTCTGGATTCCCCCTGGGCTTTGCATATACAGAAGTTCCTCCATGCTGTAAGTGCTAAGCACTCGCTATTCTGACAACATTTCATTATTTTCCTGTATTGACACTGTAGCTCAAGATAACTTTTGGATACTGATGGGAGGCTTAATGGGGCACTATACTTTAACAATGTAACATGCTACAGTGTATTGAAATGGGTATTCTCAGCAATCCAAATCACCTGAGAGCAGCATTGGAAAATAGTGGGAATCGGGTAATTCATAGTAACCAAATAATTTCAAAGTGAAAAAAAACTGCCTGAAGAACTCAGTGGGTCAAGCAGCATCTGTGGAGGCAAAGGGATGGTTGACGTTTTGGGTCGAGACCCTGCATCAGGACAGACCTGAAATCTTTTTGACCATACCTTTGCCTCCACAGATGCTGTTTGACCATCTCTGTTCTTCCTGCACTTTTTTTTCTCTCATTCCAGCAACAAGAGTCTCTTGCATCTCCAAATAATTTCAACCTGCTTTGAAGCTATACTAATTGATTCAGTATCTGAAATGTGCTTCCTGACCACATTGTGTCTTGTGAACTCTGATTCAGAATTATCATCATGTATTTAAGTGCAGTGGAAAAAGTCCGCTATGAACATTTGCAATTAGTGCTGGAACTGCAAGCCACACGGTGAAAGCTACATTGAAAATTTCTACTATTGCACTAGATTCTTCAGGTTTTTTTTTGCCATATTTTTCACCTGGTCCATTTGTCTCTCAGTCAATCTTTGGTCACAAATTATTGTGATTACCTGCAGGGCAACCACCTCTAGTTCCCTTACTGTTCTCCATTTTATCTTGTTATTAACAGTCGTTTGGTTTTGAGCCTGTCACCTCTGGTTTCAAGTCCTTTATCCCACAACACTGCGCCAGCTCCAATATCTGGCTCTAAGCCCCATTTATTCCTATTTCCTCTCTGGAATGCTTGCTGGATGAAGGGTCTCGACCCAAAACATCAAGTGTCCATTTCCTTCCATTGATGCTGCTTGACCTGCTGAGTTCCTTCAGTGCTTTGTGTGTCTTCCTTTAATACTTATTTTTAGATGTAAACCATCTTAATAATTTCAAACTGGATTTTGTCCAATTCCATAATTTTTTGCAGGAGACCCAATTAGGCATTAGTGGTAAATGTAGCACACCAAAGACGGATACAATCCAATTTCTGGTTCTGACAAAAGGGGTCTTTGACCTGAAACATTAACTCTGTTTCGCTTTCCACAGATATTGGGTGCTTCCAGTATTTTCTGTTTGTTTCAGATTTTCAGCATGTGCATTTTTTAACTTCCAATTTCTAGGCAGAACTGCATTTAATATCATCACATCAAATACCAGTCTGTATTTTCCTATTAATAAAGTGCAAGTTTTACATGGATTTAAAGTTATGCTCAATAGAAATGTGCAGGATTAATTCTTTAAATGCCTTTGAGTTATTTTTATTTCAGAGATCTTCAACAGAACTTTTCTTTCCTTTGCAGTGATATTGTCCATAAAGATCGGTGTCTCTGAGGCAATTATACTTCACAAATAAATGGTTTATCTTGCAACAAAGGATTTTGATCTATCATGCTCATTTATTGAGTGCCTTACCACACCCCAGCTGAAAAGAAACATCCCCATAGCTAAACCTGCCCTCAATCAACAATTTGCCCTTCACAAAAAGAACTCTTGTCTAAAAATAGCTGACTTGCCTGTGAACCTAAATCCAACAGCTTTCTTCTAATCTAATGCTGGAGAGTTGCATGCTCGGTTTAATCAGGAAATAAGATTGTGCTGCACGAACAGGAAGACTTGTATTTATACAGCAACTTTCAAGAGTTTGGGAGATTCTGTAAATCGCTACAGCCAATGGAGTAATTCGACAAGAAAACAGGACTAGCACCTGGTCATTGTGATTGATGCAACTATAATATAAAACAAGTATGGAACCATTTGTGTAGGCAGATGGGACTAGTTTAGTTGGCTTTTAATTACCAGTTTAATTAGTTTAGCACAACATTATGGGCCGAAGGGCCTGTTCCTGTGCTGTACTGTTCTACAATCTTAACCACCTCTTTGCAGTCTCAGTCAGGGTGATATTGGTATTGTTATGCAATGGTTTTAGACCTCATGAATTCTGGTGGAACAATAGCTTTATAATTACTGTATTGAATTTTGGGAATCATGTATAAACATTACATTTTTTATTCATATACCACATGAGCATTGCTTTCAAAGAGAACATTTATTGCCTACACCAAATTTCCCCTGATCTGACTAGAATGCTGGAATCATTTGATGGGACCGTTAACAGTCAACTATCTTGCTGTTGGTCTGGTAGTTGGTTCATTATTGTCACATGTACTGAGATGCGGTGAAAAAAACTTTGTTTTGCATGCCATCCCTACAGATCATTTCAAAACATAAGTACATCAGGGTAGTATAATGAGAAAGCAATAACAGAATGCAGAATATCGTGTTAGATTTACAGAGAAATTGCAGTGCGGGTGGACAATAAGGTGCAAAGGCCATGCTGAGGTAGATTGTGAGGTCAAGATTTCATCTTTATCATACAAGAGGTCCACTCAAGAGTCTTCTAACAGCAGGATAGAAGCTGTCCTTGAGCCTGGTGGTGCATGCTTTCAAGCTTTTGTATCTTCTGCCTGATGAGATAATGTCTGGGGTGGGTGGGGTCTTTGATTATGTTCGCTGCTTTTCTGAGGCAGTGAGAAGTGTAGACATAGTCCATGGAGGGGAGGCTGGTCTTTGTGATGGATTGAGCTGTGTCCACAACTCTCTGCAATTTCTTGCGGTCACGGGCAGAGCAGTTGCCAAACCAAGCTGTGATGCATCTGGATAGCATGCTTTCTATGGTGCATCTATAAAAATAATTAGTGAAGATCAATGGGGACATACTGAATTTCCTTAGCCTTCTGAGGAAGTAGAGGCACTGGTGAGCTTTCTTGGCCATGGTCACAAATGGACAGACTGGGTCAGATCAGCAAATTTTCCTCCCTAAAGATTAACAAATTCAATGGATTTTTACAACTTCAATGGTTTGTTGGTCACTATTATTGATGCTGGGTTCCTCCACCCCCATCCCAGATTTATTTAATGGATGAGATCGAAATTCATCAGCTGCCATGATGGAATTTGGACTGCATCTTGAATTCATTAGTCTAGCTCTCTAGATCACTGACTCTGTAACATGATCACTATATTACAATACTACGTGCTTGCTTTTCTTTCATCACAATCATCTACTTCAAAATCACCTGCCTTGCAAAAAGAATTGATTTATACTTGCTAATTTATTACTGTAAAGTTTTTTAGTATTCTCCTCTTTGTGACTATTGACTGGCCGTCAATTAGTGGTGTTATTATAACTTGGGCTACTTTTATCTGCTTTGTTCTTTAGAGAACATTTATAGTCATAGTTTCAAATGCTTGTGTAATTGCTTTTTTGGAAAGTTGTCTTTCAAATGCATTTTGTTCCTGACAGGCATTTTGTGTAATGACTGTCTATTTATCTTCCCAGCGGCTCCTTCACCCATTATAAACTTGACAGTTTTCAATATCACCACCAAGAGTTTTCACATAACCTGGACAACCGATAACTACGAAGAGCAGACATTTATTGTCCAGCTGTTAAAGAATGATAGTGTTGTGAAGGAAACAGAAACCCTGGAGCTGGCTTTAACTATATCAGGGTTGGAACCTGGGACTGAATACACTGTGAGCGTCGCCTCGAGATCTTGTGAGCAAGATGGCATTGCCACTGAGCTGAATGTAAAAACAGGTAATAGCACTAAATGGGCCTTAGTTCACTAATTGCTGTTAATCCCAAATTGGCAGTCTCATTCTCAAAGTCCTCAATGTGGTTGTTGGAAAATTTCTACTTATGAGCATGTGATTGTGAAGTTGAGGCATATTGTGAAGTTAAGTTATGGTGATAAGAGGCTTAACTGGGCCACAATTAATCACTTGTGGTTATGATAGCACAAGAGAGGGTGCAGAAGAGACTGAGCATACTGTCGGGGTAGGTGAACTATAGCAATGAGGAAAGGATGCCTGAAAGGGCAGTGGTGGAAGAAATTCTTACTACTACTTTTTTTAAAACAAGTACCTGTTTGAGTATTTGAGGAGCTATAATTTGCAGGATTATGGACTATGAACTAGGATTAACCGAAATTCCATTTGCATGCAGCGGTGCCACAGTGGGCTGAATCCCTCCTCCTGTACCATGAATTTCTATGTGTCTACCTTTTCTATGGCACTGGCTGGCTCACACAAAATGTTCCTTTTTCCCAGCAGTGTCATTCCTCATCCAGAAGAGCAAACAAATCACAAGGTACAAAAGAGCTGAACAAACCTGCAAGGTGTTCTGGCAAGGATAAACTTGTGGGCTGAGCTCTCAGTTTAGGGGGAAGTGCAAAATGCATGGCAGTGGATTGGCTGCCTGCTAAACACGCTGCTCAAATTTTCCATGTATTCAATGAGAGGACAGTGCAATCTTGACTGGCTGTTCCTCTTTACTTCAGCTCCAGTTGATAGTTGAACACATCGAGCAATTATGTTAAAGCTGGAGTGGGTAGGACTCATAGTTATGGATAAACATAATAGAATGGTTAAAATCAAGATTTTTTTGTACATATTTATGGGATTTGTGAGTTTCTGCAAGTCCCTTGGACTGCTCTAGTGGTAAAAGATTAGCAGGTGAATGTTCATTAATACATTATAGGCAGGACTTGGAGGGAAGCCCCACAAATATTGATGTGGTTGATTACAAGCTCCTCCACCCTCATTTGCCTTGGAGTGAATGGTAAAACTTTTTTTTTAATCAGCAGAAACCACAAACATCAGAACAAAACGGTCTGCCATGGATTTTGTCTCTTCTATGACTGTCTACTTGAATAGGCCTGGATTTGCAGCGGATTTTCCATACCCGGACGTGCCGTTATGCTGTATGTTTCTGCCCCTGAATTTCACTGATGCATGGATTCACTTTGAGTGCTTAATTGTGTGCTGGTGTGTTCATACAGTTCTGTTGTTAGGTTTCGAGATGTAAACAGAACAACCTTAAAATAGTATGTGATAACTTTTGTTAGTTTTGATAATAATAACTGTTGCTGTAGAACCTGTGTTTGTATCATGGCTCACATTTCTGCAGCGGTAAAGTTGGTGAATTTGTCTGTATTTACTGTCATTGCCCAGAAGCAGCTTTAGTAATTCTGTGCATGTGTAATTCACAGATACCACACAAAAGTTACAGCATGCAGAGGCGATTTGGCTTGCCCAGTGTGTACTGGTTCTAAGCAAGAACAATCAATGATGCCCATTCTCCTGCCCTCTCCCCTTTTACCTTTCAAGTACTTATCTAGCACCCCTTTGTATACCAGAATTGAATCTGCTTCCACTACTGTTACTGGCAGTGCATTTCAGATCTAACTACTTGAAGTACAAAGCAAAAATGTTGATCTGTAGCTTTTGGTTCTTATCTCAAAGTAGCTGTCAGTCATTCAGTGTTCTTAGAAAACCTAAGTTCTCTCTGTAGCCTGTTTCAGTGCATTCAGGGGAAACCCCATGATCTGAGATAAATTTAAGCTATGTATGAATTGGATAGATCACCACTGGATCAAAATTCTGCACGTGTCAAAATTCTGCATTGGACCTGTAGCATTCTTTCATCTTTAATGGGTCAATAACCTGGAATGCTTTATCTAAATCCAAACCTATAGGAATGCTGTTCAAAGGGAAAGCATCACCACCATCTCAAGGTAAGTTGGAATGGGCAATAAATCTGGCCTTCCCTCAAACAAATTAAGGAAACTGTAACTCCCTTCATTCTTTGGTCCTGACAGTTGGAATGGGCAATAAACACTGCTGCTATAAGGTGCTAATTAACCGGTTCTTTAATTTGGTAACAGCTCCATCTGCAGTCACCAATTTGGCTGTATCCAGTATCACCAGTGATGGCTTTCAAGTAACTTGGACAACAGATACAAGTGAAGAGCAGACCTATGTCGTGAAGGTGTGGAAGGATAATATCATCGTGAGTGAGACGGAGACACAGGAACTGGAGTGGATCACATCAGGACTAGAGCCTGGGACTGAGTACACTGTAACCGTGGTGTCCAGAGTGTGCGAGCAAGAGAGCATTACTGTGGAGCAAAATGTGAGAACAGGTAATAACACAAGGATTCTGATTCATTTTAATCATTCACTCTCGGGATATGGGTGGCATGGTTAGCAGGAATCACCTTTGAACAAAACTGCTTGGTAGGCCATCTCAGACACCATATATGAATCAACCACATTGAAACAAATGTAGCCTTTACATACAGTCAAGCTTTGAGTCCCAAGGCACTGTGACTGTCTGGGTACCTTCAATGGTGTCACAGTCATCCTTCAATGCTGACCCAGGACTTGGTCAATCCAAGGTGAGATTAGTTGAGTTGCTTTGTGTCATAGGTGAGGCTGTTTTCCTCCCTGGTAATGGATAACCAAAGATGTCACAGCGCTTACCCATCCCTTTACAAGTACTGTTTTTAATCTTGATAGGTATCCTTGAGCGGGAGAGCCCATATTGGTTTTGTCAATAGTAACCCAGCCATGGGACTCTTCAAATATATAGTTATTCATTTTCCCAAGTGATCTGGGAAGGCCAGGCCAGTGTTTATTGCAGGCAAGGCCAGTGTTATTGCTCATCCTAATGGTTTTTCAGAAGAACTGAGTTGACTACTTGAACTGCTGTAGTCCTTTGGGGAATAAGTGCTGCTGGGGAATGAGTTCAAATACCCAGTGACAATGACAGACTGGCAATGTCATTTATGGTGGGTGACTTAAAGGGGATCATAGAAGTGGTGTTCCCATGTGGCTGTAGTCCTTGTCCTACTTGGTCATAGTCATACAGCATGGAGGCAGGCCATTTGGCCCATCACGTCCACACTGACCAGTGGGCACCCACTTGTAGTAATCCCATCTTCCAGCACTTAGCCCATGGACTTCTATGCCTAGGTGATTCAAGTGCTCATCCAGACACTTCTTAAATGCTATCAGTGATTCTGCTTCCACCACTCTCTCCGACAGTCACTTCCAGGTACTCGCCACTCTCTAGGTGAAAAAGGTCCCCCTCAGATCCCCTCTTACCCTATACCCTAAATCTATGTCTTCTAGTTTTATCCACCTCTGATATGGGGAAAAGTTTCCTGCAGTGTATCCTATCTGTATTCCTCATAACTGTATATACCATAATCATATCCCTTCTTAACCTCAGAGACACGAGAGACTGCTGATGCTGGAATCTGGAACAACAAACAATCTGCTGGAGGAACTCAGCAGGTTGAGCAGCATTCTTGGGTGGAAAGGAATTGTCGACGTATTGGGTCAAAACCCTGCATCAGGACTCAGAGGGGAGATGTCCGGCACAGAGAGAAGGGGAGCACCAATAAAGGAGCCTGAGGCGATTGGTGGACTGAGGAGGGGTGTAAGATGACAGGCAGGTCGGGCCAGGTAGGGGAGGTGAGTGGGGGCGGAGTTGGGAGACTGTGGCAGGTGAACGATAGCTGGAGGCAGACGGAAAGAGGAGAAAGGAAAAAACAACAGATGGAGCAAGGTGGATGGGGAGGAGAGTGTGAGGGTAGGATGAGCAGGAACACAAAGGGCTCCCAGTGCTGGACTTGGATAGGTAAAGGAGGTGAGAATGGGAACCATTAGGGGAGAGGTGAAGGAGAGTTGAAACGAGGTGGGGAGGGGACGGTGGGAGAAACCTGTGTATGAAGTGGGTGGATGGAGCTGGGAGACCTGTGGGTGAAGAGGATGGTGAAGTTCCAGGACATCTGAAATGTCCTTTATCAGGAAGCATGGCTTCCCTTCTGCTGTGGTTGATAGAGCCCGATCTCACATTTCCTCTGTGTCTTGTACTTCTGCTCTCATCCTGCCTCCTCCCAGACAGAACAGAGATCGAGTTCCCCTGGTCCTTACCTTTCACCCTATGAGCCTCCGCATCCAGTACATCATCCTTCGTCATTTCCGCCAGCTGCAAAGAGATCCCACCACCGGCCACTTCTCCTCCCCACCCCTTTCCGCCTTCCACAGGGACCACTCTCTCCATGACTCCCTAGTCTGCTCATCCCTCCACACCCATCCCTCCCTGACCCCTGGCACTTTTCCCTGCCCTCGCAGTGGATGTAACACTTGGCCTTCCGCCTCCTCCCTCACCACCATCCAGGGACCTGAACAGCCCTTCCAGGTGAGGCAAAGGTTCACGTGCACCTCCTCCAACCTCATCTGCTGCATTTGGTGCTCCCGATGTGGCCTCCTCTACATCAGCAAGACCAAGCACAGACTCAGCGACCATTTCGCAGAACACCTACGCTCAGTCCGTAATGCCCATCCCGAGCTCCCAGTTGCAGACCATTCCGTCTCCCCTTCCCATTACCACACTGACCTGTCCATCCTTGGCCTTCTCCACTGCCAGGATGAAGCCCAACGCAAACTGGAGGAGCAACACCTTGTATTCTGCCTGGGTAGTCTACAACCCAATGGCATGAATATTGAGTTTACCAATTTTAGGTAACCCCCCCCCCCCCTTTTCTTTTTTCCCTTTATTTTTCCCCTTTCCCCACTCTCCCTATCCTCCAGTCATGCCATTTTTGTCCCCCTTCCCCCTCCTGGTTTCCATCCACCCACTTTTCTCCAGGTTTCACCCCTCACCCTCCATCTAATTTCAACTGTCCCCTAATGGTTCCCATTCTCACATCCTTTACTTAGCCAAGTCCAGCACCGGGAGCCCTTTGTGTTCCTGCTTATCTCCCTCCGGCAGCCGTCTCCCATCTTCACACTCCCCTCCCTGCCCACCTTGCACCATCTGTTGTTTTTCTTTTTCTCTCTTCTCCCCCTTCCACCCCCCCCCCCCCCCCATCTTTCATTCACTTGCCCAGTATCCCAACTCCACCCCCACACACCTCCCCTACCTGGCACTACCTGGCTGTCATCTTACACCCCTCCTCAGTCCACCAATTGCCTCGGACTCCTTTCTTGCCACTCCCCTTCTCTCTCTATGCCGGCCATCTCCACTCTCAGTCTTGATGCAGGGTTTTGACCCGAAACGTCGACAATTTCTTTCCTCCCACAGATGCTGCTCCACCTGCTGAGTTCCTCCAGCACATTGTTTGTTGCACCTCTTAACCTCCTCTGGTTCAAGGAGAACAGACCCAGCCTTTCCAGTCTCTTGGTGGTAGAGATCTAGGATTTGGATGGTATTGTCAGAGTAGCCTGGGTGAGTAACTGCAGTGCATGTCATAGATGGTATACACTACAGCCACAGTGCACTGGTAATGGCTGGTGGATGGATTACCAAAGAGAATGTTCTGGATGGAGTCAAGCTTCTTCAATGTTTCTGCAGCTGTAGTCATCCAGGCAAATGGAGAGTATTCCATTACTCTCATTATGTGTAGATGGTGGGAAGGCTTAGGGATGTAACCCACGTCAGGATACTAGCCTTCAAACTGATCTATTTGAGTTTCTCATCAATGGTGATTCTCAGGATGTTGATAATGAGAGAATCAGTGATGATAATGCCATTGAATATCCTGGGTAGGTTGCTAGATTTTCTTCTTGGAGATGGCTATTGCCTGACTGTCCGGCCCTGAAAAATTGCTTCTGGGTCAGGGTGGAAAAAAAAATCAATGGCACTTACTAAATCCTGTAGGGAAAGTTCTCTCAATTTAGACATCAATCCCCTGATGTTCCTGAAGAAGAAACATGTGCCCAGGTCAACACCAGGTGGTCCATCCGATTCTATTCCATCTGTTTCAACGTAGTGGCTGTCGCTAAAATGAGTGGTTTGTCAGGTCAGGTCAGGTCAGGTCAGAGGGTATGTGATCATCAACTACGTTGGTGCGTCTGGAGTCACATACAGACCAGTGAAGAGATCTGATGGTTCCTATGGTCATCATTACAAAATGACTAAAATAAAATGCTGTAAATGCTCAGGCAGCATCTGTGGGGAAAAAATACTGAATTAATGTTCCAGGCTAGAAGTGGAAAAGAGAGAAAACAAGTTAAGTAACAGAGAGAGTCGAGGAGGGGTTGGTAGAACAAAGGGAACATCTCTGATCGGTTGAGGTCAGGGTTGCTGTGGGATAATCTTTTGAAGTAATTTAGTTGATAGATCAAAGGGGGCAGTTAAAGAGAAGCAGTACAAGTAAAGATATTAAAGAGCATTGTGATGAGGGCAGTTAGAGGAAAACACAGCAATGTAAAAGCTGCAGGATGTTGAGCAGTAGGGAATGCCAAGCAGTCTTTGACCTGAAACATTAACTCTGCTCCTCCTTCCACAGATACTGCCTGACCTGCTGAGTGTTTCCAGCATTTTCTGTTGTTTTTTTTCCCAATTTCCCAGCATCTGCAATTTTTGATTTTCATTTCTAAATGATTAGTTTGTTTTTGTAAATGCCAGATTATTAACCCAATTTATGCTCCACAGTTGCCATGATGGGATTTGAATGCGAGTAATTTAACCACATTGTACTAAAGGTCAATAGATAGCAAATCAGGTGAAAGCTTGACAAATGGTATATGCATGGAGCTAGTTAATTGTGACTAGCTTAGGTGGGCATCTTGTCTGGCGTGGACCAGTTGGGCTGAAGGGTCTGTTTCTGTAATGTATGACGCTAATTGTTTGATAGAGTTGGAGAACTAATCATCTTCCTGGTCTTACAGCTCTTAGTCCAACCACGACTGTGACAGGAACGTCCTTATCTGATGACTTGGATCTGTTCATACCCAACTCTGTGCAAGTATTTACTTCATCTTCCACACAAACATCCACAGCTTGTGGTAAGCTCAGCTGTTTCCCACTAGTTAGATTTGAATACATTTCATGTTGCTGTACCTTAGGGAAAATTATCAAGAGAATTTAAATAAAAATCCTTTGACAAATTTTTATTTCAGTAAACATGTCATACCATCACAAAAACCAGTCTCCCCTCCTTCCTGCTACATTGGGAAAGCAGCCAGTATAATCAAGGACCCCTCCCACCCCAGTCATTCTCTCTTCTCGCCTCTCCCATCATGCAGAAGATGTAAAAGCTTGAGGACGCGTACCACCAGGGTCAAGGATGGCTTCTATCCTGCTGTTATGACTTTTGAATGGACCTCTTGTATGATAACAATGAACTCTTGATCTCTCCATTTTCCTTGCCATGGTCCTTGCACTTTATTTTGCCTATCAGCACTGTACTTTCTCTGTAACACTATATTCTGCATTGTTTATTATTTAACCTTTTGTACTACCTCAATGTACTTTACATATGGAATGATCTGTCTGGATGGCATGCAAACTAAAGGTTTTCATTGTATCTTAGTACATGTGACAATAATTAACCAATTACCATTTTTATCCCCTAGTTCCATCATTGATCAAAAGCCTCATTGTTATTAATGTCACGAGCAACAGTCTGAAGGTCATTTGGGAAGCCGATGCTGCAATCAACCAAGAGTTTCTTGTGCAACTTTGGAAGGATAATCGTATAGTGGTTGAGGCAAAAACCAAGGAACAAAACTGGACCGTGTCAAACTTGGAGGCTGGAGTGCTGTACACTGTGAGGGTTGTATCTTGGCTCTGTGGGACAGAGGGCAAAGCTAAAGTACAAGAAGTCAAAACAGGTACAAAGTGTTATGTTCCCATAGAAGTGATTTTCCTGCAATTATCATTTTTCTTTGTCTTTCTAATTCCTTAAAGACTCTAGCTGACACTTCCTGATTATACTGTGATATTCATGATAATTGGCAGAAGAATCCAGTGAGGACAGATTATAATACCGGGTCTTCATTCGTTTGTGTTTGCCAGAGGCCCAACCCAATGTCTGCAGTTTTTTTTATTTCCAACCCTAATTCCTTCATACTTGGGAGAAATTATGCAGGTTTTACAGTCCCTTGGTTCACACATAGCATTGCTTTTATGCAGTCTCACTTCAGGCTAACTCAATTCTAGTGAATAAACCTAAAATTTTAATTCTGTTTAATCAAAACAAATGCACTTGGGTCTCCAGACATTGACAGACTTAATCATACGGAAAATTTGTGCCTCAGAATGAGGCCATTTGGCCCATTATGTCCATGCTGGCCTGAGAAAACTATTGAGACTTTCAACCTGTTGCCTTACAGGCTAGGTCTTATCGAGAGCTCGCCTAGATGGATAGTTTTCAAGTGTGATGAGGGTTTCTCTCTCCACTGCCCTTTCAGTGAGTTTCAGGGTCAAACAATATTTTGGAGACACAAGAGACTGCAGATGCTGGAATCCAGAGCAACAAACAATCTGCTGGAAGAACTCAGCAGGTTGAGCAGCATCTGTGGGAGGAAAGAAATTGTTGACGTTTTGGGTTGAAACCCTGCATCAGGATGCTGAGTTCTTCCTGCAGGTTGTTGCTCCATTGATACTTTGGGTGAAACATTTCTCCATAAGTTCCTCCAACTAATCACTGTAAATTTATACCCACTTGTTATTCACTTCACTTCTTCCAGAAATAAGTCTTTTTTCATTTACTGAATCTGACCTCTGATAATTATATGCACCTCAATTAAATCTCACCTCAGGCTTTTCTGTTCTAAAGAAAGAAACCACAGTCTAGTCAATCTTTTCTTATGTCTCTCTTAATTGCACTGTCTCTAGTTCTATTGCATCTTTTTTGTACTGCTGAGACCAGAACTGGACTGAGTCCTCTGACTGTGGCTGAATTAGTGTTTTTAAACAGTTTCGCATGATCTCCCTTGATCTTGGCCCAACAAGGAAAGTAACTTGTTTTCCTTCTGACTACTTTATTTATCCATCCTGCTACATTCAGGAACCCATGGACACACGTTTGAGGATCCCCCTGTTCCCAGTATCCTTCCAGTTATTGTGTATTCCCTTAACTTGTTTGCCTTCCCCCAAATACATTGCCTCACTGTTCTCCAGGCTCAATGCAGCTTGCCAATTTTCTATCCAACTAACCAGTCCAAATTGAGAGTCAGCATTGTAAGTACTTACTGACTTTTTGTACCATCCCATAGCTGCACGTATCATGGAAGGGCGAGTGAGGATAATGAATTTAATGTTCAACGAAGGGCTGGGAAACAGCAGCAGTGATCAGTTCAAGGCCTTTACAGAGCAATTTGTTGCAGAGGTATGATGATATTTCGCAGTAGTCTTGTCTGTTTGTACTGGATTTGCTTTTTACTGTCTGTGTGGAGTTTGCATGTTCTCTGACCATTCTCCTGGTGCTCTAGTTTCCTTCCACATTCTAAAGATATGCTGGTTGGTTACTGTAAATTACCTCTGGTGAAGGTGGGTGACAGAAGGGTGGGGGTGAAGTTCATGGGGATGCAAGAGGGGAAAATATGGTATTAACATAGACGGATGTTGGTGCAGAGATGATGGACCAAAGGCTTGTGTGAATGGGCTCAGACTGATGTCTTGTTCCTCCCTCTGGTGGATCTAAAAGGTCTCATGGCTCTTTTTGAATTCGGTGCATATAGTTTTTCCAAGTTATCCCCCAACCAAAATCACAAACTATTATGGTCATTTACCACATTGCTATTTTTTTGTTAGGAGCTTGATTAATTACAACAGTGATGACATTACCAAAGTACTTCATTGTTTGTATTTGTGTTTTTGTCATCCTGAGGTCATGAAGGACTTGGTAGAAAAGCAAGAAGTCTCTTTTTTAATATTCTATATGCTTGATAGGTTTAACCTCAAAAGAAGGCTAAGAAATGAGATGAAAGATCAGCCACGTGTAGTTTGATATGAATTAGCACTCACATTAGAAGGCGGAATAGAAAGGTACATAACTGATGGATTGTATTGGTAAGAGGTTGGAATTAACACCACCTTTAATGTCACGCTGTACCTCACTGGCAGAGCCAAGTGTTCAGAAAGCACAAGGAAATAGGAAAATGGTTCTGTTTCCAATTGAAATGAAGGAAGAGATGGGACTGATTGCCTCAGGACATCTCAAACAGCTTTACAGAGAATGAAGTGTAGTCAATTCAAAAGTGTCCTTCACTTCAAAGGCGTCATTCAAAAACAGTCACTTAAGTGTATTGCATAAGTAGGAGGATTGGCAATCTGTACATTGCAAGTCCCCACAAAGTTTCAAGGTGGTAATGATGAGATAATCATTTTTAGTGATATTGATTGAATAATATCACTCGGTCAGAAAACGAAGCTGGTAACTTTAACAGTTTAGCACACTCTCAGTATATTGGCCACATTCTGTACTTTTAGGAGTCAAAAAAGTATTGTTTGTTTGAAACTGATGTACTTTGTTTATGATTACAGATCTTGAAATCTTTACCCAACTACACTGCCAACCTTTTAGCTTCTGGGAAATTCAAGATTGTGGTTAAATCACTCCAAGAAGGAAGTGTGAATGTGGACTTTCAAGTGGTCTTTGATGAAGAGCTGGCGGCCGATGTTTCCGAAATTATCTGGGACCTTGTGGCTTCATTAGAGGATGGCTCAGTTTTTATTTTTGATCCTGACAGCACAGACATTTCAGGTAATGGGAAAGCAGAAGATAGCAAATGCTGGAAATTAGAAATAAAAACAGAAAATACTCAACAGGTCAGACAGCACCTGGGAAAAGATAATGTTTCATTAAACAATGGGGGTGAGGTGCCAAGATAGGACACTGAATCTTAACATGTACAAGTATGGTATCAAAACCATTCTCTCTGTGAGAAATTAGACAGCTGAAGTGCTTCTTTGGAGGCATTTTGGCAGATGATTTAAAGCCGTCTTGCTCCCTCCATTAGGGAAATGCCCTCACAAATTGATCTTAGCTGCAGGGGCAATCCAAGAATCTATCCACAGAGGTATGAATTACCCTAGGATTAAGCCTGATTTCAGTACAGTACACGCATTTCTAACGTATGCCCAGAACTGTGTCACTACTTCCCCATTCCATGTGCGCTTTCACAAATTCATCTTTTGGATGGATTGTAGGGGAAGGAATTTGGATTATTCAAATACAAGTCATTTTTATGGTGGTCCAACTCAAATGTTGCATGTTGTACTGTGTGATTGGAATGCTCAAAACAAGATCTAACTTCATGAAAAACAGGATGTTGTTGGAGGAACTCTGGATGATGCTTGAGTTCATCCAGCATCATCATGTTTTTCATCTAGATTTCAGCATCTGCAGTCCTTTGTCTCAAGATCTAACTTGCCTCCTCAGCAATGCATTGCAACAAAGAGAGGTTTTGATTTTTATAGCCCACATTTATGTTAGGAGATTATTGACTGCAACATGCTTAGGCATGTCCTAAAGTACTTCTGATATGTATGCATAATAGTAATATAGGAAACGACGAGCCAGTTTGTGTGCTTCATGGGCTTGTGATGAGTGAACAGACACTGTGCTTCCATGACATATTAATCCAGGATAATGCAGTGGAATCACTGACAATATTGTGTTCAGCCTATTAATTCTAAACAACAATGTCATTAAGTTTATGAACAAAATGTCAATTGAAATGGATGTACATGTGAAATTATTGGCATAAGATGTTGAAACAAAGGTCCTGCCTGTCTGTTCTGGTGATTTGGATAGATGCTGAGGCACAGGGGAACAGGGATTCCCTCTACCCAACATTCATACAGGGGTATGATTTACCCTAGGATTAAGCCTGATTTCAGTATAGTACATGCATTTCTAACATATTTGCAACATTTTTGTGACTTTATATTTATTTCTACAATTTTATAGGTGTAAGAGTACCAATGGTAAATAATGGTGGGTTATACAATCATTTTCTTCTCGCCTTTTCATCACAGATTACAATGAGTGTGCCTCACTTGAAGACAATGACTGTTCATTCAATGCAAAGTGCATCAACACAGAGGGGTCCTACACCTGTAGTTGCTCTGACAGTTTTGTAGATGCAAACCCTGTTCAACCTGGCAGAAACTGCAGAGGTAAATGTTTTTGTCCTGAAACAGTGAGACACTTTAACAATTCTAAGCAGTTGTTTCATTTCATTTGTTCTGGTCATTAATAATAGCAGGCAGGCTACACTTAGACTAGCACATAGACCATTGGTCTCACAACATGAATTCAAATCCCACATCATAGCTGAATCACATAATTCAAGTGGTTAAGTAAATCGGCAATAAAACGCTTGTATCGGTAATGGCATCCATGAAAGGCAAGGATTGTCATTAAAAATCCATCAGGTTCAATAACTTTCAGCAAATCCATTTGGTGCATGAACAGCTTTCTGTTTTATTTTCATTTCCCTGTTACTGATCATCATTTTCAACTGAAGTTGACCACGTTAGTCAGCTGTGAGAGGGGACATTATTCATTAATTTCTGCCCTTTTTTTTAAAAGAGTAACAATTTTTCAGCACCTGGGCATCACTGGTAAGGACAGTATTTATTGTCCATCCCTTAATTGTCTTTGAGAGAAGTTGGTGGGGAGCTGCCTGCTTTAAAAAGCTGCAGCTCTTCTGGTGGTAGTACTCCTACAGTGCTGTTGAGTAAGGAGTTACAAGACTTTTGTTAATGAAAGAATTGCAATATACTTCCAGGTCATAACACAGCAAAGTAGGGAGGAAGCTGCCAATGGTAGTGTTTCCAAGTGCTGCTGCCATTGTTTTTTTTGGTGACAGATGTCACCATTTGGAAGGTGCTGTAGGGGTAGGTTAGGTGAGCAAAGGCTGTGCAGTGTGACTGGTGTGCTGGTGGTGAAGGGTTATGAATGAGCAGGATGTTGGTGAGCTACTTTTCCCTGATGGTGCCAAGATTCTTGAGCGTTGTTGGTGTGGCACTCATCCAGGCATATGGCGATTAGGTTCCTGACATATGCCTCATGAAAAGGCTATAGGCTATCAGGAAGTGAGTTGATTGTTATCGGATACCCAGCCTCTGATCTGTTCTCATGGCCACAGTATTTATGTGGCTGGTGCAATCAAGTTTCTGGTCAATGGTGACCTCCAGGATGTTGATCATGGGGAACTCAGCAATGGTAATGTCATTGAATATCAAGGGCAGGTGATTCTCTCTTGTTGGAGATGATAATTTTTTGACACTTTGGTGTTACAATATGGTCCACCTCTAAACTCACTATCAGCAGCATTAGGATTAGTTTTCAGACATTAGATTAATTCTTAGATCTGTGTGTGTCAAAGTTTCACTGCCATAATATTATGGTTGTAAAAATTTGTCCAGCTTTTATAGAGATAAACGATGAATCCTTTCCAATGTCACTAACACCTGTCTCTGGCATAAGAATATATTTGTTGATGACAGGTCATTTCATCCGATCATCAGAGCAATCCCATTCTATTAATTTCCTTTAAATTATTCTTAATAACTTCCTTCCTTCCCTGGTGGAAATTATTGAACCAGATGGACTTTTAATGAGACTCCACCTCTGCGTTAGGGCCAATTTATACTGTCTAATTAACCTACTAACCAGAAGGCTGGAATATGGAAGGAAACCAGAGTACATGAGGGAAACCCACATGGTCACAGGGAGAAGATCCAAACTCCACACCGACAGCACCTGAAGTCAGGATTGAACCTAGGTCACTAGAACTGAGCCAGCATCTTTACTTGCTGCAGCACTCTGTTACCCACAAGCACAGCTTCATAAATCAAATGAAAGAAAGCCACTCTGACCTTTAATCTGTTTGAGTTTGCTTAAAAGTAATTAGCTGCCAAATGGCTCATTACAAATTAAGGAATGATGTCTGCAGTGTTAAAAGGACACACCAGTAGATTTATTGTTGGCTGTTAAACCCATGCCCTTTAGTTTTAGATACCCTCCCATGGGAAACAGGCTCTGGCTATTTACCCTATCTATGCCTTTCATAATTTTATATACCTCTGTCATGTTAACTCTGAGCTTCTGTCTGATCTCCTTAAACTCAAACCCTCCAAGCCAGACAACATCCTTGTGAATCTCTTCTGCACCCTCCCTAGCTTAATCACATCTTTCCTGTAGTGTGGCAACCAGAACTGCACACAATACTCCAAGTGCGACTTAACCAATGTTTTGTACGACTATAGCGTGGCGACCTAACTCTTGTACTCAATACCTTGGCCAGTGAAGGTAAGCATGCCGTATGCCTTATTCACCACCCTTATTCAAGGAACTATGCACTTGTACTCCAAGGTCTCTCTGTCCAGCAACGCCCTACCCCAGGGCCCTGCCGTTCATTGTATATATCCTGCCCTGGTTTAACTTCCCAAAATGTATCACTTCACAGTTGTCTGGTTAAATTCCATCTGCCATTCTCTTGTACACCTTTGCAGTTGATCTATATCCTGTTGAAACCTTGGACAACCTTCACGATCCAACTATACATCCAATTTTAAGATAAGATCTCTTTATTAGTCACCTGTACATTGAAACACACAGTGAAATGCATCTTTTGCGTAGAGTGTTCTGGGGGTGGCCACGCTTCCGGCACCAACATACCATGCCCACAACTTCCTAACCTGTACGTCTTTGGAATTTGGGAGGAAACCGGAGCACCTGGAGGAAACCCACGCAGACACTGAGAGAACATACAAACTCCTAGACAGCAGCTGGAATTGAACCCGGGTTGCTGGCGTTGTAATAGCGTTACGCTAACCGCTACACTACGGTGCCTGCCCTCTGTCATCTGCAAACTTAGTCATCTTGCCACTTACATTCTCATCCAAATCATTAATATATATGATAAACATCAGAGGACCAATCACCCATCCCTGCAGCACACCACTGGATCTTTGAAGACAGCCAGCCTATTTCTACACAACATAACCAAGCTTGAAGTTGACAGGATACCTGTGTAAATACTTTGGCTAACTGTCTTCAACTTTCTATGTCCACTTCCAATGTTCAATGTAGAACCCATAGTGGCCAACCCGATCACAACTACAGCAGCTGCTGAATCAATCATGATAAACTGTAACCTCCATGAGATCTCTGTCATAATGGAGCGATCATTTTTGGAAGCGAGGCAGATACCAGCATCATCGCTTTATCTGGGGAACTCGCACTGCAATAGGAGCTTCGGAAACTTGACCCATGTTGCCTTAAAGGTCGGATGGACTGAGTGCGGAACTCAAATTTCCAACGTAAGTGCCAAAGAAGTTTTCCCTTGGTATTTACTCAAAAACAGACCTTCTGTGTACACAAGAGCCAAGAAAATGATTAAAATGGTGAAGCAACAGCCCTTGCTGCTGCTGTTGAAGAAAGTCTCTTGCCAAGATCTAGTGATCTCTGTAATTGAATATCTCTTTAATGACATGAGATCCAAGTGAATATTTAAATGTATTTCAAGCCATAAATACTACTCAGAAAACCTTTTGACCCTAACATATCAAGTTGAGAACTTCCCCTTTTGCAATACCTATTGTTATTAGGTGAGTTCAAGAAAATGCCTGGCAGCTGTGACATCACGCTCTCTAAGTAGCCAATCACAGTGAAGAATTCCCAGACAGAAAATCATAGGGAAAAAGCACAATTTTAAACTAATTTTCAAAACCTTTTATAGAGCATTAACTAAAGATAAAACATAGAATCTAAATAGAAACTGAAATATTAAAAGTAAACATTTAAAATCTGATCCCCTACATTTTGAAATATTCATGTTCTGAAATTTCAAACAGCATGCATAAAAGTATTTTTTTTAAGACCACAAAATTTTTTTATGTCTTATTCAGGTTTAGAACACTTAAATATTCATTTGGACCTCATAATTAAAAATAAGATTTCCAAAGAATTTAGCTGCAGGTCTAATGGCTGCAATAGCTTGATAGCTTAATTCATGTCAGTACAAGGGATTTTGACATAATTGCAATGAAAGAGACAGTGTAGCCTCTGGAAGTGTACTGATTCACCAGTTGCAGCTTTGGGATTTTGGTGTTAAACTAAGTATGGACAGAAATCTGGAAGTCACTGCCAGTTTCAGAAAGTAACTTCTAAACAAATAAATTTGCTATCATTATGATCACAAAATCCAGGCCTACAACCTCAACTTGAGTGGATGGCGTAATTAGTCTGGTATTCCCAAGCCAAGGAACAAAAAGGAGATCCGAAGGTTCAGCTTCCCAGTGACACCTGCTGAAATTGAATTTCAGTTGGATTTGGAAATGGACGTAGCTCCTTCCTGAGCCATCAATCTTCATTGAGGACTTCTCTCATGAATGTTCATCAGTGTTGTTCCTGGAACCAAGCTTTGTACTGCTGCCCAGATGAGAGAATGGGAGAGAATAAAACAAAGCTTAGAATCACATTGTTGCTGGCTTGAATTGTGTGGGAAATTCAACAAGTTTCTATCATTATTCTGGCCCCCAAGCAGTCAAACCAATAGGCTCTTATTGTCCTAAAAATGCCTTATAAAAGCTGCGAATTTTCCTAATTCTGGTATTTAGCATATTCTTAGTTCCACCACACTGGTGTCCATGCTGCAGATCTCTAGAGTCTACACCTAGGAATTCTTTCCCTAAAATTCCCTGCATCTCCCTCTCTGCCTTGTACCATGTGCTTTTGATCAAATCCTTGATCACTTGTTCTACTTATGTGGGTTGGTATCAAATTCCCTTTGATTATTCTCCCATGAGGTGCCTTGTGACATTTAATTTCTGCAAATGTGTTAAATTAAGTGATGTTCTTTTATTTGTTGACAACTGTTTGATGGTTGTAATTATTTATTCCAGAATGACACTCACACAGTTGTGAAAACAACACTACAGAACATTGTTTCATCGAGCACAGTCTCTGCTGATGGTAACCTTGAGGTCCCTGTAAATTGCACGTTTGACAACAGCCTCTTACTTCCTGCTGGCTATGCTCCAAATGGGTAAGGTGTCCTGTTTCAATCTGAGTTAAGGGGCTCGTGCTAAATTAGGCTTGTCTATCAGCTTTCATCCACTGAGGCTGAAATGAAATCAGACAATAACCTCTCATAAATTGCCTTAATATTAATGCAAAATCTTTTGGCTAACTTTTGGAGAAAGAAGGATAAATAGGTGAACAATTAGGTAGTTGCAGAGTGTGATAAAGATGGGGATGGTAGAAAACTTCAATGAACTCAGATTTTCTGAGCAGTTACTGGGCAGGCACGTAGTGTAGTGTTAGCATAACGTTTTACTGCGCCAGCGACCCGGGTTCAATTCTGGCCGCTGTCTGTAAGGAGTTTGTACATTCTCCCCGTGTCTGTGTGGGTTTCCTCTGGGTGCTCCGGTTTCTTCCCACATTCCAAAGGCGTACAGGTTAGGAAGTTGTGGGCATGCTGTGTTGGCGCCAGAAGCGTGGCGACATTTGCGGGCTGCCCCCAGAACACACTACGTGAAAGATGCATTTCACTGTGTGTTTCGATGTACATGTGACTAATAAAGATATCTCGTGTATCTTATTTTATAATCACATGGAAGTGTATAAAGTTTACAGCACAGAATCAGGCCAATCTATCAGTCAGGTATGTGCAGTTGTTTATAATCTATATCAGTTTCTTCTCACTTTATTCCAATTCACCCTATAAAATAAAGGAAGAATTTTTGTTCTTCCTTGGAGTCTGCACAGAACTGCCATCCTTTCTAAATGCCATGATAGCCCTAACCCATCTTCCTGGACTAATGCTCACTAGTAATGTTGGGTGAACTTCTGCTGTGGTCCTTGCCATCAAGAAGCAGGCTGGTCAAGGAAATGAGCAAAGGTCTATGAGCAGACGTTGAGCCTTTACCTCTAGAAAGTCCAACAGTAGGCTGTTCACTACTCCCTCAGGTACCACTGAGACACCCTGGCAATTGTAGTACTGCCGTCCAGTATCTCAGTGGTACCTGATGAATGAGACTGCCTGTTCTAAATAAAATTAGAACATGCTGGGGAAAAAAAATGCGCTGCTGGAGGAACTTGGTGAGTCAAGCAGGATCTGTGGAGGGAAATGGACCCAGGTTAAGACCCTTCATCTGGTCTGAAAGAAACATCGACTGTCCATTTCCCTCCACAGATGCTGCCTGACTTGCTGAGTTCCTCCAGCAGCTCGTTTTTTGCTCCAGGTTTCCAGCACCTGCAGCCTCTTGTGTCTTCGTACGCTGGAAGCACTCAGCAGGCCAGGCAGCATCGATGGAGAGGGAAACTGAGTTAATGTTTCTGTTGAAAATTTCCACCTGAAATGTGAAGGATCTGCAATCTGAAACATTAACTATTTTTCTCTTTTCATTGATGTTGACTGACCTGCTAAGTATCTCTGGCATTTTCTGTTTTTATTTCAGACTTCCAGCAACTGCATTCTTCAAAAATGTTTGTTTATTTTCGAGGCTGCCAGTCCAGCGGGTTTCTGAGATCAGGTTGTTCGTGTATGGTGAGGTGGCTGCTGGTGTAGGAATGCGGTTGAGGTAGGGGAGGAATGGTGGTAGGACTGATGTGGATGTAGAAGTGAATCCTTTTCACTTTCTCCCACACAATAATGCTGAATTTTGTGCAACGGAAGGTGGGAGGGCTCTTTGATTATCTTGACTGCTTTACTGAGGCAGTGATCTGTAGACACAGACCATGGAGGGAAGGCTGGTTTTCACGATGTGCTAAGCTATGTCCACAACTCTGCGGTTTCCTGCAGTCTTGGGCAGAGCAGTTGCCATTATAGATCCGTGATGCATTAGCTTTCTACGATGCATTTATAAAAATTGGTGAGGGTCAATGCGGTGAATTTCCTTGGCCTCCTAAGGAAGTAGAGGTACTGGTGCACTTTCTTGGCCATGGCGTCTATGTGGTTGGATTAGGACAGGCTATTGGTGATGTTTACACCGAGGAACTTGAAGCTCTCAACCTCAGCAGCATTGATGTAGACAGGAGCATGTGCACCGCCCCACTTCCTGAAGTCAATGACCAGCTCATTTGTTTTGCTGATATTGAGGGAAAGGTTGTTGTCATGACACCTTGCCACTAGGCTCTCTATCTCCTTCCTGTACTCTGACTCGTCATTATTTGAGATCTGGCCCACTATGGTAGTGTCATTTGCAAACTTGTAGATGGAGTTGGAGCAGAATCTGGCCACACAGTCATGAGTGTATAACGAGTAAAGTAGGGGGCTGTGAACACAACCTTGTGGGGTATCAGTGTTGGGGATAATTGTGGTGGAGCTGTTGCTGCCTATCCTCACTGATTGTGGTCTCTTGGTCAGGAAGTCAAGGATCTAGTTTCAAAAGGAGGTGTTGAGACCCAGGTCTTGGAGTTTGATGAGTTTGAGTTTGCTTGGAGTTATGGTATTGAAGGTGGAGCTGTAGTCAATAAGTAGTAGTAGTAGATCCTCAAAGCAGCTGGAGCAGAACTTTGTCTTCACTCATAAGCGCTCAATGTAGTTGTAAGCACTTACGGCGTTTAAAAGACATTTGACAGGTACATGGATAGCAAAGGTTTAGAGGGACATGGACCAAATGCAGGCAAATAGGACTATCTCAGTTAGGCATCTTGCTTGGCATGGATGAGTTGGGATGAGGGGCCTATTTTCCATGCTGTGTAACTCTCTGACTCTATGGCTCGATTATAATATCAGTTGTAAATTGTTTATTGACTTCAAATTTCAAAGCAGAGTACAACATGCAGCCTCTCCTAAACTGCATGTTTAGATGTACTCAATGAGGCTGAATTTCTACCCCTTGTATTTAATTCCATCCATTTATTATTGTCAATATGTCTCTCAAGGCATTTGAAGAAAATATTCCTGAATCAAGTTTGCTTTTTGTCAATTTGACCCTGTGTCTCCTTGACCTGGTGGTCCTGTGGAAACATAGCTGACTTCATACATTCATCTAGAATCAGAACACTTGTTAAAACTTTGCTTCTGTTGTAGGCTCTTAACAATTCAAATATTTTGTTTCAAGGAGGAATCGAATGAGCCTGGAAGGAACTGAAAACTACATGGCCAGCATTGAAACCTTCAATGGAAACCAGACATTATTGGAAGACCCCCTTCTGGACCCTGAAGATGAAGTGTCCATACAAGTATCAATTGATACAGCAGACAACAGAGCCAAGTTGATCCTTGCAGAGTGCTGGGCAACACCAAGCAACAACGCAACTAGCGACTCTTTGTATACAATTATCAAAACTGGGTAAGTGAAGATGTATGGAGGATGGAGAGAGATGGAAATCAGTTTTATTGGATGATATTGGTTGGAGTTTGGGAAAGAAGATGGAAGGAGTGCTCAAATTATGCCAGGTAGCCTGGTTTTGAAGATTAATGTGGGGTTTTCTGTGAAAAACCACTGATTATCTTTTATGTATAAAATCAAGGTATGAATTCATCATACACTGAAATGTAATCTGTTTATTGTATTTGAAGTTCTAATTTTCCCTCTTTCCTGTGTCCAACTCACCATCCTCTTCCAACTTAAAGGCAGTGACTCCTGTCTGGTGTAGACAAGGTCCCCTGGAATATTCTCCTCTTCCCAGATGGACTGTTCTCAGACACTTTGCCCAATGGATATAGTGTGTGTGCCTGCTTTGACTAAATTGTCCATCCAGGCGCCCGGTTCAGCACACATCATCAGTACGATGTTGAGGACAGGAAATATCCCTGCTATTTTCCTTCTGAGCAATGAGAGCAAATATGGTCATTGTATGGCCACAGGAATCAGTCCACTTGACATACCCCAGGTTGTGTACATGTGATTTGTCTTATCCATGTATCTCAAGGCAATCTATTCTTCAATGAAAATGACAAGATCCATTTCCTCCTCTTCACCACTGCAGAACTTATGAATTTGTCGAATAACTGAGGTTCAGGACCGGCACTAACGAGTCTTATTAAATAAATTTTAACTGCTTAATTCTTAATACATTCTCTTGCTTTTTCCCATTACAGATGCCCAGTTCCAGGATCACAGATAAAAATGTCTGAAAATGGAAACTCCACTAGTGCAAATTTTACTCTGAAAGTGTTTTCACTCATTAGCATGCCTTTTGTCTATATACACTGCCAGACTCAGGTCTGCTTGGAACTGAATGGGTCCATTTGCCAGCCGGTAGGTCCAGTTCTATTAATCTAGAGTAAAGGCAATGAATGACTTTATTTCCTTTGGCCATTTCATTACATGACATGACAATCTGCAAATGGCACATTGACTTTTCTTGCAATCAAACAATATACACAGTCTCGGTTTCCACTGCCTCCATGTTAGGCTCTAAATTAGTTGATGTTTGCTACTCAGTTGCTATAATGGACTGGGGCTTGATCGATTTGGATAGTTGAAACCATAGCTGTCATTTTGGACAACTTTGGCCCACTTGGGTCTTGAATCCTGCAGAATTTGATGTGGTGGGCCAATAATCAAGTGGTTGCTGTCATGCCACACAATGAGCCTGTACTGATCCTCTGCTGGGCAGGTGGTTTTCTAGACCATAATCTACTCAAAACTCTTTGTGTGATCTTGTGTGCAAGTTGGCAGCCTTGTAACAGTGGTTAGATTTCAAAAGTACCTCAATGGCTGTGAAAAACCTTTGGCTATGAAAGCTACTATACTAAAGCTAGTTCTTCATGTGGAAATCTTCATACTGGGGAGTGATAGCAGTGCAGTTAAATACATGGAGAGGCCTGGACTAAAGATCACAGTTAGGAAGGCGTGAATTCAAATCCCACTTCAACTGTAGAATTCAATTTAGATAATTTAAGTAGTCTGGAAGTAAAATGCTAATCTCCCAAATGATGAGCTGCAGTCTGTCTGGTACTACAGAATTATGCAGGAAATGGTGTTCTGATTGTCCCTCTAGATGGGAGAGGCTGCAGGTTTAGGGGGGTCCTGTTGAAGTTAGCTTGGTGGGTTACTGCATGCATTTTCACACTTCCTGCACCTAGGCTGAAATGTGAAGTTTTAAACTAGTCAATGGGACGCTACTCGTAGTCAAAGAATTTTTACAGGCTAGTCAATCCAACAAATCTCTACTGACTCTGAAGGAACACGCTAATCCCTGCCCTCCACCCTTTTTATCCAATATATTTCCAGTCAGAGTGGTATGTGACTTGGAGGGAAACCTTGTGGATAGGATTATGAGTTTGGAAGGGGTTGTCAAAGTAGTCATGGCAAATAGCTGCAGTGCATTTGTGGATACCACGGCCACGGTATGCCAGTGGTGGAGGGAATACCCATCAATTATGCTGTTTGTCTTAGACAGAGTCAAGCTTCCTGAATGGAGCTGACACTGATTCTCATTAATTCATGTTTGTCTTCTTTAACCAGTCGTGCAGTGGCTTGCATTCAATCGAGGGTGCTGAAGTTGTTGCAGAGAGGACTGTGTCACTTGGGCCCCTGTATCGCAGATACCGCAACGGTAAGTGATGGCGATTTCTGTATTGCCCAAAACATTTCAGTCAAAGGCAGCACACGGGTGAGTGAACAATGATGACCTTTGCTGCCTAATCAAGTTAAACACTTAATGATGTCAAAATAATCCAAACCATCTACCAGCAATGCAAGCCAAAAACTGAGATATGCATTGTTTGCCATGATTGAGGAAGTAGGTGTTTTGTCACTGATTCCATGTAACTCTGCAATTATATCGGCTTTGACGTGCAAGATCCATTGTCAAACATTATGCAGACATGATGTAGCAATGACATATATTTGGATTGGAACTGCAGGAGCTTCAAAAACACTCACTTCAGTGATAAAATAATTTTTCCTTTAGCCAGAATCTTTATTGCAGTGAAGATACTTCACAAAAATATTAACAGATGATCCTGATATGTGCCACTTAATCTGATATTAGGAATTGAAGAGGTCTCTCTTTACATAACACTAGGCTTCTTCATTTCAGCAAATATAGTTTGCAATAATTTCGGGGATCTGGATGGAAACTGACATTGAGGATGGTGAAATCAGGGCTAAGAACTGATTGTAAATTTAAGAAGCAGCTGATTTGACCTGGAGTGCATTTACTGTTGTGTGGACTGAAGCTGCATTGGTAGCAATCTTGAAAAATTGAGGGTTTAAGTACTTCTTCAGCCCCACCAAGGCTCCCATTGCAATCCAGAGGGAGTGCTGCATTACCAGAGGACACCATCCTTTTGATGTGACATTAAACTAAAACCCTGCACAATGTAAAAGATGCTGCATCACAAGTAATGGAGGTAACCGTGCTATCATTCCAATATTTATACTTCAATTAGCATTTTCCAGTTCCCATTATCTAGTTTGACTGGATTGCTGTGCAAACTGCTGGCCAAAACTCAATGGGGCGAATGGCTCCTTCTGTAATGAATTCTTTTGCATGAGACTATGGATGTCTATATTTTCAGGTGATGCTAGATGTTATGGGGAGAAAAGAGCAGAACAATTGTGAATAAAGCACTATTTCACCAGTTCTGTACCATTAACCAATACATTGTTGTAGCCCCAGTAAATTCCTCACTAACTACTTCAAGGACAGTTTTCTAGCCCATAATGATATCAAAGTAATTAAACTGCTTAAGAAGAACGTCTGTGCTTTTATCTTCTAACAGATGATGAACCTGTGGTGGAGCTGGATGAAAATATCTCGGCGCTGAGGGCAGTGGTGGGTCTCGGAATTCTCCTCTGCCTGATGCTCGTGGTAATATCTGCAGTTATGATGACGGTGTACACCCGGCGGGGCCACAGCTTCACTACTCAGCCCACTGGCCCGAACTACCAGGCTTTTGACAACTACTGACGATGTCGAAACAGTAACCAGGATAATGCGGGAAAGCTGCCATGACCAGGACTGTTGTAGAAAACCCAATCACTTTAATCCCTGTCAATTATCCGCCTCTTTCAATGTGATTTTGGGCAAAATGTGTTCAGACAATCCCTCCCTCTCCTGTCACTACAGCTTTGTTAGATTTCCATACTCCTGCAATACTGGCTTTGTGTGCAGTGCTGACTTTTATTTTCCTTGCTTCGTTATTGGCAGTCATACCTTCACCTCCCTAAGGTAGGAGAAAACAAGTCAAACCTCTTAATCCACCCATTGAAGCTAGGATCACCCTTAATATAAACACCACCAATTCTCTGTGCCAGGAGGCTACCATACTGGAAGAATTCCTCCTCCCTTCAACTAACATTAACCCCTATCCTTATGTTACTAATGTCTTCAAGAGATGTATCAACATCCTGCCACTATGATCCTTGAGATACTTCATTTCCTTGTACCTAGAAATTGTATTCTATAAATCAAATCCTGCATATATAAAGGACACATGGACATGTGTCCCTAGCCCTTCTAAAGCCTTCTTACTTTCTAATAAATGCAATGGGGATTTGGGTAGTCAACTTAGGGATACCCAGACCCTCATTATGAGCCCTAAAATACAAAAGATTTTTGCTGTCCAAAGTTCTGGAAGTCCCCCATCAACACAGAAGAATAGAGGGACTAGGCAATTCAGATCTTTTTCAGCCTGTTCCATCATTCAATACTATCATGGCTGATCTTTTATCTGAATAAACTTGTGCACCCCTCTCCCTCTCTTGCCTTGTTTAAAGTCTTTGACCAAGCTTTCAGATCCCTGTCCTAATCTGTATCTTGACCAATATTTGGCCCTGAATTAATGTCACAAAAAAATTACCATCTGGCTTTGCTATTTGTGGGAGCTTGCTGTCCAACAATGATAATAATCCAACAGTACTCAAAAGCATCCCAGCATTGTGAAAATGTAAGCGTCCCTTTCTCTTCTCTTTCTCCCTTTCTCTCTTTTGTGGCTCTGTTTTGGTCCAGGTGGCAGGTAACACTTGTTCCAGTTCTCTAGTAAGGAAAGAGTACACCTCCTTATGAAGAAGTCCTGGGCCCAGTGTGAAAAGCTACCAAACAACCCCTAGTCCGCACCAATCTCCACCCATGCAGTATACATCTCTCAGCCAATTCTCTCAACCCTGACACTAGGATCTCATCCCCACTAACCCCAAATCCATCCTCGTATGTGGTGTGCTCCTGCCACCAATCTGCTCTGCTCCTACTGGTCAGGGTGGCCTTTTACTGCTTCAGCTGCACTCTTGTGGATGGGCCATGAAATGTTCTTGCACAGAAAGAAGCCACTTGCCCCACTGCCCTGCAAATATACCCTTTTCATATATCTATCCAAATCTCTTTTGTACATTACTGTTGAATCTGCTATAATCTTCATCTCAAAGCACTCCAGATCATTACAGCATACTGTGTAAAAATAAAATATTCTTTGGGGGGAAAAAAAAAGGTGAATGCTTGCATAACCTGTGTAAGTTTAGGTATCTACCTGCATTCTCGAGTAATTTAAGAGTCAATCGCTTTGGTGGTCAGGAGGCATGTTTGGTCCACTGCAGGTAAGGCTGGAAGATCCCTGAGAAACAGATGAGTTTATACAACAAAAAAAGAACCCTTTCTGGATGATCAATAATGCTATTCCAATAACTTTGTGTGTGTGTGTGTGGCTCTGTGTTGTGAAGGTTAAGCAGGTGGAAGGTTGGTGTGGTCTATGTTGTGAGGTACTGAAACACATGCTAGGATGAAACATAAGAGTCTGCACATGGGCAAATGTCTGGAAGATCATACTGTGTTCCCCTCAACCACCAGAGCCACACATGTGCAGTAAATGTTGTAGCTCTGTGTGTGTGCGTGTGTGTGTGCGCGCGCACATGCTCCAAGTTGGACTCTAGGTCTGAGTGGTCTCAGGGTCAGCTAAATGTTCACGTTCCCAAGAATGATCTTTAGCTGTGACTGTAAGCACCCCTGATCTTGTTCACTCAGACAATACTCAGGGTGCAACCCAAACTGTATAGAGACCCAGTGACCTAGAAATTGGATCCCTTTGCACATTTGTTTTTAATGCACAAATCACACGTGGAAGTGGTTTTACCTGTGGGAGATTGCACTAGCAATCAATTCTGGATGAAATTGCACACTTTGGAAAAATTGGCTTTTGCACTTCTATGCAACCAGGTCACTGGAGCTCAAATAATTTTTGGCACTGGTGACAGGATGCTTGGGAGATTTTAAATGTGAGGCACGTATCCAAGTTTCATGACCAGTTTTTAACTGGAAGTCAGCAAGGAAATTAGGGATGGACAAAAAAAAAATCAGCATTCGAAGCAATATGAATTTGCTCAGAGAAGGTCATAACTTGGTTGACTGGATTGAGGGAGTTGCAAGGAGGGTGAAGTGTTTGATGTGGACTACATGGATTTCAGCAAGGTGCTTGATGAAGTTCTCCATGGCAGACTGATCAGGAAAATAAAAGCACCTGTAAGGCTTTCCACTTTGGGGGAATGAATAGAAAACCAGAATTTTACATAATGTTCAGGAAGATTTGGGTAGCTCAATGAAGGAACAAAAAGTTACCATGCAGGTATGGCAAGTACTGAAAAAGGCAAATAGAATGCTGGTCTTAATTGCAAAAGGGTGGAGTACAACACTAAAGTCTCGCAACAGGGCTTAAGTGAGAAAATATTTGGAGTACTATATACGTACATTCTTTGGTTTCCTAATTTAAGGAAGGTTAAAATTACCTTCAAGGCAGTGCAGAGAAGGTTCACTTTGTTGCCCGAACAGAGAGGGTTGTCTTATCATGAAAGACTGAGTAGACGGGATGATTCTCTCTGGAATTTAGAATGAGAAGTGATTTAACATGTAAATTTAGCGGGGAGATGCTGAACAGTCATTTCTCCTGGTGGGAGAATCTCAAACTAGGGTACATTGACTCAGGGTAAAGGGTCACCCATTTAAGACTGAGATGAGAATGAATAAGTTCTGCCAGAGATTGTGAAAATGGGTGTTCTCTGTCCAGGGAACTAAGGGTGTGGAGTCAGTGTTTATATTGCTAAGGTAGATTTTTGGACTACAGAGCAATCCAGAGTTATTGGAAAACAGATAGCCAAGTGGAATGATCTGATTGGTCTTTACTGAATGGTAGGACACGAGGACCTCTATGGCCTACTCCTGTTCATATTTCATATGTTTATATTCATGGAACCCAAGATTGGCTCAGTGGTGGAGAGCGAAAAGGATTTGTCAATGGAAGCTTCAGTGATGGGGTGGGGAGATGTATGTGGTGCTGAGACAGGCTCCTCATAGTTGTGTCACTGATTTTGGATTTAACTGTGGATGCCATGATTAAGAAGTTTGCAGATGGTATCAAAATTGGTAGTGTTTAGTAGTGAGGAGGAAAGTCTCATCTGCATGGGGAGATCAATAGACTCCATAGCTGGGCGAAGGTGTGATAAACAGAAGGCAACTAAAAAGGAGAGAAGATGAAATATGAAGGTAAACTAGCCAGTAATATAAAAGAGGATACAAAAGATTTTTCTCAGATATATAAAGAGTAAAAGAGAGGCAACAGTAGACATTGGACCTCTGGAAAATGACAGTGGAGAGATAATGGGGAACAAAGAAATGGCGGATGGACTAAATAAGTATTTTGCATCAGTCTTCAGTGTGCAAGAGACCAGCAACATGTCAGAAATTTGAGAAAGTCAGGGGCAGAAGTGAGTGTAGTTGCTATTACTAAGGAGAAGGTGAAAGTCTGAAGGCAGGTAAGTTACCTGGACTGGATGGACTACACCCCAGGGTTCTGAAAGAGGTAGCTGAAGAGATTGTGGAGGCATTAGAAGTGCTCTTTCAAGAATCACTAGAGTCAGGAATGGTTCCAGAGGACTGGAAAATCATAAATGTCACTCCACTCTTTAAGAAGGGAGGGAGGCAAAAGACAGGAAATTGTAGGCCAGTTAGCCTGACTTCAGTGGTTGGTAAGATGTTAGAGTACATTATGAAGGATAAGGTTTTGGGGGTACTTGGAAGCTCATGATAAAATAGGCCGAAGTCAGCATGGTTTCCTTAAGGGGAGATCTTGCCTGACAAATCTGTTGGAATTCTTTGAGGAAGTAACAGGCAGGATAGACAAAGGAGACTCAGTGGATGTTGTTTACTTGGATTTTCAGAAGGCCTTTGACAAGGTGCCGCACATGAGGCTGCTAAACAAGATAGGAGCCCATGGTATTACAGGAAAGGTACTAGGATAGATAGAAGATTAGCTGACTGGCAGAAGGCAAAGTGTGGGAATAAAGGGGGCCTTTTCTGGTTGGCTGCTGGTGACTAGTGGTGTCCCGCAGGGGTTGGTGTTGGGTCCACTACTTTTCACGTTATATGCTAATGATCTCGATGATGGAACTGAGGGATTTGTGGCCAAGTTTGTGGATGATGCAAAGATAGGTGGAGGGGCAGGTAGTGTTGAGGAAGCAGGGAGTCTGCAGAAGGACTTGGACAGGTTGGGAGAATGGGCAAAGAAATGGCAGATGGAATACAGCGTAGGGAGGTGTAAGGTCATGCACTTGGTAGAAGGAATAGGGTGTTGACTATTTTCTAGATGGGGACCAAGTTCAGAAATCGGAGGTGCAAATGGACTTGGGAGTCCTAGTGCAGGATTCCCTAAAGGTTAGCTTGCAGGTTGAGTCAGTAGTAAGGAAGGCAAATGCAATGTTAGCATTCATTTCAAGAGGACTAGGATATGAAAGCAAGGATGTAATGCTGAAACTTTAAAAGGCATTGGTCAGACCACATTTGGAGTATTGTGAGCAGTTTTCAGCCGCATATCTAAGGAAGGATGTGCTGGCATTGGAGAGGGTCCAGAGGAGGTTTACAAGAATGATCCCAGAAATGAAAGGGTTAATGTATGAGGAGCATTTGATGGCTCTGGGCCTGTACTCACTGGAGTTTAGAAGGATGAGGGGGGGATCTCACTGAAACCTACTGAATATTGAAAAACCTGAATAGAGTGGACGTGAAGAGGATGTTTCCAGTAGTGGGAGAGTCTAGGACCAGAGGGTATAGCTTCAGAATAGAAGGATGTCCCTTTAAAACAGAGATGAGGAGTAATTTCTTTAGCCAGAGGGTGGTGAATCTGTGGAATTCATTGCCACAGATGGCTGTGGAGGCCATGCCATTGGGTATATTTAAAGCAGAAGTTGATAAGTTTTTGATTAGTAAGGGCATAAAAGATTACTGAGAGAAGGGAGGAGAATGGGGTTGAGAGGGAAATACTCGATGGGCCAATGGCATAACTCTGCTCCTATATCTCATGGTTTTAAATGGAATTCATTCCATGAAGTCTGGGGTATGCATTTGGAGAGGACAGCCAAGGCAATGGATAATAATAGAGGAACAGATCCCTGAGGGTAGCAAATGGGTAGATAAGATGATAAGTTGGCATGCAAGATATTTGCCATTATTGACCATGGAATGAAATTCAAGAGGAGCCCATGCTAGCTCTAGCATGGGCTCCATTCTCTTGAAGTTCATTCCTTGGCCCACAGCTGGAGTACTGTGTATGGGTGGGGCCACCCCACTACTAGATGGATGTGATGTGCTGGAGAAGGTGCAGAGAAGATTTCCTGGGACATTTCCAAGGATGTTGGCAGCCTCGAGGAATGCTGGTGTGGAAAGGTCGACTGTTTGTTTTCCTCTGGTACGATGGAGGCTGATTAAAGATTACATTCAGGTATTCTTTCTTTTTTTCTTTACAGGATGTGGCCATTAGCAAGGTCAGCATTTATTGCCAATTTCTAAAAATATATAACCTGCCTAGACATGGTGAACATGAATATCCTACGTATCCCTACAAAGAGGGGCCAGTAACCAGGGGACATAGTTTTATGATAATTGGTACAGGGGAAACATTCTCTGTGTAGATTGGGGTCTGTAGCTCACTGCGTGAAATGGGCAGGAGGTAGAAGCCTTAACTAAGTTTTAGAGTAGTTGGATAAAGTCCTGGTAACTATATTCAAATAGAGATGGAAACCAGGGAATAGCAGGCTTACTAACTGTCATAGCAAAACTATGATGATGCAGGGCACTGTTCAGGTTGATGTGAGCTTTTGGAACTCTTACTCAATAAGCGATAGAAGCAGGGTCTGAACATTTTAGATAAGCAAGTGAGTGAAAGGTTACCAGATGAGACAAGAATGTGGAGTTGAGGTCATGATCAGATCAGCAAAAATCTTATTAAATGATGAGGCAGGCTCTGGGGTTGAGTAGTTTACTCCTTCTCCTGGTTTGTATCTTTGCATATTTGTGGGTGTTATTAGGTGACCATTTTACAGCGCACCTTCCTTCAGTCCGCTAGGGTGACACAGATTCCAGTTGCCCATCACTTTAACTTTCACGCTCCCATTCTAACCTGTCTTTGGCCTCTTACATTTTTCAGATGAAGTTCAACATAAAGTCAAGGAACAGCCTAGGCATAAAGCAGCCCTCAGGAGTCAATACTGAATCAACAATTGCAGATAATCGCCCAACAACTTTAACTATTATTTCACAGTTCCCTGTGTTCATCCTCGTTTTATTCCACTTTATACTAACATGTTTTCAGGAAAAAAAAAATTCAAAAAATGCCTATTGCCCAAACCCAGTTATCCAGCTTTTGTAGCAATTGTTCTAATCCGTACTCAGCAGAACTCTTCACTTTCATTTTGGAAGCAAATACTTTTCAATCCCATACATTTCCATTCTTTGAGACAAAGTTTCCATTTCTGGCTGCTCATTAGCATTTTAGAAGACAGAAGCACTGTAACTAAATCAAAACCAGTTATTTTTGAGAAAATGGCAGAACCTCAAAATCAATACATATTTCCACAGTGAATTAAAGCTTTGACACTTAAACTCAGAGCATTCACACATTTCCAACTAGCTCAAGATGAATTCGGGTTGCACAGATCTGTTCGACCATATTAACTACTAATTTGTTTACAAAATTTGTATACGTCTCCCTGGCACATACACCGCCTCCAGTCACTTCTCCTACCTGCTCCCTGAAAGGCTGGTGGCAGTACTGCCACCATTTAATCAACCACGCTCAGAACAGTCCCTTTTACTCTCTCTTGCATCTTTTGAGGTTTAGGCAGTTTTACCTGATGTGAATCTATTTTATCCTTTTGGGTCATTGCACAGCATAAATCATTGGACTAGCTTTTAATCTCTTAGGCAGTGGTCTGAACACCATTACCTTTTCCATAATTCATTTCCATAATGGTTTTATGTTTCCCAGCAACATTCCCTGTACTTTGTTTATAAAGTTCCCCCAAATGTCCTTTCAGATTCTGTACAAATATATCCTGAGTTACTGTACTTCCTTCTCATACCCCCAGTCAGAGTTGCTACTAACAAATGTACTGATGGATCTCCCTGCCATTAACTCGTAGGGTGAACATCCTGTTGTATAGGAGGTGCTTCTTTAATTTCAGAAATAGACTTTATTCATATTAAAATATACATAAAGGAAAAATCTGCAAAACTTCTACATTCATGGTTATTACATTCAGTAGTGTAACTTTTTAAAAGAAAAAAATCATAACACCATTACCACTTATGTGGCACCCTAGGGTGATGCACCCTGTCATTGCTTGAGGGGCTTCCCCACCCGACTCAGCCCCTCCATGTGCGGTAGCAGAAGGACCCTAGATGGTGGTCCTTCTCCATGGAGCTTTACCATTGGCTGCACCGAGCTTCAGTGCATCCCTCAGCCTGTACTCCTGCAGCCGGGACCGTGTCAGTCGGCAGCATTCCCTTATGGACATCTCGCTGTGCCGGAAGACCAACAAGTTTCGGGCAGACCAAAGGACGCCTTTCACTGAGTTGATGACTTTCCAGCAGCACTCGATGTCTGTCTCGGTGTGTGTGTCCCTGGGAACAGCCTGTAGATCAGAGAGTCCTCTGTTGCGCACCTGCTGGGGATAAACCGGGACACGGACCCTTGCATCTTCCTTCACATCCTCTTAGTAAATCTACCATCTGCAAAGAGGTGGGTGACAGTCTCTTCCCCACGGCAGGAGTTGCTTCCCTGATGATCATTAACACTAAATCTATTCGCAAACAGAAACCCTGTGTCTCTGTAACTTCTTCTGCAGCCATTCACTCTCTCGCTCACACACAGGGCGATCAGCTCATGCTCCAGATTCCTTGCCTAGCAACAACATGAAGGCTATCTTTAAATCAATGCAGTCTGTAAATAGCTGATCACTTTCTTCCCTTTCATCAGCCAGTCCTTCTCGAAATTTGCCACGTCAGCGTTGTAATTCAGTTACGTCTCAAAATAGTTGCAGCTTGTCTCCATTCTTTCTTTTTTTGCTTTCTCCTGTCTAAAATTCTTGTTTTCATCCTGTTCACCATCCACTTCTTCCCATAGCATTGATATTCTTGTCCTAAGGATTTTGATTTAGCTTTGAAATTCCTACCAAGAGTTTCATTTCTGAGTATCTTGTATTTCCTATGTTCAGGGACAGTATTTTCTTATCACTGATTTCACCCAAGCCTTCTGAATTTATTCCATTTGTTTTAATAATAGAGTCATACAGCACGGTAACGGGCCCTTTGGCCCAACTGGTCCATGCCGACTAAGATTCCCATCTAAGTTGGTCCCATTTGACCATGTTTGGCCCATATCTCTCTGTACTGGTCAAAGTACCTTTTAAAAGTCATTAATGTACCTGCCTCAACCACTTCCTGTGGCAGCTCATTCCATATACTGACCACCCTTTTGGGTGAAATAGTTGATTCTCAGGCTCCTATTAAATCTCTCCCCTCTCAGCTTAAACCTATGCCCTCTAGTTCCTGATTCCCAGAAAAAAGACTGTGCATTGACCCCATCTATGCCCCTCATTCTCCTATGCTCCAATGAAAAGAATCCCAACCTGCTCAACCTCTCTCCATAACTCAGTCCCTCGAACCCTGGCAACATCCTCGTAAATCTCCCCTGCACTCTTTCCAGCTTAATAGCATCTTTCCTCTAGTAGGGTGACCAAAGCTGAACATAATATTCCAAATGCAGCCTTACCAATGTCTTGTACAACTGCAACATAACATCCCAACTTCTATATTCAGTGCCATAACTGATGAAGCCCTGCATGCCGAAAGCCTTCTTTACCACCCTGTCTACCTGCAACACTACTTTCAGGGAACCATATACTTGTACTCTTAGGTCCCTCTGTTCTACAACACACCCAGGGCCCTACTGTTGACTGTGCAAGTCCTACCCTGATTTGTCTTTCCAAAATGCAACACCTCACACTTATCTGAAGTCATGCTTTCTTTCTCGATTTAGACCATTATCAAATTCTTGTTTAAATCCTATTTCTTTGCTACAGCATTTGCCTCAATGTTCCAAGAGTATACATCACCCATGTGACCAACCATGAGCCTTTTTTATTTACAGTGTGGTAACAGGCCCTTCCGGCCCAACGAGTCCGCGCTGCCCATTTTAAACCCATATTAACCTACCCGTACGTCTTTGGAACGTGGGAGGAAACCGGAGCACCCGGAGGAAAGCCACGCAGACACAGGAGAATGTACAAACTCCTTACAGACAGCGACAGGAAGTGAACCCCGATTGCTGGCGCTGTAATAGCGTCGCGCTGACCGCTACGCTACCGTGCCGCCCTCTTAGCCTTCCTTTCAGTAACTTCCCCTTCCATAACCCCTACTGCTAAATGTATGACAAAGGAAAACGATTCTGTGATTAACACATTCTTACTGAAGGTTGTATATCATCGCATTACATTTGAGTCCAATCTTGGGTATTAATTCCCTAAGCAAAAAAAAGTCAGGCTTAAAGGTCCCTAACCAATGTGAGTTGGACAATTTTTTTTAGTCATCTCTTGTTCCTCATCCCATTTGAACCGATGGCAAAATAAGCAATTAATTTTTAGTTTTCCAAAAATATGTGAGATATCTGTGGAGAAGGACAGATGCCAACTGCTTGTCTACTTAATGGTAGGTATTTGGCAATCTTGGATTAGCATTGGATCTTTCAGTAGTGTTCATTTCAAGCTCAAAAGCTTCCAAAGAGGAATTTCCACAACCAGTCCAGTTTTCCAAGCTAGTGTCCTATCCTTGGATGCTAGCACGGTGGGTGTTACACAAAACCAGAACTGAATGCATTCAAGAAGAAAACACACATTTCGCAACTTGGCTTTTGCAGGGATTACTGCTGCTCTGTACACCGTGAACTTTGTGCTGGGTTGGAGGTCAGGATCTTCAAACACTCTTGAGCTCAGGTGGCCATAGGCTATGCTGGAAGTCTTAAGGTGATGGTGAATTTCATTATCAAGGACTACCATCTCTAAGAGGTAATTCCCAAGGTATGGGAAGTGGTTCTCGTTTCCCAGGGTCTCATTGCAAATTTTATTGTCGAGGTGACTAGCGTTGTACAGCAGGGGCAAGTTGGTAGGGGACTTCTATTTTGTGGATGTTTAGTGAAAGGCACCTTCTTTTATATTGCTTCAATGTACAATCGATGATGAATTGAAGCTTGCCCTTCACGTACGTCAGCACTGTCTGCATACTGCAACTCGATAAGTGAAGTTTGGGTGACCTTGGTTCTGGAGTGGAGATGACATCGATTGACTAGTTTCTTTGTCCTGTTTGTTAGATCCGCTCCTAGTGGGAAGCTTGATGGAAGTGAGGTGCAGTAACCTGGTGAGAAAGATTGAGAATAGTGTTGGAACAATGGCATAGCATTGATTGAGACCAGTCAACTCTGGGATTAGCACAACACACACAATGTGCTGGAAGAACTCAGCAGGTCGGGCAACATCTATGGAGGCAAAGAAACAGTCGACATTTTTGGTCAAGACCCTTCACCAAGGCTGGGTCTGGGATTGGGTCTGTTCTGGACCTATTGGTAAGATTTTGGCTTGTATCCCATCTTGTCACAGGCATAAGATGAATTGAATGATTTTCTGTCGGTGGTCAGATTTGACAGGAATGTTCCACAGTACCTCTCAATTTATAGAGGCAAAGTCTTCTGTGGGATTGAAAAAGGCACATATAGTTGATGCTATTCCTTGAGTTTGGTAGGGGACAATCACATCCATTGTGTAGCTATATGGATTGAATCCACACTGCCACTGGGAGGAAGAAGTGGTTGAGGAATACCTTAGTGATGGCCTTCCCTGTGACAGACAACAGGTAAGCCCCCTCTACAGCTGTTGCAATTGTATTGCCTGCCAATCCCCTATCTATTCCAGATTATCGTGTGGACAGAGAAAATGATTCAAGGATGTGCTCGGAGCTTCCTTGATGAAATGCAAATCCGCACTTATACTTGGGAATCGCTGGACCATGAAGGGTGTCTTGCTTCCGCACCAGTTTTCTGGGTTCTGAGCTGGTTAATGAGGTCAATGTGGACTCTGTAGACACTTCCATAAATGGGACAAGGGGGTGGCTGATGGGGCAGGCAGCTGGGTAGTTTATGCAGAGGTGTTTTTGCTCCGTCCTTTATCCAGGATCTCTGTGCTCCTGACGCATGGCCTCAAGGTTCTCAGTCGCATTCTGAATGTTCCTTTCACTGTGGGTGTTACACAAAACCAGAACTTGATGCATTCAAGAAGAAAACACGCATTTTGCATCTCGGCTTTTGCAGGGATTGCTGCTGCCCTGTACGACGTGAATTTTTTGCTGGGTTGGAGGTCAGGATCTTCAAACACTCTTGAGCTCAGATGGCCATAGGCTGTGCTGGAAGTCTGAAGGGGATGGTGAATTTCATTACCAATGACTGCCTTCTCTAAGAGGTAATTCCCAAAATATGGGAAGTGGTTCTCGTTTCCCAGGGTCTCATTGCAAACTTTATTGTTGGGGTGACTGGTGTTGCACAGCAGAGGACTTTTATTTTGTGGATGTTTAGTGTAAGGAATGTTCTTTTGTATACTTCAGTGTACAATTGATGATGAATTGGAGTGGAAACAAGTCGCCCTTGATGCTGAGGGACAGCACAAAGGACGTTGAGCTCTAATAGTGATTTGACGTAGGCTTGCAGCCTTGAGGTTTGTTTTCTAATCCTGCTCCTGGGGCCTCTAGACCTGAGTGTACACGAAATGTATTGGGGAAGTTCTGTGTGCTTTTTCTGCGTGCACTGGATTTTAATGAAGAAAACAACCGTTTCCTACTTTGCGAGGAAGATCACCTAACTTCATATAAAGTTTGGTAACCGAAATCTGGGTGACTCCTGCCTACCATCCCCACTCTTAGCTGTAGTAGTTTCAACCACGGTTCAGCGGACACAACTTCTGATGGTTCAACCACGTATCTCTTTCCTTCCAAAGCTTCAGCACAAAAATCTACGCTGCTATGAAGGGTTCGTTGTATCTTCAGGGGTGTCATCTTTCAGATGAACTGTTAAATCAAAGGTGCATCTATGCTTTCAAGTGGACCTAAAGACCCCAGGGCAACAGCTCTCCCCAGTGCTTCGGCCAATATCTACCCCTTAACTAATCTTGCTCCGACAAATTACCCTGGATGAATGCACTGGGATTGTGCTGTGCTCCCATTAGCTTCTGTGTTTGCTTAATTTTGACTATATTTTTAAAACATGTCATTGGCTATGAACCTGTTGCATCATATCAAGGAAACAGTGCCATTTCTGTGCAAGTTCTTTCTTTAAAACTTGGAGCCAGGGTTATGAGAGTCATCTTTGTGTGGGAAGGCTGCTTGCTCTGAAAGCTGGCTGTGGAGTTCTCTCACAATTAAGATTAGGAATGCTAACAGTTTCTTTTCTCTTTTAAACCCAGAGGGAATGAAAATGTTATTTTACAGACTAAAAAAATTATACCTTCCTACTCAATTCATGGCATTGCGAGGGCAATCAATATTTAAAATCTACGGCTGGTATCTAACATTATCCTTGAATGTTGTGCTGTTAGAAATGCCATCCTTTGAATGAGGCATTAAGCCAATGTTTTGTCTCCCCTCTCTCTAGAGAGAAGGAAAGATACCAGAATTACTCCTTCTTCCTTTGCCGGTATTTCATGATTTAATTTTGCCGTTCTGATATTTAGCAGTGAGAGAAGCTTGAAAACAAAATAGGAAGTGAGCTTATTCATCACTTTCAATGCCATGCAGAGCTATGTAATTCTTTAGGTTACGGTGTGCAAAAGAATATCAGTGTGAGTACATGTATGCAAAAACACAAGACTTACTGGAGTATGCAAGAGCTAAGAGAAACATGTATCAGATTTATGACTTTGATTCAACTCATGATTTGAAACTCAGGCCATGAGTTTCACTGTTAGAGGCAACACCAAAACAAATATACTGGTTTCACTTAAAGCACATGGTTAAGGAGACAAATTTTCACAAGCCTCAGGAAATGTGCTTTAGGCCAAGATTGCTGCTAGCCAGCATGAGGGTTAAGCTAATATAAAAGTATTTTAATTGACTTGCTTAAAAAAACCTGCAGATTATGGATATCTGAAATAAAAGCAGAAAATATTGGTGATGCTTGTGTGTCAGGAAACATCTGTGAAGAGAGAAAGAGTTAATATTTCAGGTCAAAAGACCATCAGAATTTGAAAAGTTAAAAACGTGTATTTTAAGTTGCAGAGGGGTTTCATTCTTAAATTTTCATGATTTGTAATTTAGAAACTATTTCAAGAGCAATGCATGTGTTCTATATTTAATTGAAATGTTTGGTAACAGCATGTACCTTCATGAGACACTTGCAACAGCTGCACCTACAATGCCTTAGGGAATGTCACATAATTGTTTCCTAACTCAAATCTGTCCACATATCATTTAGTGAAATGAAGAAAAATGAGACTGCATAAAAACCAGAAGGCTGGAGGAACGCAGTGGGTGAAGAAGCATCTGTGGAGGAAAAAAAGATGTATGTTGACATTTCAGATTGAGACCGTGCATCAGGACAGAAGGAAGAGGAAAGACTGCCAATATATATCAGTACAATGGGGGTTGGGGGGGGGGGGGTAGAGAAGAGATGCTGGTAGATGATAGCTGGGACCAGATGGGAGGGGAGAAACCGAGGTGGACAGGTGAGTGCATAGAACAACACCTGAGGTGTAATAGAAGAAAATTGCTGAACAATATCACAAATTTCTACAACTTACTTACTAGAGAAGCATTAACAAGCGTAGTGCAATAGCCCCAGGGGCCTTCAGTCGAAAGCAGGAAAAGCAATTTTGGAACAGGAATGTATTGCATTTGGGATAATTTTTTAGGATGATATTTTGGGGAGCCACTGACCGGACAGGCATTTTTTATACCAGAGAAGATGGTTCAGTAAAGGACCTTTTGGATAGGAATGATCATGAAATGATAGAATTTAACATTGTCAATCTTAAATTTAATTTTAAGCTGAAAGGAAAGGCTGGCCAAGGCAGCAAATGACATTGTAATGGTTGAATAAATCTATCGCATCCAACTGAAGTGGATACTACGGCTCCCAGACTAATCCTTCACCAAAATAACTTCTGCTTGTTTACTCCGGAAAAACACTAGAAAGCTTCAGCCTGACTCACTTTACCCGTGTAGTCCTCCTGACTCATTTGTCCAGTGAAAGGAAAAGAGGAAATGTTGGAAACAGGCAGCATCTATGGAGGGAGAAACAAAGCTAATGTTTCAGATCAAAAACCCTTTGTCAGATTTAAGAACGAGAGAAAACAACCAGCTTTAAGTTGGAGAGAGGATGGAGAAATGAGAGTTAAGACTAAGGGAATATCTGTTATTGGGTGAGGGCAGGGTTGGCATAGTGATAAGCTGTTGATAGAGCCATCTGATTGATAGATTAATGAGGGAAATTGGAGAGAACATAAAAAAGGAACGTGAGAGATGTAAAATATTGAGTTGTAGCAAATGCCTACATCAAGTCGACTTTGTGGAGAGAGAAAAACTGAGTTAATATTATGGATGGATGACCTATGGAAAACCATCCAGTACAAATAGAGAAATAAGTTACCTAAATTTGGAGAATTTAATACTTAGTCCAAAAAGCTGCAACATGCCCAGTCAGAAGGTGAGGTGCTATTCCCCAAAGATCAATGGGCCACTGTAAATTGTCCCTAGTGTGCTGGTGAGGGGTAGAATCTGGGGGCATTGATGGAAGAATGGGATTAGTGTGACTGGGTCCATGATGGTTGGCATGGACACAGTGGGCCATGGGTCCTGTTTCTGTGCTCAAGGACTCTTGCATTGCAGGAGACCACAGACAGGTAGTTCATAGTGAGAGTAGTTTGGAGAATTAGAGAGGCAGGCAACTGGACACTTATGGTTGCCTCTGCAGACAAGGTGCTCCACAAAGTGAATGCCCAATTGGTGTTTGGTTTGGAGTGACTGGGGGGACCAAGGAGTTCAAAGAAACAGTCCCTTCAGAATGGTGAAAGGGGAAGTAGGTGGGGGGGTGGTGTGGCTATGTCTGGTTGAGGAAGTCCATATTCTGAACGCCAAATGCAGTACACTGGATGGGAAGAGGAGGAAATAGGTCACTGCTTCACCTGGAAGAACTGTTTGAGTCCTTGGATGGTGGGAAAGGAAAAGATAATATTTATTTGAGATGATGGGCAAGGAGGCTGGTTTTAAGTGATGTCTTAAAGGTTGAGTGGAAGGTGGAAAGATTTTGAGAGGGAATCCAAGAGCTCAGGGTCTTACCAGTTGAAAGTCTGGCCTTTTGATGGTGGAGCATTAAAAGTAGGAATGCTTAAGAAATCAGAACTGGAGGAATGCAGATATTTTGGGGTTTTACAGGACTGTGTAATAATCTCTTATCACACAGGCATGGGAGGGTGAGACCAAGGTGGGATTTGAACCAAGGGTTTGCTTAACCAAAAGCCAGTGTAATTTATCAAACACTATAAAAGATGCTTGACTACAGCTTGGACGGTTCAGACAGGGGCATCAAAGTTCAGAATTATTTCAAAATTCTGAGGAAAGCCGATCAGTGTTGCAACGGATTAGTCAAGTCCAAAGGTAGCAATAGTAGAGACAAAGGAATCAGTCGTGGATGAGCTGGGGTGGGGACGGGGGCTAGGGTTGCGTCTGCATAGTCAACTGAATTACCGTGGTGGAATTCAGTGGTCTTATGGGGTCTGAAGCTCAGTCTTAGGTCTAATGTATCACCAAGATGTTAAAAGGCCTGGTTCAATTACTGATAATTGTCAGGCAGAGAAAGGAGAGGATGGATAGGGAATAAAATAGATTGTGACAAGGACAAAATATATTGTTTTTTTTTGTAAAATGTAGTTGGAAGAATTTTCTGCTCATTCCAGTACAGGATATTAATTAGGACTAAGAACCTGACAATTTAGAAGCAGTTTCTGGATCCTAGTATTCCTATATTCCTGATGAAAACTTAAAAGTGATGATAAATGGACAAATCTTTGCATGTGGAACAGAAAATTGAAGAGCTGAATTGGTCACTCTGCCCTCTGTCATCTTTCACATTGAACTCTTAAGTTACCTTCTGCTTCACTGGGCTCCACATTCAATGGATTTTTCTTTACAATTTCTGCCAGCTTCAACAAGATTCCACCACCAGACACTCCTTTCTCCTCTACCCTTTCATCATTTCTGAGGGACTGTTGCCCTTGCAACTTCCTGAGCCAATCTTCCATTCCCAACAGCCGCTCCCTTTCTAACGGCATTTTCCCACATATCTGGAGAAGATGTTCCACCTGTCCTTTCACCTGTTTGTGTTACTTCCCACCATCCAGGCACCCAAACAGTCCCTCCAGGTGAAGCAGTGATTCACTTGCACTTCCAATCTAGTGTACTGCATTTGGTGTTTACAATGTGGACTTCTCTGCACTGGAGAAAAACATACGCAGATCAGGTGACTGCATTGCAGAACATCTGTGTTTGGTCTGCAGGGGCAATCCTGAGCTTCCTGTGGCCTGCCACTTTAATTCTCCATCCTACTCCCACTCTGACCTATCTGTCTGTGGCCTCCTGTACAGTTACAATGAGGCCCGACACAAGCTTGAGGAACAGCACCTCGTCCTTTGTCTAGGGACATTGCAACCTTCTGAACTTAATGCCGGCAACTTGCTTTCATTGTATTGGAATTGGACATTTCTGCTGTGAGTCACAAGAACATGAAAAAGTAGGAGAAGGAGGAAGTCAACTGGCTCCTCAAGCCCGTCCCACCATTCAATACAATCAGTTCTGAGGGACAGTCATTGACCTGAAACATTAACTAGTTTTTCTTTCCACAGATGCTGATTTACTGGTTGTCTTCCAGCATTTCTATTTTGTTACAGATTCCAGCATCTGGAATTTTATTTGTTTTCCAGTGTAATCATGGCTGATCTGCCCCAGGCCTCAACACCTCCTCTGTGGCAGATTCCCACATAGCCGTCAATCCCCCACGCTTTCAAAAATTTACCTATCTCCATTTTAAATACTTTTAATGAGCTGTCCTTCAGAACTCTCAGGGGTAGATTCACCATGAGAAGAAATTTCTATGTACCTTGGTTTTAAATTATTGGCTGCTTATCTTGAAACAATATCCTTTCGTTTGAGATTCTCCCACTAGTCAAAACATCTCAATATCAATCCTTCATGCTCCCTCAGAATCTTGATTTCATTGAGATTATCCCTTGTGGTTCTAAACTTCAAAGAATGCTGACTCAACTTGTTGAGCTTCTCATTCCAGGAAGCAGTCTGGTGAACCTCTTTTGGAACACCACCAATGCTACAATATCCTCTGTTATGTGGATTAAAACTGCTCAGTACTACAGTCATGACCTCACCAACACCTTGTAAAATTGTATCAAAACTTCCCTATTACTAAACTCCAACCTCGTTGCAATAAAGGCCAATGATGCCATTAGCCTTTATTGCAAAGTCCAGGTATGACCTACAGAAGGCCATTGCGAGGGTGAAAAGGCAATTCCGAGTGAAGCTAGAGCCACAGTTGGACGCACGACACCTGTGGCAGGGTTTGTATGCCATTACTTCCTATAAGGCGAAATCTAACAGCATAAATGGCAGTGATGCTTCATTCCCTGACGAGCTCAATGCCTTTTACACACGCTTTCAAAGGGAGAACAACACTACACCCATGCGGATCCCCACAACATCCGATGACCCTGTGATCTCTGTCTTGGAGGCCGATGTCTGAACATCCTTCAAGAGGGTGAACCCTCGTAAGGCGTCAGACCGCAACGGTGTACCTGCAAGGTACTGCAAACCTGTGCTGACCAACTGGCAGGAGTGTTCAAGGACATCTTCAACCTTTCACTGCTGCAGTTGGAGGTTCCCACCTGCTTCAAAAGGGCAGCAATCATTCCAGTTCCCAAGAAGAGCAGGGTGAGCTGCCTCAGCAACTATTGCCTGGCAGAACTACTGTGATGAAATGCTTTGAGAGGTTGGTTAAGACTAGAATTAACTCTTGCCTGAGCAAGGACCTGGACCCTCTGAAATTCACCTACCACCACAACAGGTCTACAGTGAAGGCAATCTCACTGGCTCTCCACTCTGCTTTGGAGCACCTAGACAACCACAAAATGTACGTCAGGCTGCTGTTTATCGATTACATCTCGGCTTTCAACACCATCATTCCCTCAGTGCTTATAACCAAGCTTCAAAACCTGGGCCTCTTTACCTCCCTCTGCAATTGGATCCTCGACTTCCATATAGAGAGACCACAATCAGTGCAGATCGGCAATAATATCTCCTCCTTCAACACAGGTGCACCTCAAGGATGCGTGCTTAGCCCACTGCTCTGCTCTGCTCTGCTCTCTCTCTACACTCACAACTGTGTGGTTAGGCACAGCTCAAACACCATCTATAAATTTGCAGATAACACCACTGTTGTTGGTAGAATCTCAGATGGCAATGAGGTGGTGTACAGGAGTGAGATGGATCAACTGGTTGAGTGGTGTTGCAACAACAACTTCGTAGTCCACGGCAGTAAGACCAAGGAATTGATTGTGGACTTCAGGAAGGGGAAGTCAGGAGAACACACACCAGTCCTCACTGAGGGGTCAGCGGTGGAAAGGGTGAGCAGCTTAAAGTTCCTGGACATCAAAATCTCAGAGGATCTACCCTGGGCCCAACACATTGATGCAATCATGAAGAAGGCATGCCAGTGTCTCTACTTCATTTGGAGTTTAAGGAGATTTGGTATGTCACCAAAGACTCTTACAAATTTCTGCAGATGTATGCTGGAGAGCATCCTGACTGCCATTGGGAGGAGGTACAGGAGCCTGAAGACCCACACTCAACGCTTCAGGAACAGTTTCTTCTCCTCTGCCATCAGATCTCTGAAAGATCCATGAACGCTACCTCATTATTCCTTTTTTTTTTGCACTATTTACTTATTTTTGTAATTTATAGATTTTTATGTCTTGCAATGTACTGCTGTCACAAAACAACACATTTCACAACATATGTCAGTGATAATAAACCTGATTCTGACTCATCCCCATAGTAACCCCACCCAACCCTGGCTTTACCCTTTCAGAGACTTTCCCTTTGCTCTATCCATTCCTCTCCCCACCTTCTCTGCAATTGAAAAGCAACTTGTCTATCTCTCTTTCTCAATTCTGATGAAGAGTCTTTGACCTGAAGTGTTAACTCTGTTTGTGTACAATTGCCCCATTTCAGGAAGGACCTGATAGAAATTTATAAAATTACGAGAGGCATAGATAGGGTAGGCAGTCAGAATCTTTTTCCCAGGGTACAAATGTCAAATACTAGAGGACATGCATTTAAAGTGAGAGGGGGGAAGTTTTTTTTTAAACACAGAGAGTGGTAGGTGCCTGGAACAGGCTACCAGGGTAGTGATGGAAGTAGATATGATAGTGGCTTTTTAGAGGCTATTAGAGAGACACATGAATATGCAGGAAATGGAGGGATACTGACCATGTACAAGCAGAAGATACTTAGTTTAAATTAGCATCATGTTTTTCAACACAGACGTTATGGGCCGAAGAGCCTGTTCCTGTACTGTACTGTTCTTTGTTCTCTTTCCACAGATGCTGCCCGACCTGCTGAATGTTTTCACATTTTCCGTTTTTATTTCAGATCATCAGCGTCTGCAGTTCTTTTATTTCTAGGCACTCTGATCACGGCTGACTTATATCACATATTTCTGTATTTGTCCATCTTCAAATACCTTTGATTAATAGAAGTCTTTGAATCTCAGATTTAAAATTAACAACTAACATAGCAATTACTAATGTTAGCCGAAGAGAGTTCCAAGCTTCTGACACTACTTGCGTGTAGAAGAATTTCATCACTTCACTTCTGAAAAGCCTGGCATTAAAGTTCAGGCTCAGTCACTGAACCTGATTGTCCAGCCAGCACAAGTGGTTTCTCTCTGTTTGTTTCCCTATAGTACCTTGTAAACTTCATCTTAATTGCCCTTTACTTTCAGTGAACACAACCCTGATTTGTGTAATTATAATTTAATACTTCATCCAGGTATCATTCTTGTAAATCCATACATCCACGATGTATCTTTTTCACGGCCTGTGATACACTCCCAAAATCTGAACATCGTTCCAGTACGGATTTGTTTAATCTGACCCCCTTGAATACAAGTTCTCTGGACATGAATGCCACAGTCCATTAGCGTATATGATTCTTTTGTACCCTCCAGGACATTTTAATGATCTTTATATATGGGTGGATGTACTTACATGGATATGGAACTCTTTAGACTTTCACATCATATAAGTAGCATTTCACCATTTAGAAACTAACTTTTATACACTTGTGGAATGAGACAGTTGCTGGCAAGACCAACGTTTAACTTCCCCACTACTGATGTCAGGCTGACTGGCCTGTAGCTCTCTGTAAGGAGTTTGTACGTTCTCCCCATGTCTGCTTGGGTTTCCTCCGGGTGCTCCGGTTTCCTCCCACATTCCAAAGACGTACGGGTTGGGAAGCTGTGGGCATGCTATGTTGGTGCCGGAAGTGTGGCAACACTTGCAGGCTGCCCCCAGAACACTCTACGCAAAGATTCATTTCACTGTGTATTTTGATGTATGTGTGACTAATAAAGAGATCTTATCTTATCGCCCAGCCTTATATGCTCTTGACATTGGGTTGTCATTTTAAACCACAGCTACTTGTGCAATAAAGGTGTTCAACATTGTACATAATTATATATTTCACATATAAATATTTCCTCCCTCAGCTTTGTTCCAAAGAAAACAATACCAAACCACACAGGTGGTATGTATTTGGAATGAGCTGCCAGAAATAGTAGTTAAGGAAGGCACGTTAGCAAAGTTTAAAAGCTATCTAGATAAGTACATGGATAGGAGAGGTTTAGAGGGCTATGGTCTAAACGCGGGCAGATGGGACTAGCTCGCTGCGCAACACAATTGGCATGGATGAGTTGGGCTGAAGGGCCTGTTTCCATGCTGTATGACTCTATGAATAGATTTGGAACAAAATTTATGACCTAACCCTTCTGAGTACAGATTTCATCACTTTGGCAGTTTTTCCCAGACTTCAGGAGCCTAACATGGTGTCACTGTGCAGCAGACTGAAAAATCCGGACATTATCTTGATTCAGTGGGAAAAAACATGAAAGGTTTTCAAATCAGGGTCAGCAGATTTTAACAGTATGAAGAGGGAAGAGCAGATCAGTGCCCATGAGCACAGAAAAAATGGTGCACTTGGGGAATCTAGAGACATGGATGTTTAGCTGATTCTGCTCTCCATGTCTCATATGCCAAACATAATTAAAAACACTAAAATAAATAAAATTACTTAAACATACTGTGATTGCATTTTTACACAAAACAGTGGCCTCATTCAAAAGAAATTTATCCAGCTCTCTCTGCAGCTGATGCATGAGGCTAGGTTGCTTTGGATTTCCATGTGTGGCCCAGCAAACGCAGAGATACATAGTGAGCCGAGCTGAGAATGGGTGGCTGGCCGACAGGACCACTACCTGTTTATCAGATAGCCCAACATATTGGAGTGGTAACTCCAATACAGCTATACTTACATTTATCACAAAGGATATGTTCCACAGTGAACATTCTGTTGCCACTCCTACATTAGCTGACACAGAGAAATAAAATCCATAAGCATATTGTACCGGCAGAGCTCTTAACCACGAACTTAAATTAGAAATCATTGAGCCAATCACCAATTTGACAAAGTTGAAAACTGGTTTTGCTCCTTTGTCCAAAGACTAAATGCAGTCACCTGCTTCCCAACCTACATTACTGAAGAATAATGACAAAACTCTCAACACTGATACAAGAATTTTCAAATAGAGCCTGATGCACTGGGCATTCAGATAGTGAGAAGATTCAGAGCCTGAAGCATCTCTGTCTCACAATGGGACGCAGGATACCACAATGGATCATTTTAATGACTGCAGTTTTCCGTAAGTTTTATATTGAGTATAGTTACATTCTATTCAAGATTAATTTTTCTGGGTATTTTATGGGAAGATACAACCATTCTCTTGAATCAGTAAGCAATATTAATGGTTTAAATGTTTGCCAGCTTAACTATAATAGAATTGAGCAGAATTAACATGAATTTAAGAGAGAAAAATCATGTTGATGAATCTGAAGTTTTTTTGAGGGTATGCAGCAAATGATAAGGAGGAACCAGCAGACGTGGTGTATTTAGATTCTCGGAGGATTTTGACATGGTCCCACACAGGAGGTTGGTAAACAGTTCAGACAACATGGAATTGGAGGGAACATACTGATATGGATTGAATATTGGTTACCGAACAGAAAGCAAAGAGTGGGAATAAACAGATCCCCCTTAGATTGGCAGTCTGCAATCAGCGAGATAACGCAGAAAGAGCGCGTGGAATCCAGCTTTTCACAATCTAAGTAAATGATTTGGCTTAAAAGGCCAAAAGTAAAATTTATCATTTTCCTATTGATATTAAATTAGGTGGGATTGTGAGTACAGAGGTGGAGTAAAGTGACTTCATAGGCAAACTGAGTGAATGGTGTGAGAATATACAATATAATGTGGAAAAATGTGAGATCATCTAGTGCACAAAACAGAAATACAGAGTATTTTGTGAAGGATAAGAGATTGGATGGCATTAATGTTCAAAGGAACCTAGGTATCCTTGTGTATATGTCACTGAAAGTTGACATACGGATGCAACAGGAGACCAGTGTGCTCTCCCCCCACCTTCCTTTTCTGGCTTCTGCCATCTTCCTTTCCAGTCCTGATGAAGGGTCTCAGCCCGAAACGTCGACTGTTTATTTCCCTCCATGGATGCTGCCTGACCTGCTGAGTTCCTCCAGCGTTTTGTGTGTGTTGCTCCAGATTCCAGCAGCTGCAGGATTTTTTGTCACTGGAATATAGGAGTAAGGAATTCTTGCTGCAAGTGTAACAGGCTGCGGAGTAGTGTGCACAGTACTGGTGTCATGGAGTCATAGAGAGAAAGAGCACGCAAACAGGCCCTTCAGCTCACTGAGACCAGCCTGAGCATCAACCACCCATTTAAACTGATCCCAAACTAATCCCTTTTTTATTCTCCCCACATTCTCCTTATCTAATAAAGGGGAGTGCAGCAAAGATTCACTATCCATGTTCTAGGGAGGGCAGGTTTGCAGAGATTGAGCAGAATGAGAGTGTATTCTCTTGAGTTCATTAGATTGAGAGGAGATCTCATTGAAAAAATTAATAGGCATTCATAGAGCTTTGAGTTAACAATGGTCAGCCAGCAGAGCTTTGTAAAAGGCAGATTGTGTTTCATTAACCTAATTTAAGTTTTTGATGAAGTAACAGAGAAAATTAATGAAGAGAAAGCTTTAGGCATTGTCCATCTGGATCTTAAGAAAGAATTTGACAAATCTGAGGTCCTTGCAATAGAAATATCAGCTTAAATTAAAAAAAAGGCTCAAGGATGGGAAGTGCTGAAATTGGGTCAATGTTTTACAGCCAGGAGGATGTGAACAGTGATTCTCCCCACAGGTCAGTGCCCGGATCCACTTTATTTATTTGTTTTTATAGACTATAAATTTCTTGGAAACTGGAATACAGAGTAAATTTCAAAAGTTGCCTTTGTTACCAAGTATGGAGTTATGGCAAACTGTGTGAACAATACCAATCAAATGCAAAAAGTCATAGATAGGTGAGAAGAATAGGCAAATAAATGGCAGAATTGTAAGGTGATGCATTTAGGTAGAAAGGGAGAGGCAATATAGACATAACTGCAGAGTTCTAAAAAGTTCGCAAGATATACCAAGTGAGCAGTTAGCAAAGGTTGTGGGATTCTGGGTATCAGAAATATCGAGTATAAAAGCATGGGAGTTATGCTGAAATATTGTTAAGTTCAGGTTAGACCACAACTAGAATAAAAGTTGTGGTCTAACCAGAATACTCAGAGATCAAATGCAGTACCTTTATTCGAGAAGGCAGCAGGGATAAGCCAGGTCATTACAGGCCAGTGAGTATAATGTCAGTAGTAGGGAAGTCATTGGAAAAGATTCAGAGGAACAGAATTAATTTACACATGGAAAGGCAGGGGTTGATCAGGGACAGTCAGCTTGGCTTTGTTCATAAGAGATCCTGTCTGACAAATGTGATTGAGTTTTTTGAAGAAATAAAACAAAAATATTGATGAGGGCAATGCAGTTGATGTAGCCACATGGACTTCATGGAAGGGTGGTCTAAAAGGTTAGAGCCCATTGGATCCAAGGCAAGTTGGATCCAAAATTTGCTTAGAGGTTTGCTTTTGTAGTTGGAAGCTTGTGACCAGTGGTGTACCAAAGGGATTGGTGCTGAGACCCTTGCTGTTTGTCACATACATTAATAACTTGGATGTGAAAGTAAAAGGTATGATTAGTACACTTGCAGGAGAGACGAAGATTTGTGGTGTTGTTGATAATGAGTCTTAGATTATGGAATAATATTGATCAGTAAATTGGGTGAAACAATGGCAGATGAAATTTAATCCCAATAAGTGCAGGGTATTTTGAAAGGTCTATTTTGAGTAGGACTTACAATATGAATGATTTAGTCCTACAGTGTATTGAGAAACAGATAGACTTTGACATAAATCCCTCAAGGCGGGAGCATAGGTAGATAAGTGGTGAAGAAGGCCTAAGGAATGCTGGCCTTCATTAGCCAGGGCATAGAATACAAGCGCACAGAGGTCATGGTATAACTTTATAAATCTGTTGGAGTGTTGTGTGCAGTTCTGCTCGTCACACTGTAGGAAGAATGTGAATGCACTGGAGAAAGTGCAGAGGAGATTTACCAGGATGTTGTCTGACATGGAATGTTTCACATATGAAGAGAGATTGGACAGACCATAAACCATAGGAGCAGGATCAGGCCATTCAGCCCATCAAGTCTGTTCCGCCATTTGATCATGGCTGATTTATTTTTCCCTCTCAACCCCATTCTCCTGCCTTCTCCCCATAATCTTTGACACCCTTACTAATCAAGAACCTATCAACCTCCGCTTTAAATATACCCAACGACTTGGCCTCCACAACTGTCTGTGGCAATGAATTCTACAGATTCAGCACCCTCTGGCCAAAGAAATTCCTCCTTATCTCTGTTCGAAAGGGACGTCCTTCTCTTCTGAGGCTGTGCTCTCTGGTCCTGGACTCTCCCACTACTGGAAACATCCTCTCCATGTCCACTCTATTCAGGCCTTTCAATATTTGGTAGGTTTCAATGAGATCCCCCCTTATCCTTCTAAACTCCAGTGAGTACAGGCCCAGAGCCATCAAACGCTCCTCATACATTAACTCTTTCATTCCCAGGATCACTCTTGTAAACCTCCTCTGGACAGTCTCCAATGCCAGCACATCCTTCCTTAGATATGGGGCCCAAAACTGCTCACAATACTCCAAATGTTGTCTGACCAATGCCTTATAAAGCCGCAGCATTACATTCTTACTTTTATATTCTAGTCTTCTTGAAATGAATGCTAACATTGCATTTGCCTTCCTTATTACTGACTCAACCTGCAAGTTAAGCTTTAGGGAATCCTGTACTAGAACTCCCAAGTCCCTTTACACCTCTGATTTCTGAATTCACTCGCCATTTAGAAAATAGTTTATGCCTTTATTCCTTCTACCAAAGTGCATGACCGTACACTTCCCTACACTGTATTCCATCTGCCACTTTGCCCATTCTCCCCACCTGTCCAAGACCTTCTGCAGACTCCCTGCTTCCTCAATACTACCTGCCCCTCCTCCTATCTTTGTTATCATCCGCAAGCTTGGCCACAAAGCCATCAATTCCATCATCCAGATCGTTACATATAATGTGAAAAGTAGCGGACCCAACACCAACCCCTGCAGAACACCACTAGTCACTGGCAGACAACCAGAAAAGGCCCCCTTTGTTCGCACTCTTTGCCTTCTGCCAGTCAGCCAATCTTCTATCCATGTTAGTACCTTTCCTGTAATACCATGGGCTCCTATCTTGTTTAGCAGCCTCATGTGCGGCACCTTATCAAAGGCCTCCTGAAAATCCATGTAAACAACATCCACTGAGTCTCCTTTGTCTCACCTTCCTCAAAGAATTTCAACAGATTTGTCAGGTAAGATCCCCCCTTAAGGAAATCATGCTGACTTTGGCCAATTTTATCATGTGCTTCCAAGTACCCCGAAACCTCATCCTTAATAATAGACTCCAGCATCTGAAGTCAGGCTCGCTGGCCTATAATTTCCTGCCTTTTACCTCCCTCCCTTCATAAAGAATGGAGTGACATTTGCGATTTTCCTGTCCTCTGGAATCATTCCTGAACCTAGTGATCCTTGAAAGATCATTACCAGTGCCTCCACAATCTCTTTGGCTACCTCTTTCAGAACCCTGGAGTGTAGGGTTGTGACTACACCCTACAGGGTGGGTGGCTGGGTATGTTTCCCTTGGAGCAGAGGAGGCTGAGAGGGGACCTGATAGAGGTATACAAAATCATGAGGGGCCTTGACAGGGTGCATGGTGACAAACTTTCCCTCATCTAAACCAGAAGACATGGGTTAAAGGTGAAAAGTAAGGGGGTTAGAGGAGATCTGAGGAAAGATCTGACGGAAAATTTAAGGGTGGTTGCAATCTGGAATACAATGTTTAAGAAGGTGCTAGAGGCACATATGCTCACAACATTTAAAAAGTATCTAGACGTACACTTGAATCACCAAGGCATAGAAGGCTATGGATCAAATACTGGCAAATTTGATTAGTATAGATGGGTACTTGATGATCAAAGTGGACATGGTGGGCCAAAGGGCCTGTTCTCATGCTGTATTACTTTATAATTGCACTTAGTTCTGGTCACTACACTTTGGAAGGATCATGAAAATCCTTGAAATGGTCTGGAGCACATTTATTACTTTTTCAAAAAGAAGCGGGGTTGTTCTTTTCAGGACAGGAGCAATTTAAGGGAGATTTGACAGAGGTATGCTGACATTTAGGTATGGCACACAAAGAAAAGCTATTCCCATTGGACTAAGGAGCTGTGGGCATACTATGGTGGCGACACTTGCGGGCTGCCCCCAGCACATTATCAGTAACGCAAAAAGATACATTTCACTGTGTGTTTCGATGTACATGTGACTAATAAATAAATATCTATATCTATAAATCTAAGAGTTTGGACAAGAAATCGGGGTGGATGTAAGGAAAAACATTTTTATGCAGTTAGTCATAATAACCTTGAACTTGCTGCCTGTGAGGCTGGTGGAAGTGGAGACAGTCAATGATTTTGAAAGAAAATTGGAAAGGCAATTGAGGGAAATAGACAGGTTTAGAACGAGGGAATGAGACTGGCCTGAATGCTCGACAGGGAGCTGGAATGTACTTCAAGGACTGGTGAAAAGGAAATGCAGTATATCCAGGCTTGTGATGTTAACAACTCTGTAATGTCCTTTACTGATGTGGCAGCTTTTGAGGTCATCTGAGTGCAAGTGCAGATTTAGCTGATGTTCCTAAATATTAGAGCGTCCAACCCTCCAATCAGCATTTACTGCCATAATTACTAGCACTTACCTACTTTTCAGGCCAGGAATTGGCCAGAGCAGTGGAGTTGCCTGCCATTTGTTGAACCAGTGACCTTGTGGCCACCCGCTTGCTGGTGAAGCCGATGCCTTGCTGAGCTGCATGCAGTGAGGAATCACGGTCTTTTGTGCTGCGAAGTGACCTCCAGTGGTTGCAGTCTAGGCTCCGCCGAGATTTTTCCATACACGTGGACACCTTGTTACGGACTCAGTGAAAGTCCCTTTAAGATAGAGAGTGTGTGTGTGTGTGTGTGTGGGGCGTGCTTACGTCAATAGAAGATAAAGGACGTAATGACGTTGTTGAAGAAGAAGAAGGAGAGAGAGAGAGAAGGGAGAGAGACACCAGCCTGCTTGTTTTCTCTATCGATGGATGAGAAACAATAACTGTGTTTGCCACTGAAATCCATGTATGGAAGTTGGAAGTAATCCGGTGGAGTTCACTTTGTTGCTGACCTGTAGAAGGAAACAGGTATTTGTGTGTGGACGACCACGGTTCGGATGCTTTTCGGGGTGAGGAAGTCACTACCGAGTAAACACTGAAGTGTCGTTTGGGTTCCATCCTGGAACATTTGGATTTCGTATGTACTCTCTCTATGTTTTTCTACATCTACATCTTATCTTCAGACAACGGTGGTTGTTGAAGAAGCCCTTGCTCATGTTTCACCTTATGGCTTGCGGAACTGAACTTTAAGAACCATTCCGGAACTGGGAGTTTTGGACTTTGTCACACACACACACGAAGAGTTTAGTTTTGGGGTTAACGTTCGAGGTTTAACATTCTTGAATTCTAACATACTAACATTTTTTTTTAACTTTTATTTTACGTATTATCATAAGTAGTGATTAATAAAATAGTTTTTAACACTGAATCATGCTCAGTGTGTTTCTTTTGTTGCTGGTTTGTGACAAAATTGGGGGCTCGTCCGGGATCGTTCCCAAGGTTAACGAGATTCGTCCGGGATCGTACCCCGGATTGACGAGATTTGTTCGGGATTCAATCCAAAGATTTTTGAGGGAGGTCTGATAAATTCTTTTTAATTGGCTTGTGTGTGTGGAAACCAGCAGCAATGGATATTAAGGCATTTTTGGAGTCACCAACCCAAAAGGGATTGGAGGTGGCGAAAAAGGATGATTTGATAAAGATTGCTACAAGGCTAAACCTTACAGAAGTAAAGCAGTCTATGAGAAAGGCAGATATTCAGAGATTGATAGCTGGCCATTATGTGGAAAAGAAGGTGTTTGAGAAGGAAGTGTTAAAACAGTTTCCTGGCAGTGAAATAGCAATTTCTGAGGCACAGGTGCAGCTGGCAAAGATAGAGGCTGAACGAGAGCAAAATAAATTAGAAGCTGAACGAGAACAAAAGAGATTAGAGGCCGAACGAGAGCAAACCCAGTTAAAGATAGAGGCCGAGCGAGAGAAATTAGAGGCCGAACAAAAGCTAACTCAGATGAAGATAGAGGCTGATCTAGCAATGAAGCAGATGGAATTGAAGAGGATGGAGCTGGATAGTGAGGAGAAGGAGAAACAGAGGCAGCATGAGTTACAAATGAAGCGTAGGAGTTCGGAATCTGATTCTGATGATGGTTTTTCAGCCAGCAGGGAGGTTCGATTAGTTCCTCCGTTTGAAGAAGATCAGGTTGATCAGTATTTCCAACATTTTGAAAAGGTTGCTGTGAGTTCAAACTGGCCAAGGAAAGGATGGGCTCTTATGGTACAGAGTGTGATTAAAGGTAAAGCTCAAAAAGCTTATTCTGCTTTGTCTGTTGAGGATGCAGCTGATTATACCAAGGTAAAACAAGCTATTTTGAAGGCCTATGAATTGGTCCCTGAGGCTTATAGACAAAAATTCAGAGACTTGAGGAAATCTGCAGATCAGACTTATATGGAATTTGCCAATGGAAAGAGAATATGTTTTGAACGATGGTGCCTGGCTAAAAATGTAGATGGGGATTATGATAAATTGACAGAATTGATACTGGTGGAAGACTTTAAAAGATGTGTTCCAGCTGAATTAACAACATATTTAAATGAAAAGGCAGTGGAAACTTTACAAGAAACTGCTAGGTTGGCAGATGATTATGCTTTAACCCATAAATCCAAATGGGGACAACCTAAAACCTTTCAAAAGAGTTACAAAGACAATCCAGGTAAACTAGAGATTAAATTGGGAGGTAATCAAAAAGGAAAAGATGAAAAAAAGCCAGGACTGGAGAAACCTGTTGAGCGTACTTGTTATTACTGTAGGAAACCTGGCCACGTGATATCTAATTGTGCCCTTTTGAAGAAAAAGAAGGAAGCTGGGCCCAATGCTTGCTTTCAGGCAATTAAAAATCAAAAAGGTTTAGGAGATGCTGTTAAAGACCAGTCCTTGCAAGAGGGAAAAGCGGAAAAGTTGGAGGAGGTAAGAAAAGAATTCCGTTCTTATGTATCAGAGGGTTTTGTTTCACTGAATGATGGGTCACCCCAGGTGCCAGTGAAAATTCTTAGAGATACTGGGGCTAGTCAATCTCTCTTGCTGGACAGTGTTTTAAATTTTGGTGAAGAAAGTGACACTGGTGAAGTAAATCTAGTACGAGGCGTTACAGGTGAGACCATGTCTGTCCCTTTTCACAGGGTGATTTTAAAGTCAAAGTTCGTAGAAGGACCAGTCGAGATAGGGATAAGACCTAGTTTGCCAGTGGAAGGAGTTTCTTTGTTATTGGGAAATGACCTTGCAAATGGAGAAAGTGATCCTGTGGTACGGTTAACAACCAAACCAAGGATTGATGAGTCTGAGGATGATCCAGATGTTTACCCATCATGTGCGGTGACTCGAGCTAGAGCTAGAGAATTAGCCAAGACAGACAGTCCGGTGCAGTCTGATGTGGTTCCTTGTGACAGTCCTAAACAGGAAGAAAATTATGATGCCTTATCTGAGACTTTTCTGTCTTCATTGGAGGATCAACATCCTTATAGTGAGCCTGAATTTAAAGATTTGTCTTTGTCGAGGAAGGATTTTATGGTGGAACAGACAAAGGACCCTGAGTTGACAGAATTGAAAGAAAAAGCTCTCTCATGTGAGGAGATTGAAAAAGTGCCAATTGGATACTATGTCAAAAATGGAGTGTTAATGAGGAAATGGAGACCTCCTCATGTTCCTGTTACTGAGGAATGGGAAGTTATTCATCAGGTTGTTGTTCCAAAAGTTTATAGGGATGAGATTTTAAACCTGGCCCACAGTATGCCTTTGGGTGGTCATTTTGGTGTGAATAAAACTGTAGGGAAGATCTTGAAACAATTCTATTGGCCTGGTTTGAGAAAAGATGTGGTGATGTTTTGTCGAACCTGCCACACATGTCAGATGGTAGGTAAACCAAATCAAAAACCCCCTGTGGCTCCTTTGAAACCAATTCCTGCTTTTGGTGAACCCTTTTCGAAGGTGATTGTGGACTGTGTTGGCCCATTACCAAAGTCTAAGACTGGAAATCAGTATTTGTTAACCATCATGTGTGCCACTTCTAGATTTCCAGAGGCAATACCCCTTAGAAATATTAAGGCCAAGACGGTGTCAAAGGCTCTTGTAAAATTTTTTACCTTGTTTGGTTTGCCAAAAGAAATCCAATCTGATCAAGGTAGTAATTTTATGTCAAAAATTTTTCAACAAATAGTCTATGAGCTGGGAGCAAAGCAGATTGTATCATCTGCATATCACCCAGAATCTCAAGGAGCTCTGGAGAGATTTCATTCTACTCTCAAAAATATGCTGAAGACTTATTGCTTTGAAAACACCAAGGATTGGGACGAAGGTATCCATTTACTTTTGTTTGCCGTTAGAGAATCGATCCAGGAGTCAATCGGATTTAGTCCGTTTGAGCTTGTGTTTGGACATCGGGTGAGAGGACCTTTGGAGTTGTTAAGAGAGCAATGGGTTAATGAGGAAGTTCACTTGAGTCTGTTGGACTATGTCCAAAAATTTAAAACTCAGTTGGAGAGAGTCTGCCAGCTAGCGAGAGAGAATTTGAAAACAAGCCAGATAAGAATGAAGACATATTTTGATAGACGTGCTCGGCCTAGGACATTCACAGTGGGGCAAAAGGTGTTGGTATTTTTCCCTAGCCAAAATAATCCCTTGCAAGCTCGTTTTTCTGGACCCTATGTTATTGAATCTCGAGTGACTGATCTAACATATATAATCAAAACACCAGATAGACGCAAGAAAACACAACTCTGTCATGTAAACATGCTAAAACCTTATTATGAGAGGGATTCAGTGGTGGCCTTGGTGGATGATGTAAAGGTTGTTTCTAGAATGCCTGATGTTGATGTTGAGGAAGGCCAATTTAGACCAAATATTGTTCCATCGAAACTAAAAAACCAAAATATCCTGGAGAACCTTGAAACGAAGTTGGACCATTTACAAGTTTCACAAAAACAACAGATGAGAGAATTAATTTTAAAATTTAAAAATCTGTTCCCAGATGTTCCAAACAGAACATCGATAATTACCCATGATGTTGATGTTGGGGATGCAAAACCAATCAAACAACACCCATATCGAATGAATGTGGAAAAAAGTAAACTTGTTGATCAGGAAATAAAATACATGTTGGAAAATGATATTATTAGACATTCTACTTCAAATTGGAGTTCGCCCTGTGTTATTGTACCTAAACCTGATGGAACTGTTAGATTTTGCACAGATTACAGGAAAGTGAATGCTGTAACAAAGTCAGATGCTTACCCTATTCCTAGGGTGGATGATTGCATAGACAGAGTGGGAAAGGCAAAATTTCTTACAAAGATTGACCTATTAAAAGGGTACTGGTGTGTTCCATTAACAGATAGAGGAAGGGAAATTTCAGCCTTTGTAACCCCTTCTGGATTGTATGAATACAATGTTTTGCCATTTGGAATGAAAAATGCTCCGGCAACATTTCAAAGAATGATTAATTCAGTGATTCATGGGTTAAAACATACAGATGCCTACATTGACGACTTAGTGACTGGGAATGATACATGGGAGGATCACATCTCTGCGTTAGAAAGGTTGTTTGAAAGACTTTCCAAGGCTAACCTTACAGTTAACTTGGCTAAAAGTGAATTTGGCCATGCCACTGTGACGTATCTTGGTTATGTTGTAGGTCAAGGCAAGCAAGCTCCTGTTCAGGCAAAAGTTCAAGCAATATCTGAGTTCCCTATTCCCACAGGTACGAGGACTGTTAGAAGATTTTTGGGAATGGTTGGATATTATCGAAAATTTTGTAAAAATTTTGCTGATATTGCTCTTCCCCTAACTAATCTTCTGAAGAAGGGAGTAAAGTTTGTTTGGACAGATTCTTGTCAAGAAGCATTTAAGAAGCTGAAAGCCATTTTATGCTACCATCCTGTGCTCAGAACACCTGACTTTGAAAAGCCATTTTCATTAGCAGTAGATGCCAGTGATGAAGCTGCAGGAGCTGTGTTGTTGCAGAAGGGTGACCTTGATGATATTGACCATCCTGTAGCTTACTTTTCAAAGAAATTTAATGAGCATCAAAAGAATTATTCCACCATAGAGAAAGAATTACTGTCGCTTGTTTTAGCCTTGCAACATTTCAGTGTATATGTTTGCACCGCTCAGAAACCATTGACTGTATATACAGATCATAACCCATTGGTGTTTCTGAGCCGAGTCAAAAACAAGAACAGAAGGCTGTTAAACTGGAGTTTAATTTTGCAAGAGTTTGATCTCATGATAACTCACATTAAAGGCAAAGATAATGTGATTGCTGATTGTCTTTCCCGATGTTAAATGGGAAACATGTATCTGTACTAATCTGATAGTCTGTAGTTGTGTAGCGTGATAATTATTAACATTACTAACTCTATGCGCGGTTAAAATTTTCTTGGGAAAATTTTTTTTTTAGGTGGGAGGTGTTACGGACTCAGTGAAAGTCCCTTTAAGATAGAGAGTGTGTGTGTGTGTGTGTGTGGGGCGTGCTTACGTCAATAGAAGATAAAGGACGTAATGACGTTGTTGAAGAAGAAGAAGGAGAGAGAGAGAGAAGGGAGAGAGACACCAGCCTGCTTGTTTTCTCTATCGATGGATGAGAAACAATAACTGTGTTTGCCACTGAAATCCATGTATGGAAGTTGGAAGTAATCCGGTGGAGTTCACTTTGTTGCTGACCTGTAGAAGGAAACAGGTATTTGTGTGTGGACGACCACGGTTCGGATGCTTTTCGGGGTGAGGAAGTCACTACCGAGTAAACACTGAAGTGTCGTTTGGGTTCCATCCTGGAACATTTGGATTTCGTATGTACTCTCTCTATGTTTTTCTACATCTACATCTTATCTTCAGACAACGGTGGTTGTTGAAGAAGCCCTTGCTCATGTTTCACCTTATGGCTTGCGGAACTGAACTTTAAGAACCATTCCGGAACTGGGAGTTTTGGACTTTGTCACACACACACACGAAGAGTTTAGTTTTGGGGTTAACGTTCGAGGTTTAACATTCTTGAATTCTAACATACTAACATTTTTTTTTTAACTTTTATTTTACGTATTATCATAAGTAGTGATTAATAAAATAGTTTTTAACACTGAATCATGCTCAGTGTGTTTCTTTTGTTGCTGGTTTGTGACAACCTGAAAGTCAAGTGGTCAGAAAACATAAATTAATGTGCTGCTATTACGATTTTCTCTAAATCATAACTATACTTCAAAGGCAATTAATGGGTTTTGGTTCTGTGGGGATGGGCCCACTGTGTCAACCCGCTGTTAGTCTCAGAGTAATACAGCATGGAAACAGGCCCTTTGGCCCAACGTATCCATGCCAAGCTAGTCCCATTTGTCCATGTTTGACCTACATCCCTCTAATCCTTTCCCATATGTTGGCGGCGGAAGCATGGCGACACTTGCGGGCTGCCCCCAGAACACTCTACGCAAAAGATGCATTTCACTGTGTGTTTCGATGTACCTGTGACTAATAAAGATATCTTATCTTACCTGTCCAAGTGTCTTTTAAATGTTGTTATTGTGCCTGCCTCAATCACTTCCTCTGGCAGCTCGTTTCCATGTATGTACCACCTTCTGGGTGAAAAGGTTGCCATTCAGGTCCCTACTAAATCTTTCCCCTCTCATCTGAAACCTATTGAGATTGTTCATTGTCAGGTGAAACATGAATCCCTTTATTAGACCATTATACGTATTTACTTAAACTATTTCCCAACAAAATTATTGTTGGTCCAATATACCGGTTTTCAAACGACTATGAATGGAACTGTTATTCTCATTTATTTGAACAGCAACAAGTCGCATAAGCGAGACCTTTAAAAGAGAAGGCAAATTAAACTTATAAATTTTTAAAAAATTAAATTAAATTTTATTTACAGCATGGTAACAGGCCCTTCCAGCCCAACGAGTCCGCGCCGCCCATTTTAAACCCCAAATTAACCTATCCATACGTCTTTAGAATGTGGGAGGAAACCAGAGCACCCGGTGGAAATCCACGCAGACACGGGAGAATGTACAAACTCCTGGCGCTGTAAGAGCGTCGTGCCTACCGCTACACTACCGAAATACATAATGTTGGATATATTGAATAATAATGTGTAGTTTGTGTAATTGCATATAACTGTGGTATTGAATTTAGTGACATTTGTTTGACACAACTTGGCATGATATTAACAGGGCAGCATGGTAGCGTAGCGGTTAGCGCAACGCTATTACAGCGCCAGTGATTGGGGTTCAACTCCCGTTGCTGTCTGTAAGGAGTACGTACGTTCTCCCGTGTTTGCGTGGGTTTCCTCTGGGTGCTTCAGTTTCCTCCCACATTGCAAAGACGTACGGGTAGGTTAATTTGGGTTTAAAATGGGTGGCGCAGACTCGTTTGGCCGGAAGGGCCTGTTACCATGCTGTAAATAAAAATTTAAAAAAAAACAAGCTCACTTACATTCTTATTTCATGCATTTTGACGAAATACCTTGGTTTTGGTGGGAATGTTTGTATTAGAACATAGAACAGTACAGCACAGAACAGGCCCTTCGGCCCACAATGTTGTGCCGACATAGCTAATTCCTCCTGCCTACAGAATGCCCATATCCCTCTATCTTCCTCTCATTCATGTGCCCATCCAAGCCCCTCTTAAAAGCCCCCAATGAATTTGCCTCCACCACCCTATCAGGCAACTCATTCCAGGCATCCACCACTCTTTCAGTAAAAAATGTACCCCTCACGTCTGTTCTGTACCTACCCCCTCTCACCTTAAATGCATGCCCTCTGGTATTGGATCGCTCAATAATGCGATAAAGATATTGCTTGTCCACCCTATCTATGCCCCTCATGGCTTTATACATTTCCAACAGATCACCCCTCAGCCTCTGCTGCTCCAGAGAAAAGAGCTCAAGTTTGTCCAGCCTCTCCTGATAGCACATGCCCTCTAATCCAGGCAGCATTTTAGTAAAACTCCTCTGCACCCTCTGTAAAGCCTCGACATCCTTCCTCCAGTGAGGTGACCAGAATTGTACGCAATACTCTAAACGCGGCCTAACCATTGTTCTATAGTTGTAAAGTTTAAAGGATTTTAGTAATCTTTGAATATCTGTAACACTCAGATTAAGGTTTGGGACCACTTGAAAATTTGCATGGGGCCTTGAGTGTTATCAGCTGGAATGGTGTCAGATCTGAAGATATTGAAAAATTCACATCGCCTGCCATGCACATAATCACAAAGGACTACCATTCTCAAAGTAGAATTGCAGGAGCCTCCACATTGCACACATGTTAACAGCTGGGCAGAGAATGGGGATCAATGCAGTAAGTTCACATATACTTTTTAATGCAAAAACATAAAGAAGTAATATATAATACTGACAAAAAGAAATCAATTTTCACACCATTACATGGAACAATCAAGCAATTGAAAAATGTTCTTCACACAATATTTTTTTTAAACCAAATAACCATCAGCTAATGCACAATCACCTCTACAATTAAATGCACTGTTACAATGACTGTCTCATGGAAGTTTGAATTTTGATTTAGAACAAGCAAATATGTTACCAAAGGCAAAATTTGACTGTTTGCTGACATTTGGGCTTACTGCACTAAACACACAGAGACTATTACCCATCCTTCGACAATCAATCCACAGCTACTAGTACAAACCTGGTCCAATGACACATTCAGCATTTTTCTTTAGTTTTAGGGCAAATAAAGAATAGCTTAAAAATTAGAAGTGATTGAGAAGAGGAGAGACATACCATGGGATTCAATAAAACTTCATCCACTGGATTTAAAAAGACAATTTAAAATTGTCTATTAATAATTAAAAAGAAATTATTTCCTTTGCAAATATTGGTGATTGATCAGAAAGCTGAAAGCAATGTAAAGATTGGCAGGTTTTAGAACTAAATCATGTGTGTCAGCTACAGTTAAGCTTTGGTTGGGGATGATGTCAGTAGTGATACAAGACAGATGCTGGCGTCAAACATATAACAGTACAGGAACAGGCCCTTTGACCCACGACGCTATGTTGAACTAATTAAGTTAATATCACCTAATCCCTTCTGCCTGCACATGTTCCATATCCCTCCATTCTCTGCGTATTCATGTGCCTATCTAAGAGCCTCTTAAACGCCTCCATCGTATCTGCCTCCACCACCATCCTTGGTAGCTCATTCCAGGCACCCACCACTCTCTGTGTAAAAATAACTTACCCCGCAGGGGATATGCAGAAAAAAGAACCACACTGCTGAAGGAACTCAGTGGGTCGAGCAGCATCTGTGGAGGCAAAGAGATAGTCAACGTTTTGGATCAAAACCCTACATCGGGATTGAGAGTGTAAAAGGGAGATAGCCATTATAAAGAGGTGAGGGAGAGGGGTGTTGTCCATCTCTGATTAGTCCCTGCCTTTTTAAGTGTTCATTAATTCTCTCTCTCAGAATTTTTCCCAGTATCTTCCCTACCACTGATGTTAGGCTCACAGGTCTCTTGGTACCGGGATTTTCCCTGCTGCTCCCGGAAAGGACCACCACATTTGCTGTTCTTCAGTCATCTGATACCTTATTGTGCCCAGCAAAGATTTAAAAATCTCAACCAGAGCCCCAGAAATCTCTTCCCTTGCCTCCTGTAGCAGCCCAGGATAAAATCCCATCCGGTCCTGCGGATTTATCCACCTTGAAGCCAATGAAGACCTCAGGTACCTTGTCTTTATTTATGGAGACCTGCATTGGACTTTCACTTAGCCCTTCACTGAATTCTCCAACTACAAAGTCTGTTTCCTTTATGAATATATTCATTTAGGAGCTTGCCTATACCTTCTGGCTCCATGCACAGATTGCTTATGTTGTCCCTAATGGGCCCTACCTTTTCCCTGGTTATTCTTTTGTCCTTAATATACTTATAGAACATCTTCAGATCTACCTTTCTCCTCAATGCCAGTGATATTTTTATGGCCCCTCTTAGCCTTAATTATTTTATTTTTAAGCACCTCCCTACACTTTTTAGACTCTTGATGGGCCCTTGGGATGGAATAAAGGACAGAGTAGTGGTTGAAAAGGTCTTCAAAGTGTTCCATTAACTGCCCTTCTGTCTCTGATGAGTTCATCCACATTCTTGGCTCTAAGTGAGCTGGGGGCTTGGGTGTTTGGGCCACAGGTGGAATTTATAGGTCTGAAGAACCAGCACATGCCATGGCTGTTGGTGAGTTGTTGACCCCCCTTATGCTCTCTCCATCCACCATTTGTTTTTAGGTCCTGAGCTTTTTTTTCCTTTATATCACCACTCACACCACTTGTCCAGTCACATTTACACTTGGATTTTTTCTCTTAATGTAAATTAACTTGCTTTTCCACATTCTCCTTCCACCCTATTGTTTTGACTTTGGGTTTGTCACTTTACCTAGTCCCATTTGAGCCACACACCCTTTATTTAAAAGGAAGATTACATATATACTCATTCTATAACAATGTAAAATTGTACATGGTTCTTTTTTTAGTAGTATCAATGAGGTAGATTACTTAGTTTGCATAGTGCTTAATGCCAGGAGATATCTTTTATTTATCCAAAACGTTAACAATGGAAAGGAATGTTGTTTTGGATTGCACCTCACTGTCTCATGACTCACATAAATAGTTCCTCTGGAATTAATGGGGAACTATTTTTTATTTTACTGGTCATATAAGTAGTTCCTTTGAAACAGTCCCACTAATGAGGAACTATTTTTTATTTTACTGGGATTCTTGTTGTCGGCTGTCTTTATGACTACCATCTTAATCAATAAATAACAGATCTCATTTGAAATGTAGGACCGACATCCTGGCCAGGGAATCTCATGGATGGAACTCTGAAACAGGAAGCTGTTATAGAATAATCATTAGCAAATGTTCTCATTTGGAGAAGGCACCGGGTATCTGCTGTGATGGCTGAAATAACACTGTCAGGGGAGTGGAGAAGTTGTTCTGTGTATGTAATCTGAGCTACACCTTTCTTGATTGATTCTAATGTTAGATTGAGGCTATAGTAAGGAAAGTGGCATCTCCTGATGCCGTACTGTTAACTACCTGATGGACCCCTTACCAATATGCCATGAAAAATTGGTATTGGTCTGGCAACCATTTCACATAAGCCAATTACTGCTCCCTTAAAATGTATGGTCCTTTAAAACCACATACACATACATTATGTACATATGTGGTGTCAGATTGAATAAAACAGAAAATGCTGGAAATACTCAGTAGGTCAGGCAGAATCTGTGGAGAGAGAAACAGATTAAACATTTCAGGTTAATTTCAGGATTAAAGGAATCCTTTAAAGGATTAATTAAAGGATTAATTTCAGGAAAACATTTCAGGATTAAAGGCAAAGGTAACAAGCATAGGGAACCTTGGTTTTCAAGGGATATTGGTGAGCTGGTTAAGAAAAAGAGAGAGGTGTATAGCAGGTATAGGCAACTAGGAACGGATGAGGTACTTGAAGAGTATAGGAAATGTAAGAAAATACTAAAAAAGGAAATCAGGAAGGCAAAAAGAAGAAATGAGGCTGCTTTGGCAGATAATGTGAAGGTAAACCCAAAGGGTTTCTACAGGTATATTAAGAGCAAAAGGATAGTAAGAGACAGAATTGGTCCCCTAGAAGATCAGAGTGGTCGTATATGTGTGGAGTCTCAGGAGATGGGGGAGGTCTTAAACAGTTTTTTTGCATCAGTATTTACTCAGAAAACTGGCATCGTGGATATGGAAGGAAGGGAAACAAGCACTAGTGTCATGGAACATATAGAGATTAAAAAGGAGGAGGTACTTGATGCTTTACAGCAAATAAAGGTAGATAAATCCCCAGGGCCTGACAAGATATTTCCTCGGACCTTGAGAGAGACTAGTGTAGAAATTGCAGGGGCCCTGGCAGATATATTTAAAATGTCCTTAGCCACGGGTGCGGTGCCAGAGGACTGGAGGATAGCTCATGTTGTTCCATTGTTTAAGAAAGGCTTGAAGAGTAAACCAGGTAATTACAGGCCAGTGAGCCTGACATCAGTAGTGGGTAAATTATTGGAAGGTGTTCTGAGAGATAGGACATATAAGTATTTGGACAGCCAAGGGCTTTGTGCGTGGTAGATCGTGTTTAACGAATCTTGTGGAGTTTTTTGAGGAGGTCACTAAGAAAGTAGATGAAGGTAAGGCTGTGGATGTTGTCTACATGGACTTTAATAAGGCCTTTGACAAGGTCCCACATGGGAGATTAGTTCAGAAGGTTCAGTCAATCGGTATCCATGGAAAGGTTGTAAACTGGATTCGAAATTGGCTGAGTGGGAGAAGACAGAGAGTGGTTGTGGATGGTTGTTTCTCAGATTGGAGGCCTGTGACTAGTGGTGTGCCTCAGGGATCTGTGTTGGGGCCATTGTTGTTTGTTGTATATATCAATGATCTAGACGATAATGTGGTAAATTGGATTAGTAAGTTTGCGGATTACACTAAGATTGGAGGTGTAGTGGACAGCGAGGAGGGCTTTCAAAGCTTGCAGAGGGATCTGGACCAAATGGAAAAATGGTCCAGAAAATGGCAGATGGAATTTAATGCAGACAAGTGTGAGGTGTTGCATTTTGGAAGGACAAATCAAGGGAGGACATACACAGTAAATGGTAGGGCATTGAGGAGTGCGGAGGAACAAAGGGATCTGGGAGTTCAGGTACACAATTCCCTGAAAGTAGAGTCACAGGTAGACAGGGTTGTAAAAAAGGCTTTTGGCATCCTGGCATTTATAAATCAAAGTATTGAGTATAGGAGTTGGAATGTTTTGGTGAGGTCGTATAAGTCATTGGTGAGACCAAATTTGGAATATTGTGTGCAGTTCTGGTTGCCGAACTACAGGAAGGATGTCAGTAAGATTGAAAGAGTGCAGAGAAGATTTACTAGAATGTTGCTGGGTCTTCGGGAGTTGAGTTACAGGGAAAGATTGAGCATGTTAGGACTTTATTCCTTGGAGCAGAGAAGAATGAGGGGAGATATGATAGAGGTTTACAAAATGATGAGGGGCATAGACAGAGTTAATACAAGTAGGCTCTTTCCACCCAGATTAGGAGAGATAAGTAGAAGAGGACATGGCTTTAGGGTGAAAGGAGAAAGGTTTAGGAGAACATTAGAGGGAACTTCTTCACTCAAAGAGTGGTGGGAGTATGGAACGGGCTGCCATCTGATGTGGTAAATGCGGGCTCGCTCTTAACTTTTAAGAGTAAATTGGATACATACATGGACGAGAGATGTCTGGAGGGGTATGGGGTGGGGGCAGATAAATGGGACTAGCAGAATAATGTTTCTGCACAGACTAGAAGGGCCAAATGGCCTGTTTTTCTGTGCTGTAGTTTTAAATTTTAAATTAAATTTTAAATTTTATTTACAGCGTGGTAACAGGCCCTTCCGGCCCAATGAGTCTGCGCCGCCCATTTTTTAAACCCAATTAACCTACCTGTACATCTTTGGAATGTGGGAGGAAACCGGAGCACCCGGATGAAACCCACGCAGAAACGGGAGAACGTACAAACTCCTTACAGACAGCGACGGGAATCGAACCCCGATTGCTGGCGCTATAATAGCGTCGCACTAACCGCTACGCTACCGTGCCGCCCACATTATCCCTCCACAGATGTCAGTGTGCGGCTGTGAAAGAAAGTTAGGGAAGTGCAGAAAAGAATTACAAGTTCTTAAAAATGAAGTCATCTTTAGCTTTGAAATGTTGGAAAGAAAACCGCTAGAAATGGCAAGGCTGAAAATGCTCAGGGGAAGACAGCAGGTTAATACCCCCAAAAGCCTGGGAAGAGCACTTAAGGTTTTAGTTCAGATGCAGGTCTCACTGTCCCAATGGCAAAGGGGAAAATGTTAATGAGAATTCATCCTCAGCTCCATGTGTTGAACCAGACAGTGTACATGCCTGGTGGTCTGACTTTGAAATTTGGTTCTATTGAAATGAAAGTAGAACACTGACAGTACCACATTACATGTTTGTCACATGGACAGTGGATGAATTTCTACCTCAGAACCTCATTAACATTTTACCAGTCAGCTGTGAGCTTACTGAAACCACATAGGCTTCGCTCAGTTTTAAAACTTTCCATGGTTTTCCCTTTCCTTCAAGAGCCATTAGGTGTAGAGTTCAGCAAGAACTTTGCATTCCTTCAACGTTAGACCTGTAATAAATGTCCCACTCTTTGCCTTCCAGTATTGACCAGCTATTGGCCATGCCTTCAAATTCTGGATTTTCCTTTCTAAGCACCTCATTTTCTCCATGGGACACATCTTTCTTTTTTAACCTTTCCTGGGGTGCCTCTGGCAATTTTCTGTGAGATGTTTATGGAGAATGTTGCTGTGCTTGATCAATAGGAGGACAAAATTAACAAAGTGCATGAGCTGAATTTCAAAGGAAAACCCATAGCAAAAATGTTGACAACTTGTAGCATTTTCATTCGCAGCAGCTAAGTCTTGTTTCATGCTAATGAGGTAAAAGTAAAACTGAGTGCACCCTGGAGGAACTGGGAACTCTTGGGAGACTCAACTGATGATATACAAGGGTATGTTAGCATGTCTCACAGGGCTCACTGATAGTACTGACAAAAACAGGAGCTCTCCATCAAACAATCAAAATGAAGACTGCTGGAGCTCAATCCTACTCTGAACGTTGTTTTTACAAAAATACTTTATTACATAGAAAAAAATCCTATGAAAGAAACTGTATACAGTTAATGCAAACACAAGCAGCAAGAGTTGGGAATGACACTACAAAGTGCATTTTCCCCATGGTCCTTTGCACAGGTCACCTCTTGCTTGCATAGCTCCTGCAGCACTTAATACTAGACTTTGAATGGCAACACTTGTCCAGTTTATAGAACAGTACAGTACAGGAACAGGCCCTTCAGCCCACAATGTTGTGCCAAACTAATTAAACTACTAATTAAATGCCGAACTAAACTAACACCTTCTGCCTACATGATGTCCATATCCCTCCATTCTCTGCACATTCATGTGCATATCTAAGAGCCTCTTAAACACCTCTATCGTATTTGCCTGCACTACCATCCCCAGCAGCACATTCCAGGCATCTACCACTCTCTGTGTAAAAATTTGCCCCACACATCTCTTTTGAACTTACTCCCTCTCACCTTAAATGTATGCCCTCTAGTATTAGACATTTTGATACCTGGGAAAAGGATATATTGGTTGTCTACTCCAGCTATGCCTCTCATAACCTTATAAACTTCTATCAGGTCTCCCCTCAGCCTCCGCCGCTCCAGAGAAAACAACTCAAGTTTGTCTAATCTAATACATGCCCTCTAATTTAGGCAGTATCCTGGTAAACTTCCTTTGCACCTTCTCCAAAGCCGCCACATCCTTCATATAATAGGGTGACAAGAATTGAATGCAATACTTCGGATGTGGCCCAACTGGAGTTTTATAAAGCTGTAACATAATTTCCTACCTCTTGAACTCAATTTCTCAACTAATAAAGTCAAGCATGCCATACATCTTCTTTACCACCCTATTAACCTGTGCAGCCACTTTCAGGGAGCTATGGACTTGGACCTCAAGATCCCTCTGTACATCAACACTGTTAAGGGTCTTGCCATTAACAGTGTACTGTCCCTTTACATTAGATCTCCCAAAGTGCAACACCTCACATTTGGTCGGATTAAACTCCATCTGCCATTTTTCTGCCCGTATCTGTAAATGATCTATATCCTGTTGTATCCTTTGGCAATCTTCTACACTATCCACAACACCACTCATCTTTGTATCGTTCAGCTTGGTGACCAGCAGGTGGATCTCTGAGCCTCATTTAAAACTGAGGAGTGTAGCAACTTCTGTATCTCTGTAATTCTCTACCCCAGAGGACCTTGGGGGCTAAATCACTGGAGGACTTAAAGAGGAGGTAGATACATTTTTGAAAGATTGTGGAATTGAAAGCTCCATGGAACTTGCACAGAAGAGGAGTTGAAGTCTGTGACAGATCAGCCATGTTTGTATTGAACAAGGGAGCAGGCTTGAGGACTGGGTAATCTACTCCTGCTCCTATTTTGTTGAAATTTTGGCGAAGTAGATGGTCTTTCACCAGAAATTGATGACTACGTCAATATGCTTCAAGAATTCAGTCATTTATAAAGTCATTTATAAAAATCACAAAGAACAGGGGTCCCAGAACAGATCCCTGCGGAACACCACCGGTCACCAACCTCCAAGCAGAATACGCTCCACCTATCACCACCCTCTGTCTTCTATGGGCGAGCCAATTCTGAATCCACACAGCCAAGCTTCCCTGGATCCCATGCCTCCTGACTTCCTGAATGAGCCTTCCATGAGGAATCTTATCAAATGCCTCACTAAAATCCATGTACACCACATCCACTACTCTCCCTTCATCAATGTGCTTTGTCACATCCTCAAAGAATTAAATTAGGCTCGTGAGGCACGACCTGTCCCTCACAAAGCCTTGCTGACTGTCTCTAATCAGCCTACACTTCTCCAAATGTCCATAAATCCTGTCTCTAAGAATCTTCTCCAGTCATTTGACCACCACTGAAGTAGGACACACTGGCCTGTAATTCCCTGGGTTATCCCTACTCCCTCACTTAAACAAAGAAACAATATTTGCCACCCTCCAATCATCTGCACTTCTCCTGTGGCCAATGAGGATGCGAAGATCATCGCCAAAGGTGCAGCAATCTCTTCCCTCGCTTCCCATAATAACCTTGGATATATCTCACCCTGCTCCAGTGACTTATCCATCCTAATGTTTTTCAAAAGTTCCGGCACATCCCCTTTCCTCACGTTGACATGCCCCAGCATATCAGCCTGTTGTGCGCCATCCTCACAAACATCAGGGTCTATCTCACTGGTGAATACTTAAGCAAAGTATTCATTAAGGACCTCCCCTACCTCTCCTGACTCCAGGCACGCTTCCTCTTTTATCCCTGATTGGTCCAACCCTCACTCTAGTTATCCTCCTATTCTTCACATACGTTTATGTTTTTCTTGTGAATGTTGTGTATCAGAGGCTATGTGCCTGTGATGCTGCTGCAAGTAAGTTTTTCATTGCACCTGTGTACACATGTACTTGTGCAGATGACAATAAACTCCACTTTGACATGCTCAAACACAGTGACTATTTACATTCTATTTGCCAGTGAGACCCTCATGACAAGCACAGAGGTACAACAGTGAACTATGACCCAAACGAATGAACTGGGATCACAATGTGTTAGGACAGTGGGGGAAGATATAACATTTGAGTAACGAAAGTGCAACAGACGTCAAAATATGAAATTAAAACAGAAAGTGGTGCAAATACTGAGGGGCTCAGAAAGCATCTGTGGAGTGAGTGAAGGAGAGTTAACTTTTAAGGATGTTGCCCATGTGTAAAGACATGGATCTGAATTATTCACTGTTTCTCTCTCGACAGATGCTGCCTATTAGTTAAAAATTTCCAGCATTCCAATTTAAATTCAGAATTCGTATTTCATCAAATAATGTAGTGTGATCTCTGAATTTACACACAAATGATAGCTTTCTAGTAGATCTGGAAATAAAAGTTTATAACTGTCCATTTTAATCTAACGAAAGATAAGCTGATGAGTTCTCTTTGGGTTATTCAAAGACAGCAATTTTACTGTAAGTGTCCAAAGCATATTAGAAACAACAGGAGATCGAGTACTAGGAACAGCCACAGACAAAACTTTAAAATGCAAACTACAAAACATTCTGTCATAAGGACAGAAAAAGGAGGGTTCCAAAATTCCATAAAGCGCACAAGAGTCTGCAAACTCTCATTTTTAGTCTGTTCTAGGGGACAACACAGTGCAAAATAAACCTCTCTCACAAAGATATTGAGGTAAAGACAGAAGTGCAAATATAAATTTATTCAGATGAAGGCATGCTTTTCTCGTCCAATTCAGATAAAATCGTGTGGATAAGCATGATTGGAAACACAACTGTTGCGACAACATCTGCGACAAACGGAACAAATACAACAGCAGGCTCAGCAGCCACAACAATGGAGAAGTCCTCAACAGCCACAACAGAACTAATGGCCTCCTCAGCAACAACGCCAAAGACATCCTCAACGGCAAAAACAGCAGAGACATTTTCAACATCCAAAACAGTCGAGACCGCTTCCACAACAGAGATGGCCTCAACAGATTCAACAGTGGAAACAGAACCAACAACAATGTCGGAGGAGACGATTTCAGTAACAGCAACTGAGAACACCTCAGCAACAGCAGCTGAGTCCGGCACAACAGCTGCTGAGAGTACCTCATCAACAGCAGCAGGCGAGACAACATCAGCCACAGCTGCTGAGACAACCTCAGCAACAACAGCTGAGACCAGCAAAGCAACAGCAGCAGGCGAGACCACCTCAGCAACAGCAGCAGGTGAGACCACCTCAGCAACAGCAGGTGAGACCACCTCAGCAACAGCAGGCGAGACCACCACAGCAAAAGCTGCTGAGACAGCAACAGGGGCAGAGACCACCTCAGGAACATCGGGAGAGACCATCTCAGCCAGAGCAGCTGAGACCACGGCACCAACAGCAGCACAGAACAGCATATCAACAGCAGCTGAGACCACCACAGCAACAGCAGCTGAGACCACCACAGCAACAGCAGCGGCAGACACCACCTCATCCACAGCAGCAGAGACACCCTCAACCACAGCATCAGACGAGACGACCTCAGCAACTGCTGCTGAGACCAGCAGATCAACAGCAGCTGAGACCACCTCACCAACAGCAGCTGAGACCATGACATCAACAGCAGCTGAGACCACCTCACCAACAGCAGCTGAGTCCACCACAGGAACAGCAGCTGAGACAACAGCAGCAGGCGACAACACCTCAGTAACAGCAGGCGAGACCACCACAGAAACAGATGCTGAGACCACCACAGCAACAGCGGATGAGTCCACCACAGCAACAGCGGCTGAGACCACCACAGCAACAGCGGCTGAGACCACCTCAGCAGCAACAGGCGAGACCACCTCAGCAACGGCAACAGGCGAGACCACGTCACCAACAACAGCTGAGACCACAGCAGCAACAGAAGCTGAGACCACCACAGAAACAGCAGCTGAGACCACGTCAGCAACAGAAGCTGACACCACCACAGCAACAGCTGCTGAGAACAGCACAGCAACAACAGCTGCGACCACCACAGCAACAGCAGCAGGTGACATCACCTCAGCGACAGCAGCAGGCGAGCCCACCTCAGCGACAGCAGCAGGTGAGACCACCTCAGCAGCAGCAGCAGGCGAGACCACCTCAGCAGCAGCAGCAGGCGAGACCACCTCACCAACAGCAGCTGAGTCCACGACAGGAACAGCAACTGAGACAACAACAGCAGCAGGCGACACAACCTCAGTAACAGCAGGCGAGACCACCACAGAAACAGATGCGGAGACCACCACAGCAATAGCGGCTGAGACCACCACAGCAATAGCGGCTGAGACCACCTCAGCCACAGCAGATGAGACCACCTCACCAACAGCAGCTGAGACGTTAGCAACAGATGCTGAGATCACCTCAGCAAAAGCTGCTGAGACCATGTCAGCAACAGAAGCTGAGACCACGTCAGCAATAGCTGCTGAGACCACCACAACAACAGCAGCTGAGACCACATCAGCATCAGAAGCTGAGACAACAACAGCAGCAGGCGAGACCACCTCAGCAACAGCGGCAGAGACCACCTCAGCAACAGCGGCTGAGATAACCGCAGTAACAGCAACTGAGACCACATCAACAACAGCATCAGATGAGACCACCTCAGCAATAGCTGCTGAGACTAGCACAACAACAGCAACTGAGAACAGCAGATCAACAGCAGCTGAAACCACCACAGCAACAGCAGCAGGTGACACCACCTCAGCAAAAGCAGAAGGTGACACCACCTCAGCAACAGCTGCTGACACCACCACAGCAGCAGCAGCAGCAGGCAAGTCCACCGCAGCCACAGAAGCTGAGACAACCTCAGCAACAACAGCTGAGAGCACCACAGTAACAGCGGCTAAGAGCACCTCAGCCACAGCAGCAGTGACCACATCAGCCACAGCAGCAGTGACTACCACAGCCACAGGAGCAGGCGAGACCACCACAGCAACAGCAGCTGAGACCACCTCAGCAACAGAAGCTGAGATAACAACAGCAGCAGGTGAGACCACCTCAGCAACAGCAGGCGACACCACCTCAGTAACAGCAGGCGAGACCACCACAGCAACAGATGCTGAGACAGCAACAGGGGCAGAGACCACCTCAGGAACAGCGGTTGACACCACATCAGCCACAGCAGCTGAGACCACTGCACCAACAGCAGCTGAGACCACTGCACCAACAGCAGCTCAGACCAGCATATTAACAGCAGCTGAGACCACCACAGCAACAGCAGCTGAGACCACCACAGCAACAGCAGCTGAGACCACCACAGCAACAGCAGCAGAGACCACCTCAGCCACAGCATCAGACGAGACCACCTCAGCAACTGCTGCTGAGACCAGCAGATCAACAGCAGCTGAGACCACCTCACCAACAGCAGCTGAGACCATGACATCAACAGCAGCTGAGACCACCTCAGCAGCAGCAGCTGAGACCACCTCACCAACAGCAGCTGAGTCCACCACAGGAACAGCAGCTGAGACAACAACAGCAGCAGGCGACAACACCTCAGTAACAGCAGGCGAGACCACCACAGCAACAGATGCTGAGACCACCACAGCAACAGCGGCTGAGTCCACCACAGCAACAGCGGCTGAGACCACCACAGCAACAGCGGCTGAGATCACCTCAGCCACAGTAGCAGAGACCACCTCAGCCACAGCAGCTGAGACCACCTCAGCCACAGCAGCTGAGACCACCGCACCAACAGCAGCTGAGACTAGCATATCAACAGCGGCTGAGACCACCTCAGCAACAGCGGCTGATACAACCACAGCAACAGCAGCAGACGAGACCACCTCAGTAGCAGCAGCAGGCGAGTCCACCTCAGCCACAGCAGCTGAGACCACTACAGCAACAGTAGCGGAAGACACCACCTCAGCCACAGCAGCAGAGACCACCTCAGCCACAGCAGCAGAGACCACCTCAGCCACAGCGGTAGAGAACACCTCAGACACAGCGGTAGAGACAACCACTACAACAGCAGCTGAGACCACGTCAGCAACAGCAGCTGAGACAACAACAGCAGCAGGCGACACCACCTCAGTAACAGCAGGCGAGACCACCTCAGTAACAGCAGGCGAGACCACCACAGCAACAGATGCTGAGACCACAACAGCAACAGATGCTGAGACCACCACAGCAACAGCGGCTGAGTCCACCACAGCAACAGCGGCTGAGTCCACCACAGCAACAGCGGCTGAGACCACCTCAGCAGCAACAGGCGAGACCACCTCAGCAACGGCAACAGGCGAGACCACGTCACCAACAACAGCTGAGACCACAGCAGCAACAGAAGCTGAGACCACCACAGAAACAGCAGCTGAGACCACGTCAGCAACAGAAGCTGACACCACCACAGCAACAGCTGCTGAGAACAGCACAGCAACAACAGCTGCGACCACCACAGCAACAGCAGCAGGTGACATCACCTCAGCGACAGCAGCAGGCAAGACGACCTCAGCGACAGCAGCAGGTGAGACCACCTCAGCAGCAGCAGCAGGCGAGACCACCTCACCAACAGCAGCTGAGTCAACCACAGGAACAGCAGCTGAGACAACAACAGCAGCAGGCGACACAACCTCAGTAACAGCAGGCAAGACTACCACAGAAACAGATGCGGAGACCACCACAGCAATAGCGGCTGAGACCACCACAGCAATAGCAGCTGAGACCACCACAGCAATAGCGGCTGAAACCACCTCAGCCACAGTAGCAGAGACCACCTCAGCCACAGTAGATGAGACTAGCTCACGAACAGCAGCTGAGACGTCAGCAACAGATGCGGAGATCACCTCAGCAAAAGCTGCTGAGACCATGTCAGCAACAGAAGCTGAGACCACGTCAGCAATAGCTGCTGAGACCACCACAACAACAGCAGCTGAGACCACATCAGCAACAGCCTCAGACGAGACCACTTCAGCAACAGCTTCTGAGACCAGCACAGCAACAGCAACTAAGACCAGCACATCAACAGCAGCTGAGACCACATCAGCATCAGAAGCTGAGACAACAACAGCAGCAAGCAAGACCACCTCAGCAACAGCGGCAGAGACCACCTCAGCAACAGCGGCTGATATAACCGCAGTAACAGCAACTGAGACCACATCAACAACAGCATCAGATGAGACCACCTCAGCAATAGCTGCTGAGACCAGCACAACAACAGCAACTGAGAACAGCAGATCAACAGCAGCTGAGACCACCACAGCAACAGCAGCAGGTGACACCACCTCAGCAATAGCAGAAGGTGACACCACCTCAGCAACAGCTGCTGAGACCACCACAGCAGCAGCAGCAGGCGAGTCCCCCGCAGCCACAGAAGCTGAGACAACCTCAGCAACAACAGCTGAGAGCACCACAGTAACAGTGGTTAAGAGCACCTCAGCAGTGACCACATCAGCCACAGCAGCAGTGACTACCACAGCCACAGGAGCAGGCGAGACCACCACAGCAACAGCAGCTGAGACCACCTCAGCAACAGAAGCTGAGATAACAACAGCAGCAGGTGAGACCACCTCAGCAACATCAGGCGAGACCACCTCAGTAACAGCAGGCGAGACCACCACAGTAAAAGCTGCTGAGACAGCAACAGGGGCAGAGACCACCTCAGGAGCATCGGGAGAGACCACCTCAGCCACAGCAGCTGAGATCACCTCAGCCACACCAGCTGAGACCACTGCACCAACAGCAGCTCAGACCACCACAGCAACAGCGGCTGAGACCACCACAGCAACAGTGGCTGAGACCACCACAGCAACAGCGGCTGAGTCCACCACAGCAAAAGCGGCTGAGTCCACCTCAGCCACAGTAGCAGAGACCACCTCAGCAACAGCAGCTGAGACCACCGCCTCATCCACAGCAGCAGAGACCACCTCAGCCACAGCATCAGACGAGACCACCTCAGCAACTGCCGCTGAGACTAGCAGATCAACAGCAGCTGAGACCACCGCACCAACAGCAGCTCAGACCAGCATATCAACAGCAGCTGAGACCACCACAGCAAAAGCAGCTGAGACCACCACTGCAACAGAAGCGGCAGACACCACCTCATCCACAGCAGCAGAGACCACCTCAGCCACAGCATCAGACGAGACCACCTCAGCAACTGCTGCGGAGACCAGCAGATCAACAGCAGCTGAGACCACCTCACCAACAGCAGCTGAAACCATGACATCAACAGCAGCTGAGACCACCTCAGCAGCAGCTGCTGAGACCACCACACCAGCAGCAGCTCAGTCCACCACAGGAACAGCAGCTGAGACAACAACAGCAGCAGGCGACATCACCTCAGTAACAGCAGGCAAGACCACCACAGCAACAGTGGCTGAGACCACCTCAGCCACAGTAGCAGACTCCACCTCAGCAACAGCAGCTGAGACCACCACAGCAACAGCGGCTGAGTCCACCACAGCAACAGCGGCTGAGTCCACCACAGCAACAGCGGCTGAGTCCACCACAGCAACAGCGGCTGAGACCACCACAGCAACAGCGGCTGAGACCACTGCACCAACAGCAGCTCAGACCAGCATACCAACAGCAGCTGAGACCACCACAGCAACAGCGGCTGAGACCACCACAGCAACAGTGGCTAAGTCCACCACAGCAACAGCGGCTGAGTCCACCTCAGCCACAGTAGCAGAGACCACCTCAGCAACAGCAGCTGAGACCACCACAGCAACAGCAGCTGAGACCACCGCCTCATCCACAGCAGCAGAGACCACCTCAGCCACAGCATCAGACGAGACGACCTCAGCAACTGCTGCTGAGACCAGCAGATCAACAGCAGCTGAGACCACCGCACCAACAGCAGCTCAGACCAGCATATCAACAGCAGCTGAGACCACCACTGCAACAGAAGCGGCAGACACCACCTCATCCACAGCAGCAGAGACCACCTCAGCCACAGCATCAGACGAGACCACCTCAGCAACTGCTGCTGAGACCAGCAGATCAACAGCAGCTGAGACCACCACAGCAACAGCGGCTGAGACCACCTCAGCCACAGTAGCAGAGACCACCTCAGCAACAGCAGCTGAGACCACCTCAGCGACAGCTGCTAAGACCAGCACAGCAACAGAAGATGAGACAACAACAGCAGCAGGCGACATCACCTCAGTAACAGCAGGCGAGACCACCACAGCAACAGATGCTGAGACCACCACAGCAACAGATGCTGAGAACACCACAGCAACAGATGCTGAGACCACCACAGCAACAGCGGCTGAGACCACCACAGCAACAGCGGCTGAGTCCACCACAGCAACAGCGGCTGAGACCACCTCAGGAACAGCGGCTGAGACCACCTCACCAACAGCAGCTGAGACCATGACATCAACAGCAGGCGAGACCACCTCAGCAGCAGCAGCTGAGACCACCTCACCGACAGCAGCTGAGTCCACCACAGCAACAGAGGCTGAGTCCACCACAGCAACAGAGGCTGAGTCCACCACAGCAACAGCGGCTGAGTCCACCACAGTAACAGTGGCTGAGACCACCACAGCAACAGCGGCTGAGACAACCTCAGCAACAGCGGCTGAGACCACCTCAGCCACAGGAGCTGACACCACTGCACCAACAGCAGCTGAGACTAGCATATTAACAGCGGCTGACACCACCTCAGCAACAGCGGCTGAGACAACCACAGCAACAGCAGCAGGCGAGACCACTTCAGCAGCAGCACCAGGCGAGTCCAACTCAGCCACAGCAGCTGAGACCACGACAGCAACAGCAGCGGCAGACACCACCTCAGCCACAGCAGCAGAGACCACCTCAGCCACAGCAGCCGAGACCACTTCAGCCACAGCGGTAGAGAACACCTCAGCCACAGCGGTAGAGACAACCACAACAACAGCAGCTGAGACCACGTCAGCAACAGAAGCTGAGACAATAACAGCAGCAGGCGAGACCACCTCAGCAACAGTGGCAGAGGCCACCTCAGCAACAGAGGCTGAGACCACCACAGCAACAGCAACTGAGACCACCTCAGCAACAGCATCAGATGAGACCACCTCAGCAACAGCAGCTGAGTCCACGACAGGAACAGCAGCTGAGACAACAACAGCAGCAGGCGACACCACTTCAGTAACAGCAGGCGAGACCACCACAGCAACAGATGCTGAGACCACCACAGCAACAGATGCTGAGACCACCACAGCAACAGCGGCTGAGTCCACCACAGCAACAGCGGCTGAGACCACCTCAGCAGCAACAGGCGAGACCACCTCAGCAACGGCAACAGGCGAGACCACGTCACCAACAACAGCTGAGACCACAGCAGCAACAGAAGCTGAGACCACCACAGAAACAGCAGCTGAGACCACGTCAGCAACAGAAGCTGACACCAGCACAGCAACAGCTGCTGAGAACAGCACAGCAACAACAGCTGCGACCACCACAGCAACAGCAGCAGGTGACATCACCTCAGCGACAGCAGCAGGCGAGCCCACCTCAGCGACAGCAGCAGGTGAGACCGCCTCAGCAGCAGCAGCAGGTGAGACCACCTCAGCAGCAGCAGCAGGTGAGACCACCTCAGCAGCAGGCGAGACCACCTCACCAACAGCAGCTGAGTCAACCACAGGAACAGCAGCTGAGACAACAACAGCAGCAGGCGACACAACCTCAGTAACAGCAGGCAAGACCACCACAGAAACAGATGCGGAGACCACCACAGCAATAGCGGCTGAGACCACCACAGCAATAGCGGCTGAGACCACCTCAGCCACAGTAGCAGAGACCACCTCAGCCACAGCAGATGAGACCACCTCACCAACAGCAGCTGAGACGTCAGCAAAAGCTGCTGAGACCATGTCAGCAACAGCAGCTGTGACCACGTCAGCAACAGCTGCTGAGACCAGCACAGCAACAGCAACTAAGACCAGCACATCAACAGCAGCTGAGAACACATCAGCATCAGATGCTGAGACAACAACAGCAGCAGGCGAGACCACCTCAGCAACAGCGGCAGAGACCACCTCAGCAACAGCGGCTGAGATAACCGCAGTAACAGCAACTGAGACCACATCAACAACAGCAACAGACGAGACCACCTCAGCAATAGCTGCTAAGACCAGCACAACAACAGCAACTGAGAACAGCAGATCAACAGCAGCTGAGACCACCACAGCAACAGCAGCAGGTGACACCACCTTAGCAACAGCAGAAGGTGACACCACCTCAGCAACAGCTGCTGAGACCACCACAGCAGCAGCAGCAGGCGACTCCACCGCAGCCACAGAAGCTGAGACAACCTCAGCAACAACAGCTGAGAGCACCACAGTAACAGCGGCTAAGAGCACCTCAGCCACAGCAGCAGTGACTACCACAGCCACAGGAGCAGGCGAGACCACCACAGCAACAGCAGCTGAGACCACCTCAGCAACAGAAGCTGAGATAACAACAGCAGCAGGTGAGACCACCTCAGCAACAGCAGGCGAGACCACCTCAGCAACTGCAGGCGAGACCACCACAGCAAAAGCTGCTGAGACAGCAACAGGGGCAGAGACCACCTCAGGAGCATTGGGAGAGACCACCTCAGCCACAGCAGCTGAGACCACCTCAGCCACAGCAGCTGAGACCACCGCACCAACAGCAGCTCAGACCAGCATATCAACAGCAGCTGAGACCACCACAGCAACAGCGGCTGAGACCACCTCAGCCACAGTAGCAGAGACCACCTCAGCAACAGCAGCTGAGACCACCACAGCAACAGTGGCTGAGACCACCTCAGCCACAGTAGCAGAGAACACCTCAGCAACAGCAGCTGAGACCATGACATCAACAGCAGGCGAGACCACCTCAGCAGCAGCAGCTGAGACCACTGCACCAACAGCAGCTCAGACCACCACAGTAACAGTGGCTGAGACCACCACAGCAACAGCGGCTGAGACCACCTCAGGAACAGCGGCTGAGACCACCTCAGCCAGGGTAGCTGACACCACCGCACCAACAGCAGCTGAGACTAGCATATCAACAGCGGCTGACACCACCTCAGCAACAGCGGCTGAGACAACCACAGCAACAGCAGCAGGCGAGACCACCTCAGCAGCAGCACCAGGCGAGTCCAGCTCAGCCACAGCAGCTGAGACCACTACAGCAACAGCAGCGGCAGACACCAGCTCAGCCACAGCAGCCGAAACCACCTCAGCCACAGCAGCCGAGACCACCTCAGCCACAGCGGTAGAGACAACCACAACAACAGCAGCTGAGACCACCACAGCAACAGCAACTGAGACCACCTCAGCAACAGCATCGGACGAGACCACCTCAGCAACAGCAGCAGGCGAGACCACCTCAGCAACAGCGGCAGAGGCCACCTCAGCAACAGTGGCAGAGGCCACCTCAGCAACAGCGGCTGAGACCACCACAGCAACAGCAACTGAGACCACCTCAGCAACAGCATCGGACGAGACCACCTCAGCAACAGCATCAGACGAGACCACCTCAGCAACAGCATCAGACGAGACCACCTCAGCAACAGCAGCTGAGTCCACGACAAGAACAGCAGCTGAGACAACAACAGCAGCAGGCGACACCATCTCAGTAACAGCAGGCGAGACCACCACAGCAACAGATGCTGAGACGACCACAGCAACAGATGCTGAGTCCGCCACAGCAACAGCGGCTGAGTCCGCCACAGCAACAGCGGCTGAGTCCACCTCAGGAACAGAGGCTGAGTCCACCTCAGGAACAGAGGCTGAGTCCACCTCAGGAACAGAGCCTGAGACCTCCTCAGCCACAGTGGCAGAGACCACCTCAGCAACAGCAGCTGAGACAACGTCAGCAACAGCTGCTAAGACTACCACAGCAACAGAAACTGAGACAACAACAGCAGCAGGCGAGATCACCTCAGCAACAGCAGGCCAGACCACCACAGCAAAAACTGCTGAGACAGCAACAGCGGCAGAGACCACCTCAGGAACAGTGGCAGACATCACCTCAGCAACAGCAGCTGAGACCACTACAGCAACAGCAGCAGGCGAGACCACCTCAGCAACAGTGGCAGTGGCCACCTCAGCAACAGTGGCAGTGGCCACCTCAGCAACAGCGGCTGAGACCACCTCAGCAGCAGCAGCTGAGACCACCTCACCAACAGCAGCTGAGTCCACCACAGGAACAGCAGCTGAGACAACAACAGCAGCAGGCGACATCACCTCAGTAACAGCAGGCGAGACCACCACAGCAACAGATGCTGAGACCACCAAAGCCACAGCAGCTGAGACCACCACAGCCACAGCAGCTGAGACCACCACAGCAAAAGCAGCGGCAGACACCACCTCAGCCACAAAAGCAGAGACCACCTCAGCCACAGCAGTAGAGACCACCTCAGCCACAGTGGTGGAGACAACCACAACAACAGCAGCTGAGACCACGTCAGCCACAGCAGCTGAGACCACATCAGCAATAGAAGCTGAGACAACAACAGCAGCAGGCGAGACCACCTCAGCAACAGCAGCTGAGACCACCACAGGAACAGATGCTGAGACCACCACAGCAACAGCAGCTAAGTCCACCACAGCAACAGCGGCAGAGTCCAACACAGCAACAGTGGCTGAGTCCACCAGAGCAACAGCGGCTGAGACCACCTCAGGAACAGCGGCTGAGACCACCTCAGGAACAGTAGCAGAGACCACCTCAGCAACAGCAGCTGAGACGTCAGCAGCAGATGCTGAGACAACGTCAGAAACAGCAGCTGAGAACACCTCAGCGACAGCTGCTAAGACCACCACAGCAACAGAAGCTGAGACCACGTCAGCAATAGCTGCTGAGACCACCTCAGCAACAGAAGCTGAGACAACAACAGCAGCAGGCGACATCACCTCAGTAACAGCAGGCGAGACCAACACAGCAACAAAGGCTGAGACCACCACAGCAACAGTGGCTGAGTCCACCACAGCAACAGCAGCTGAGGCCAGCTCAGGAAAAGCGGCTGACGCCACCTCAGCCCCAGCAGCAGAGACCACCTCAGCCACAGCAGCTGAGACCACCACAGCCACAGCGGCTGAGACCGCCACAGCAACAGCGGCTGAGACCGCCACAGCAACAGCGGCTGAGACCACCACAGCAATAGCAGCTGAGACCACGTCAGCAACAGCAGCTGAGACTAGCACAGCAACAGCAGCTGAGACAACCAAAACAACAGCAGCTGAGACCACGTCAGCAACAGAAGCTGAGACAACAACAGCAGTAGGCGAGTCCACCTCAGCAACAGCAGCAGAGACCACCTCAGCAACAGCGGCTGAGACCACCACAGCAACAGCAACAGACGAGACCACCTCAGCAACAGAAGCTGAGACAACAACAGCAGCAGGCGACATCACCTCAGTAACAGCAGGCGAGACCAACACAGCAACAAAGGCTGAGACCACCACAGCAACAGTGGCTGAGTCCACCACAGCAACAGCAGCTGAGGCCAGCTCAGGAAAAGCGGCTGACGCCACCTCAGCCCCAGCAGCAGAGACCACCTCAGCCACAGCAGCTGAGACCACCACAGCAACAGCGGCTGAGACCGCCACAGCAACAGCGGCTGAGACCGCCACAGCAACAGCGGCTGAGACCGCCACAGCAACAGCGGCTGAGACCGCCACAGCAACAGCGGCTGAGACCACCACAGCAATAGCAGCTGAGACCACATCAGCAACAGCAGCTGAGACTAGCACAGCAACAGCAGCTGAGACAACCAAAACAACAGCAGCTGAGACCACGTCAGCAACAGAAGCTGAGACAACAACAGCAGTAGGCGAGACCACCTCAGCAACAGCGGCTGAGACCACCACAGCAACAGCAACAGACGAGACCACCTCAGCAACAGCTGCTGAGACCAGCACAGCAACAACAACTGAGACCAGCACATCGACAGCAGCTGAGACCACCACAGCAAGTACAGCAAGCGAGACCACCTCACCTACAGCAGCAGGCGAGTCCACCTCAGCTACAGCAGCTGAGACCACCTCAGCCACGGCAGCTGAGACCACCACAGCAACAGCAGCGGCAGACACCACCTCAGCCACATCAGCTGAGACCACGTCAGCAATAGCAGCTGAGACCACGTCAGCAACAGAAGCTGAGACAACAACAGCAGCAGTCAGGACCACCTCAGCAACAGCGGCAGAGACCACCACAGTAACAGCAACTGAGTCCACATCAGCAACAGCATCAGACGAGACCACCTCAGCAACAGCTGCTGAGTCCAAGACAGGAACAGCAGCTGAGACAACAACAGCAGCAGGCGACACTACCTCAGTAACAGCAGGCGAGACCACCAGAGCAATAGATGCTGAGACCACCACAGCAACAGATGCTGAGACCACCACAGCAACAGCGGCTGAGTCCACCACAGCAACAGCGGCTGAGACCACCACAGCAACAGCGGCTGAGACCACCACAGCAACAGAGGCTGAGACCACCACAGCAACAGAGGCTGAGACCACCTCAGGAACAGAGGCTGAGTCCACCTCAGGAACAGAGGCTGAGACCTCCTCAGCCACAGTAGCAGAGACCACCTCAGCAACAGCAGCTGAGACAACGTCAGCAACAGCTGCTAAGACTACCACAGCAACAGAAGCTGAGACAACAACAGCAGCAGGCGAGACCACCTCAGCAACAGCAGGCCAGACCACCACAGCAAAAACTGCTGAGACAGCAACAGGGGCAGAGACCACCACAGCAACAGCGGCTGAGACCACCACAGCAACAGCGGCAGAGACCACCACAGCAACAGCGGCTGAGACCACCACAGCAACAGTGGCAAAAACCACCACAGCAACAGCGGCAGAGACCACCACAGCAACAGAAGCTGAGACAACAACAGCAGCAGGCGAGACCACCTCAGCAACAGCAGGCGAGACCACCTCAGCAACAGCAGCTCAGACCACCTTAGCAACAGCATCAGACGAGACCACTTCAGCAGCAGCTGCTGAGACCAGCACAGCAACATCAACTGACACCACCACCTCAGCAACAGCAGAAGGTGAAACCACCTCAGCAACAGCAGCAGACGACATCACCTCAGCAACAGCAGAAGGTGACACCACCTCAGCAGCAGCTGCTGAGATCAGCAGATCAACAGCAGCTGAGACCACCTCACCAACAGCAGCTGAGACCATGACAACAACAGCAGGTGAGACCACCTCAGCAGCAGCAGCTGAGACCACTTCACCAACAGCAGCTGAGTCCACCACAGGAACAGCAGCTGAGACAACAACAGCAGTAGGCGACATCACCTCAGTAACAGCAGCTGAGACCACCACAGCAACAAATGCTGAGATCACTACAGCAACAGTGGCTGAGACCACCTCAGGAACAGCGGCTGAGACCACCTCAGCAACAGCAGCTGAGACAACGTCAGCAACAGCAGCTGAGACAACGTCAGCAACAGCTGCTAAGACTACCACATCAGAAACAGCGGCTGAGACCACCTCAGCAACAGCAGCTGAGACCACTATAGCAACAGCAGCAGGCGAGACCACCTCAGCAGCAGCAGCAGGCGAGTCCACCTCAGCCACAGCAGCTGAGACCAGCTCAGCCACAGCAGCTGAGACAACCATAACAACAGCAGCTGAGTCCACATCAGCAACAGCAGCTGAGAGCACGTCACCAACGGCAGCTGACACCACCTCAGCAACAGCAGCTGAGACCACCACAGCAACAGCGGCAGAGACCACCACAGCAACAGCGGCAGAGACCACCACAGCAACAGCGGCAGAGACCACCTCAGCAACAGAAGCTGAGACAACAACAGCAGCAGGCGAGACCACCTCAGCCACAGCAGGCGAGACCACCTCAGCCACAGCAGGCGAAACCACCTCAGCCACAGCAGCAGAGACCACCTCAGCAATAGCAGCTGAGACAACATCAGAAACAGCAGCTGAGACCACCACAGAAACAGAAGCTGAGACCACGTCAGCAACAGGGGCTGAGACCACCATAGCAACAGGGGCTGAGACCACCATAGCAACAGGGGCTGAGACCACCATAGCAACAGAGGCTGAGACCACCTCAGCAGCAGCAGCAGGCAAGACCACCTCAGCAACAGCAGGCGAGACCACCTCAGCAACAGCAGGTGAGACCACCACAGCAAAAGCTGCTGAGACAGCAACAGGGGCAGATACCACCTCAGGAACAGCGGTTGACACCACATCAGCAACAGCGGCTGTGACCACCTCACCAACAGGGGCTGAGACCACCATAGCAACAGAGGCTGAGACCACCTCAGCAGCAGCAGCAGGCAAGACCACCTCAGCAGCAGCAGCAGGCGAGTCCACCTCAGCCACAGCAGCAGGTGAGTCCAGCTCAGCCACAGCAGCTGAGACCACTACAGCAACAGCAGCGGCAGAGACCACCTCAGCCACAGCAGCAGAGACCACCTCAGCCATAGCGGTAGAGACAACCTCAGCCATAGCGGTAGAGACCATCACAACAACAGCAGCTGAGACCAATTCAGCAACAGCAGCTGAGACCACCTCAGCAATAGAAGCTGAGACTACAACAGCAGCAGGCGAGACCACCTCAGCAACAGAAGCTGAGACAACAACAGCAGCAGGCGAGACCACCTCAGCAACAGCAGGCGAGACCACCTCAGCAACAGCAGGTGAGACCACCACAGCAAAAGCTGCTGAGACAGCAACAGGGGCAGATACCACCTCAGGAACAGCGGTTGACACCACATCAGCAACAGCGGCTGAGACCACCTCACGAACAGTGGCTGAGACCACCATAGCAACAGAGGCTGAGACCACCTTAGCAGCAGCAGCAGGCAAGACCACCTCAGCAGCAGCAGCAGGCGAGTCCACCTCAGCCACAGCAGCAGGTGAGTCCAGCTCAGCCACAGCAGCTGAGACCACTACAGCAACAGCAGCGGCAGAGACCACCTCAGCCACAGCAGCAGAGACCACCTCAGCCATAGCGGTAGAGACAACCTCAGCCATAGCGGTAGAGACCACCACAACAACAGCATCTGAGACCAATTCAGCAACAGCAGCTGAGACCACCTCAGCAATAGAAGCTGAGACAACAACAGCAGCAGGCGAGACCACCTCAGCAACAGAAGCTGAGACAACAACAGCAGCAGGCGAGACCACCTCAGCAACATCAGGCGAGACCACCTCAGCAACAGCAGGTGAGACCACTACAGCAAAAGCTGCTGAGACAGCAACAGGGGCAGATACCACCTCAGGAACAGCGGTTGACACCACATCAGCAACAGCGGCTGAGACCACCTCACCAACAGCGGCTGAGACCACCATAGCAACAGAGGCTGAGACCACCTCAGCAGCAGCAGCAGGCGAGACCACCTCAGCAGCAGCAGCAGGCGAGTCCACCTCAGCCACAGCAGCAGGTGAGTCCAGCTCAGCCACAGCAGCTGAGACCACTACAGCAACAGCAGCGGCAGACACCACCTCAGCCACAGCAGCAGAGACCACCTCAGCCATAGCGGTAGAGACAACCTCAGCCATAGCGGTAGAGACCACCACAGCAACAGCAGCTGAGACCAATTCAGCAACAGCAGCTGAGACCACCTCAGCAATAGAAGCTGAGACAACAACAGCAACAGGCGAGACCACCTCAGCAACAGCAACTGAGAACACCTCAGCAACAGCATCAGACGAGACCACCTCAGCAACAGCAGCTGAGACCACCACAGCAACAGCAGCTGAGGCCAGCTCAGGAACAGCGGCTGACGCCACCTCAGCCCCAGCAGTAGAGACCACCTCAGCCACAGCAGCTGAGACCACCACAGCAACAGTGGCTGAGACCACCAAAACAACAGCAGCTGAGACCACGTCAGCAACAGAAGCTGAGACAACAACAGCAGCAGGCGAGACCACCTCAGCAACAGCTGCTGAGACGAGCACAGCAACAACAACTGAGACCAGCACATCAACAGCAGCTAAGACCACCACAGCAACTACAGCAGGTGAGACCACCTCAGGAACACCAGCAGGCGAGTCCACCTCAGCTACAGCAGCTGAGACCACCTTAGCCACGGCAGCTGAGACCACCACAGCAACAGCAGCGGCAGACACCACCTCAACCACATCAGCTGAGACCACGTCAGCAATAGCAGCTGAGACCACCTCAGCAACAGAAGCTGAGACAACAACAGCAGCAGGCAGGACCACCTCAACAACAGTGGCAGAGACCACCACAGTAACAGCAACTGAGTCCACATCAGCAACAGCATCAGACGAGACCACCTCAGCAACAGCTGCTGAGACCACTTCGGCAACAGCAGCTGAGACCACCACCTCAGCAACAGCAGAGGGCGACACCACCTCAGCAACAGCAGAAGGTGACACCACCTCAGCAGCAGCTGCTGAGACCAGCAGATCAACAGCAACTGAGACCACCTCACCAACAGCAGCTGAGACGACGACAGCAACAGCAGCTGACACGACTTCAGCAGCAGCAGGTGAGACCTCCTCGCCCACGGCGGCTGAGACCACCACAGCAACCGCAGCTGAGACCAGCACGGCAACCGCAGCAGAGACCAGCATGGCAACAGAGGCTGAGACGACAACAGCAGCAGGTGAGACCATCTCAGCAACAGTGGCAGAGACCACCTTAGCAACAGTGGCTGAGACCACCAGAGCAACAGCATCAGACGAGACCACCTCACCAATAGCAGCAGGCAAGACCACCTCAGCAGCAGCAGCAGGCGAGTCCACCTCAGCCACAGCAGCTGAGACCACCTCAGGAACAGCAGCTGAGACCACCTCAGCAACAGAAGATGAGACTACAACAGCAACAGGCGAGACCACCTCAGCAACAGCGGCAGAGACCACCTCAGCAACAGAGGCTGAGACCACTTCAGCAACAGAGGCTGAGACCACCTCAGCAACAGCGCCAGAGACCACCTCAGCAACAGCGGCTGAGACCACCACATCAACAGATGCTGAGTCCACCACAGCAACTGCGGCTGAGACCACCTCAGGAACAGTGACTGAGAGCACCTCAGCCACAGTAGCAGAGACCACCTCAGCAACAGCGGCAGAAACCACCTCAGCAAAAGCTGCTGAGTCCACCAAAGGAACAGAGGCTGAGACGACAACAGCAGCAGGCGAGACCACCTCAGCAACAGTGGCAGAGACCACCTTAGCAACAGTGGCTGTGACCACCAGAGCAACAGCATCAGATGAGACCACCTCACCAATAGCAGCAGGCGTGACCACCTCAGCAGCAGCAGCAGGCGAGTCCACCTCAGCCACAGCAGCTGAGACCACCTCAGGAACATCAGCTGAGACCACCTCAGCAACAGAAGATGAGACTACAACAGCAGCAGGCGAGACCACGTCAGCAACAGCGGCAGAGACCACCTCAGCAACAGCGGCAGAGACCACCTCAGCAACAGAGGCTGAGACCACCACAGCAACAGCAGCAGCCGACACCACCTCAGCCATGGCAGCTGAGACCACATCATCAACAGCAGCTGAGACCACCACAGCAACAGCGGCTGACAGCACCACAGCAACAGCGGCTGACACCACCACAGCAACAGCGGCTGACACCACCACAGCAACAGCAGCTGACACCCCCATCGGAACAGCAGCTGAGACAACAGCAGCAGCAGGCGAGACCACCACAGCAACAGTGGCTGAGACCACCACAGCAACAGCTGCTGAGTCCACGATCCGAACAGCAGCTGAGACAACAGCAGCAGCAGGTGAGACCACCTCAGCAACAGCTGCTGAGACCACCTCAGCCGCAGCAGCTGAGACCAGCACAGCAACAGCAGCCGAGACCATGTCAGCAACAGAAGCTGAGGTGACAACAGCATCAGATGAGACCACCTCAGCAACAGCAGCTGAGACCACCTCAGCAACAGCAACTGAGACAACAACAGCGGCAGGCGACACCACCTCAGCAACAGCCGGTGAGACCATCCCAGCAACAACAGCTGAGACCACCACAGCAACAGCTGCTGAGACAACAACAGCAGCAGGCAAGACCACCTCAGCAATAGCTGGTGAGACCGCCACAGCAACAGCTGCTGAGACCACCTCAGCCACACCAGCTGAGACCACCACAGCAACCGCAGCTGAGACCAGCACAGCAACCGCAGCAGATACCACGTCAGCAACAGAAGCTGAGACGACAACAGCAGCAGGCGAGACCACTTCAGCAACAGCAGGCAAGACCACCACAGCAACAGCTGCTGAGACCATGTCAGCAACAGCAGCTGAGACCACCTCAGCAACAGCGGCTGAGACCACCTCAGCAACAGCAGCTGAGACCACCTCAGCAGCAGCTGCTGAAACAACAACAGCAGCAGCAGGCGAGACCACCTCAGCAACAGCAGGCAATACCATCACAGCAACAGCAGCTGAGACCACCACAGCAACAGCGGCTGAGACCACCTCAGGAACAGCGGCTGACACCACCTCAGGGACAGCGGCTGACACCACCTCAGCTGCAGCAGAAGAGACCACCTCAGCCGTAGAAGCTGAGACGACCACAGCAACAGCAGCTGTGCCCACCACAGCGACAGCAGGTGAGACCACCTCAGCGACAGCAGGTGAGACCACCTCAGCGACAGCTGCTGAGACCACCTCAGCGACAGCAGCTGAGACCACGTCAGCGACAGCTGCTGAGACCACCTCAGCAACAGAAGATGAGACTACAACAGCGGCAGGCGAGACCACCTCAGCAACAGCAGCAGAGACCACCTTAGAAACAGCGGCAGAGACCACCTCAGCAACAGCAGCTGAGTCCACCATAGGAACAGCAGTTGAGACAACAACAGCAGAAGGCGAGACCACCTCAGCAACAGCAGGCAAGACCATCACAGCAACAGCTACTGAGACCACCACAGCAACAGCTGCTGAGAGCACCACAGCAACAGCTACTGACACCACCTCAGGGACAGCAGCAGAGACCACCTCAGCCGCAGCAGAAGAGACCACCTCAGCTGCAGCAGCTGAGACGACCACAGCAACAGCAGCTGTGCCCACCACAGCAACAGCGGCTGAGACCACTACAGTAACAGCGGCTGAGACCACCTCAGCAAAAGCGGCTGAGACCACCTCAGCCACAGCTGCTGAGACCACCTCAATAACAGCAGCTGAGAGCAGCACAGCAACAGCAGCTCAGACCACCTCAGTAACGGCAGCTGAGACCACCACCTCAGCCACAGCAGCTGAGACCACCTCCTCAGCCACAGCAGCTGAGACCACCTCAGCCACAGCAGCTGAGACCACCTCCTCAGCCACAGCAGCTGAGACCACCTCAGCCACAGCAGCTGAGAGCACCTCAGCTACAGCAGCTGAGACCACCACAGAAACAGTTGCTGAGACCACCTCAGCAACAGCAGCAGGCGAGACCACCTCAGCAACGGCCGCTGCGACTACCACAGCAACCGCTGCTGATACCACCACAACAACTGCAGCTGAGACCACCTCAGCAACAGCAGGTGAGAACACCTCAGGAACACCTGCTGAGATCACCTCAATAACAGCAGCTGAGAGCAGCACAGTAACAGCAGCTCAGACCACCTCGGTAATGGCAGCTGAGACCACCACCTCAGCCACAGCAGCTGAGACCACCACAGCAACGGCTGCTGAGACCACCTCAGCAACGGCGGCTGAGACCACGTCAGCAACGGCGGCTGAGACCACCGCTGCAACGGTAGCTGAGGCCACAGCGGCTGAGACCACCACCGCAACGGTAGCTGAGACCACCTCAGCCACAGCAGCTGAGACCACCTCAGCAACAGCAGCTGAGACCACCACAGAAACAGTTGCTGAGACCACCTCAGCAACGGTGGATGAGACCACCTCAGCAACGGCCGCTGAGACCACCACAGCAATAGCGGCTGAGACCAGCACAGCAACAGCGGCTGAGACCAGCACAGCAACAGCAGCAAGTGAGACTACCTCAGCAACAGCTGCTGAGACCACCTCAACAACAGCAGCTGAGAGCAGCACAGCAACAGCAGCTGAGACCACCTCGGTAACGGCAGCTGAGACCACCGCCGCAACGGTAGCTGAGGCCACAGTGGCTGAGACCACCACCGCAACGGTAGCTGAGACCACCTCAGCCACAGCAGCTGAGACTTCCTCAGCAACAGCATTTGAGACCACCACAGAAATAGTTGCTGAGACCACCTCAGCAACAGCAGCAGGCGAGACCACCTCAGCAACAGCAGCTGAGACCACCTCGGCAATGGCGGATGAGACCACCTCGGCAACGGCCGCTGAGACCACCAGTGCAACGGCTGGTGAGACCAGCACAGCAACGGCAGCTGAGACCAGCACAGCAACGGCGGCTGAGACCACCTCAGCAACAGCAGCAAGTGAGACTACCTCAGCAACAGCGGCTGAGAACACCTCAAGGGGACCAACCTCATTAACAATTGCCACAACAGCAAACGCAATCCCAAGCACATTCACTTCACCAAATACAATAGCTATGACAATGACAAGTCCCGTCACATTCAGGATTACCAGCAGTACCACACCTGGTACAACTACCAAAGTGACCCCACAAACCCCTAAATCCACACCAAACACAACTACCAGAACTGCCACACCAGGCAGAAGTACCACAGTGACCTCAACTACCACAGCCATCACAGCAACCACTACCACCAGACCAACCAGAGCCACCACACCAACCACAACCACCTCACCAACCAAAGTGACTCTGTCTACCAGATCAAGCACCATACTCAACACCAAAACTACCTCTGATGCATTCTGTGGTAAGCAACTTCAAGAAAAATTTTCATTAAATGCTCCTGAGCATACTTGGTTTGATTATAAAGGATCTAATTTTAAATGTATACATTTATTTTGACTAAATTAAAAGCAGAAAGTGCTGGCAAAACTTAGCAGGTCAGGTAGGATCTATGGAAAGAGAAACAGTCAACATTCTGGGTCTCTCCAGTTTCACTGCTTGTCACTCTCTCTTTTTTGGGTCTGCTGAAGGATCCCTCCACCGAACATTAACCGTTTCTCTTTCCACAATGCTGCCTGACCTGCTGATTTTCTTCACCAGCATTTCCTGTCATAGAGTTATTGAGTCATAGAGTTATTCAGCAGAGAAACAGGCCCTTCAGCTCAAATCGTCCATGTCAACCAAGCTGCCTGCCTGACCTAGTCACATTTGCCTGCGTTTGGACCATATCCCTCTAAACCTTTTCTATCCATGTGGCTATCTAAATGTATTTCAAATGCTGTAATTGTGCCCACCTCTACAGCTTCCTCTGGTAGCTCACTCCATTTAGTCACCAAACTCCATGTAAAAAAGTTGCCCATCAGGTCCCCTTTATTGTTTCTTCCTCCTCTTTTGTAATGTGGATATGTTTGAGGACATTATTATTCTCTTCCCTGAATCACCTAGCTTCCAAGACCTTCCCCATGGTAAATACAGATGTGAAATATTGATTTAAGAGATTGCCCATCTGCCCTGGCTCCACACCTAAATGACCACATTGATCCTTAAGGAGGCCTATTCTCTCCCTAGTTACCCTTTTGCTCTTAAAATACTTATATGATCTCTTAGGATTCTCCTTTACCTTATCTGCCAGCTACCTTATGTCCACTTTTTACCCTCCTGATTTCCCTCTTGTGTACCTCTACATTCCTAATTCTCCTTAGGGCATAAGTTTGATCCCAGCTGTCTATACCTGACATATGCCTCCTTCTTTTTCCTGACCAGAGCCATAATATCCCTTGTCAACCAGGATTCCCTAAATCCTGCCAGCCCTGCCTTTCACTCTAATTGGTACATGTTGGCCCTGCACTCTCCCTCTCAGTTTTAAAAGCCTCCCACTTGCAAGATGACCATTTACCTGTTAACAGCCTCTCCCAATCAACCTCTTCAAGTTCCTTTTTAATTCCATCAAAATTGGTTGCCCCAATTTAGGACTTTAACTTGTGGACCAGTCCCACCTTTTTCCATAACTATTTTAAAACTAATAGAATTATGCTCATTGGTCCCAAAGTGCTCCTTTGCTAACACTTGACCTGCCTCATTTCCCAGTAGGTGTTTAAGTGTTGCTCCTTCTCTAGAAGGGACATCTGCATTTTGCCTGAGAAAACTTTCCTGGACACGCTAAACAAATTCTGCCCCATCCAAGCCCTTAGCACTATGGCAGTCCCAGTCAATATTAGGGAAGTTAAGCATCCTATCTAGATGCATCGTGGCTTGGTGCAGCAACTGCTTTGCCCAGGACCGCAAGAAACTGCAGAGAGTTGTGGACACAGCCCAGTGCGTCACGGAAACCAGCCTCCCCTCCTTGGACTCTGTTTTTACCTCTCACTGCCTTGGTGAAGCAGCCAGTATAATCAAAGACCCCACCAACCCGGGTCATTCTCTCTTCTCTCCCCTTCCATCAGGTAGAAGACACAGGAGCCTGAGGGCATGTACCACCAGGCTTAAGGACAGCTTCTACCCCACTGTGATAAGACTATTGAACGGTTCCCTTGTACGATGAGATGGACTCTGACCTCACGATCTACCTTGTTGTAACCTTGCGCCTTCACTGCACTTTCTCTGTAGCTGTGGCACTTTACTCTGTACTGTTATTGCTTTTACCTGTACTACCTTAATGCACTCTGTACTAACTCAATATAACTGCACTGTGTAATGAATTGACCTGTACGATCAGTATGCAAGACAAGTTTTTCACTGTACCTCAGTACAAGTGACAATAATAAACCAATACCAATACTATCACAACCCTATTATTCCTACAGCTATCTGCAATCTCTCTACATATTTGCTCTAATTCCTGCCGAGGATTTGGGGGTGGTGGAGGTGCCTATAGTACAATCCCATTAAAGTGAACACCACCTTCTTATTTTTCAGTTCTACCCATGCAGTCTCACTGGACAATCCTCCAGGAATATCCTCCCTCAGCACTGCCGTGATGTTCTCCCTGATCAAACACACAATTCCCCCTCCTTTCTTACTCCTATTTCTTTCATGGCTTCATCTGTAACCCAGACCATTGAGCTACCAGTCTTGCCCATCCTCAATCATGTTTCTGTAATAGCTACAATATTCAAGTCCATATACCCATCCATGCCCTGGGTTCATCTGCCTTACCTGACAGGCTTCTTGCATTAAAATAAATGAAGTTTAGCTTATTATACTTTCTTTGCTCCCTGCTCTGCCCCTGCCTGTCCTGCCAACTGGACTTGATTGCTTTAATTTCTATTTGCCTCAACTTTCTCATCTACCAACCTACTGCTTTGGGTCCCACTCCCCTGCTATATTAGTTTAAATCCTCCCGAGTGGCTCTAGCAAATCTCTTCGCCAGGATATTGGTCCCCCTCCAGTTCAGGTGCAACCTGTCTCTCTTATACAGGCACCTCTGTACCAGAAGAGGTCCCAGTGGTCCAAGAATCTGAATCCCTCCCTCCTGCACCAGTTCCTCAGCCATGCCCTATCCTCTGATCTCTGCCCTCACTAACAGGTGGCAACAGGGGTGATCCAGAGATTAAAACTCTTGAGGACCTGCTTTTCAACCTTCTGCCTAACTCCCTATATTTCCTCTGCAGGATCTCATTGCTTTGTTGATCTATGTCATTGGTACCAATGTGTACAACGACCTCTGGCTGCTCACCCTCTTCCAAGAGAATGTTTTACAACTGCTTTGAGACATCCGTGACCCTGGCACCCAGGAGGCAACACACCATACTGGAGTTTCATTCATTGCTGGAAGTCTGAAATCTTTATTTCAGATTTATGGCATTGGTGTTTTGCTTTTATTTTCACATTTTTTCAGACCTTGTGTTGCCTGAACTCAAAGAGGAGTCAGTATTCTAAGAGTATGTTTCAGAGGAATGCTTGAAATGAAGTTTGCCTTTGGTGGCTACTTGCACCCAAAGTAGTTTTAAGATCACTTGCAGAGCTGATAGGCTAATGCTGTGTGGGTTGACAAGTTACTGAATGTGAGTGAGTGTACATTGTTCAGATTAGCAAGATCCCTGGGACCTCAGCCTTGTCAAGTGTTTTGTCTGTTCCACGACTAGATCTGTATTCTCACCATACACTCCCTTAACTATTATGGCTTTTGGGTCAGGAACCCTGACTGACTTCAATCCCATTGGGTTGAGACCTTTTTGTTCCAAGCAGTCTTTGTTACTATTTTACAAACAGGTGACAATATGGCTGGGAATAAACCAATATTGTTTAAGAACGGGAGCTGGCCACTTAATCCTCTGAGTCTGTCAGGCACGGTAATGTGGTGGTTAGCATAACGCTATTACAGCGCCAGCCACCCGGGTTCAATTCCGGCTGCTGTCTGTAAGGAGTTTGTATGTTCTCCCTGTGTCTGCAGGGGTTTCCTCCGGGTGCTCCGGTTTCCTCCCACATTCAAAAGATGTACGGTTTAGGAAGTTGTGGGCAGGATATATTGGCGCCGGAAGCGTGGCAACACTTGTGGGCTGCCCCCAGAACACTCTACGCAAAAGATGCATTTCACTGTGTGTTTCGATGTACATGTGACTAATAAAGAAATCTTATCTTATCCATTCAGTGAGGTCATCTGGTAAGTGATCTAACTTCATTCCCCTTGATTATTTTGGTTAACAAAATTCATCATTCATGTTTAAAACTTACATTGACCTGGCATCAATATCCACTTATGAAAGGGAGTTCTGAACTTCTATCTAACTTTTGTGCAAGTGTTTCCTAGCTACAGCCCTAAAAAGCATATTGTTAATTTTGAGACTCTGCCCCCAGTTCTCAATAGTGTAAAGATTGGAAGTAATTCTGGTATATCCATATCACTTTGCCTTACTAACTCAGAAGAACTTCAACAAACTGTTCCTTAGTCTTTCAAATTCCTGGGAATACAACCCCCTGTGACAATCAAAGTGAACATGCTGGTGAGTTTAAGCACTGACTCCAGAGTTTGTGAATAACTTCACTCACTTTCCCTTCTTTGCACTCTACAATAGTTAGAAGTGACATCCTTCAGATGAGGTGTTAGACTGATGCTCAGTTGACATGAGGCAAAGGTTTAACAGATATTTGGACAGGTACACATATAGGGAAGGTTTAGAAGGATACGGAACAAACACAACTTGGTCAGCATGGACAAGTTGGGTCAAAGGGTCTGCTTCCATACTGTGTGAATCTATGACTCTAATGGACATATTGGTGGTTGATCCTGGAGTTCTCATGTTGCCTTGAGCAATAGTTCTTCCTTAATCAAGCCATTATAAGGCAATTTTCTTGCCCATTCTGTTCTCTGAATCTACAAGTGGCCAAAATAAAATGTCTGCCACATTTGCCAGTCAAAAGTACAATTGTCAAACATTTTAAGTATGTCTTATGGATGTGTTACGGCGCTCAGTTAGTGCAAAATTTACTTGTAAATTACAAAAATAACAGTCAGTCACTATTAAAAAATGCCTTTCATTTTCAGTACCCCTGAAGTTCATTCGTATAAACTTGATCAGTGTTAAAAGTAAAGAGATTTCAATTTCCTGGGACACGTCAATAAATGCCAAGGTTCATTATGAGGTCACTTTCTTCAGAGCTGGGCTTCTACTGACCACTCTTGTGACAGATAAGAAAAAGGCGGTCTTCAGAGAACTGATACCTGATGAGAAATATCAAATTATGGTATTGGCGAGAACGTGCAATCAGCAACACACCATCCGAACAACAATTATAACACGTAAGTCTTGAGAGAAAGTGCTTGAATAACAAAACATGACAAATATTGCCAAAGGACAAGGATAGATCCACAAGGAAACCTGACCTGGAACAATAACTCTGACCTGAAACGATAACTCTGTTTCTCTTTGTACAGATCCTTCCTGACCTGCTGAGTGTTTCCAGTTTTTCCTGGTTTTTTTTTGGTTCACAAAGACTCAAATGGAAATCATGTGGGGACAGAAATAGTGGCCATGCAGCAGATAATTCATTGTCAAGTGGGGCATTCTTACTGATTTGAAAACAGAGCAGAACCATTGAGGGAGAATATTATGATTAACCATCTCTAACACTGTGTAGGAGCCAAGCAGAACAAAGAGGATGTTATTTGTGGTTGGAGGCATATTAGTGTAGTGACAGAGGAAGACTACCGATCTCATAGAGGATTCTGTTCTCTTTTGAATTCTGTTGGGGTGGTGGGGACAGATTTTCCATCCATTACAACATCCCAACCCCAAACCCTATCCTTTACCACTCACATGGAGCTTACGAGGTAACTTTGGGAGACACACTCATTCCATTCCAAAGGCTTTAAGAGAAGTTACATCATCTGAAAGCAGCAACATCTTCTGCACTAATTTTTGTACTCCAGAATGAGGGTTGGCATTTCAGTGTCCATTTTATTCTTTCTACATAAATCAGCTAATACCCATCCCAGCCATATCTTCTCATCTTGGCTTTTCTAGTTTTTTCTGATCCCAGAAATGCCTACTGAGTTCCAGAGTCCTTAACGTCATGTGGTAACTGGAAATATTTCATTAAGCATTTAACTCTAGTTTTAATCAATGAATATAAGTTGTGCTTTTTTTTAACTGTCTGAAGCTTCCAATGTTTTGAATGCGAAAACAAGAATTACAAACAGGAATTACGAACCAGCATATGGAGACAAGGAGAGTCGTGAATTTAAAGAATTCGTAACCAGTTTCATTCAGGATGTAAGTCTTTGCTCGTCATTTGCTTTTGTCTTTTAGTGAGGTAAAATTTGATCAATAAGAGACAAACACATTGTGTATTTGAATCCATGCAATTAAACAACTGACCAGCCACCATAGAGAGAGGCAGCATGGATGTCAGTGGGTTTAATAATTCAAGTATTTGTATTAATAGTCTGCAGGCAGAAATTCAAATCCAATGCAGATAAAGCCAGGAGGGAGTGGTCCTGGGAGTCTTCAACATAGTTCATGGGACTCCAGAGTCAATCATCATCAGTGAGTCAGCAACTTTCCATGTTGAACTGAACTTAGAAAATAGACATAGGTTAGCAAAGCCATAGAATGTACTCTGTATGGGAACTTCAGATGTCCACCAGCATGAGCAGCTTAGTGGCAAACCAAACATTAAACTGCAGACTAAATACCTATCAGTACTATAGTCACTCCAGTGGCAATAGAATCAACACGAGGGACCTTCTTGATCTTGTCCTTGCTAATCCACCTGTTGCTGATATACACTTCCATTAACAATATTGGCAGGCATTATCAGGATTGCTGCCCGTGTCACATGTTAGCGAGGGCAAGAATAGCAGGATCAGGCAGATGAATGCGTGGCTGAGGGACTGGTGCAGGGGGCAGGGCTTCAGATTCTTGGATGATTGGGATCTCTTCTGGGGGAAGTATGACCTGTACAAAAAGGACAGGTTACACCTGAACCCTAAGAGGACCAATATCCTAGCAGGCAGGTTTAATAGAGCTGTTAGGGAGGGTTTAAACTAATTTGGCAGGGGGAAGGGAACCGGAGTGATAGGGCTGAGGAAGGGGAAAACAGTAATAAATCAAAGATAACACGCAGTAAAGAGGACAGGAAGGACAGGCAGATGATGCAAATTTGCAAACAGTGGGATGAGTTGCAGTGCAATCAAAGCAAAAAGTACCAAATACTAGACTTAAAGTATTATACTTAAATACACGCAGAATAAGAAATAAGGTGGATGATCTTGAAATACAGCTACAGATTGGCAGGTGTGATGTTGTGGCCATCACTGAGACGTGGCTAAAGGATGGATGTCTTTGGGAGCTGAACGTCCAAGGATACATGGTGTATCGGAAGGATGGGCAGGTAGGCAGAGGGGGTGGCGTGGCGTGGCGTGGCTTTGCTGGTAAGAAATAATATTAAATCATTAGAAAGTGGTGACATAGGATTGGAAGGTGTAGAATCTTTATGGGTTGAGTTAAGAAATCGCAAGGGTAAAAGGACCCTGATGGCAGTTATATACAGGCCTCCAAACAGCTGCTGTGATGTGGACTACAAATTACAACAGGAAATAGAAAAGGCTTGTCAGAAGGGCAATGTTATGATAATCGTGGGGGATTTTAACATGTGAGTGGATTGGGAAAATCAGGTTGGTACTGGATCTCAAGAGAGAGAATTTGTAGAATGTCTACGAGATGGCTTTTTAGGACAGCTTGTTGTTGAGCCCACTAGCGAATCAGCTGTACTGGATTGGGAATTGTGTAATTAACCAGAGGTGATTAGAGAGCTTAAGGTGAAGGAACCCTTAGGAGGCAGTGATCACAACATGATTGAGTTCACTTTGAAATTTGAGAAGGAGAAGCTGAAATCCAATGTGTCGGTATTTCAGTGGAGTAAAGGAAATTACAGCAGCATGAGAGAGGAACTGCCAAAGTTGACTGGAAAGGGACACTAGTGGGAAGGATGGCAGAGTAGAAATGGCTGGAGTTTCTGCAAGAAGTGAGGAAAGTACAAGACAGATATATTCCAAAAAAGAAGAAATTTTCGAATGGAAAAAGGACACAACCGTGGCTGACAAGAGAAGTCAAAGCCAAAGTAAAAGCAAAGGAGAGGGCATATAAGGAAGCAAAAATTAGTGGGAAGATAGAGGATTGGGAAGCTTTTAAAAACTTACAAAAGGCAACTAAGAGGGTCATTAGGAAGGAAAAGATGAACTATGAAAGGAAGATAATAAATAATATCAAAGAGGATACTAAAAGCTTTTTCAAGTATGTAAAAAGTAAAAGACAGGTAAGAGTAGATATAGAACTGATGGAAAACGACGCTGGAGAAATTGTAGTGGGAGACAAGGAGATGGCAGAGGAACTGAATGAGTATTTTGCATCAGTCTTCACTGAGGAAGACATCAGCAGTATACTGGACACTCAAGGGTGTCAGGGAAGAGAAGTGTGTGCAGTCACAATTACAAGAGAGAAGGTACTCAGGAAGCTAAATGGTCTAAGGGTAGATAAATCTCCTGGACCAGATGGAATGCACCCTCGTGTTCTGAAGGAAGTAGCTATAGAGATTGCAGAGGCTTTAGTAATGATCTTTCAAGAATCAATAGATTCTGGCATGGTTCTAGAGGACTGGAAAATTGCAAATGTCACTCCGCTATTTAAGAAGGGTGTGAGGCAGCAAAAAGGAAATTATAGACCTGTTAGCCTGACATCGGTGGTTGGGAAGTTGTTGGAGTCGATAGTCAAGGATGAGGTTACGGAGTACCTGGAGGCACATGACAAGATAGGCTGAACTCAGCATAGTTTCCTTGAAGGAAAATCCTGCCTGACAAACCTATTGCAATTTTTTGAGGAAATTACAAGCAGGCTAGACAAAGGAGATGCAGTGGTTGTTGTGTATTTGGATTTTCAGAAGGCCTTTGACAAGGTGCCGCACATGAGGCTGCTAAACAAGATAAGAGCCCATGGAATTACACGAAAGTTATGAGCATGGATAGAGCATTGGCTGATTGGCAGGAAACAGAGAGTGGGAATAAAGGAATCCCATTCTGGTTGGCTGCCGGTTACCAGTGGTGTTCCACAGGGGTCCGTGTTGGGGCTGCTTCTTTTTACATTGTATATCAATGGTTTGGATTATGGAATAAATGGCTTTGTGGCTAAGTTTGCCAATGATACAAAGATAGGTGGAGGGGCGGGTAGTGTTGAGGAAACGGAGAGTCTGCAGAGAGACTTGGATAGACTAGGAGAATGGGCAAAGAAGTAGCAAATGAAATGCAATGTTTGAAAGTGTATGGTCATGCACTTTGGTAGAAGAAATAAACGGACAGACTACTATTTAAATGGGGAGAAAATTCAAAATTCAGAGAGGCAAAGGGACTTGGGAGTCCTCGTGCAGGATACCCTAAAAGTTAACCTCCATGTTGAGTCGGTGGTGAAGAAGGTGAATGCAATGTTGGCATTCACTTCTAGAGGAATAGAATATAAGAACAGGGATGTGATGTTGAGGCTCTATAAGGCATTGGTAAGACCTCACTTGGAGTACTGTGTGCAGTTTTGGGCTCCTTATTTAAGAAAGGACATTGGAGAGGGTTCAGAGAAGGTTCACTAGAATGATTCCAGGAATGAGAGGGTTAACATATGAGGAACGGTTGAAAGCTCTTGGGCTGTACTCCTTGGAGTTCAGAAGAATGAGGGGGGACCTCATAGAAACATTTCGAATGTTAAAAGGCCTGGACAGAGTAGATGTGGCAAAGTTGTTTGCCATGGTAGAGGAGTCTAGTACAAGAGGGCACGACTTCAGGATTGAAGGGCGCCCATTCAGAAAGGAGATGTGGAGAAATTTCTTTAGCCAGAGAGTGGTGAATCTATGGAATTTGTTGCCACGGGTGTTTGTGGAGGCAAAGTCATTGGGTGTATTTAAGGCAGAGATTGATAGGTGTCTGAGTAGCCAGGGCATCAAAGGTTATGGTGAGAAGGTGGGGGAGTGGGGCTAAATGGGAGAATGGATCAGCTCATGATAGAATGGCTGAGCAGACTCGATGGGCTGAATGGCCGATTTCTGCTCCTTTGTCTTATGCAGGCAAAGTCACATCTTTATTTTGAGAACACTTTTCATTTTGTTATGTGGCATTATCATCATGGACAGCAGTTTTAAACTAGAAATCCACAAGGTGCTGTGTGCTTTCGACATCAGTGGAATTGTACTCCATTGCAATTTGTATTCCCTGTTGCCTGGCATATACCTCACTCTATCATTACCTTCTGCCAAGGTACCAGCTTTGGTTTAAAGAATGTAAAAGGGCAAGACAGGAGGAGCACCAGGCACTTCTGAAAGTGAGGTGCTAACCTGGTGATGCTGTATTGACTACTTGCATGCTATATTATAAAAGAGCCAGACTAAGTTAAGTGATCCCTTAACCTTAGCATCAGATCAATTCTTCACAATTCTGTCACATCTAATAATGAATGGTGGTGACAATTAAACAGCTAACGGAGAACGAGGCTCCATTACAATTGCATTCCCCTGTGATGATGGAGCACTCCTCATGAGTGCCAAAGACAAGGTTGTGCTACTTACATGCAAGGCTTCTGGCCATCCAACTCACTGTCATTGAAAAATTTCTGGACTGGGGAGAGCTATGCAGCCAAACAAAGAAAAGGGAATACAGAATCTTTTCCATCACATCCAGCAGGAAGTGATGAGAGAGACTGTAGGGACCAGGCAGCACATACAGTGAACACCACCCTAATCTCTATTTGGAACGATATCAGGTATCATTTTGCTACCTAAACCCTGGAACATTCTACCAACAACACCATGCTGGCATTTTTCTACAAGACTGCCCTAGTTCAAGAAGAACATCGCTATCACGAAGTGTGCTTAAGAACAGGCATTTATCGTTGGCCAGGTTAATCAGTCCCACTGCTGGTAAATGCATCATTGAAAATATGTTGTAGCAAACAGGTTGATAACATCTGGTGCATTTAGAAATGTTGGCTTTTATGTTCCAATGTCATTGGATGCTGAGGCCTACGGCCTATCCATGCATATCCTTTATTCCAGGTCTGCCTGGGACAAATCACGAGGGGCAGGGACTGGAAAGTGAAGGTTGAGGAGAAGATCAGAAGAAAATCCAGACTGAGATGCTAACAACAGATTATTTTTGTTTCTTTCAGTTGCTAAGCAGACTAGAAACAAAAATCAGAGAGCTAGTGAACCGTGGAATAATGAGAATCATCATAAACAGCATCTCACCAGGAAGTGTGAATGTAAATTTTACCATTGTTTATACAACAGAAGAGAATATCACTGTGCCTGAAGTTAAACATGCATTTTCCAGTTCTTTGGAGAGGAGCCAAAAGTTTGACATAGATATTGAAAACACAACCATAACAGGTAAGGTGTTTGGAAGCAAAGCTGTGGTATATAAAATGTCAGGACTTATGTACAAGAACCACAATATAACATAAATATTCATTTTTCTGAATTTAGTCGTCTGTCCATTCTGTTCTCTCCTCTCCCAATCAATGACCACAATTAACTGCAAAGGCATCATACTATTAAATCTGATGGACACTAATATAATGCCCTATTACCACTCCCTCTCTTTGAAGGCATGTAATAAAATAAAACCCGATTTCTCAGTGGGAGATCAAATTTGAAGGCAGAATACAAAGTTAATGGCAGGACTCTTAGCAGTGTGGAGAAACAGAGGGCTCTTAGGGTCCACGCCCATAGATCTCTCAAGGTTGCCATGCAGGTCAACAGAGTTGTTAAGAAGGTGTATGGAGTGTTGGCCTTCATTAGTCGGGGTACTGAGTTCAAGAGCCGCGAGGTGATGTTGCAGCTCCATAGAACTCTGGTTAGACCACACTTAGAGTGTTGTGTTCAGTTCTGGTTGCCTCATTATAGTAAGGATGTGGAAGCTTTAGAGAGGGTGCAGAAGAGACTTACCAGGATGTTGCCTGGATTGGAGAGCACGTCTTATGAGGATAGGTTGAGTGAGCTAGGGCTTTTCTCTTCTGAGAGAAGGAGGATGAGAGATGACTTGATAGAGGTGTACAAGATGATAAGAGGCATAGATCAAGTGGACAGTCAGATACTTTTCCCAGGGCGACAATGGCTAACACAAGGGAACATAATTTTAAGGTGATTGGAGGAAGGTATAAGGGGGATGTCAGGGGTAAGTTTTTCTTTTACACAGAGAGTGGTGGGTGTGTGGAACGCACTGCCTGCAGAGGGTGTGGGGGCAGACACATTAGGGGCACTTAAGAGACTCTTAGATAGACCCATGAATGAAGGAGAGATGGGGGGCTATGTGGGAGGGAAGGGTTAGATAGATCTTAGAGCAGGATAAAATGTCGGCACAACATTGTGAGCCGAAGGGCATGTACTGTGCTGTAATGTTCTATATTCAGTGGTATATTTAGATAAGGTATGTAAGCAAGTAAGCATAACACACGTTGCTAGTTAATAAGTTGATATTGTTGGCTCTTGATGTGCTCAAGTTATTGCCATAGTTAAAGCTTAACAGCACTTGTGCTTTGGTTGAAGGACCATTCCCAAGTTCATTACACACACATTTGCACATCCTCACCTAAAATTTCCTCCTTCACCTGTGCTCATGTCACCTCAGAAGTGCCTGGGAAGTTTTTTTCCCCAAATGTTTTAAGTTTGCACCTTAAAAACACATTACATTTTCTTTTTCAAGTAAATTTCAGAACTCTGGGTGAAGGAACAAGATTCACCACTCAGACCATCACCGAATCTAAATAGATAGAAGACAAAGTGAGGCGAACCATGAGTTCATATTTAGCTGTAAGAATGGGTTGGTGCAGCAGTAAGGCAAGACCGATGGAAGGAAAGAGTTGCAAAGCCTCAGAAACTTTGAAAATAGAGTTGTGATACTTCAGGCAAATTGGCCTTGCCAATTCTGAAGAATACAACTTAAAATTCATGAGCAACTTTTTCATTCACGAAGCATAAACTAAAGGGAACTGTAGAGGTAAATCCAACTGTGTTGATTTAAAAGGTGTTTAGTTTTTGTTTTAGGTGTAAGGATATTAAAGGGTAGAGAGAAAAGGAGGGGATCAGAGTGAGACAAATTGATGGATACATTTGAAGGACCAAGAGACTTACTCCTGCTCTTAAATTACCTAAAAAGTTGCAACAAAAAGAGAGGTAGAGACGTTCTGGCATGGCGAGTGAAGAATCAGCTCTGACGTTTTCTCCCGCATTCTTGAAATGCAAGATCAGTGCTGTCAGACTCCACTTTGCATGGGAACCCTCTTCTCAATCTTCCTTACTACTGTGCTTCTCAACTCTAAAAAGCTTCCTACAGGAGTGAACTTCATCTACAGGACAAGTGCAAAAGTGTTCAAACTGTTGTCACCTTCAGTCCTGAAACAAGACTCCAACCTCTGTCATCAAATTACAGTATGCAGAACACTCTGGCATACGTGCACAGCTAGAAGATGAGCTCAAAACAATTGTTGATTCAGTCACCCAAGTGTTTGAGAGAACATGCCTCATGCTAAGCATCCAGAGGTCAACGATCCTCTTCGAACCAGCCCCACAACATTAATCTCTGACATCAAGCTCTATGGTGAGAGCCTGGTTAGGCTGCGTCCTTCCCAAATCCAGTGCACAAACACAGCCATTGGCTGTCTGCAGAAAAGATAGTTCAAAGTCCTCAAACCCATCACCAAGGTCCTAGTCCACAGTGATACCTCTTGCATGTATCGGAAGCACAGACATCCTGTTGTAGCCAACTTGTAGCACCTGTGAAACACCATCAATGCTGCCTCCATAATCTCATCCATATCCAGTGGCAGGATAAGTAAAGAAATGTCCATGCCCTTGACTGGACTAACATCCCCAGCACTGAGATTCTAGTAACACCCAACCAGCCCAGTGGGCGAACCACATTGTCCACATACCTGACACAAGCACTCTATCCTGAGCTCCAAGGATGTTTTCCGTTTTCCTTGAAATCACAAACATCTTCATCAATTCCTGGGAATTCCTTGTCCAAGATATGCCAACTGGTTAAGAAGCATCTGGAATGGCACTGAGTACTTTGAGTCTCTCTGATGAGAACAGACAGAGACTAGGTGCAAACAGCAACAACCTGTTCAACCTACTCACCTTGCTGGTCACCTTTACATTTCCTTATGACACCAGAGACCATTCAGCCCATCAAATTTATGCTGGCTCTCAGATTACACCTATCTGTCCCATTATTTCCATATAACCTAATCCCTCTCAAATGCCCATCAACTCTCCTCCAATTCTTCTGGGCCCATTTACAGTGGCCAATTAACCTACCAACCTGCACATCTTTACAATGTGGGAGGAAATAGCAGGCACAGTAGTGTAGCGGTTAGCATATTGCTATTACAGCACCAGCAACCCGAGTTCAATTCCCATCGCTGTCTGTAAGGAGTTTGTATATTCTCCCCGTGACTGCATGGGTTTCCTCCGGGTGCTCCGGTTTCCAAAGACGTACAGGTTAGGAAGTTGTGGGCATGCTATGTTGGCACCGGAAGCGTGGCGACACTTGCGGGCTGCCCCCAGAACACTCTACGCAAAGATGCATTTCACTGTGTGTTTCAATGTACATGTGACTAATAAAGAAATCTTATCTAAACTGGAACACCCAGGGGGAGCCCACACAGTCACAGGGAGAACGTACAACCTCCACACAGCGAGCTCTGGAGGTCAGGACTGAACCTGGAGCTACCCGACGGTCTCACCCATGCTGTACCACTCAGAAGCTCCTGCAGAAGGATCTACAGATTCCCCTTAGAACTCAGCAGTTACTTCATCACCCACAGATCTTTAGCGCAAGCAAGTCATCCTTGACCCTAAGGGCTGCCTAAGAAGCCAGAAACATAACTTGCCCAGACTTTGTCAAAACTAATTTAACATTTTAAAATCAGCAGAAGTGATCTGTTTCCAATTGACACCATTTTCTAACACTCCTCTGTTCTTGTCATTGCAGAGAGAGACAGCTGCCAGCCAGGGCTGAACGACTGTTCAGCTAATGGAATTTGTATCAATCTGAATGCGACCTACACCTGCCGATGCAATGCTGGGTTCACAGATACAAGCCCCGCCACTCCGGGACGAGTGTGTGAAGGTAGGGCTGCGTCCGAGTGTAACACCACTTTAGTACTGCGTCAAGGTGAATTTTGCCTCTAATAATCGGTTTAATCTAATTCTCCTCCCAGATGTGGACGAGTGTCAGGCGGGCAACAACACGTGCTCTGATCTCGCTCTCTGTACGAACAACCCAGGCAATTTCTCATGCGGCTGTTTCCAGGGAATTATAGACGCCAATCCAGCGAACCCAGGAACACAGTGCACAGGTAAGAACCTGGAAATGAGCAGTGAGGAATGCTCTCATGGAATGCAGTGGAGACCTTTGTCAGGGCTCCAATGAGACGTGGGGTTGGGGTTGCAAGTTCTCCAGCCCACTTAAGAAATTACACAAACCCTGAGCAGCTTATATCACCCCCAAGTTACTGGAGGCGGAGGGAGGAAGATTACCTTTGGGGAGCGAGTTGAAGACAGGAACAGATTGGGCTGGGAGAAGTTGATAATTTTGCTTGCTACTCACTGTGCATTTTAGATTCAGCGACGGTCCTGTGATGGGCGTCCCACGGGTCCTAAACGCCACTGGATCAAACGTTTTAGCTCCGGCTTCCGTGTGGTTCCGACGCCCGTCATGTTAAACGTCTAACTTTCTTTAACCAGTCCAAATGAAAATGAAGAGCAAACAAAAAAGGAGTATAGACGCTGGAAATCTGAAATATAAACAGAAAACAAACTTTGAATTCTGATGAAGGGTCTTTGACTTGAAATGTTCACCAGTTTCTTTTTCCACAGATGCTGTTTGATAGGCTAAGTTCTTCCAGAATTTGTGTTTTTGATATAAATGAAAAATCCTGGAATTACTCAGCAGGTCAGATGGCATCTGTAGAAAGAGCAAAAGAATTTAACTTTCAGGTTAGTAATCTTTCATCAGAATCAGGAAAAGTGGGAAATCACGTTTTAATTTCCTGAGAAGACAAGACACCTTTATTAATCACATGTACATCGAAACACACAGTGAAATGCATCTTTTTGCATAGTGTTCTGGGGCAGCCCACAAGTGTCACCACGTTTCCAGCGCCAACATAGCATGCCCACAACTTCCTAACCCGTACGTCTTTGGAATGTGGGAGGAAACCGGAGCACCCGGAGGAAACCCATGCAGACATGGGGAGAACGTACAAACTCCTTACAGACAGCGGCTGGAATTGAACCCAGGTCGCTGGCGCTGTAATACCGTTCTGCTAACCGCTACACCACCGTGTAGTGAGTAACTGTCCTGACCCGAAACGTCAACAGCTCCTTTCACCCCCAAAGATCCTGTTCAATCTGCTGAATTTGTTTTTCGCTCCAGATTCCAGCATCTGCAGTCTCTTGTGGTGCTAGTGTTACATAGCACATAGAATATTACAGCACAGTACAGGCCCTTCGGCCCATGATGTTGTGCCGACATTTTATCCTGCTCTAAGATCTATCTAACCCTTCCCTCCCACATAGCCCTATATTTTTCCATCATTCATGTGTCTATCTAAGTGTCTCTTAAATGTCCCTAATGTATCTGCCACCACCACCTCTGCCGGCAGTGTGTTCCAGCATCCACCACTCTCTGTGTAAAAAAACTTCCCTCTGACATCCCCTGTACATTCCCCCAACCACCTTAAAATTATGCCCCCTCTTGTGAGCCATTTTCGCCCTTGGAAAAAGTCTCTGACTGTCCACTCGATCTATGCCTGTTATCATCTTATACAACTCTATCAAGTCACCTCTCATCCTCCTTTGCTCCAAAGAGATAAGCTCTAGCTTGCTCAACCTATCCTTATAAGACATGCTCTCCAATCCAGGCAGCATCCTGGTAAATCTCCTCTGCACCCCAAGGAAGAATGGGAAAGGCTTGCTAGTCACAGCTGATTTGCATGGAGGATATATAAACCGAAGGAGATGGTTGAATTGCTGAAGATCTGAAATGAATGGAAATGCTGGAAATACCCAGCAGGTCAAGCAGCATAAGTAGAGAAAAACTGAAAAAATGTGGGGGAGGAGGGGAGAGCAGATCCACCAGGGGATGGGTCAAAGGTATGGAGGCAGGCAGCATGGGGGGGGGGGGAGGGGGAGAGGAAAAGGAGTGAGAAAGGAAAGAGAGAGAAAAAATGGTGAGGAGAAAAAAGAGAGAGAGGCTAGGAAAGGGAAGAAAAGAAGAGGTAAGGTGGGTAGGGGGTTTGGTTTACTTAAAGTGGGAGAATTCGATGTTCATCCTATTAGGCTGTAAGGTCCCAAGATGGAAAATGAGGTGTTGTTCCTCCAATTTGCATTTGGACTTCTCCCAGCAGTGGAGGAGGCCGAGGACTGATATATCAGTGATGGAATGGGAGGGGGAGTTGAAGTGACTGGCAATGGGGAGATGCAGATGGTGGTTAACCCAAGACGGAAAATGAGGTGTCATTCCTCCAGATTGCTACTTAATCAGTTCTCATTGCACAGCACCCAGTCTCGCAAGGCCTACTCTCTGAATCCTCAACATATTGATTCAGAAAGCCATCCCATATTCTACTTGTTGTTACTTAATTGGGCTAATCCAATTTATGCGCAGATTAAAGTCTGTTGTACCCGTAGTACATGCATATCTAATTTCCCGTTTAATGCCAATCCCCAGCATCACCACTATTGTTTGCAGGTCTGAACACAACTGCTGTTTTCTGCTCCTTGCTCTACCCCATATCACCTGAACTAATATCCTTCCTCACTATTGTATTAATCTCCTCTTTAACCAACAACTCAACCTCACCTCCTTATCTTTTTAAGCTGCCCTTCCTAACTATTGAATAACCCTGGGTGTTCACTTGGTTTCCCTTCAGCCATGTTTCCATAATCCCATTCATATACACATTTATATGTATTTACAAGATTAATTCAGTGTTGAGTCCTGAGGCTTTAACACACTTTGTCAGAAGGTGAGATGCTGTTCTGTGAGCTTACGTTGAGCTTTGCTGGAACAGTGTAAGACACCAAAGGCAAGAGAGTTCAGCTTGGGAGTGGGATGGAAGATAAAAGTGACAGGCAACTAGAAGGAGGTTGCTCAGATAGGCAAGGGCAAGCCCACTGCGGGATTTGAATGTGATGAGAATTTTCATTTAAATTATGACAGTAAAAAGGCAAAGCAGGCCATTCATCATTTTTTCCTTCCCCTCTTTGTTTTCCCTCATTCCTGAGGCCCTCTCACCCCTTCCCTTTCCTCTCCCTTGCCCATCTATTCCCCACCTTTTTTTTCCATGATCCACTGTCCTCTCGTACCAGATTCCTTCTCCTTCAGCCCTTTGCCTCTTCTACCTATCAGCTTCTTACATCGCTCCCTTTCATCCCCCCTCCCCACTCACCGACCTTCCCCCCTCTCACCTGCACTCACCTATCACCTGCCAGCCTGTGCTCCTCCCCCGACCTTCTGATTACGGCTTCTGCCCTCTTCCTTTCCAGTCCTGGTGAAGGGTCTCGACCTGAAAGGTCGACTGTTTATTTCCCTCCATAGATGCTGCCTGACCTGCTGAGTTCCTCCATCACTTTGTGTGTTGTTGCTCCAGATTCCAGCATCTGCAGAATCTCTTGTGTGTCCCTGTGTGCATTCATAAATATTAGTGTTCAAGTGTTGTTCAATGGGGCAATTTAAAAAATTGTGTGATTAATCATGAATTTTACTTTAATTATGCATTACTCCTAATTTTAACCAATCTCTCTCTTTGGCTGGTCTGGGACATGCTCTTATTGTCTCTTCCCCCTCTCTCAGAGAGTAGAATGCCACAATGTGTTTTCTTCATCTGTGGGTCATAAAGGTCCTGCTGCACCATGACCAAGGTGCAATGTCACATAAAATATTAAAATTCCTAATACTGAGGGAGGTGGGCCAGAACTCACAGTCTTTCCTCATGTACAAGCCAACCTTTTCTGCTTCCACAAAAGTTGGTGCTGCGCAGACTGATCTAGATCCTAAATGACAAAGCCCTGCCTCGTGCCCTCTTACCCTGAAACATCAGCACTGAGCTTATCATTTGTTTATTTCCCTCTCATCCTATATCCTACAGTGGAAGCTTGGTTTAAAATAGTGTTCAGGTAACTCTTATAATCAGTCTCTAATATCGTCTCAACAAATTTCATTTCTTTTCAAAGCAGAAGAGTTTATGTTAGCTTAGACCCTGTCACTTTGAAGGGCATTGTCATGTAGATCAGGTCAGCATCATCGTGGATACACTAAGTGTCTGCCTGTATGTTAGATGTGGGTATGTCTGCCTCACCACTCTAATAGAATCTGCACCCATTACTTCTGGAATGCTAAACATTTGTTAGAAACAAAAAGACCTCATAATACTCTTTTTATCACTAATCTTTGATTTGAATCCTTGCTCAGTATTGATTAAAGTATTATTTTTTATTTATCCACAGATCCTAATGCATGTTTTGTTAATAAGAGAGATATCTGTGTTTTGTCTGCCTGCTTAATGACTGAAGTAAATGACTGCAAAGGTAGGTATTTATGCTCTCCTCAGACGTTCTGTGATGTAACCAAGATGTGCTCCCATTCCTGTTGCTTCTACAAACTTTCCTCCTTTGTTTGACCATTGAATGTGAACACTGCATAACCATGGCAGCATTAAACTCGAGGCAAAGCAAAACAAATCTCATTCAGTTTTACTAAGTGGAGTGCCATTAAGGGTTGACACTGTAACTGAGGAAGGTTGGCTATCTCACACCTAACACACATATTTATCAGGAATTGTTGCTGATTGATTAACTCCATTCTAGGCGCTTGTCACATGGACCTGACACCAATATGGAACAGGTATTCCTTGGCCACCTCCATTGGTGAATTTGGTAAGATTGCAGGGAGACGCAATGACCTTGGAGAGGCTGAAGTTCCAGGAGCCAATGCTGCTCTGGAACAATGAACATACTGAGAAGGGTCATATCAGAGTCACTTGTGAAAGGAGGAGAGATAACAGTGCACCATTCTGAGGGAAATACACCTTGTTTATAGAAATATTAAACTTTTGCTAAAACTCTAAAAGATAAGTTTAGCTTAATTTGGCATCATGGTCGGCATGGACACTGTGGGTTGATGTGCCTGTTCCTGTGCTACAATGTTCTATGTTCTGTAATCAAAATGAAGAAAAGGTTGAATACAGTTTAAAATGGCCTCTATGGAAATCACTTACCAGTACTAAGTTATTGCATGGTAGGGATAAATGTCTTGTTTTGCGGTGTCTTTTTCTTCACTGCCTTGTATAATTGGTGTACAATTTATATATAATTTATGTACTATGTGTTGTCTGAATCTATGTGTCTGTGATGCTGCTGCAAGTAAGTTTTTCATTGTACCTGCACCTCACTGCACTTGTGCATGTGACAATAACCTCAACTTGACTTGACCAAGAGAGGGCAGATATGATGGGTTCCCAATTTTCTTTTTGTCGACCACATTGTGTACAATCTTTCTTCCTTCCATTCTTTCCAGCAAAATTACACATTACAAATCTCACCGATAAATTAAACCAAAGGATTGATGAACTTGCTGGGAGGTAACCTCTGGAGGAAGCTTACCCTTTCTGACCATTGTAGATTTTGCGCAGGAAGCTAGTTGGCTTCATTACTGATCTGCTTCTTCCTCAGTCTGCCCTTTATTCTATGTTCCAATCGTCACAGGATTTCAACCACAAGTGGAGTATTATACCCAATTCAAAACATGGAAAGACTTAGAGAGGTTGCAGAAGAGATTTTTAAAAATGGGGCTATGAGATTTTTTTACAGTTTTAAACATATGATATTCAGACATTTAAAACTATTAAAATTCCTGTAAATAAATTAAGTACATTTAAACAAATTAAAAACAAAATAAATAATATGTAATAATAATTAAAAGCACATTAAAGGATTTAGAAAGCTGTATGAACATTAACTTAAAGTGAAATTATCTTCCCCATTCTTTCCAGATCAAGAATCCCCATTGAAATGAATGGGGACTCCAGACTGATGCTAGGTCTGACACACACAGGAGCAGAGAGATGGATTAGCCAGCATTAACTGAGGGACCTCAGAAAGATGGAGCAGTCTTGTGGATTCCTTGTGGAGTCCAGTGACACACAGAGTGACAGAAGTGCCAGCATCTGCCTGGACTTACAGGGGGTCTGTCTAAGTCTGGGACTTCCATCAGTGGGAATGACTGAACAGCCACATGATTCAGTCCAGTAACTTCTAACTACATTGCAGAACTATTCCTTTTCTGTGAATCTGGGGGAGCACCTCCATTGTTTGACTGCCTGGCTTTGACACAGTTTCGAGTGCATGGACCAGTAAATTAGCTAATGATTTGTTACTGTCTCTACAGGTAAAATAGCATTCAGAATGAAGGCAACACTGAGATCCAAACAGTTCACCAACAATCTGAAAAATCCTGGAAGTGAGGCATACAGGAATTTATCTGCCAACTTTATAAATACAGTAAGCAAAATTAGTTTCGACTTGCTTTTGTTCTTTCGCACTCATCATTGTTAGATGCATTGAGTTAGAGTTCATAGAGTCATACAGCATGGAAACAGGCCCTCCGGCCCAACTGGTCCATACCGACCAAGGTGCCCCATCCAAGCTAGTCCCATTTGCCAGCGTTTGGCCCATAACCTTCTAAATCTTTTCAATCCAAATACCTGTCCAATTGTCTTTTAAAAGTTGTTATTGTACCTGCCTCAACCACTTCTTCTGGCAGCTCATTCCACTTACATACCATTCTTTGTGTAAAAAAAAGTTGCTCCTCAAGTTCTTATTTAATCTTTCCCCTCGGACCTTAAACCTGTGCCCTCGAGTTCTTGATTCCCCAACCCTGGGTAAAATATCGAGTGCATACACCCTTTCTATGCCCCTCATGATTTTTTATACACCTCTATAAGACCACCTCTCAGTCTCCTACGGTCCAAGGAAAAAAGTCCTAGCCTGTCCAACCTCTCCCTATAGCTCTGTCCCTCAAGTCCTGGCAACATCCTTGTAAATCTTTCCATTCTTTCCAACTAGTAACGTGCTTCAAAAGTCTCACATGTAATGTACTTATACTTTTAATGAAGGAGGCCATTTGGCCTATTGGGTCCATGCCAGTTCCCAGGGGAGCAATCCCATCATTCCAACTCCACTTCTTATTTCCCTGCACCTGTGCCACTTGTTCACTCTCACACATGCCTATCAGCTCCCCTTTGATTCATTTTTTCCTTGAACCTACTCTAAGAGGAAACTTAGTGTAGCCAGTTAACCAACCAACACTTCTTTGGGATGTGGGAAGAAACTGGCCTACCTAGGGGCAACCCGTGTGGTCACACAGGGAGAATGTGCAAACTCCACACAAGTGGCACCCGAGGTCAGGATTGAACCCAGGAACCTGGAGCTTTGTGACAACAACACTGATGGCTGTACCATACTGCTGTCAATTAGTCATTGGTCAAACTAGTAGCAGTTGTATCTCTTATATGCAGATGGAGGAGTCAATGAACTGGTGAGGAATGAACATAGATAATGGGGGCAGACACGGTAGTGTAGCAGTGAGCGTAACGCTTTACAGCACCAGCGACCTGGGTTCAATTCCAGCCGCCGTCTGTAAGGAGTTTGTATGTTCTCCCCGTGTCTGCGTGAGTTTTCTCCGGGTGCTCCGGTTTCCTCCCACATTCTAAAGACGTACGGGTTAGGAAGTTACGGGCATGTTTTGTTAGCGCGGGAAGCGTAGTGAACTTGTGGGCTGTCCCCAGAACACTCTACGCAAAAGATGCATTTCATTGTGTGTTTCGATGTACGTGTGACTGATAAAGAAATCTTATCTTAAATAGATGAATGATGGTTAATGGATGAAGAAGGTCTATCCCATGAGCAAATTTTAAAAATCTATCCATCCGAACACTCGTTCATGAATGCACACACCATTCAACTATCATCCTTCTTGGGATGGACAAGGCTATCCCATGTCATGGGATAGCCTTGTCTATCCCATGACATCACCTGTCCCTAATTGCCTTCTGAATAAAGTGGTTTACTATCCTAATTCAGAGGACAACAGGAGTCAGGCACAGTCCCGTAGATTCTAAGTTATATTGGGCCAGAATAGTCATGAACCGTAGATTTCCTTCCCTGAAAACGTTAGTGAACCAGATGGGATTTTATGACAATCTGCTGGTTTCATTGTCACCATTGCAAATACTAGTTTTTAATTCTTCATTTGTTGAACTAAATCTCTAGCACCCATTTGTGGTATTCCAGTATATGTCCACAAATCATCAGTGCAATGCACAGGATTACTAGTTCATTAATTTGACAATAAGTAGCTATTGTATCAGAAATGATTGATGTTTGAGCACGTGAATGACTGTCATATGGGTAGACAGATCAACGGGTAGTTGGATATTTGGACTAGTAACTGGTTGGATGAGAGGATAGATGACGGTGTTTAATAAACTTGCTGGAGTTCTTTGGGGATATAACAAATGGGAGGGATAAAGGGGAACTATAGATATGGTGCAGTTTGATTCCAGAAAGCACTTGCCAATCTGCCACATAAATTGTTACTGCACGAGACAAGAGTGCATGGGGTTGGGGTAATATATTGGCATGCACAGGCTATTGGCCGGCTGGCAGAAAACAGAGACTTGGGAAAGATGAATCACTTTCCGATTGGGAATTATTAATGAGTGGTGTGCCACAGGGATCAACGCTGGCCTTGACCGTTTATGGTCTACATTGATGACCTGGATGAAGGGACTGAATTCCATGTAGCCAAGTTTGCTGATGATACAAAAAAAAGGCAAGTTAGCAAGTTGTGACACAAAGTACCTGCAAAGGTTAACTAAGCGTTGAAGACATTGAGAAATGGAGTATGATGTGGGAAAATGTGACGTTATCCACTTTGGAAAGAAGAATGAATGAGCAAATTATTATTTGAACAGAATGAAACTACAAAATGTTGCTGTGCAAAGGCATCTGGGGCCCTGGTACACGGAACTTAAGAAGTTAACATGCGGGTAGTGGTGTGGAGTATCAAAGCAGGGAAATTTTGATGCAACTTTACTGGGCACTAAAGAGACTGCACAGGGAGCACTGACTACAATTTTGTTACCCATTTTTAAGAAAGGATATACTTGCATTGGAAGCAGTGCAGAGAAAGTTCATTAGGTTGATCCTGGGATGAAGAGGTTGACCTATGAAGAAAGGTTTTTTTTTGGGCCTATTCTTTGGAGAATAGAAGAATGAGATGTGACCTGACTGAAACACATAAGAGGGGGATTGATAGGGTGGATGCTAAGGGAATGCTTCTCCTGGTGGAGATGCCTACAACTAGGGGTTGTAATTTCAGAAGAATGGGACAGCTATTTAAAATGGAGGTGAGGATTAATTTCTCCTCTCAGAGGGTTGGTAATGTTTGGAATTCTCTATCTCAGAGGGTTGTGGAGGTGGAGTCATTGAATGTAGTCAGAGCAGAGACTGACAGATAGATAAACTACAAGGGTGTGAAGGGGAGTGAGGGGAGAGGTGCTGGGTTGAACATTGCACCAGTTGTGATCTTATTAAATGGAGGAGAAGACTCAGGGGGCTGATTGACGGACTCCTGCTCCTGCATCTTCTGTTCTCATGAAGCATTTTTAATGGCAATATAACAATACTTGTGCTTTGTCTTAGGTTGTGCCAACTACACAAATCAAGCTCAATGACAGTAGTTTTAATATCAGCATCATTGGCTTTCAAAACGGAAGTGTGCAGGTAAACTTTCTGGCCGTTTTGAACAGCAACTCAACCGTCAATTTCTCCACATTGCAAAGTGCTGTTGGTGATGCGATCAGACAACTTGATGGTAACAGTTCAGTCACCATAACAGGCAAGTGTTGAAATATTTATTATCATTTTATTAATTCCATTAATAGCCTGTTTAGTATTTCTATGGAATTTCTCATATTACTTCAAAATGCGGCACAGTGGCACAGCTGGTAGAGCTGCTACCTCACAGCTCCAGTGATCTGGGTTCGATCCTGATCTTGGGTGCTGTCTGTGTGGTGTTTGCGTGTTCTCCCTGTGCCCACAAGGGTTTCCTCTGCCTGTTCTACTTTTCTCCCACGTCCCAAAGGCGTGCAGTTTGGTAGGTTAATTGGCCACTGTAAATTGCCCCCAGTAAGTATGTGAATAGTAAAATCTGGGTGGAGTTGATGGGAATTTTGGGAGAGTAAAATAGAATTAGTGTAGGATTAGCATAAATGGGTCCTCGATGGTTGACACAAACCCTATGGGTCGAAGGGCCTATTTCTGTGCTGTATCCCTTTATGACTCTATGACACCGATCCTTCACTATTTACTGAGGTATTGAAGTCGACCTTCCCTATATCACTTCCTCATGTGAAAGCTATGTGACCTCGTTGCTTTTCCAGCTTCTAATTATTCAAGTATTGAAATCTACAGGAGATCTGGAATGAAAGTCAGAAAATGTGGAAATATTCAGCAAGTTGCTGTCATTGCAGTAGTAATGGGTCAGGCTACACCTGTAGAGAGCAAAATTGAGTTAACATCTCAAGTCAATGACTTCATCTTTCATCCAGAGTTTGCAGTTGTTCCGATTATTCTGCTTGCATCTGATTATTACATTTTAATTTATCTTATCTTCTCCCCTACCCTATCCTATTTTTTTCCTACATGATGAAACAGTGTTTCTCAGTTGGAAAAATGGTCTTTCTTGACTTGCAAATTTGCTGTTTAAATCTTGAGTGGTAATGTATATTGGATGGGGTATATATGTATATTGGATGGGGTATGTCGAATAGCAATCACTGATGCATATTTTGTACTCCTGCTCAAAATGGACTTTACACCTATGAATGCATTAATCGGTGACTAGGAACATTCCACCTTACCTAAATGGCTGAATCAATAAATGATATGCTGGAGGAACTCAGTGGGATGAGCAGCCTCTGTGGGTGGAGGGAGGGAAGAAATTGTTGAAGTTTTGGGTTGAGACCTTACAGATTGTTTGTTGCTCCAGATTCTAGCATCTGCAGTCTCTCGTGTCTACCCAATGACTCAAAAAGATGTAATTTGAGATTGTGTTAGGGAGTGGTTAGTGCTAACACTCAACATTGCCTCCATACACTGTTGAGCAGATCCCAACAAAATCATTTGGCAAGGGTGTGAGATTGAAGTGTAGAGAATCAAATTCATCTTACCTTGCAAATCTGCTTACAACCAGTTCTGCGTTATATTGGCAGTAGCTTAGAAACAGGGAAACTACCTGTAACACACTCTCTGAAGGATACTTAGATAACCATTCTTAATAATGGTGGTATTTTTTTCTGTGCCAGGTACAACACTCACTACCACTGAGGCTCCGATCCAATCACAGACTGTTCCCACAGTGCAGGCCAAACCTGGATCTGAAAATCCTGGATGGAGGGTGGCTGTGATTGTTTTGGGAGTTATTCTGGGTGCAGCTCTTCTGATTATCCTGGTGGTAGTAGCAGTAATGATCCATACAAAGAAAGTAACCAGGAAATATAGCATAGGAACGTCTGATATTGTACGGCAAATCAGCTATTCCAATATTTAGCTAATTCCTATAAGACTGCAGTGTTTTTATCTTACCAAATAAAAGATCATTTAGCAGGACCTGCTTATCTAATCGTATTTTATCTGTGAAACAGATTATCTTGCACTTTTTGTTGTAATCATGAATATTACCTCATATCACAGGGCATGTTTTATGTTGTAGTCAGTTACATGGATGGGGAACTTCTTTTTCTGACTGGGATTAAGTCGAAGTAACAGGAGAAAACATTTAAGAGTGATCTCCTGTCAATGCTTGTAGGTGGGTTCATTTGCCCAGCTGGGTACTGAGCCACACAAAATTGAGGGATCCCAGGTTGCAGCAACCTCCGAGCTGCTGCAGGGGAAGCCCAAACTTGATTCATTTCCCGTGGTGGAATAACCTGCTTGTGTATGGAGACTGGACCAGAATGACGCATTGGAGAGGTTCCTGCATCTAGGGGAAGTTTGGAAATATAAAAAGGGGAAAAAAAGCTACATAATATAATTTCTTTTGTTAGGCACCAGTTGGTAGTCTTGGCTCTTGTAGACATATTATTGCAGAATGACTGTGCCAAATTTTTTGTTATACTTGACTTCTTATGTTGAAGACAATTGTACATTCCCTATTTTTCCCAAAGTATTTTCTAAATTATTGCATGATTCTATAAAATAAAGATATGTCTTGTAAAATATGGAATTTGTGAGAATTTTTTTTTGCAAAAATGGAGAAGAAGAACGTGGGAGAAACTTTAACCCCAGCAGTCTGGGAGCTCCAGGTGGGGAATTAACATTAATGGATAATTGTTTGAGAATGTAATGTAGCTCCAACATGCCCACTTCCAGGGCTATGGAGCCACGCTGATGAGAAACTCACCTGCTGAAGCCAAGAATATAGTTGCTCTGGCTGGGTCTGTGGACAGTAGTGTAAACAAAGATCTGGGAGCCATGAATAAATTGATTCATAAATTGTTTTGGATCTGTTCAAACATATTCTGTGTAACATGGTCTTGGAGCTCAGAGAAGTGATGAGGGAATTGGAGGTGAGATGAAGAATTTGGCAGAAAGCTCTAATGCATTTTCTACCTTCAATGGTTCCAAATGGACAAGGCTAAACTGGAGGCTCACTGTACATGTATGACAGGACACCAGTGGAGGATGACCATCATTAGTAAGGCATTTGACAAGGTCCCACATGGTAGACCGGTCTAGAAGATTAAGGCACATGGGATCCAAGGTGAGCGGGCTAAATGGATCCAAAATTGGCTAGATGGGAGGTAAAGAGTAGTGGTGGAAGAATGTTGGAAGTCTGTGACTATTGGGGTATCACAGGGATTGGTGCAGGGGCCATCGCTGCTTGTGATGTACAAGAACTTGGATGTGAATGTTGGAGGCACGATCAGCAAGTTTGTGGATGACATGAAAGTTGGTGGCATTGTGGTAGTGAGGAAGGTTATCTAAGGCTACAGCAGGATATCGATCGGTTGGAGAGTTGTTTGAAGCATTAGTAGATGGAAATTAGTCCTGACAAGTGTGAGGTGATACATTTTGGGAAGTCAAATAGCGGTAGGACATATACAGCAAATGATGGTAGGACATATACAGCAAATGATGGGGCACCAATGAATGATAATGAACAAAGAAAGCTAGGGGGTCCAAATCCAGAGTTCCCTGTACATGGAAACACAGCTGGATAGAGTGGTGAAGAAGGCAGAGGGCATGCTTGCCTTCATTGGTCAGGGCAACAGAATATAACAGTTGGGCCGTTATATTCCAACTTTACAAAACCCTGATTAGGCTGCACTTGGAAGACTTTGCGCAGTTCTGGTCACCATGCTATAGGAAGGATTTGATTTCACTGGAGAGAGTGCAGAGGAGGTTCACCAGGATGTTACCTGGACTGGAAGACTTTGGTTGTGGAGAGTGTTCGGATAGGCTGGGCTTGTTTTCCCTGCAGCAAAGGAGGATGAGGAGTGACCTGATAGAGGTATGCAGGATAATGGGGGGAAATAGATAGGGTAGAAAGTCAAAATTGTTTTCCTGGGGTCTGGGTATCAGGGATCAGAGGGCACAGTCTTAAGATGAGATGAATGGGTTTTGAAGAGGATCTGAGAGATTAGTTTTGTTTTTTAAGAAACACTGGAAGTGGTGGATATCTGGAATGCACTGCCAGAGGAGGTGGTGGTGGAAACAGATGCAATTACTTTGTTTAGACAGACACTTAAAAAGGCAAAGAATAGAAGGAATATGGTCCTAATGCAGGCAAATGGGGTTAGTGTAGATGGGCAAAAAAGTCAGCATGGACGTGGTGGACTGAAGGGCCTGTTTCTGTGCTGTACGACTCGGTGGCTTAATCGTCCACCACAGCCTGGGGCTGCTGAGGGAGATCAGCACCTGGGAGGGAGCCGTGGGAGATGGAGGTGCATTATCCCACTCACAGGTTTTACAAGCAGGGCTTCACTTCTCTGAACTCACGGAGAAATAGTATTTCCATGTGCTGGGTTTTCTGTAGCACGAGTGTCAGGTATTGATAGTACATTGAAAAAGTCATGGAATTGTTATGCACTGGAGAAGTCTCTGCTTTCTTCCAGTAGATCCCCTCAGTTTCATTCCCTCACTCTTTCCCTACAGCCCTATAAATTATTCTCCCTCAAATGCCCATTGATTACTTCCATTTCCACTAGCTTTCTAGGCTGTGAATTCCAAAACAAAACCTCTCACCGTTTCAAAAAAGAATCCTCATTGGGATTGGGTCCACTGAGGAATCATCCCATGATGTTATGTGAATATTTCTTTAAAAAATTAATGTGACATCTCTGCAAGATAAAAACAAGGAGATAATTTAATTGTGGTAAACACTGGCCATTCTATTCAGACTTCTCACAGTTCAGGCATTTATTAATTACTGTCATTAGTCATACAGTCCCAGCCACTGAATTCCTACAGTTACCCTGATTACACTTCCTTCCACTCTGTTTCCTGCAAGGGCTCCACTGCATTCTCCCTGTTTCTCAATCTCCATTAAGTCTATCCTGGCAACGTCATCTTCCACACTAATGTTGCCGATATGCCTTTTTTCCCTCACCCATGATTTGCCCTCTGCCTTAGCTGACGGGGATCTCTATCTATCCCATTTCCCTCTCTTCCCACCTAGAACCAAGATAGGGGTCCTCTTCTCCAACTCACCAGCTTCCATATTGAACAGACCATCCTCCATAGTAATGCACCACAAGACAAATCTTCCTCTTCCTTCAACTTTCAGCATTCTAAAAGGTTTAGGTGTCCAGGATGCTCTGGTTTATTCTTCCTCTGGCTTCCTTCTAACCCGTGTGAAACTTACTAGAATCTGGAAATTTGGAATTTGACACCCTGCATATCCAGTACCTCCATTGCCAACATCATCAAAATTGTAGGATGCAAGTCATTAAGTCCTGGGGAATAAACATCTTTCAGTCCCATTAATAATTCAATACTGATTCCTTTAGTAATGATGATTTCTTTTTGCTCCTCATTCTTATGGCATCTTCCTGCGGAAGGAAAGGAGAAACAATGAGGACCTTCTTATCTTCTCCCTTCCCACTGTCCAGGTTCCCAAACACTCCAACCAGGTGAAGCACCAATTCACTTGTGCTTCTTCCAGTTCAGTATGTACGACATTGGTCACGATGTGGTCTCTTTAAATCACTTTGCAGAATACCTCTGTTCAGTGCCTAAGGGTGATCTACAGTTTCAGTTTACTAGTAGCTCTATTTTCAGCTTCCAACAAAACAGTTTCAGTTTACTAGTAGCTCTATTTTCAGCTTCCAACAAAACAGTTTCAGTTTACTAGTAGCTCTATTTTCAGCTTCCAACAAAACACAAATTGAGCTCGTGTAATAGTACCTCATCTTACAGCTAGGCACTTTACAGCCTTCCAGACTCAACACTGCATTCAACAATTTGAAATGATCAGCCATTCCAGTTTTATATCTCACATGTCCTGCCTTCAGTTTTATTTCCACTCTCTTCATATGATAATTTCAGGTTTTATTCATCTTCTCCTGTTTACACATCCCCAGTGATACCTCTTGTTATTCAGTGTTTACCGCCCTCTTTCAGACAGCAGCACCATCACTTGGGTCATTCAATGTCTTCTGGTCCCAACCCCATCATAGATCTTTCCTTCTGTTATTTCTACCCCTCCCATTGTGTCTGTACTGGCTCTCTACCAGAGCAACTCACAACTTCTAGTTCCTTCTCGGCTGCAATTTTTTCCCTCACCATATATTTACCCAATTCCCTCTTGGAGGCCACAGTGGAATCTGCCTCCTGCACGTCTGTAGGCAATGCACTCCGGATTCCATCACATGCTGCATAGAAAAACGCTTTATCACTCTTAATTCCCTTCCTCTTTATAGCTGTGATTTCTAGTTCTTAATCCTTCCACCAATGGAAACAGCCTCTCACTATCCATTCTGTTCACACCTCCACTGCTCAATGACCAGGTACTTTGTCTGTACTCAGCTAGTGTGAGGAAGATATTATCCAGGGTTGACCCTCAGAAATCAGCGGGACCTGATAATGTACCTGGCCATGTGCTCAGGGACGGCGCAGACCAGCTGGCAGATATATTCACCGACATCTTTAATGTTTCTTTGAGCCAAGCAGTTGTTCCCGTATGTTTCAAATCTACCACCATTATACCAGTGCCTAAATAGACGCCTGTAACCTGACTAAATGACTACCGACCCGTGGCACTGATTTCAGTCATCATGAAGTGCTTCGAGAGGTTAGTTTTGCAACACATTAAATCCATTCTCCCTCCCTTACTGGACCCCCTTCAGTTTGCATCCTGCCCCAATCGGTCAACCGAAGATGCAGTGTCCTTTGCCCTCCACCTGGCCTTGTGTCACCTAGATCAAAAGGACACATGTTAGAATGCTCTTTATAGACTTCAGCTCTGCCTTTAACACTATCATCCCACAGAACCTCATAAGGAAGCTACACCTACTGGGCCTTAGCACCTCCACCTGCAATTGGATTCTGGACTTCCTCTCCGAAAGGTCACAGTCAGTTCGTATTGGAAATACCATCTCAAAAATCACCAGGCTGAGCACTGGAGGCCCCCAGGCCTGTGTGCTCAGTCCACTGCTGTTACGCTGCTGACCCATGACTGTTCTGCCAACTCAAGCTCCAACCATATCATCAAGTTTGCTGATGATACAACAGTGGTGGGCCTCATCAGCAGGAACGATGAAACAACTTACAGAGAGGAGGTGGCGAGGCTGGCGGATTGGTGCTCAGTCAACAATCTCTCCTTGAACGTGGACAAAACAAGAGAGATGATTGTGGATTTTAGAAAGGCCCAGGCTGACAACTTACCCCTGTGCATCAATGGCATCATTGTACAGAGAGTCAGCTGTTATAAGTTCTTGGGAATACATGTAGCAGACGACCTGTCCTGGTCAACTAACATCTCCTCCCTCGCCAAGAAGGCACAGCAGCGTCTCCACTTTTTACGGCGGCTGAAAAGAGCAAACCTGCCCTTCCCCACCCTCACTACATTCTACAGGGGTATCATTGAGAGTGTCCTGACTAGCTGCATCTCTGCCTGGTACGGTAACTGTAACACCTCTGACCGTAAGTCTTTGCAGAGAATTGTGAGTACAGGGAGAAAGATCATTGGAGTACCTCTTCCCTCCGTCTCGGATATTTACAATACACAATGCACACGTAAGGTTTACAGAATCATAGATGACCCTTCTCATCCCTCTCACGACCTATTTGTCCCTCTGTCATCTGGCAAGTGGTACCGGAGCATCTGGGCCAGAACTACCAGATTGCTCAACAGCTTTTTCCCCCAGGCTGTCAGGCTCCTGAATACCCTGGTAGACAAATGCCGCATCAAAAGCTCTGGTTTGCACAACAGCGTATAAGAACTTTGGCCGCTACTGAACACGTTTATACAATGAGTACAACACACTGAGCTTGTATTTCTCTTGTCCAACTCGGTTTTGCACTAACTCTGCACTAAATTTGTATTTTGTATATACCATTTTTTGCACTATTTGTACTTGCACTATTTTTTTTGATTTTTTGTGTTTTGTTGTGTTTATTGTATGTCTTCTGTTCTACGTATTTCCTCTGTTGTGTGAATCTGGGGGAAACGACATTTCGTTCCGCCATGTGTTTTTATAGAATGGATGAATGACAATAAAGTAACTTGAACTTGAACTTGAACTCATCATTGGGTAAACTTCTATCAAATCTCTCCTCATCCTTTTGTTCTCTAAAGGCAACAGTCTCAACCTCCCTAAATCTGATCTATTCTTGTCTGAGGAAGGATCCTGACCTGAAACATTGTCTTTCTCCATGGATGCTGCTTGGCCTGCTGAGTTTCTCCTGCACCACAGTGTTTTTCATTTAGATATTCCAGCATCAGCAGTCCTTGGTTTCTCTACTCTTGTAACTGTTGTCCGTCATCCCACTCTCACATATCAATGTTCAACAAGATACTAACTCCGTTTCTATTTCCACAGATGCTTCCTGATCTGATGAATAGTTCTAGTTTTATCCAGTTTTATTTCCAATTTCCAACATTCACAGATTTTTTTTTACTTTGGCATATTGACATATAGACATATTATAGGCAAATATAGACATATTTAAGGACTAACTAATATGCACAAACAGTTCAATGAACTTCCTAAGAAAAGCTAAGTACTAGGTTTTGTTGAAACTATTTGTTACTTCAGGCATCATTGATTCCTCTTGAGATATGCTCATTACAAAACAAATTCAGTTTCATTTCAATAGACAAGTTGGCAATTGCTGAAATCCTGATCAGCTGCTCTTGCTTAAACACACAGAGGAAAAAACTGAATGCTCTTTTGCTAATTAAGGGACAGTTTCCAAAGAGAGAAAAGTAAAATGATTCAATCATTTCAGTTTGCATTTTCTCCAATAAACTACCTGTTTTGGATTCAAGTTAAAGTTTGTTGTTGCCATAGGCATACAAACACAGGGTATAAGTGCCAGGAAAATTACGTTTTTTACAGTACAAGTCGAGGACAAACATAAGTTAATATTGACAAATTAACATAAGTTATACATAACTTACACGTATGCAAAATAAACAACAAAATAAACAGAACAACACTACCGTGAGATTGAGAGAGAGAAAAAATATATTATAGTCTGAGGTATCGTTAGGGTTTCTCAGATTGGTTCAAGAACCTGATGGCAGTGGGGAAGAAGCTGTTGTTGAAGTTTGAGGTGTGGGTCTTCAGGCTCCTGTACCTTCTGCCTGATGGTAGCATCGAGAAGCGGGCATGGCCCAGATGGTGGGGGTCCCTGATGATGGATGCAGCCTTCTTGAGACATCGCCTCTTGTAGATGTCCTCAGTGGTGGGCAGAACTGTACCTGTGATGGAACTGACTGAGTCCACCACTCTCTGCAGCCTCTTGCATTGCTGTGTATTGGAGTTTCCATACCAAGCCTTGATGCAACCAGGAGAATGAAGTGGAACATCTGTAGGGGAAATCCAATGCATGAGATCCCTTCAATTTCCCTACAACTGAAACATACCTGTTCTGGTACATCTTGAAATAACAAGGCTTGTGGAGTGCAAATTAGAATTGAATTATCACGATGGCACACTCCACTTCAATTAATGCCTGTGGCTTGTCCTCACGGACAAGTGCTTGTGCCAAAAAAATGTGTTGATGGCAATTTGTTAGATTATCACACAGAAGGAGTCAATCCTTAAGATTTTTTACAACAATATGCCTAATACATTGTTGACACATACCTATCCTGCTTCCGAGTCAGAGTGTTGTGGGTTTAAACCAGTCGTGAACAACATCTTTGTATATTGTCAAATTGATAAACTCCGTCACCTGAGATCCACTCATGAAATGTTTTGTTTTAACCACATGTATCCCATCTGATGTGGTAAATGCAGACTCACTCTTAAGCTTTAAGGATAACTTGGATAGATACATGGATGGGAGAGGTCTGGAGGGTTATGGACTGGGTGCAGGTCAATGGGACTAGCGGAATAAAGTTTTGGCACAGACTAGAAGGGCCGAATGGCCTGTTTTCTGTGCTGTAGTGTTCTATGGTTCTATGGTTCTATGTTATTTTTAGTTACAGATATGAAGGCACAATTCTGAAATTTATTATCAGCTAGGTATATGAAAGATCATTGACCTGACACATTAACTTTGTTTCTCCCTCTCCACAGCTGTTGCCTGGCCTGTTGCATCTCTCCAGCATTTTTCTGATTTTTATTTCAGAGTTGCAGTGTTTACATAATTTTGTTTCCAAGGTGTATGTTTAGATTGCTGTCAAACAACAGCAACCCATACTGCTTTGTTATTTCACGTGCAGGCAGTGAGTTATTGGCCTTCATCGCTAGAGGGATTGAATTTAAGAGCAGGGAGGTTAAGCTGCAACTGTACAGGGTACTGGTGAGGCCGCACCTGGAGTACTGCGTGCAGTCCTGGTCTCCTTACTTGAGGAAAGATATACTGGCTTTGGAGGCAGTGCAGAGGAGGTTCACCATGTTGATTCCAGTGATGAGGGGGTTAGCCTATGAGGAGAGATTGAGTTGCCTGGGACTATACTTGCTGGAATTCAGAAGAATGAGAGGGGATCTGAAAGAAACATATAAAATTATGAAAGGAATAGATAAGATAGAGGCAGGAAAGTTGTTTCCACTGGTAGGTGAGACTAGAACTAGGGAACATAGCCTCAATATTTGGGGGAATAGATTTAGGATGTAGATGAGGAGAAACTGCTTTTCCCAGAGAGCAGTGAATCTGTGAAATTCTCTCCCCAGGGAAGCAGTAGAGGTAACTCATTAAATATATTTAAGACACAGTTAGATAGATTTTTGCATAGTAAGGGAATTAAGGGTTATGGGGAAAAGGCAGGTAGGTCGATCTGAGTCCACGGCCAGATCAGCCATGATCTTATTGAATGGCGGAGCAGGTTCGACGGGCCAGATGGGCCTGCTCCCACTTCTTATTTTATGAATCTTCTATTAATGGAGATGAGTTCCTCAAAGTCCTCAGAGTCCCTCAAAATTAAGGATAACTTGCTTCCAATCCTGTAGATTCTGGGGTGACTGATGGTAGGTACAGCAGACTTTCCCATGGATGGGGTAGGAGGTACTTGATGGGAGAGGCAGGTGAGTGGCTTGGGAGAAGTGTTCACCTTCTGTTATTTGTTGGGTACCTGTGTGCTGTTTGAACTTGAGGTTCTCAGTGCCATCCCAAATGCTCCTTCTCCACTTTGAGTAGCCTTGGTCCAGGGATTCTCAGGAGTCACTGGGAATTTTTTCTCAAGGAGGCTTTGAGAATCTCCTTGAATTTTGTCTTCTGTCCAAATGCTGATCTCTTCCTGTAACACAGTTCTGAAGAGAGGGTCTCTTTGCTGAGTCTGATGCTGGGCACACAAATGACACGGCCTGACCAATGGAGCCAATTGGTTGTAATACGACTTCATTGCTGGGGATGTTGCCTGCGATAGGTTGCTATATTTTATTGGCATTACTGCCTCTGATGAAGGTTTTCATGTCAAACACTCCCATGCTAACAGTCCACAGTCCACCTCATTGGTTACTCAAGAGATATAAAGTCAACAGTGGCAGTGGAGAACAAGAAATAGCAATCTTCACTCTGCATTAAACACTCTACACTGCTTGCCACTCTTTACTCCTGTGGTCAAAATCATAGATGTTACCTGCTTGTTGTAACGCTGAGGAAGAGCTGGAGAATGCTAGACAAATGATGCAATTTTCTGCCTATAATTTGCTGGAGAGTAATTTGCTATTGATAGTGCAACAGTATGTGTAGAGAATTTAGAATATGAGAAATATTTGACTCCTTGACATGTGAAATTCATTGGAGAATTTGTTGAATGACAAACAAAAGACTATTAATTTTATTTGGTCACACTGAACGACAGTCTTTAATCAAGTTATGCTGGAACTGAGATCCAAACATCCTTACTATGTATTTGGGGTTAGTGACATACAATAGGTAGGGGGAGCAGGGCTGGCATGGATGAAGGCAAAGCACAAAAAGTTTCAATGGGTTCTTCTGCCTTAAATTAGGTGAAAGTTCTAACAGTAGTGTAGCAGTTAGCTTAACGCTATTACAGCACCAGCGACCAGGTTAAGTTCCCACCGCTGCCTGTAAGGAGTTTGTACGTTCTCCCAGTGTGTCTGCGTGGGTTTCCTCCAGATGCCCCGGTTTTCTTCCACATTCCAAAGATGTATGGGTTAGGAGCTGTGGGCATGCTACATTGGCACTAGAAACATGGCAACACTTGTGGGCTGCCCCCAGCACATTCTCAGCAATGCAAAAAGATGCATTTCACTGTGTGTTTCGATGTACATGTGACTGATAAATAAATATCTTAATATCTTAATCCAACATCTGTGCAGTTGGTCTGAGACCAACCACATTTTAAGGCACAAAAATAAAGTACTGCAACTGCTGGAATCATAGAGTTGACACAGCACAGAGGTAAAGCATTTAGCCATTGAGTCAATGCAAGCTCATTGTGGAGGAATTCTGTCAGTTTCCTCCGACTACCCAAAATTTTAAACCTGTGCCACCCTGATCTTTGAACCATCTCGTCCATAATGACCAAGGTGCCTACCTGAGCCTGCATTTGGTCCATATCCCTCTAAGCCTTTCCTATCCATTGTAATTGTACCCTCCTCTACCACTTCCTCTGTCAGCTCATTCCACATACCCACCACCCTCCGTGTGAAAAACTTGCCCCTCAGGTCCCCTCTAAGTCGTTACCCTCTCACCTAAAATCTATACCCTCTAGTTGTCTTTTCCCTGGGAAAAGACTGACCATTCACCTTATCTATGCCCCTCATGATTTTATATATCTAAGCTTAGCCCTCAGCCTCCTAGCTCCTGGTCAAAAAGCCCCAGCCTGCTGTGTCTCTCCTTATAACTCAAGCCCTCTAGTCCCTTGTGAATCTTCACTGCACTTTTTCCAGCTTAATGACAACTTTCCTATAGCTAGGTGACCAGAACTGCACACAATATTCCTAGAGAGCTTTCACCACCATCTTGTACAGTTGTAACATGACGTCCCAACTCTTGTACTCAATGTCCTGAATGATGAAGGCCAAGTGCCTTCTTCACCACCCTGTCTACCTGTGCCATGACTTTCAGGAAGCTATGTACTTGTACCCTATGGTCTCTCTGTTCTACAACACTCTCCAAGGCCCTGCCATTTCCTGTGTAAGTCTTGCCCTGGTTTAACTTACCAAAATGCAACACTTTGCTCTTGTCTGAGTTAAATTCCATCTCCCATTCCTTATCCCACTTTCCCAATTGATCAGGATCCTTTATTAATTGAAAATAACCTCTTCACTGTCCACTATGCCACCAATTTTGGTGTCAACTGAGAACCTACTATTCTATTTACATTCTCATCCAATCATTATTAGAGATGATGAACAACAGCGATGCTTTCCATAATCAGCATGTCATTGGAACATCCAATCAATTTTGTGTTCCCCTCCCTCTACCCCAGAGGAAAGGCCATCAGTTCTTGACAGATCTTTCTCTTCAAAAAAAAAATCAGTTTGATAATTCAGCACAGACCAAAGGCATCGACTGTGCTTGGTGTTTGTAATATTTTATGCGATTACACCTATAGTTAGCCAAAGAATATTTATATTCAATTGACATGTTGCACTGCAGTCACTTTTCACAATAAACTTCGACAGTGTCTTTAACCTCAAGCCCTCTCTCCCGCTTCCCACCAGACCTCCACCACAGAAGCAGAGTTGATGGGAAGCCATCAATTCAAGTTCTCTTCAAACCACTCACCACTGTGACCTGGACATTCCTTGCCACTATTGATTTATCATCAGTGTAACAAAATCATGGAACTTCCTAATCAGTATTCTTGTGGAAATAGCAATACCATGGAATACATAGTCTCCCAAGAAGCAGACCCACCACCATCTTTCAGACCTGGACAAAACAACCTTTGCTGGGGAAACCAAGAACAAGGAGACACAGTCCAAATATAAGGAAGCACTATTTTACACAAAGACATCTGAAACTTTATCAGTCTATTGGGTTATGGATTCTCTGAAACTTTCAAGAGTAAGATATTTGTGTGGGATAAAGGAATCGTTTATAGATCAAAGATGGATAAATCAGACTGAGGTAGAGATTTGACTGAGGCCTGGGAGGTCGATTGGCCTATTCCAGCTCCAATGATACTTCATAACTCACCTTCTACCATGAAATAATCAAGTGGGAAGCTGAGCTCAATGCTTAGTTTAGAATTTAAAAATGTCTTTGCTGAATATATCACCAATAATTGACTCCCTACCACAGGTATTCAACCATTTTTAATACCAATCTACTGACATTCTTTTCAGATATCAGAGATGTGTGGGTGATGAAGTGAGATCTAATATGGCCAGTATTAATGACATATGCAGATAACAACACCTTGTCATAGTTAATTATAATGTTTTTATATTTAAACAAAGAAATGTCTCTGAGACATTTCATTTCTTTAAGTTGGATCTATTAAACTGAGCACTCAGACAACAGAGGTGATTCTGTCTTATTATGGACCTGAAAAAGATCTACTTAATTTTAATAGCTACAATATTGGGTAAGTCTGCTTCATTATTTTACATTCAGCTTCCAATTCAACAAAAAACATTGAACTTTTCTGCCTGAAATGCATAGTTGAAGAACTATTTATGTTTGGTAAGATTTGCACTAAGATTTGCAAAAATGAAGAGGGTTAAAATGGTGAAAAGGCAGATCCCAGATGAAGATTCAGGTGTGTTTCTGTTGTGACATGTGACCACTTTTGGAAGGGAGACGGGCATCAGAGAATCAAATCAGCGAATAATGAGGGAAAAGTGTTGGATGGTATACAATGCTTTGCAGGTCAGGTTGTGAATGGGCATAGAGAACACCATAAGGGAGAAGTGCAGCCTCAGAGTGTTAAATATTAAGCAGTGAGTGGGAGCACTGAAGGAGTTTTATTGAGGTAATCATTGTTAAGGTTATAAATGGAAAATTATTTATACATAAGTAATGCAGTATGTTAAAAAGGGATAACAAATAATATTATAATATTGATTTTCTTGTTTGTATTTTCCACACATGGCCAGTGATTGAGACTCTCATTGGGTTATTTATTCCCAGTTGTTTATCAGTGACTTGTCAGCCAGTTAGTTAATAGAGAATGCACAACATCAGGCCCTAAGGAGGATCAGGGATCTAGCAGGGGGATCAAAGCTTTATCATCCTTTCTATGGTGCTAAGCTCTAATATCCAACATCATTACCTTACTAAGTTTGGAGATTTTTGTTAAATAATCTATAATATTAAACACTAATTAGAGAACTTCAGAAAGCACAAAGCTCAAGTTTTCCAGGCCTTCTCAGTGGTGTTTTGGACTGCTTTACCAATCCTTTCTATGTTCTTTTTTGATTATTAACATCTTCATACCTTTTTTGGAATGAGTGCATGGAAAACAACAATCTTGGAGATGAGGTTTCTTGACTTGGTTGCATTAGGATAGTGCCCTATCGGTTCACCAGGTGAAAGGTAAATCAGTTTCCCATGCAGTTTGCAGGAGATGCAACACCTTCCCTTCCCACCACCAGGGATCTAAACAGTCTTTACAAGTGAAGCAGTGATTCACTTGCAATTCTTTCAATTGAGCGTACTGCATTCAGTGTTCACAATGTGGAAAGTAGCAGGGGAAAGGGGTGGAATGTAACAGAAGTCAGGGGTGGAATATAACTGAGGTCGGGGGTGGAATGTAACAGAGGTTGGGGCTGGAATGTAACTGAGGTCAGGGGTGGAATGTAACAATGGGCAGGGTTAAAATGTATTGGGACACAGAAGTATTGCCGAAATTTTTCCTTTTTCATGCCTTCCAACATTTCACTGTCCCACATTTTCCAGTTCTGATGAAAGATCACTGACTTGAAACAATTTCTAATTTTTCCCTGTTGATAGTGACAACCCTGCACCCACCAATACTGTACCCCAGAGTTCATAGAATCATAGAATCGCACAGCACAGAAATGGACCCTTTCACCCCGCCCCATCCATGCCGACCATGAGGCCTATCTACACTAATTCTATCCGTTTGCATTAGGCCCATATCCCTCCCTATCAAAGTACCTGTCCAAACAACTTTTAACCGTTGTAATTATATGTGCTTCACCAACTCCTCTGGCAGCTCATTCTAGAGAACCACCACCCTCTGTGTGAAAAATTTGCTCCTCAAACCTCCTTTAAATTTCTCCCTTCATCCTAGACTTCCCTACCCTGGAAAAAAGACTCTGATTGTCTATCCTATCTATGCCCCTCATAGTTTTATAAACCTCTATGAGGTCACCCCACAGCCTCCTATTTTCCAATGAGAATTAACCCAGCCTATCCAATCTCTCCCAATCTCCCTCTATCCCAGGCAACATTCAGCTGAGTTATAAAGTAACAGACTTGTCTCCACAAGCACCGTACCCTGGTGTTATACCAACGGACCTGTATCCATGAATACTGCACACCAATGCCATATAGTGACGGACCTGTATCCATGAATACTTTACCTTTGTTAGACTGACATATCTGTACCTACCTGTACTGTACTCTAGTGTTATACAAACAGATCTGTAATCACCCAAGACTGTGCCTGTGTTATATATTGACGTACCTGTACCCACCAATACTGTACCCCAGTGTTAGTGAGAGACATCCACCATCATTTTACCCTATTGTTATATGTTGACAGACCTGTATCCACCAATACTGCACACTAGAGTAAGAATCCTATACCCAACACTATTAAATCCTGGTATTATATGGTGGCAGATCACAATACTAAATACTAGTCCTATACATTGGCATAAGTACTTCATCCCAGTTATTAAAGGAATCAAGGGACATGGGGTTGGTGTAAGAAAGTAGTACAGAGGTTAAAGGTCAGCCATGGGAGGCACATGGAGATGAATGTCCTGCTCCTTTTTCTCTTTCTTATATTCTTATGTTTATGTTTGATTGGGTGAAAGCTGGGAATCAGTCACACAGCTAAGAGACAAGTTCTTCTTCCAGTCCACAGTGTAACCTCCACAGGGTCATCTCAGTTGCCACACCCATCCAACTGTATGGTGATGTCATGTGTGCATCTCCACAACCACTACTGGTTTTGTGGAAAATTATGAAAATCAGTGTGACATGAGCCAGACATTTTTCAGTTCAGATATGAGCAACCTCATACTTCACAGGACTGTTTGCAACCCTGGTGGCATTCAACATATTTGTTTATTCTTCATGTAATTATGTAGCTTTCCCTTGGGGGTAAGTTTTTCACACAGAGGGAGGTTGTTATCCTGAATGAGATGCCAGAGGAATGGTAGAGGCAGGTAAATTACAACGTTTAAAAGGCACTTGGACAGGTACATAGATAGGAAAGGCATAGAGGGATACAAGCCTAATGCAGGCAAGTGGGATTAGGGTAGATAGCCACCACAGTCGGCATGGACGAGGTGGGTCAAAAGGACCGTTTCTGTGCTAGACAATTCAAATCAAAGTCCATAGAACCATAGAACATAGAACAGTACAGCACAATACAGGCCCTTCGGCCCACAATGTTGTGCCAACCTTTAAACCATGCCTAAGACTATCTAACCCCTTCCTCCCACATATCCCTCTATTTTAAATTCCTCCATATGTTTATCTAGCAATCTCTTGAAATTGACCAATTTACCTGCCTCCACCACCACCCCAGGAAGCGCATTCTGTGCCCCAACCACCCTCTAGGTAAAAAACCTTCCTCTGATATCTCCCTTAAACTTCCCACCCATTACTTTAAAGCCGTGTATTGAGCATTGGTTCCCTGGGAAAGAGGCGCTGGCTGTCTACGCTATCTATTCCTCTTAATATTTTGTATACCTCTATCATGTCTCCCCTCATCCTCCTTCTCTCCAAAGAGTAAAGCCCTAACTCCCTTAGTCTCTCCTCATAATCCATACTCTCCAAACCAGGCAGCATCCTGGTAGATCTCCTCTGCACCCTTTTCAACACTTCCACTCCTTCTTATAATGAGGCAACCAGAACTGGACAGAATTGGACTGGTCCAAAGTCAAAGTCAAAGTTGAGTTAATTGTCATATGCACAAGTACATGTATGCACAGGTGCAATGGAAAACTTACTTGCAGCAGCATCACAGGCACATAGCATTAGAGACACAAGATTCACAAGAAAAACATAAATTAAACATAAATTATACAAAATTATACAAGAAAGAACACAATTAGAACAAAAAAAAAGTCCATGTAGTGCAAAGTGGTCAAGGTGGTTATAGTGTTGGTGCCAAGTGGTCAAAGTGATTCTTTGATTCTTAAATATTTTTGTCTTAAACGTTATTCACCTCAATTATTTCCTGTAGTGGCAACATCCACAGATTAATCACCAGTAGGACAATAAAGTTTTCCCTTTCTGAATTTATTAGTGACTGTCTTTATGATGACTAATGAAAACTTCTCTCCTTTTCAAATGTTAAAGATCTCTATTAGATCAACTCTCAGCCTTCTCTTTTCAAGAGCAGACACCTGCCCTATTCAGTTTTTCATTGTGAAGGAGTTAATTGTGGCAGCAGAACTCTAGGTAATGGTTTTGTTCTTGAGAACAGGAATTCCCATAAATTTATAGGAAATCATAGAGTAGTGGAAAATTATTACACCAATGGTGAAAGTTAGCATGTTGGATCATCTGATAGAAATGGAATGATAGAGAGAGAAATCAGTAAAGATGTGTGGGGTTTCTCTCAGTACTCACTAAGATCAACTTATGTTTCTCCAACAATATCCCACGAAAGCGATAGCAGGAGATGAACAGAGGCAATAGGAATTGCTGGTACAAGTATTAGAAAATAACAGTTTAGAACAATGTTTACATTCAGTCTTCTGGATGCTGTTCTAAAAACTAGCTGTTCACTACCTGGTATCAGAACTGGATACCATGGATGGAAATGGATGGCTTGAAGTACCTGGATCATTAGGAAGAGGAGGGAGCTCTCACAGCAAAAGATAATGGAAGTGTTACCTTGAATTCTTGAGTGGGAGGGAAAGCAGCCAGGAGTCATGGTACATGTTGGTACCAACGACATAGGTAGAAAGAGGGATGAGGTCCTGAAAATTGAGTTTAGGGAGCTCAGCAGAAGGCTGAAGAACAGGACCTCAAGGGTAGCAATCTCAGGATTGCTGCCAGTGCCACGTGATAGTGAAGGTAAGAATAGGAGAAGATGGCAGATGAATGCATAGCTGAGGAGTTGGTGCAGGGGGCAAGGTTTTAGATTTTTGGATCATTGGAATCTCTTCTGAAGAAGGTGGGACCTGTACAGATTGGATGGGTTACACCTGAACTCGAGGAGGACAAATATCCTTGTAGGCAGGTTTGCTAGTGTGGTTCAGGAGGGTTTAAACTAGTTCGCAAGGGGGATGGGAACTGGAGGGATAGGTCAGTGGAAGAAGTGCATGGAGTAAAGTCCGAGCTAACATATAGAGAGGCTTTGAGGAAGGAGAAGCAGAGTATAGGGTATAAAAGTAGTAAGGTGGATGGGCTAAAGTGCATTTACTTAAATGCAAGAAGCATCAGGAATAAGGGTGATGAACTGAGAGCCTGGATAGATACATGGAACTATGATATTGTGACTCTTGCAGAGACTTGGCTGTCACCAGGGCAGGAATGGATGCTGAATAAATTGGCATCATGGTTGGCACAAACATAGTGGGCTGAATGGCCTCTTCCTCGGCTGTACCACTCTATGTTCTATTAAAAGATAGGTTTAGAAATACCAAGCATGTCAGGCAGCATCTGTGGAGAGAGAAGAACAGAATTAACGTATGTGGTCGATGAGCTTTGCTCAGAATTAGGAAAAGTGAGAAAACAAGAAGAATTAAAGTTGCAAAGAAGGGTGAGGCATGTAGAGAATAAAGGGAATGTCTCTAAGAAGGTGGAAAAGAAGAGAGTGAATGGCGTGGTCATGTTGGTACTGGTGAAGGGTTTAATTGCAACAATCTGCTCATTCTTGTAGGCTCATCATTTCAGTGGCTCTCCTGAATATTAAACTGATTGGAGCTAAATTCCAAGGCTGAAAATTTGATCAGGTATTTATTTCATTAGCCAAGGGCCTTGTCCCTCAGTTGCACTGAAATGTAAAGCTTCATCCAAAACTTGACAAGGTAGATGGAAGGATAATAGTTCATCTGGTTGGAGTCATCATCACAAAATAAAGGATTAGTCATTTAGGACAGAAATGGGACGACAATTCAACCTGCAGAGGGTGATGAATCTCTGGAAATCTGGACCCAAGAAAACTGCTAAGTCACTGAATATATTGAATACAGAGGTTGATGGATTTTTCGAACAGAAGAAAATCAAGGGAAATGGAGCTTGAGCATAAAATTGAGTAAAATGAGCTTTTCAGACATTACTAAATGCTAGGTGAGGCATCAGAGACCAACAGGCTAGCTCCTGCATCAGAACATAACTCTTATATAACCTGACAAAGAGTAATGTTGTGTTTTGAATGCAGATTCTGGCTGTTCAGCAACTAGCAACAATTCCCTAACCACTGAACACTGGAGCACGAAGTCTGCAAGCAGTATGACTCCAAGCACCAACACCATAAGTAACAGTGCTGAAAACAATAAAACAAGCACAATGTCGGAAACCAGCAGCACTCCCACCAGCAGCACAGCTCACGTCTCAACTCCCACTCCCAGCACTATTCCAACCACTACACACACCACCACTCCAAGTACCACTCCAAACTTCACTCCCACCACCTCTGTAACCACAAATTCCACCACCACTCCCAGCACCACTCCCAGCGCCACTCCCACAACCACTCCCAGCGCCACTCCCAGCGCCACTCCCACCACCACTCCCAGCGCCACTCCCAGCGCCACTCCAACGACCTCTCCCACCACCACTCCCACCACCTCTCCCACCACCACTCCCAGCGCCACTCCCAGCGCCACTCCAACGACCTCTTCCACCACCACTCCCACGACCTCTCCCACCACCACTCCCACGACCTCTCACACCACCACTCCCACCACCGCACCCACCACCACTCCCACCACCACTGCAACCACCACTCCCAGCACCACTCCCACCACCACTCCCAGCACGTCTCCCACCACCACTCCCAGCACCACTCCCAGCACCTCTCCCACGACATCTCCCACCACAACTCCCACCACCACTCCCAGCACCACTCCCAGCACGACTCACACCACCACTCCCAGCACCTCTGCCACCACCACTCCCAGCACCACTCCCAGCACCTCTCCCACGACATCTCCCACCACAACTCCCACCACCACTCCCAGCACCACTCCCAGCACCTCTCACACCACCACACCCAGCACCACTCCCAACACCTCTCCCACCACCACTCCCAGCACCACTCCCAGCACCACTCCCAGCACCACTCCCATGACCTCTCCCACCACCACTCCCAGCACTACTCCCAGCACCACTCCCACAACCTCTCCCAGCACCACTCCCAGCACCACTCCTACCACCACTCCCAACACCACTCCCACCAGCACTGCTACCACCACTCCAACCTTCTCTCCCACGACCTCTCCCAGCACCACTCCCAGCACGACTCCCACGACCTCTCCCAGCACGACTCCCAGCACTACTCCCAGCACCACTCCCAGCACCACACCCAGCACCACTGCAACCACCACTCCAACCTTCTCTCCCACCACCTCCCCCACGACCTCTCCCAGCACCACTGTCACCACCACTCCCACGACATCTCCCACCACAACTCCCACCACCACTCCCACCACCACACCCACCACCTCTCACAGCGCAACTCCAACGACCTCTCCCACCACCACTCCCACCACCTCTCAGAGCACCACTCCCACGACCTCTCCCACCACCAATCCCACCACCACACCCACCACCACTCCAACCACCACTGAAACCACCACTCCCAGCACCACTCCCACCACCACTCCCAGCACCTCTCCCACCACCACACCCACCACCACTCCCAGAACCTCTCCCACGACCTCTCACACCACCACTCCCACCACCGCAACCACCACCACTCCCACCACCACTGCAACCACCACTCCCAGCACCACTCCCACCACCACTCCCAGCACGTCTCCCACCACCACTCCCAGCACCACTCCCAGCACCTCTCCCACGACATCTCCCACCACAACTCCCACCACCACTCCCAGCACCACTCCCAGCACGACTCACACCACCACTCCCAGCACCTCTGCCACCACCACTCCCAGCACCACTCCCAGCACCTCTCCCACGACATCTCCCACCACAACTCCCACCACCACTCCCAGCACCACTCCCAGCAACTCTCACACCACCACACCCAGCACCACTCCCAACACCTCTCCCACCACCACTCCCAGCACCACTCCCAGCACCACTCCCAGCACCACTCCCATGACCTCTCCCACCACCACTCCCAGCACTACTCCCAGCACCACTCCCACAACCTCTCCCAGCACCACTCCCAGCACCACTCCTACCACCACTCCCAACACCACTCCCACCACCACTCCCAGCACCTCTCCCACGACATCTCCCACCACAACTCCCACCACCACTCCCAGCACCACTCCCAGCACCACTCCCACCACCACTCCCAGCACCACTCCCAGCACCTCTCCCACGACATCTCCCACCACAACTCCCACCAGCAATCCCAGCACCACTCCCACCACCACTCCCAGCACCTCTCCCACCACCACTCCGAGCACCACTCCCAGCACCTCTCCCACGACATCTCCCACCACAACTCCCACCACCACTCCCAGCACCACTCCCAGCACCTCTCCCACCACCACACCCAGCACCACTCCCAACACCTCCCCCACCACCACTCCCAGCACCACTCCCAGCACCACTCCCATGACCTCTCCCACCACCACTCCCAGCACTACTCCCAGCACCACTCCCACAACCTCTCCCAGCACCACTCCCAGCACCACTCCTACCACCACTCCCAGCACCACTCCCACCAGCACTGCTACCACCACTCCAACCTTCTCTCCCACGACCTCTCCCAGCACCACTCCCAGCACCACTCCCACGACCTCTCCCAGCACGACTCCCAGCACTACTCCCAGCACCACTCCCAGCACCACACCCAGCACCACTGCAACCACCACTCCAACCTTCTCTCCCACCACCTCTCCCACGACCTCTCCCAGCACCACTGTCACCACCACTCCCACGACATCTCCCACCACAACTCCCACCACCACTCCCACCACCACACCCACCACCTCTCACAGCGCAACTCCAACGACCTCTCCCACCACCAATCCCACCACCACACCCACCACCACTCCAACCACCACTGAAACCACCACTCCCAGCACCACTCCCACCACCACTCCCAGCACCTCTCCCACCACCACACCCACCACCACTCCCAGCACCTCTCCCACGACATCTCCCACCACAACTCCCACCACCACTCCCAGCACCACTCCCAGCACCACTCCCACCACCACTCCCAGCACCACTCCCAGCACCTCTCCCACGACATCTCCCACCACAACTCCCACCAGCAATCCCAGCACCACTCCCACCACCACTCCCATCACCACACCCACCACCTCTCACAGCGCAACTCCAACGACCTCTCCCACCACCACTCCGACCACCTCTCCCAGCACCACTCCCACGACCTCTCCCACCACCACTCCCACCACCACACCCACCACCACTGAAACCACCACTCCCAGCACCACTCCCACCACCACTCCCAGCACCTCTCCCACCAACACACCCACCACCACTCCCAGCACCACTCCCACGACATCTCCCACCACAACTCCCACCACCACTCCCAGCACCACTCCCAGCACCACTCCCACCACCACTCCCAGCACCACTCCCAGCACCTCTCCCACGACATCTCCCACCACAACTCCCGCCACCACTCCCAGCACCTCTCCCACCACCACTCCCAGCACCACTCCCAGCACCTCTCCCACGACATCTCCCACCACAACTCCCACCACCACTCCCAGCACCACTCCCAGCACCACTCCCAGCACCTCTCCCACCACCACTCCCAGCACCACTCCCAGCACCACTCCCAGCACCACTCCCATGACCTCTCCCACCACCTCTCCCACCACCACTCCCAGCACTACTCCCAGCACCACTCCCACAACCTCTCCCAGCAACACTCTCAGCACCACTCCTACCACCACTCCCAGCACTACTCCCAGCACCACTCCCACAACCTCTCCCAGCAACACTCCCAGCACCACTCCTACCACCACTCCCAGCACCACTCCCACCACCAGTCCAACCTTCTCTCCCACCACCTCTCCAACGACCTCTCCCAGCACCACTGTCACCACCACTCCCACGACATCTCCCACCAAAACTCCCACCACAACTCCCACCACCACACCCACCACCACTCCCAGCGCAACTCCAACGACCTCTCCCACCACCACTCCCACCACCACTCCAACCACCACTCCCACCACCACTCCCAGCACATCTCCCACCACAACTCCCACCACCACTCCCAGCACCACTCCCAGCACCACTCCCACCACCACTCCCAGCACCACTCCCAGCACCTCTCCCACGACATCTCCCACCACAACTCCCACCACCACTCCCAACACCACACCCACCACCACTCCCAGCGCAACTCCAACGACCTCTCCCACCACCACTCCCACCACCACTCCCACCACCACTCCAACCACCACTCCCACCACCACTCCCAGCACATCTCCCACCACCACTCCCACCACCACACCCACCACCTCTCACAGCGCAACTCCAACGACCTCTCCCACCGCCACTCCCACCACCTCTCCCAGCACCACTCCCACGACCTCTCCCACCACCACTCCCACCACCACACCCACCACCACTCCCACCACCACTGAAACCACCACTCCCAGCACCACTCCCACCACCACTCCCAGCACCTCTCCCACCAACACACCCACCACCACTCCCAGCACCTCTCCCACGACATCTCCCACCACAACTCCCACCACCACTCCCACCACCACTCCCAGCACCACTCACACCACCACTCCCAGCACCACTCCCAGCACCTCTCCCACGACATCTCCCACCACAACTCCCACCACCACTCCCAGCACCTCTCCCACCACCACTCCCAGCACCACTCCCAGCACCTCTCCCACGACATCTCCCACCACAACTCCCACCACCACTCCCAGCACCACTCCCAGCACCACTCCCAGCACCACTCACACCACCACTCCCAGCACCTCTGCCATCACCACTCCCAGCACCACTCCCAGCACCTCTCCCACGACATCTCCCACCACAACTCCCACCACCACTCCCAGCACCACTCCCAGCACCTCTCAGACCACCACACCCAGCACCACTCCCATGACCTCTCCCACCACCACTCCCAGCACTACTCCCAGCACCACTCCCACAACCTCTCCCAGCACCACTCCCAGCACCACTCCTACCACCACTCCCAGCACCACTCCCACCAGCACTGCTACCACCACTCCAACCTTCTCTCCCACGACCTCTCCCAGCACCACTCCCAGCACGACTCCCACGACCTCTCCCAGCACAACTCCCAGCACTACTCCCAGCACCACTCCCAGCACCACACCCAGCACCACTGCAACCACCACTCCAACCTTCTCTCCCACCACCTCTCCCACGACCTCTCCCAGCACCACTGTCACCACCACTCCCACGACATCTCCCACCACAACTCCCACCACCACTCCCACCACCACACCCACCACCTCTCATAGTGCAACTCCAACGACCTCTCCCACCACCACTCCCACCACCTGTCCCAGCACCACTCCCACGACCTCTCCCACCACCAATCCCACCACCACACCCACCACCACTCCAACCACCACTGAAACCACCACTCCCAGCACCACTCCCACCACCACTCCCAGCACCTCTCCCACCACCACACCCACCACCACTCCCAGCACCTCTCCCACGACATCTCCCACCACAACTCCCACCACCACTCCCAGCACCACTCCCAGCACCACTCCCACCACCACTCCCAGCACCACTCCCAGCACCTCTCCCACGACATCTCCCACCACAACTCCCACCAGCAATCCCAGCACCACTCCCACCACCACTCCCAGCACCTCTCCCACCACCACTCCGAGCACCACTCCCAGCACCTCTCCCACGACATCTCCCACCACAACTCCCACCACCACTCCCAGCACCACTCCCAGCACCTCTCCCACCACCACACCCAGCACCACTCCCAACACCTCCCCCACCACCACTCCCAGCACCACTCCCAGCACCACTCCCACGACCTCTCCCACCACCACTCCCAGCACTACTCCCAGCACCACTCCCACAACCTCTCCCAGCACCACTCCCAGCACCACTCCTACCACCACTCCCAGCACCACTCCCACCAGCACTGCTACCACCACTCCAACCTTCTCTCACACGACCTCTCCCACCACCACTCCCACCACCACTCCCAGCACTACTCCCAGCACCACTCCCACGACCTCTCCCACCACCACTCCCACCACCACTCCCACCACCACTCCCACGACCTCTCCCACCACCACTCCCAGCACCACTCCCAGCACCACTCCCACGACCTCTCCCTCCACCACTCCCAGCACCACTCCCAGCACCACTCCCACCACCACTGCAACCACCACTCCAACCTTCTCTCCAACCACCACTCCCACGACCTCTCCCAGCACCACTCCCAGCACCACTCCCACGACCTCTCCTTTTTCCACTCCCAGCACCACTCCCAGCACCTCTCCCAGCACCACTCCCAGCACCCCTCTCACCAACACTCCCACCACCACTCCCAGCACCACTCTCACCACCACTCCCACCACCACTCCCACCACCACTCCCACGACCTCTCCCACCACCACTCCCAGCACCACACCCAGCACCACTCCCAGCACCACACCCAGCACCACTGCAACCACCACTCCAACCTTCTCTCCCACCACCTCTCCCACGACCTCTCCCAGCACCACTGTCACCACCACTCCCACGACATCTCCCACCACAACTCCCACCACCACTCCCACCACCACACCCACCACCTCTCACAGCGCAACTCCAACGACCTCTCCCACCGCCACTCCCACCACCTCTCCCAGCACCACTCCCACGACCTCTCCCACCACCACTCCCACCACCACACCCACCACCACTCCCACCACCACTGAAACCACCACTCCCAGCACCACTCCCACCACCACTCCCAGCACCTCTCCCACCAACACACCCACCACCACTCCCAGCACCTCTCCCACGACATCTCCCACCACAACTCCCACCACCACTCCCACCACCACTCCCAGCACCACTCACACCACCACTCCCAGCACCACTCCCAGCACCTCTCCCACGACATCTCCCACCACAACTCCCACCACCACTCCCAGCACCTCTCCCACCACCACTCCCAGCACCACTCCCAGCACCTCTCCCACGACATCTCCCACCACAACTCCCACCACCACTCCCAGCACCACTCCCAGCACCACTCCCAGCACCACTCACACCACCACTCCCAGCACCTCTGCCACCACCACTCCCAGCACCACTCCCAGCACCTCTCCCACGACATCTCCCACCACAACTCCCACCACCACTCCCAGCACCACTCCCAGCACCTCTCAGACCACCACACCCAGCACCACTCCCATGACCTCTCCCACCACCACTCCCAGCACTACTCCCAGCACCACTCCCACAACCTCTCCCAGCACCACTCCCAGCACCACTCCTACCACCACTCCCAGCACCACTCCCACCAGCACTGCTACCACCACTCCAACCTTCTCTCCCACGACCTCTCCCAGCACCACTCCCAGCACGACTCCCACGACCTCTCCCAGCACAACTCCCAGCACTACTCCCAGCACCACTCCCAGCACCACACCCAGCACCACTGCAACCACCACTCCAACCTTCTCTCCCACCACCTCTCCCACGACCTCTCCCAGCACCACTGTCACCACCACTCCCACGACATCTCCCACCACAACTCCCACCACCACTCCCACCACCACACCCACCACCTCTCATAGTGCAACTCCAACGACCTCTCCCACCACCACTCCCACCACCTGTCCCAGCACCACTCCCACGACCTCTCCCACCACCAATCCCACCACCACACCCACCACCACTCCAACCACCACTGAAACCACCACTCCCAGCACCACTCCCACCACCACTCCCAGCACCTCTCCCACCACCACACCCACCACCACTCCCAGCACCTCTCCCACGACATCTCCCACCACAACTCCCACCACCACTCCCAGCACCACTCCCAGCACCACTCCCACCACCACTCCCAGCACCACTCCCAGCACCTCTCCCACGACATCTCCCACCACAACTCCCACCAGCAATCCCAGCACCACTCCCACCACCACTCCCAGCACCTCTCCCACCACCACTCCGAGCACCACTCCCAGCACCTCTCCCACGACATCTCCCACCACAACTCCCACCACCACTCCCAGCACCACTCCCAGCACCTCTCCCACCACCACACCCAGCACCACTCCCAACACCTCCCCCACCACCACTCCCAGCACCACTCCCAGCACCACTCCCACGACCTCTCCCACCACCACTCCCAGCACTACTCCCAGCACCACTCCCACAACCTCTCCCAGCACCACTCCCAGCACCACTCCTACCACCACTCCCAGCACCACTCCCACCAGCACTGCTACCACCACTCCAACCTTCTCTCACACGACCTCTCCCACCACCACTCCCACCACCACTCCCAGCACTACTCCCAGCACCACTCCCACGACCTCTCCCACCACAACTCCCACCACCACTCCCACCACCACTCCCACGACCTCTCCCACCACCACTCCCAGCACCACTCCCAGCACCACTCCCACGACCTCTCCCTCCACCACTCCCAGCACCACTCCCAGCACCACTCCCACCACCACTGCAACCACCACTCCAACCTTCTCTCCAACCACCACTCCCACGACCTCTCCCAGCACCACTCCCAGCACCACTCCCACGACCTCTCCTTTTTCCACTCCCAGCACCACTCCCAGCACCTCTCCCAGCACCACTCCCAGCACCACTCTCACCAACACTCCCACCACCACTCCCAGCACCACTCTCACCACCACTCCCACCACCACTCCCACCACCACTCCCACGACCTCTCCCACCACCACTCCCAGCACCACACCCAGCACCACTCCCAGCACCACTGCAACCACCACTGCAACCTTCTCTCCCACCACAACTCCCAGCACCACTCCCACCACAACTCCCAGCACCACTCCCACAACCTCTCCCACCACCTCTCCCACCACCACTCCCACCACCACTCCCACCACCACTGCAACCACCACTCCCACCACCACTCCCACCCCCACTCCCAGCACCACTCCCAGCACCACTCCGATGACCTTTCCCACCACCACTCCAACCACCACTCCCAGCACCACTCCCAGAACCACTCCCACGACCTCTCCCAACACCACTCCCAGCACCACTCCCAGCACCACTGCCACCACTACTGCAACCACCACTCCAACCTTCTCTCCCACCACCACTCCCACCACCTCTCCCAGCACCACTCCCAGCACCACTCCCACGACCTCTCCCAGCACCACTCCCAGCACCACTCCCACCACCCCTCACACGACCTCTCCCAGCACCACTCCCAGCACCACTCCCAGCACCACTCCCACCACCACTCTCACCACCACTCTCACCACCACTCCCACGACCTCTCCCAACTCCACTCCCAGCACCACTGCAACTACAACTCCAACCTTCTCTCCCACCACCTCTCCCACAACCTCTCCCAGCACCACTGTCACCACCACTCCCACGACATCTCCCACCACAACTCCCACCACCACTCCCACCACCACACCCACCACCACTCCCAGCACCTCTCCCAGCACCACTCCCAGCACCACTCCCACCACCACTCCCAGCACCACTCCCAGCACCTCTCCCACGACATCTCCCACCACAACTCCCACCACCACTCCCAGCACCTCTCCCACCACCACTCCCAGCACCACTCCCAGCACCTCTCCCACGACATCTCCCACCACAACTCCCACCACCACTCCCAGCACCACTCCCAGCACCACTCCCAGCACCTCTCCCACCACCACTCCCAGCACTACTCCCAGCACCACTCCCACAACCTCTCCCAGCAACACTCTCAGCACCACTCCTACCACCACTCCCAGCACTACTCCCAGCACCACTCCCACAACCTCTCCCAGCAACACTCCCAGCACCACTCCTACCACCACTCCCAGCACCACTCCCACCACCACTCCCAGCACCACTCCCACCAGCACTGCAACCACCACTCCAACCTACTCTCCCACGACCTCTCCCAGCACGACTCCCAGCACTACTCCCAGCACCACTCCCAGCACCACTCCCACCACCACTGAAACCACCACTGCCAGCACCACTCCCACCACCACTCCCAGCACCTCTCCCACCACCACACCCACCACCACTCCCAGCACCTCTCCCACGACATCTCCCACCACAACTCCCACCACCACTCCCAGCACCACTCCCAGCACCACTCCCAGCACTTCTCCCACCACCACTCCCAGCACCACTCCCAGCACCACTCCCAGCACCTCTCCCACCACCACTCCCAGCACCACTCCCAGCACCACTCCCAGCACCTCTCCCACCACCACTCCCAGCACCACTCCCAGCACCACTCCCAGCACCACTCCCAGCACCACTGCAACCACCAGTCCAACCTTCTCTCCCACCACCTCTCCAACGACCTCTCCCAGCACCACTGTCACCACCACTCCCACGACATCTCCCACCACAACTCCCACCACCACTCCCACCACCACACCCACCACCACTCCCAGCGCAACTCCAACGACCTCTCCCACCACCACTCCCACCACCACTCCCACCACCACTCCAACCACCACTCCCACCACCACTCCCAGCACCTCTCCCACCACCACTCCCAGCACTACTCCCAACACCACTCCCACGACCTCTCCCACCACCACTCCCAGCACCACTCCCAGCACCACTCCCACGACCTCTCCCACCACCACTCCCAGCACAACTCCCACCACCACTGCAACCACCACTCCAACCTTCTCTCCCACCACCACTCCCAGCACCACTCCCAGCACCACTCCCACGACCTCTCCCAACTCCACTCCCAGCACCACTCCCAGCACCACTCCCAGCACCACTCCCACCACCACTCCCAGCACCTCTCCCACCACCACTCCCACCACCACTCGCAGCACCTCTCCCATGACCTCTCCCACCACCACTCCCACCACCACTCCCAGCACCTCTCCCACAACCTCTCCCAGCACCACTCCCAGCACCACTCTCACCACCACTCCCACCACCACTCCCAGATCCACTCTCACCACCACTCCCACCACCACTCCCAGAACCACTCTCACCACCACTCCCACCACCACTCCCACCACCACTCCCACGACCTCTCCCACCACCACTCCCAGCACCACATCCAGCACCACTCCCAGCACCAATGCAACCACCACTCCAACCTTCTCTCCCACTACAACTCCCAGCACCACTCCCACAACCTCTCCCACCACCACTCCCACCACCACTCCCACCACCACTGCAACCACCACTCCCACCACCACTCCCACCCCCACTCCCAGCACCACTCCCAGCACCACTCCGATGACCTTTCCCACCACCACTCCAACCACCACTCCCAGCACCACTCCCACGACCTCTCCCAGCACCACTCCCAGCACCACTCCCACGACCTCTCCCAGCACCACTCCCAGCACCAATCCCAGCGTCACTCCCACCACCACTCCCAGCACCACTCTCACCACCAATCCCACCACCTCTCCCACGACCTCTCCCACCACCACTCCCAGCACCACTCCCAACACCACTCCCAGCACCACTCCCACCACCACTCCCACGACCTCTCCCACCACCACTCCCAGCACCACTCCCAGCACCACTCCCACCACCACTGCAACCACCACTCCGACCTTCTCTCCCACCACCACTCCCACGACCTCTCCCACCACCACTCCCACCACTTCTCCCACCACCTCTCCCAGCAGCACTGTCACCACCACTCCCACGACATCTCCCACCACCACTCCCACCACCACTCCCAGCACCTCTCCCACCACCACTCCCAGCACCAATCCCATGACCTCTCCCAGCACCACTCCCAGCCCCACTCTCACCACCACTCCCACCACCACTCACAGCACCACTCCCTGCACCACTCCCACCACCACTCCCACCACCACACCCACCACCACTCCCAGCGCAACTCCAACGACCTCTCCCACCACCACTCCCACCACCACTGCAACCACCACTCCCAGCACCACTCCCACCACCACTCCCAGCACCTCTCCCACCACCACTCCCACCAGCACTCCAACCACCACTCCCACCACCACTCCCAGCACATCTCCCACCACCACTCCCACCACCACTCCCAGCACTACTCCCAGCATCACTCCCACGACCTCTCCCACCACAACTCCCACCACCACTCCCACCACCACTCCCACGACCTCTCCCACCACCACTCCCAGCACCACTCCCAGCACCACTCCCACGACCTCTCCCTCCACCACTCCCAGCACCACTCCCAGCACCACTCCCACCACCACTGCAACCACCACTCCAACCTTCTCTCCCACCACCACTCCCACGACCTCTCCCAGCACCACTCCCAGCACCACTCCCACGACCTCTCCCAACTCCACTCCCAGCACCACTCCCACCACCACTCCCACCACCACTCCCACGACCTCTCCCACCACCACTCTCACCACCACTCCCACCACGACTCCCAGCACCACTCTCACCACCACTCCCACCACCACTCCCACCACCACTCCCACGACCTCTCCCACCACCACTCCCAGCACCACACCCAGCACCACTCCCAGCACCACTGCAACCACCACTGCAACCTTCTCTCCCACCATAACTCCCAGCACCACTCCCACAACCTCTCCCACCACCTCTCCCACCACCACTCCCACCACCACTCCCACCACCACTGCAACCACCACTCCCACCACCACTCCCACCCCCACTCCCAGCACCACTCCCAGCACCACTCCGATGACCTTTCCCACCACCACTCCAACCACCACTCCCAGCACCACTCCCAGAACCACTCCCACGACCTCTCCCAACACCACTCCCAGCACCACTCCCAGCACCACTCCCACCACTACTGCAACCACCACTCCAACCTTCTCTCCCACCACCACTCCCACCACCTCTCCCAGCACCACTCCCAGCACCACTCCCACGACCTCTCCCAGCACCACTCCCAGCACCACTCCCACCACCCCTCCCACGACCTCTCCCAGCACCACTCCCAGCACCACTCCCAGCACCACTCCCACCACCACTCTCACCACCACTCTCACCACCACTCCCACGACCTCTCCCAACTCCACTCCCAGCACCACTGCAACTACAACTCCAACCTTCTCTCCCACCACCTCTCCCACAACCTCTCCCAGCACCACTGTCACCACCACTCCCACGACATCTCCCACCACAACTCCCACCACCACTCCCACCACCACACCCACCACCACTCCCAGCACCTCTCCCACCACCATTCCCAGCACCACTCCCAGCACGTCTCCCACGACCTCTCCCACCACCACTCCCAGCACCACTCCCAGCATCACTCCCACCACCACTCCCAGCACCACTCTCACCACCACACCCACCACCACTCCCAGCACCTCTCCCACCACCATTCCCAGCACCACTCCCAGCACGTCTCCCACGACCTCTCCCACCACCACTCCCACCAGCACTCCCAGCACCAATCCCATGACCTCTCCCAGCACCACTCCCACCACCACTCCCAGCACCACTCCCAGCACCACTCTCACCACCACTCCCACCACCACTCCCACGACCTCTCCCACCACCACTCCCAGCACCACTGCAACCACCACTCCAACCTTCTCTCCCACCACCACTCCCACCACCACTCCCAGCGCCACTCCCAGCACCACTCCCACCACCACTCCCACCACCACTCCCACCACCACTCCCAGCGCCACTCCAACGACCTCTCCCACCACCACTCCCACCACCCCTCCCACGACCTCTCCCACCACCACTCCCAGCACCACTCCCAGCACCACTCCCACCACGTCTCTCACCAGCACTCCCACCACCACTCCCACGACCTCTCCCACCACCTCTCCCACCACCACTCCCAGCGCCACTCCCAGCACCACTCCCACCACCACTCCCACCACCACTCCCACCACCACTCCCAGCGCCACTCCAACGACCTCTCCCACCACCACTCCCACCACCCCTCCCACGACCTCTCCCACCACCACTCCCAGCACCACTCCCAGCACCACTCCCACCACGTCTCTCACCAGCACTCCCACCACCACTCCCACGACCTCTCCCACCACCTCTCCCACCCACACTCCACTTGCTGCCGCCTCTCCTATCTTCTCTCTCAGCACCTCTTTCACCACGGCTTCCATCAGCACTTCCAGCTCAACTTCAACCACCAGTCTCACCACCACTGGAACCACCACTCCCACTATGTCACCGACATACACTCCCACCACCACTCCCACCACCACTCCCACCACCAATCCCACCACCACTCCCACCACCACTCCCACCACCAATCCCACCACCACTCCCACCACCACTTCCACCACCTCTCCCACCACCTCTCCCACCACCACTCCCACCACTTCTCCCACCACTACTCCCACCTCTAATCTCATCACCACTCCTAACATGACTTCAACCACTACTCCCACTACTACTCGTCCTACCACTCCCACCACCTCTACCTTCGGTATTCCCACCACCTCACCTACAGCCACTCCGAATTTCAGTCCCACCACTGCTCCAAGCACCATTCCCACCGCCACTCCCAACACCACTCCAACCTTCTCTTCCACCACCACTCCCACCATTTCTCCCACCTCTACCTCAACCAGCAATCCCTCTTCCACTCCCACCACCACTCCGACTACCACTCCAAGCAACACTCCAACCAACACTCTCACCACCACAGCCATAACAGCCTCCACCACTCCCAGCACCACTGCCACCACCACTGCCACCACCACTCCCACCACCTCTCCCACCACCTCTCCCACCACCACTCCCAGCACCACTCCCACCACCACTCCCACCACCACTCCCAGCACCTCTCCCACCACCACTCCCAGCACCTCTCCCAGCACCACTGTCACCACCACTCCCACCACCACTCCCACCACCTCTCCCACCACCTCTCCCACCACCACTCCCAGCACCTCTCCCAGCACCACTCCCAGCACCACTCCCACCACCACTCCCAGCACCACTCCCAGCACCTCTCCCACGACATCTCCCACCACAACTCCCACCACCACTCCCAGCACCTCTCCCACCACCACTCCCAGCACCACTCCCAGCACCTCTCCCACGACATCTCCCACCACAACTCCCACCACCACTCCCAGCACCACTCCCAGCACCACTCCCAGCACCTCTCCCACCACCACTCCCAGCACTACTCCCAGCACCACTCCCACAACCTCTCCCAGCAACACTCTCAGCACCACTCCTACCACCACTCCCAGCACTACTCCCAGCACCACTCCCACAACCTCTCCCAGCAACACTCCCAGCACCACTCCTACCACCACACACAGCACCACTCCCACCACCACTCCCAGCACCACTCCCACCAGCACTGCAACCACCACTCCAACCTACTCTCCCACGACCTCTCCCAGCACGACTCCCAGCACTACTCCCAGCACCACTCCCAGCACCACTCCCACCACCACTGAAACCACCACTGCCAGCACCACTCCCACCACCACTCCCAGCACCTCTCCCACCACCACACCCACCACCACTCCCAGCACCTCTCCCACGACATCTCCCACCACAACTCCCACCACCACTCCCAGCACCACTCCCAGCACCACTCCCAGCACTTCTCCCACCACCACTCCCAGCACCACTCCCAGCACCACTCCCAGCACCTCTCCCACCACCACTCCCAGCACCACTCCCAGCACCACTCCCAGCACCTCTCCCACCACCACTCCCAGCAGCACTCCCAGCACCACTCCCAGCACCACTCCCAGCACCACTGCAACCACCAGTCCAACCTTCTCTCCCACCACCTCTCCAACGACCTCTCCCAGCACCACTGTCACCACCACTCCCACGACATCTCCCACCAAAACTCCCACCACCACTCCCACCACCACACCCACCACCACTCCCAGCGCAACTCCAACGACCTCTCCCACCACCACTCCCACCACCACTCCCACCACCACTCCAACCACCACTCCCACCACCACTCCCAGCACCTCTCCCACCACCACTCCCAGCACTACTCCCAACACCACTCCCACGACCTCTCCCACCACCACTCCCAGCACCACTCCCAGCACCACTCCCACGACCTCTCCCACCACCACTCCCAGCACAACTCCCACCACCACTGCAACCACCACTCCAACCTTCTCTCCCACCACCACTCCCAGCACCACTCCCAGCACCACTCCCACGACCTCTCCCAACTCCACTCCCAGCACCACTCCCAGCACCACTCCCAGCACCACTCCCACCACCACTCCCAGCACCTCTCCCACCACCACTCCCACCACCACTCGCAGCACCTCTCCCATGACCTCTCCCACCACCACTCTCACCACCACTCCCACCACCACTCCCAGATCCACTCTCACCACCACTCCCACCACCACTCCCAGAACCACTCTCACCACCACTCCCACCACCACTCCCACCACCACTCCCACGACCTCTCCCACCACCACTCCCAGCACCACATCCAGCACCACTCCCAGCACCAATGCAACCACCACTCCAACCTTCTCTCCCACTACAACTCCCAGCACCACTCCCACAACCTCTCCCACCACCACTCCCACCACCACTCCCACCACCACTGCAACCACCACTCCCACCACCACTCCCACCCCCACTCCCAGCACCACTCCCAGCACCACTCCGATGACCTTTCCCACCACCACTCCAACCACCACTCCCAGCACCACTCCCACGACCTCTCCCAGCACCACTCCCAGCACCACTCCCACGACCTCTCCCAACACCACTCCCAGCACCAATCCCAGCGTCACTCCCACCACCACTCCCAGCACCACTCTCACCACCAATCCCACCACCTCTCCCACGACCTCTCCCACCACCACTCCCAGCACCACTCCCAACACCACTCCCAGCACCACTCCCACCACCACTCCCACGACCTCTCCCACCACCACTCCCAGCACCACTCCCAGCACCACTCCCACCACCACTGCAACCACCACTCCGACCTTCTCTCCCACCACCACTCCCACGACCTCTCCCACCACCACTCCCACCACCTCTCCCACCACCTCTCCCAGCAGCACTGTCACCACCACTCCCACGACATCTCCCACCACCACTCCCACCACCACTCCCAGCACCTCTCCCACCACCACTCCCAGCACCAATCCCATGACCTCTCCCAGCACCACTCCCAGCCCCACTCTCACCACCACTCCCACCACCACTCACAGCACCACTCCCTGCACCACTCCCACCACCACTCCCACCACCACACCCACCACCACTCCCAGCGCAACTCCAACGACCTCTCCCACCACCACTCCCACCACCACTGCAACCACCACTCCCAGCACCACTCCCACCACCACTCCCAGCACCTCTCCCACCACCACTCCCACCACCACTCCAACCACCACTCCCACCACCACTCCCAGCACCTCTCCCACCACCACTCCCACCACCACTGCCAGCACTACTCCCAGCATCACTCCCACGACCTCTCCCACCACAACTCCCACCACCACTCCCACCACCACTCCCACGACCTCTCCCACCACCACTCCCAGCACCACTCCCAGCACCACTCCCACGACCTCTCCCTCCACCACTCCCAGCACCACTCCCAGCACCACTCCCACCACCACTGCAACCACCACTCCAACCTTCTCTCCCACCACCACTCCCACGACCTCTCCCAGCACCACTCCCAGCACCACTCCCACGACCTCTCCCAACTCCACTCCCAGCACCACTCCCAGCACCTCTCCCAGCACCACTCCCAGCACCACTCTCACCACCACTCCCACCACCACTCCCAGCACCACTCTCACCACCACTCCCACCACCACTCCCACCACCACTCCCACGACCTCTCCCACCACCACTCCCAGCACCACACCCAGCACCACTCCCAGCACCACTGCAACCACCACTGCAACCTTCTCTCCCACCATAACTCCCAGCACCACTCCCACAACCTCTCCCACCACCTCTCCCACCACCACTCCCACCACCACTCCCACCACCACTGCAACCACCACTCCCACCACCACTCCCACCCCCACTCCCAGCACCACTCCCAGCACCACTCCGATGACCTTTCCCACCACCACTCCAACCACCACTCCCAGCACCACTCCCAGAACCACTCCCACGACCTCTCCCAACACCACTCCCAGCACCACTCCCAGCACCACTCCCACCACTACTGCAACCACCACTCCAACCTTCTCTCCCACCACCACTCCCACCACCTCTCCCAGCACCACTCCCAGCACCACTCCCACGACCTCTCCCAGCACCACTCCCAGCACCACTCCCACCACCCCTCCCACGACCTCTCCCAACTCCACTCCCAGCACCACTGCAACTACAACTCCAACCTTCTCTCCCACCGCCTCTCCCACAACCTCTCCCAGCACCACTGTCACCACCACTCCCACGACATCTCCCACCACAACTCCCACCACCACTCCCACCACCACACCCACCACCACTCCCAGCACCTCTCCCACCACCATTCCCAGCACCACTCCCAGCACGTCTCCCACGACCTCTCCCACCACCACTCCCAGCACCACTCCCAGCATCACTCCCACCACCACTCCCAGCACCACTCTCACCACCACACCCACCACCACTCCCAGCACCTCTCCCACCACCATTCCCAGCACCACTCCCAGCACGTCTCCCACGACCTCTCCCACCACCACTCCCACCAGCACTCCTAGCACCAATCCCATGACCTCTCCCAGCACCACTCCCACCACCACTCCCAGCACCACTCCCAGCACCACTCTCACCACCACTCCCACCACCACTCCCACGACCTCTCCCACCACCACTCCCAGCACCACTGCAACCACCACTCCAACCTTCTCTCCCACCACCACTCCCACCACCACTCCCAGCGCCACTCCCAGCACCACTCCCACCACCACTCCCACCACCACTCCCACCACCACTCCCAGCGCCACTCCAACGACCTCTCCCACCACCACTCCCACCACCCCTCCCACGACCTCTCCCACCACCACTCCCAGCACCACTCCCAGCACCACTCCCACCACGTCTCTCACCAGCACTCCCACCACCACTCCCACGACCTCTCCCACCACCTCTCCCACCCACACTCCACTTGCTGCCGCCTCTCCTATCTTCTCTCTCAGCACCTCTTTCACCACGGCTTCCATCAGCACTTCCAGCTCAACTTCAACCACCAGTCTCACCACCACTGGAACCACCACTCCCACTATGTCACCGACATACACTCCCACCACCACTCCCACCACCACTCCCACCACCAATCCCACCACCACTCCCACCACCACTCCCACCACCAATCCCACCACCACTCCCACCACCACTTCCACCACCTCTCCCACCACCACTCCCACCACCACTCCCACCACCAATCCCACCACCACTCCCACCACCACTTCCACCACCTCTCCCACCACCACTCCCACCACCACTCCCACCACCACTCCCACCACCACTCCCACCACTTCTCCCACCACTACTCCCACCTCTAATCTCATCACCACTCCTAACATGACTTCAACCACTACTCCCACTACTACTCGTCCTACCACTCCCACCACCTCTACCTTCGGTATTCCCACCACCTCACCTACAGCCACTCCGAATTTCAGTCCCACCACTGCTCCAAGCACCATTCCCACCGCCACTCCCAACACCACTCCAACCTTCTCTTCCACCACCACTCCCACCATTTCTCCCACCTCTACCTCAACCAGCAATCCCTCTTCCACTCCCACCACCACTCCGACTACCACTCCAAGCAACACTCCAACCAACACTCTCACCACCACAGCCATAACAGCCTCCACCACTCCCAGCACCACTGCCACCACCACTGCCACCACCACTCCCTCCACCTCTCCCACCACCTCTCCCACCACCACTCCCAGCACCACTCCCACCACCACTCCCACCACCACTCCCAGCACCTCTCCCAGCACCACTGTCACCACCACTCCCACCACCACTCCCACCACCTCTCCCACCACCTCTCCCACCACCACTCCCACCACCACTCCCACCACCACTCCCACCACCACTCCCACCACCACTCCCAGCACCTCTCCCAGCACCACTGTCACCACCTCTCCCACCACCTCTCCCACCACCACTCCCACCACTTCTCCCACCACTACTCCCACCTCTAATCTCATCACCACTCCTAACATGACTTCAACCACTACTCCCACTACTACTCGTCCTACCACTCCCACCACCTCTACCTTCGGTATTCCCACCACCTCACCTACAGCCACTCCGAATTTCAGTCCCACCACTGCTCCAAGCACCATTCCCACCGCCACTCCCAACACCACTCCAACCTTCTCTTCCACCACCACTCCCACCATTTCTCCCACCTCTACCTCAACCAGCAATCCCTCTTCCACTCCCACCACCACTCCGACTACCACTCCAAGCAACACTCCAACCAACACTCTCACCACCACAGCCATAACAGCCTCCACCACTCCCAGCACCACTGCCACCACCACTGCCACCACCACTCCCACCACCTCTCCCACCACCTCTCCCACCACCACTCCCAGCACCACTCCCACCACCACTCCCACCACCACTCCCAGCACCTCTCCCAGCACCACTGTCACCACCACTCCCACCACCACTCCCACCACCTCTCCCACCACCTCTCCCACCACCACTCCCACCACCACTCCCACCACCACTCCCACCACCACTCCCACCACCACTCCCAGCACCTCTCCCAGCACCACTGTCACCACCTCTCCCACCACCTCTCCCACCACCACTCCCACCACCACTCCCACCACCACTCCCAGCACCTCTCCCAGCACCACTGTCACCACCACTCCCACCACCTCTCCCAGCACCACTCCCACCACCACTCCCACCACCACTCCCAGCACCTCTCCCACCACCACTCCCACCACCACTCCCACCACCACTCCCACCACCACTCCACCTGCTTCCGCCTCTCCTACCTCCTCTCCCAGCACCTCTTTCCCCACGGCTCCCATCAGCACTTCCAGCTCCAGCTACTCCACAACCAAGTCCACCACCTCCTCCAGTTCAACTGTTCCTGTCTCCACCATCAGCACAACAGTCGCTGCACCATGTGGTAAGTTGTACTTTGGTTCACAATTCCTGTGCATAAACTTTATTATTTAATTTTAGAGACGCATTAATATGCATTGATATCTGTTGCACCATAAAACTTCTGTCAAATTGCGAGTCAGCATGAAGGACGGTATTCAAGATGTCTTACAAATTTAATTGAGGTACATTTACACCTAAACTCCAAACTTGAATTGTTGCCTCAGTCTCACTTTGTCCTATTAGTAGTTGTATCTTTGACAGGCAGAAATCTTTTAAATTTACCTTTGTTTTGATATTCCAATAGTAATGTCTTTGAAAAGTACTTTGAAGGTGACAGTGGCGTTATGGGACTGATGTTAATTGAGATTTTTCCCAATTCAATGTTGCCCATTAATAGGAAAACTTTCCATCAGTACCTATCTTGCCTCTAATGAAACTGATCAAAGGGATTACTTTGGAGTCGGTTAAATTCACTGGTGGCAAACTACAGCAGGAAAAACCAGTTGAATTTCTTGTTTTTGTTGGCTGAGATGATTGGGCCTTTGTGATGTGGGAATGGACTGATGGGCAGCCGTTGGCACTCATGGTCCATTCCACTCACAGTATAGCCACTGAGCATGTGCATGGCAGAGAACAACTGGCAAACTGCAGTGCATGCTTCGGCAGTTTCCATATCGCCTCACATGTGCATTGCAGCATTGAGGTGTAGGTGTGGGTGCATGTGACCTCTTGCTGTGTCCCTGCCCACACCATTCATGCTAGGGGTCTTTCATAATGTCCTGTCCATATCTGGTTCCTCAGCCTTATTCCAGCCATTACTGACACACCTAGCACAATTTCAAAGAACAAGGTCGGCTAAGTTGTTGTCTAATTTTATCTATGCTTTAATTTATATACTTCTAAAGTTTAATTATTTTGACGACCCAAGTAAATTTCAACTGTGCTTGGATGATTTTGACTATCAGAAGGACTCAAAACAGTGAAACAGGCCTTTGAAAGCACAGGCTGAAATAACCATCAGGTCAGTCTGAGGATGGCAGAAGCTTGGTTGGCACTCATGGTCCATTCCACTCACGGTACAGCCACTGACCACCGTAGGTTGTGCAGAGCCATACCTTTGTGAAAGGATAGTGCAAAGACAAGGCTAACCTGGGGATTGAGCATGACGGGCAATCAGATCCAGATTGTGTCATGGGAAATGTCACCTCCACCAGAACTAACGTAGCAGACCATTTATCACTGGAGGATGTCACCTCCAGAAATACCCTGTCTCTCTTCGATGCTCAGGTGTGAGCCAAGGTCACATGCTCATCTCCTGGGATAGCTCCAGGGATGTAAACTGCCACTTGTTTGGTTGTAAGAAATAATTCTCCAGAAGTACAATGTCAGTCAGTCCTCTTCTAGCTCAGGAAAACATTGCTGAATGTATTCAGACTAATTGAAGAAGAATTGGTCAGAGTGATTACATCTTTCCATTGAAGGTAAGACCAGTGCACCACAGAGTGAGACCCATCAGCAATAGTTGGATGTGGTCACAACCTTTCTTCCAGAGTGAGTTGGCACTTTCAGGCAAAAAGGAGGAAGATTTGAAAGGACTGAAGAGGATTAGTGGGTTATCCCAATATTTGCTGATTATGCATTTCACCTTTTTCCTGAAAACCTTACTTGGCATGCAAAATAGGAGAATGTTTTTCACAGGCTTATGGTAAAACTAGTGCTATTGGATTTATGATATTTGAAACTTTCCCGATATGTTGTGATGTAACAGTAAGAAAGATAAACTTCAATTTCTATCGCACCTTACCACACATTCTGCAGTTCTTCATGAGCAATGAATTACCTTTAAGTGCCTTGTATGCACGCAGCAGTTATTCTGTGCAGAGTGAGGCTCCACCAATCGCAATGAGTCTCCCTTCAGAGGCAGAGGGAAATATCATTCTTGTGCAACATTAAAATGCTTTTGCCAGTTCCAATTAAACCCTGCAGCTACAGTTCTTGTATTAACAATAGGAAGTTCCTTCAGACATACATCTTCCTGTATAACATGTCTTTGAGACACAAAAGAAAACAAATCTTCCTTTAACCCTTCCTGTTTTCCTTCCTAATTTCGTTCCTTTCGAGCTACCTTTCTTCCTTCCTATCTTCTTTCTCTTCCTGGTTTTCCTCCCATCTTTTCTTCCTAGTCAGGCAGCATCTGGGCACTTCCTGGGCACTTGTCTCCACCACCACCTGACCTACTGAGTTAGAACATAGGACATAGAACAATACAGCACAGTACAGGCCCTTCAGCCCACAATGTTGTGCCAACATTTTATCCTGCTCTAAGATCTATCTAACCCTTCCCTCCCACATAGCCCCCTATTTTTCTATCATTCATGTGTCTGTCTAAGAGTCTTTTATATGTCCCTAATGTATCTGCCCCCACAACCTCTGCCAGCAGTGCATTCCACACACCCACCGTGTGAACAACTTACCCCTGACATCCCCCTTATACCCTCCTCCAATCACCTTAAAATTATGTCCCCTCGTGTGAGCCATTGTCGCACTGGGAAAAAGTCTCTGACTGTCCACTCGATCTGTGCCTCTTATCATCTTGTTCACCTCTATCAATTCACCTCTCATCCTCCTTCTCTCCAATGAGAAAAGCCCTAGCTCACTCAACCTATCCTCTAGCATTTCCTCCAGCACTTTGTGTGTGTTGCTCCAGGTTCCAGCATCTGCAGAACCTCTTGTGTCATCTTTTCTTCATTTCTCCCTCCCCTTCTTCCTTCCTTATTTCCTCTTTCCATCACTTTAATTGTAGATTTGCGATGCAACTTAACACCTATCAGCCCTGGTCATGCTACAGATGGTATGGAAAGCTTCTCCATTTCTCACCATTATGACTGGATATACCCTGAAACTCAACATATTTTTTATTAACAGCCCCATAATGATACTCTTCTCTTGCTCTTTCTCTCAGCAAGCATCTTGAAAGAGATGATAATATCTTTAAAAGAAAACTGTTTGGGCAATGATCAAGATGCAAGCTAATAAGTGTTGTTTTGCAGTACCATTGAAGTTCCTTCGTATTAATTTGATATCGGTGCAAAGTGAAGCAATTGCCATTACTTGGGATACTAACCAGGCACTCAAGCAGCCAGCTTTCAGTGTTACAATCTCTCTGGGAAGTGGTACCGTGAACAGTGTTCAAACTGAACAAGCAAAAGTAAACTTCAGCAATCTCCAGCCCGACGCTGAATATGAGATTGTTGTATCAACAAAGACCTGCGGTCAGCAACAGACAATCACAAAGAAGGTCAGAACAGGTATGTTCAATGTACTAATATCTCTGTCTCCTCTCGTAGCACAAATATGAACTGTGAAAAGGGATTCATTATTAGCTTGGGGGTGGTAATGGCCCTTCATTGTTTCTCTCTGACTTTCTGGTTGCTCTAACCATTAACTTTACTCCCTTCAGACTTCACCAAAGTCAAGATACAAGATATCTTTATTAGTCACATGTACATCGAAACACACAGTGAAATAAATCTTTTGTGTAGAGTGTTCTGGGGGCAGCCCGCAAGTGTCGCACGCTTCCGGTGGCAACATAGCGTGCCCACAACTTCCTAACCCGTACGCCTTTGGAATGTGGGAGGAAACCAGAGCACCCGGAGGAAACCCACGCAGACATGGGAAGAATGTACAAACTCCTTACAGACAGCGGCCGGAATTGAACCCAGGTTTCTGGCACTGTAATAGCATTACTCTAACTGCTACACTACCGTGCCTGCCCTCCATGGGAATGGATGTGTTGGTGCTCTGGTAGATGACACAAGCTTCGTAGATAGGTGGGGCCAGGATTTGAATAGGAGGAGATTCTCAGGACTGGGAACAAGAAGGTCAAAGACAGGAACTGCTGCGTGAATTGCCTGTGTGATAGTCCCAGTGTCAAACCCCAAACCACTTTTGCGTGCTGCGAATTCAGCTTTTTCTTAAACCCAATGGGAATCAAAAAATGGCTAGTAGGCAGAATGAAATCTGAGGTAACAGGTAGCCAATGATCTAAGGAGAATTGTCTTAGTCACCAAGTGCTTGCAAAGGAGGGCATTGTGGTTGGGGAAAGGAGGTGGGGTGTAGCCCAAGGAAGGGATTCATCCTGGCTTTCCTTTTGGGCTCTGGAGCAAACCTAAGTATCATTACATTTTTTTGCTTCCCTAATGTACTTACAGCCTAATTACCAGCCATTCAGGTACATAACTGTGTGATCTTAAGTTAAAATCACTTAAGGATCCGAATTGCATCACGAGGCCTCAAACAAATATTTTCATGAAGTCTCTGTCTGACCATAATTCTGAGGCTCCCAATGTTTCCATTTTAAAATGGTGCAGGGCTGAGAATTAAGTACTTCCCTATTGTTTTAACATCGTCAATGCACTTCCCACCCTCGAACCCTCCATCCCTGCCTCGCCGCTTCTCACTGGGTGTGGGAGGCTATTGTCCTGCTATTTTAAAGCTAAACAGTGGCAAATTTACATTTCAAGTTTAACTCAATAAGTATTTTTATTTCACTTTCCAAAGCTGCTGACGTGTTGGAAGTAATATCAAGAATTACAAATGTAGAGTTCACACCAGCTTTTAAGGATAAAAGCAGCCGGGAATACAAAGAATTTGTGAAGAATTTCACCACTGATGTAAGTTGTTCTTGTGAACGGAGGAAAAGTATCATAGGACAGATTGAACAAAACAAAAAGTAAACTGTAACTTGTAGATGCAAGAGACTGCAGAAGCTGGAATCTGGAGCAAAAACAAACTGCTGGAGGAACTCAGCAGGTCAGAGGAAGAGGGATGGTCGATGTTTCAAGTTCGGACTCTGCATCAGAGCTCACTCTAACTTGTTTTGGTTTTTGTAATTACAAGAACTCAAAAAGCTATTTCTCGTTCTTGTGAGATTTCAACATGAAAATAGCTGGCCGATGAGTGTCTCATTTTTTTAAAAATCCTTTCTGATACTTGGGTGTCATGGGAAAGGCCATTATTTCTTGCCTCAGCCAAGGGGAATTTGGGCGTGAACCTCCTTTGCAAACCTCTAGAATTCTTGTGGTGAACATCCTCCTATAGAGTTTTTGGGAAACAAGTTTTAGGATTTAGATCCAGTGTTGATAGAGGAATACTGATGTATGACTAGTATATGACTTGGAGGGGAAATTGGGGTTGGTGGCATTGTCATTGTAGAAGACGTGAATGTTTAGGATGATTGATGGAGAACAAAAGAAGCAGACTGCCTTGCCCTGGATAATGTGGTGCTTCTTGAATGTTGTTGCAGCTGCTCTGAGCCAAGCAAGTTGAGAATAGGTTATACCAAACAGCTACCTTCACAACATGGACTGTAGTTGTTCCATGAGGTAGTTTAGCACCATCTTCAAAAGAGATAGTAAAAAGGCATTCAGCAATGAACTTACCAGCAATGTCTACATCCTTGGAGATCTAAAACACAATTAATGAATATTCAAAAATAAAAGGGCCTGTTCCTGTGTTTTACTGTTCAATGGTCTATGTTCTTATGGGGGAATCCAGAACTAGGAGACATAAAGGGTCAGAATGAAGGATTGTCCATTTAAGGCAGAGATGTGAAGGAATTCCTTGTTGATTCTGTACTTCAGAGAGTTGTGGGGACTGAATTATTGAACTTATTCAAGGTAGAGATTGGCAGACTTTTAGTCTAAATGGGTAATCATAGATTAATGGGAAACAGGCAGCAAAATGGACATGAGTTCAAGACCAGAATGGCTACCATGTTAATAAATGTCAGACCAGGTTTGCTGGGCCGTCTGGTCAACTGTTTCTCTTACTTAAAAACAGAAAATGCTGGAAACACAAACAGCATCTGTGGAAAGAGAAATGTCAAAGACAGGCCATTCAATCTTTGATATAGAAGGCCAGGACTGCCCACATGATTCCAATGTTAATCTGGTTAATAGATTAATAAAGAAGATTAGAGAGAGAAAAGGATCAAAGGGACATGTTAAAACAGAGTTGTTGAAACTTGAAACTAAAAGAAGAATGCAGGAAAGTGGGCAGTCAGTGTCTGTGGAGAGGAAAAAGCTGAATTAATATTGCAGATGGATAACCTTACATTAGAACTGGCAACTGTTATAGACAGAAATAGCAAGTTACCTGAAATGATTGTATTCGATACTGAGGCCTGAAACTGCAACAAGTTCCTATTTCTAATGTTCTTATTCCTGTTTCTTTCTTTTCAGTTGAAGAAAGGATTTAGTGAAAATGCCAAGGCTTTAATCAATGCAAGAAAAATGAGAGTCATTGTCACCTCCATTGAGAAAGGGAGTGTGATTGTCAAGTTTGATGTTGTAACATCAAAAGAAGTGGCTATCAGTACATCAGACATCAGTGAAACAGTAATTAAATCTTTAAACAGCAGTCAAGAATTTACTGCAGACCTTCAAAACACAACTATCATTGGTAAGGAATTTCTCAACAACCAGCCCAACTGGTGAATTGAGAAAAAGGGTAGAAAACTGAGGAAAGGCTAAATACTAATGTTTCAGTTTTAACCAAACCCAATTTAATAAAAAATGCTCCTGATGTCCTTCCTAGAAAATTTGGATTTTTTTTTCACACTGATAAAACTCCATTCTGGAAACAAATGTCAACCATACACAATTTATATTTTCATTCATTCTGGTTTGAAAGCTTTTCAAATACCATATGGATCACTGACCAATCCTGTTTGTCTGTGGCATGTGATGGTCCATTGTGTGAGGCTGGTGGAAAAGGCCCGAGTGAAAACATGGTCAGGACTTGAACAACAAACAGAGGACGCATGTAATGAGGGGGAATTTTTTCCACAGGAAGAGTGGTCAGCATCAGGAATGTGCTGCCTGAGGAGGTGGTAGAGGCAAATACTCTTACAAGATTTAAGAAGCACTTAGCCAACCTTTGAATCACTAAGGCAGAGAAGGCTATGGATCTAATGTGGGTAAATGTGATTAGTGTGGCTGGGTGCAAAGTTCAGTGCAGACATTATGGGCAGAATTGCCTGGTTCTGTGCTACGTGACTCTGTGACATGAAGGAAAATGAAGATTCTTTGAAGAAATATCCATGGTAAAGCTTGAGTTCAATTTAATTGGTGCTTTATAGAGAGCAAAATGATGCAACTCAGTGAAGTTTTGTTCAAAGCTAGAAATACCTGATTTTGCCAAACATTGTTAAAAACTGAAAAATAAACCTCAAATTGAGCTAATAATAATGAAATGAAATATCCAAATTCTTAAAAATTCTGCTGGTAGCACAAATATTTAAAAAGGATAAAGGTGGGCAACAAAGTTAATTTGATACATAGGTGATTCAAAACGTGTCTTCAAAGACTGAGGAACAAGAGATGACGGATGAAATTCCTTGGCTTGAGAAGCTTGGCATACAGGATTAAGATAAGATTAGTGGGTGATTAGCCAAAAGGACTTGAATTCAACAGTTGATTTCATATTGAGGAGGGAGAGCAGAACAAATCTAACTAATAGTTAGTTTGGTGGCAAACACTAACGTGACATAGCATGTGCAAGCATATGTTCACACTATGGTTACAAACTATTTTTGAATGAGCCTTTAGCTGTCACCCTTTAAGAGCTCAGTGAGAAAAAATAAGCAATAGTGTTGAATTCTATAAACTGATTAACTTTACATGTTAATAGCTGCCATGTCAAGGAAAAGTCACTTGATCGAGTTAAAGTCATCTCATGAGCAGAGCATTTTATGAATTCCGACTTTCAACAATGCCTTCAAGGAAAGAACAGTGTAAAGAATGTAAAAATGCATTTATGATTTTGTAGGCATTAGAAATCGTTTGACAGATTGGAATCAGACCAGAAGTAGCCTTCCTCTGATCCACCTTGACTCTAACTCCAGAAAAGTACAATGCATTATTAACCATTTCTTGCATTACCTAGCCTTAAACCATTTCTGAATCTGATTCCTAGTTTAATAGCTATTTATACCATATTAAGAGAAGTTCTATGCCCCCTTTGAAAACTTGGTTTTGTGTCCTTATGGACTCCTATAACCAGAAGAGAGAGGAAACTTTCACAGATGTTTCAAAGCCCATGGCTAGAGGTGTCAGAACAATATTCCTTCTCAATGTGCCATAGAGCTACTGGTGTACAGTCCTTATCTGTGTGATCAGGAATCATACTGTATCACTAATTTCCCACTAGCCGCAGGTGAAACATAAGTGGGAATAAATTTGAAAATAGCGTTCTTCTATGTTGGATACATTTAGATTGAAACTACCTTCTACACAATCACAAATCTTCTGATTCTGGGTGGGAGTCCAAATTTCACACTTAATCCATTTTCTAACACTCCTCTGTTCTTGTCGTTACAGAAAGAGATAGTTGCCAGCCAGGGCTGAACGATTGTTCGGGTAATGGAACTTGTATCAGATTGAATGCCACCTACACCTGCCAGTGCAATGCTGGCTTCACAGATACAAGCCCCACCACTCCAGGACGAGTATGTGAAGGTAGGACTGCGCTCGAGTTTAACACCATTTTAGTACTGCGTGAAGGTGATTTTGCCCCAAGTGATCACTTTAAACTAATTCTCCTTTCAGATGTGGACGAGTGTCAGACAGGCAACAACTCATGCTCTGATTTTGCTCTCTGTACAAACAACCCAGGCAATTTCTCATGCAGCTGTTTCCAGGGAATTATAGACACCAATCCAGTGAACCCAGGAACACAGTGCAAAGGTAAAGAACTGAACTGTTTAACTCTGGAGTGAGGGGTGAAACAAGGACAGTGAAGGGTACATTAGTTCAAAATGTTTCTAAATGGTGCTTACAGGCTTCATGTGCTTAGCTTCTATCAAGTTGTCCACTAAGAACAGAAGGTGTATGAGTAGAAGTAGAGCAATTGGCCCCTTAGACGTTTAACCATTCAATAAGGTCAAGGCGGAAACAGTTGTAACTACTTTCCCCCTCTCTACATGCCCCCTTGACTCCCTTGTGGTTTAAATGTCTGTCAGTTTCTGCCTTGAATAGATTCATTCATTCTGCCTCCACATCTCTTTGGGCTGGACAATCCCAAAGATTCACAACCTTCTCAGGGAACTATGTACTTTTACCCCTCGGTCTCTCTGTTCTACAACACAGTCCAGGGCCCAAAATCCAACACCTCTCACTTGTGCAGGTTAAATTCTATCTGCCATACCTTGGCCCACTTTTCCAGTTCATCTAGATCTTGTTGTAACCTTAGATAATCTTCTTCACCACAACACCAATTTTAGTGTCATCCACAAACTTATTAAGCCAACTACATTCTCATTCAAATTGTTAATACGGATGAGAAATAACAGGGGACCAAGCACGGATCCTTATTGCACACCACTGGTCACAGGCATCCAATCTGAAAAATAATCCTCCACTACCACTCTCCGACTCCTACCACCAAGCCAACTTTGTATCCACGTGGCTAGCTCACCCTTGTTATCCAACCTTTTGGACCAGCCTACAATGCAGGCCCATGTCAAAGGGTTTGCTAAAGTCCATCCATGTAGACACCGTCTACAACCCTGCCTTCATCAACCCTTTTACTCACATCTTCAAAAAACTCAATCAAATTTCCCATGCACAAAGCCGTGCAGATTATCTCGAATCAGTCCTTGCCTTTCCAAATGCAGGTCGGTCCTGTCTCTCAGAATCAGAATCAGGTTCATTATCACTGACATATGAAATGAAATTTGTTACCAAAAAATAAATAAAATAGTGAAAAAGAGGAATAACAAGGTAGAGTTCATGGGTTCATGGACCGTTCAGAAATCGGATGGCAGAGGGGAAGAAGCTGTTCCTGAAACGTTGAGTGTGGGTCTTCACACACCTGTACCTCCTCCCCAATGGTACTAATGAGAAGAGGGTATGACCCGGATGGTGAGTGTCGTTAGTGATGGATGCTGCCTTCTTGAGGCACTGCCTCTTGAAGTTGTCCTCGATGGTGGGGAGGGTTGTGCCCGTGATGGAGCTGGCTGAGCCTACAACCCTCTGCAGCCTCTTTTGATCCTGCACATTGGAGCCTCCATACAAGGAGATGATGCTACCAATCAAGATGCTCTCCACTGCACATCTATAGAAATTCCTTCGAGTAACTTTCCCACTACTGATGTTAGGTTCACTAGACTGTAGTTCCCTTGCTTGTCCTTGCAATCCTTCATCAATGAAGCCACCCTCCAGTCTTCGGGTCGCTCACCCACAGCTAATGAAGATGCAAATACCTCTGTCAGGGTTTCAGTAATTTCTTCTCTGGATTCCCACAACGTCCTAGGATTTACTGGGGATTTATTCACTTTTCTTTAAGACCACCAGTGCCTAGTCTTTCATAATGTGGAAATGTTTGAAGACATCACTATTCTTTTCCCTGAACTCCCTAGCTTTCATGACCTTCTCCATACAGACGAGAAATAATTCATGTAAGAGGAACTGGTCAGTTCTCTGTGAAAAGGTAATGGAAGCAAATTCTATAATAACTTTCTAAAAGGAACCAATGGAAGTCATGTATGTAGCTGTGGGGAAAGACTGAGGAATGAGACTAAATAGATTGTCCCTTTCAAAAAGCTGAAATAGGCTCAGCAAGTAGATTTACCTCCTTCTGTACAGTTAAAGCTGTACTTTCATGATTCTTACTAATGTCTTAGTCAGGGCTTTTAGCCATTGGGCTATAAAAAGATACAAGCATTACGTCTAAATCATGGATATATATTTCATTGACATCAAAAACATCAATGCTCAAAATTAACTGAATTATTCTATCTTTATCTAACAGATCCCAATATATGTTTCCAAAGTCAGCAAAAATTATGTGATTTGTCAAGATGTTTAATGATGCCAATCCATGAATGCAACAGTAAGTGTCTTTAAATGGTCTTTATCTAGAACCTTTACTATAGTTATAGAATAGTTCCAGGGTCAGTATAAATGCTATAAATATATTAATAATAATGCAAAACTACACTGGTATAACAGCATGAGAGTAACTTATTCCCTTTTGGCACAGCAGACTCCAGCCTGCCCATTACTTGAATATTGTTCTTGTGCCTACTGTCCTTAGTTTTATTTTAATTCCCTTTTAAGGATTCTGAGCATCAGTGACAAGGCTGGTACTTATTGCTCACAGCAAACTCCCTTTCAGCCACCTTCTTGAACAGCTCCAGTCCTTCTGGTGAAGCTACTGTTACAGTGCTGTTGGATAGAGAGTTCAGGGATTAGACCCGGCATTGATGAAGGGCAGGTAACATATTTCCAAGTGAGGATGGTACACGACTTGAAGAGGAACCTGCAGGTGCTTGTGACCCCATGCACTTGCTGCCCTTGTACTTCTTAGTGCTAAAGCTCATGGGTTTGGGAGATTCTGTCAGAGAAGCCCAGGGAAGTAACTATGATGTATTTTGTAGGTGGTATTAAGCCCCTGTCATTGTGCACTGGCATGGGGGGAACGAATGCTTGGGGTGAATGTTGGGGTACTATCCCATCCTGGATTGTATTAAGCCTCTTGAAAGTTTTTGGAGATGCACTTATTCAAGAAAATGGGGAATATTCTGATGTGGATTTGACTAGTGCCTTGTAGATAGAGGTAAAAATTTGATAGTTCAGGAAGTGAGTCAGTTGCTGCAGGATACCAAGCTTCTGACCTATTCTTGAAGCCAGAGTATTTATGTAGTTGGTCCAACTGAGCTTCTGGTCAATGGGAAACACTGGTAGGCAAATGGGAGGCATCTCTGCAATTCTAGTGCCATTAACTGTCCAGGTAGGTGGTTAGATTCTCTCCATCAGTTTCCCTCCATACAGTGCGGAGAGGTGAGAAGCTGGTTTCTGTGCTACAGTACTAAAGTAACTCAATTCTGCAACTTTAGAATGGGCTTTAAATTGCTCCTAAATGCCCTGATCCAGTTTTAATTGTTTCACTTGGAGACTGCATGTCATGTGTTAATGTAATGTTGAAGAGACCTACTCTTAATGATTGGTAAAACTTGGCTGTTATTGTTCCCACAGCCCGCAAAACATTCTGGATACAGGCAAAACTGAGATCCAGAGAATTCAGCAGTGCATTAAAAAATCCCAGCAGTGAAGCCTACAGGAGTTTATCAGCTGAAATTAGAAATGCAGTAAGTGATAAGTAAAGCTCCTTCCTGGAAATTGAAATCCTGGGGAAGAAGAGGTGGTGACTCCAAGCATGAGAGCCATTCCCAAGAGGCAGGCTGGCATTTAAATTGCGTTAGTAAAATTGGAAGACATTAAGCCAACTGCTTTACTGGTTTTGCTATGGACAGTTCCATTTCCCGGGCCTTGGGTACAATGCAGAAAGGATGGGATGAGTGCTTGATGTCTTTCTGGGGGAGCAGGAGTGCTTCCACTGGCCTCTCAGTCTTCCAGACCATCAGAGGCTCCCCCTGAAAACCTCAGATCCTACCCTACCCAAGAGTCAAGGTCAAAATTCGACTCTCAAAGGTCAGGGATCAAGACCCACAGCTCCCAGGGTTAAGCATTGCAGTCAATTTCTCCCAAGGTCAGGAATTAAAACCTATCCATTCACGGGTTCATAATTATTAGAACAAAACTAATACCTCCTTTTTCATTTCAGGTCGTACAAACTGTGCAAAGTAAACTTAGAGACAACACTTTTAATATCACCATCATTGGCTTTCAAAATGGAAGTGTGTTGGTCAATTTGCTTGCATTCGTGAGTAACAACTCAAATGTCACTGCTGTCAACCTGCAAGGTGTTATTGGTGATGCCTTCAAAGCCGTTGATAACCAAAGCTCTGTCACTCTAACAGGTAGGCTGATATCAAGGATATCATGGCTTGCATGACCTTGGAATAATCATGTTTCCTGACAGGCAATGAAAAACCTGAAGCTTTGTTACTGCTGGAATATTGAGGGACTCATTTGCACATCACATGATCTCATGTTAAAACAATAGTTACAGTGTCAGTTCTTGAGGGATAAATATTGGCCAAGATACTGGGAAGAACTCCTTTGCTCTCCCTGAATGGAATTTTATGTCCATCCCAGAACATAGACAGAACTTTGATTAAATATAGGAACTGGAAGACACCAGCTCGAACGTATCACTTAGCATTGCACTTAATTGTCAACTTGGAATGAATGTACAAGACCAGAATCTTCAACCCACATATTCAGATGCAAAAGTACAAGCCATGGGGCCAAGAGAGATCCATTATACTTTTGGTTTACTTCAGTCTGAGCTATAGGTCAGCAGGGAGAATGTGCCTCTAATTCAGAGGGTTTACGTTCTGCTGAGATACAAAATTCTAAGATGGCACTCCTGTGCAGCTCTGCTGGAAGTGCCACCTTTCAGATGAACCATCAAATAAGGCCCCGTTTTCTTCAGGTGAATGTAAAGTAGCCCTACTTTGCGTGATGTCAAGGTGATACCAGTATTGTCTTGGTCAATAAGCATCCTTCAGGCACCAGATTACCTGGTCATTATCAAGTTGTTGTTTGAGGGAGTTGCAAAGTGCAAGTTGGCTGCCAGGGTTCCAGGATTACAGCAGCAAAAACTCTTCAAGTTGTTCTTTGACTACAACATTGAGAGGTTATGATAAAGACATTGGCATAAAACAGCAAAATTGGAAGTGTAGTTAATGATAAGGGAGCAAAGCAACAAGGAGACGAGAGAGAATCAGTGGAAATAAGTGGAGGGATGGCACAGATAAGAACATTCTGTAAGCTAGCGTAGACTTGTTGGGCTGAATCCCTTCCTCTACAACATGAGCAAAATATGGAAACTATGAGATATGAATGGATTGCCAAAGAGGTGTCAACTCTGAGGTAATGCAATTGAGGAGAGCAAACAAGGAAAACAATGCAAAATTAATTGTTGCTTGCTGCATGGCTTAGAAGGACATGGGGAATGTGGGATAATGAGGTGAGTGGCCGGTGGAAGCAGGTACTCTTGAAACACTTAAGAGGAATTTGGACAAACATCTTGAATCACCAAGACATGGACAAAGTACTGGTAAATGGGGATAGTTTAGCTAGGGGCTTGAAAGTCGCCATAGGCATTGTTGGTGGGAGGGCTTGCTTCCGTGCGGTGTGACCCTATGACTTGTCTAAATTGCTCTGAAACCTCTTTGCATCCTCCTCACAATTCAGAACCCTAGCCAACATTGTGTCATGAACAAACTTTAGGGATGTGATATTTGGTTTCCTCATCCAAATCATTGAGGTATGTTGTGAATATCTGGGGCCTGCAGCACCCCACTGTTCACCACCTGCCAGGCTGAGGAAGTCCCATTTAGTCCTGTTCTTTGTTTCCTGTCAACCAATTTTCAATCCATTCCAGTATATTGTCTCCAATCCCTTCTGGTTTAATCTTACACATTAACTTCTTATGTGGGACTTGTCAGAGACCTTCTGAAATTCCAAATACGTCTCATCCACTGGTTCTTCTTATCAATTCCATCAATTGCATCTTCAAGAAAACTCTAGTGGGTTGATGACATCCCTTTCATAAATCTATAATTCAGGGGAGGAATGTGCCATCCTATGTGTATGTCCAGGCTCAACTCAAGTGGTTAATGCTTAAAATGTCCTCTGAAATGGCCAAGCAAGTCACTTACCTTCTCAAAGGTCATTAGGAGTGGACAATAAATGTTCACCCTGCCAGTGAAGCCCAAATCATGAAAAAAATTATTTGACTACATGTCTGAAGATCACTGAAGTTAGCAGATCAGGTAAATAAAGTGCTTACGAAGGTAAAGTCATTTAATACAAGAACAGGATGAGTTGTACTTTTTTCACATATGGGTCAGACTGTTTAAAAGTGGTAAATTTCCTTCTTTCAAGGGTATCAATGAATTGTTTGGGTTTTAAAACATGAGAATCCTATGTACAATTTTGGTCACCACATTATAAGACAGAAGTGATGTTCTAAAAAAGATTTGGCTTGGGCTGGAAAATTGTAATTAGGAGGAGGGTCTGGCTCGGCAAAGAGTGTACTCTTTGAATAAAAAAGCTTGAGGAGAAATTAAATTGTTGCATATAAAATTATAAGCAGCCAAAACAGGATGAACAGGAATGAACCACTTTCCATTTCAGACAGGTAAAAAAATAGATATAAGCTAATTGGTAGAGAGATTAAGCAAAGTTGAGGAAAAATCTATTCACCCAAGGAAAGGCGAGTATCTGAAACTCACTGCTTGTAAGGAAGGTGGGGACAAATCCCTGAGCATCCTTCTGGGTTGTTTCATGTGACTCTGACCTGACACTTGCTCTAGTGAGAGGCACTCGTGCAATTTCGCATCAAATGCACAGCAGGTGAGTTCTTTTCTGGTGCAATGCTCCTTCTGGAACTCCTCTGAGGTCAGCCCCACATTTAAATTCTATCCTTTGGGCCCAGGGAGTTTTGTGCTACTGAGCATTTTAATATTCAGCCTCTGATCCTTGTCTGAACCATGGTTTGTGTGAGAGGCTGGCGCAGGAGTGGGGAGGAAGCCACAGTGGGCACCCACTCCCATAGAGTCCTCTCCAATCAGGTCACTGTATTGGGGCAGGGCATTTCCTGCACCTCCTGTCTACAAATGAACAAAAATTGATTGAACTAGTCTCAGGTTAAAGTCGTAGATCCATCTCAGGACCAGATGTGTAGGATGGGCCACCTGAAGTTTAAACCCTTCTGACTTATATATGTTAGAACATTAGAACATAGAAACACTACAGCACAGTACAGGCCCTTTGGCCCACAATGTTGTGCCAACATTTTATCTTGCTCTAATATCTATCTAACCCTTCCCTCCCATTTCTCTGTCATTCATGTGGCTATCTAAGAGTCTCTTAAACGTCCCTAATGTATCTACCCCCACAACCTCTGCCGGCAGTGCATTCCACGCACCTACCACACTCTGTGTAAAAAAATAACCTGTGACATCCCCCTTATACATTCCTCCAATCACCTTAAAATTATGCCTCCTCGTGTTAGCCATTTTCTCCCTGGGAAAAAGTCTCTGACTGTCATTCAAGCTGTCATTCAAACACTAGACGTCTGGTAAAATAAATTCACCACCTTATCTTGTTCCAGGTTCAACACAAGTGCCAACTGTTTCCTCAACCCAGTTACACAGTGTTCCCACGGAGCAGATCCAACCAGAGAACAGTGGATTCAGAGTGGCTTCCATCGTGTTGGGAGTTCTCCTTGGTTTGGCTCTACTGATTATCCTGGCAATAGCAGTAGCAGTGATCTATGAAAAGAAGCATTCAGGAACATATTATTTAAGTTCAGTGGAGTCACCCCAAACTTTACAGCTCACTGATTTATAGCTTGACATAAAGACACAACATTAACTAGTCATTAAAACTGTTCTTTAAAAATGTGAAATTTACATTTTCATCAGAAAAGAAGTGCTGTGAAGAAACATATGTCAGAGGTACACATAAAAAAAAAACAGAAATAAAATTTTTGGCCTCTAGAACCTGTTTCCTGATTCAATAAAATCAGTGCTGAACTTCTACCTCAATCCCACTTCCTAATACCATTCCTTAGTCCATTAGGATACAGAAAACTATGGATATGGTCTTGAATGTACCCAAAGTCTGCAGGCCCACAACCCTCTGTAGAGAATTCCAGACTGTCACATCCCCTCTGGAGAAATTTCTCGTCATCTCTTCCCTAAATGGTCAATCAGTTATTTTTAGTTTTGTGCTTTCTTATTCACTGTTTGTTCTGTAAACGAGAAGCTATATTGAGCAATATATATTATTGAATAAACAATAACAAGCAATTCCAAATTGGTTGCTTAAGGGAAGTATAAGTCAGGACTAATGGGTCTATAACTTCTAATGTTCATCCCATTAAAGTTACTGCGTTGAATCCCAGTCCCCATTAGCTCAACGTAATATCCACAAGGACAATACCCAATGATTTGATTCTCTGCACACCTCCCCCCACCCATACAAATGATTTCCATTAACTTTTGAAGCCATGCATTTAAAAAAAACTGAGTGGACTTGTGCAAGAGGATACAGGAGGGATGAGGTCTCACTTCTACATTTCAACTTTCGTATGAAAGCACAGATTTCCAATACTTGATCAGTGCTGAGATACAGCAACACTTGCTGCTCTTGTCACTTCAAGGCAAACACACGCAACAGGTAGCTGGGTGACAAAAGTGAATGACATTTATCTTCCACCTTGTTGGAAGTCTTTCATGTAAATTTAGTTGGGAGTATATTCACACTGAGCAAAGGAAGGATGCACAGCAGGTGAGGTCTTTTCCAGTGCAAAGGTATCCCTAAAATACTATATATACAGGAAATACAAACAGGACATTGCATTCTTTATATTTATAGTGTCATCCGGTCTATAGATTCAATCAAAGCATTTGTGGTGTCATCAAGTCGATGCATTCTATGTACAAATGTCACACATGTGGCCTCTCTGAAAAATACACCATTCAAGTCTTTGAGAGGGTCTTACACTGGACCCAGCCCCACAGTGTCTAGGACATGAGACTGCAATCCTTCCCCACTAAACCTTTGATTTGGCTGCGCCAACCTTCACTGCATCCTTTGGGACATTCTCCTGCAGCCTGGAAAGCGCCAATCGGCAGCATTCACTTTGGACATCTCAATGAACTGGAAGGCCAACAGGTTTTGGGCAGACCAAAGGGTGTCTTTCACCAAGCTGATGATCTTCCAGTACATGTTTGTCAATGTATGTGTCTCTGGAAACAGTCCATAGATCAGGGAGCTCTCTGTTATGCAGCTGCTTAGGATGAACCTCGACAAGTTACCTTGCATCCTTTTCCAGACCCTATTTGCAAACACACAGTCCACAATAGGGTGGGTAATTTTCTCATCCTCATTGCAGCCATCTTGAGGGCAGCATGCATTGAGAATGAGACTCCAGCTGTGCAAGAAGGATCTGACAGGGAGGCCCAAAATACATACAATAACTTGACCTTAAAGTTAAAAATGAAGGAATTGGCCAAAATCAACACAATTCAACTTGCACTTATACAGCAGGCCAATTTTATTTTGGGTTTGAATACTGGTAGGATTCCAGAACACCAACTGCAATGTGAAATGTTGATGTCTGATGGGTCCTGGTTCTTGAGTCTCTTGACATTTGAGATCTGCTCCCATTGTCTGCATGTAATTCAATAGAACTACTTGTCCACACCCAAAATATTAAAGTAAATTATGTAATTGTAATTCTAAAAATTACATTCAGTTGTCTGCTGTTCTTAAGGAGTATTTAAACTCAATGTACTTTGAGCTCAGGGATATTCTTCCAGAATGCCTGCTTGTTGTTCTGAATAAAGACCTTTAACATCTACAACTCTGGTCTCTGTGTGGTTCATTCCCAGTCACAACAAGTTTGACCCACATTTGGATGAAGCAGGTATGGAGGCTGGCTGTTGGGTGATGCTGAGCAGTTAGTTACAAAATGAGTCTGTATTTGATCATGCTTTCAAGGCAACTGATCTTGTATGTATTTCCCTCCAAATACTCGATCCTTTTTGAGAATTAGGAAAATGGATTAAGGCGCTCACCAAAAGAAGATGTTATTTTATTTATTTGTTCACATGATGTGGACGTCAGTGGAAATGCTGGCATTTATTGTCCATTCATAGTTACTTCTAAGAGGGTCAAACAGACCATTGGTGTAGACTCACACGTAGGCTAACCTGGATAGGGACAGTAGATTTACTTTGCTGAAACACATTATTGAACCAAATGGGATTTACAACAACCCACTGATTTCATGGTGACTGTTGCTGAAGATACTTAAATTCCATACTTATTTAATTACTTGAACTTAAATCCCCATGGGAGGGATTTAACTCCTGACTCTGGATCATTGGTCCAAGACTCCGAGTGCCAGTCCAGTAACTTAACCACTTAAGTATAATGGCACCATATTCCTAACTTGTAAACTGGTAAATTGGTTTATTATTGTCACATGTACCAAGGCAGAGTGAAAAACTTCATTATGTATAGCTCATTGGCATTTAATCCATGTAGGTATTAAGGAGTGGTGTTGGAAAGAGAGGCAAATTTTCACTTACAGCTGCAATAGCTCAGTCTGCTAATTCCCTTAATACTGTGCCAGATTGTCCTCGATACAAGCTACAAATTGCACTCACCTCCTGCAAGATCTTCATGGACACATTCACATTTTGTGGTCACGTGGATCCCAATATCATTAGCCCTCATAACCCCTTTCAAAAGATGAAGTGGGCTACTAGCAATGTTGGATAACACAAATTGAGGTCCTGCTCCGAGATTGCATTGATTCTCTTCTGAAAGGTCACACTCTCTCCCTGTCTCAGAAAGACTCTGATGTTCAGAGGCATTTGGAAGCAGTGGAAATGCACCTAAAGTTTCTCAATGAGTAGCACAATGACATAGCTGGTAGAGCTACTGACTCACAATGCCAGAGACTGGGTTCAGTCCAGCATAATGTTGGTTTTCATCCAACAGATTAATAGATATGTGTATCCAGAATAGTAGTTACATTGCAACACATATTGTCTTGAAAATTCCAAAAATACTAGTCACAGGGAAGTGAGTAATGATATCCAGAGAAAAAAGACCCAATAGAAAACATTATGTCCCCACTTACCTCCCCTCCAACTACCACTGACTTGTTTTGGGCAATTTATCTGACTATAACTTCCCAACAGCCCAATCTTTATTTGCCTGGAGGACTTTCAGTGTATCTGGCAATTAAATCTAGACAGACTTCCTGCTGAAATTCCCAGGTAGGGATTCAAAAAATCAATAATCTTGTTTCAGGCAGTTCCCTGTCAATGGACTGGCCCATGATAATATCTGTTCTTTTGGCAATCATTCCTCTTCATGTCCCATATCAGCACCTATTTATAGTCAAAAACAATGCACAGAAACAATGCCGAATATCTGAAGATTTCCCTACGTCAGAAATTGAGATATTAATAGTTCACCAAACAGAAAACAGTGATGTATCTTCTTCAAAGAACACTCCAGGAATGTATTTGTGTGTTTCACAATTAGAAGTGCACTGAGGAATGGCATTGTTTAGCTTTAACCACAAACATCTACCTTCTACTTGGTAACAATCTCCACATAATGAAAATGTAAATGTTGCAGTTGTAGGGACCTAGCAACAAGCTGGTGCAATAGCAGTTAAAGGCTTAATGACATCACTTGGACGTCATTGATTATTGGTTGGATAAGGATGATTCTTGCTGATCATGATAAGGCGGCCAGTCTAAAACTTTACAATACAGATCTTAGAGTTACAGAGTCTCAGCATGGAAACAGGACCTTTGGCCCACAATTTCTGCACTGACCATCAACCGCCCATTTTGCACTCACTCTCGATAAATTCCATTTTTTTTATTCCCCTACTTTCTCATTTACTCCCCCCAGATTCCACCACTCTGATACACAACGGGGACAAGCTACAGTGGCCAATTAAACTACCCACCTGCATGTCTTTGGGAACTGGAAGGAAACTGGAGCACTCAGAGAAAACTTGTGCAGTCACAGGGAGAATGTGAAAACTACACAGACAGCATTGGAGCTCAGGATTGAACCTGGGTCTCTGGCACTGTAAGGCAGTGGCTCTGTCAGCTGCACCACTGTGCTACCCACAGTCTTCTTGAGCTTTGCAAATTTTGGACAGAAACTTGGTTCTCACACTGATTGTGCTTTATCTAGCCACATAGCAACATGCCACTGACTCACAGCGCCAGAGATTGAATTCAGTTCTGACCTTGATTAATTGTTGACTGTAAATAGCCCCTAGAGTGTAAGTGAGTGGGAGAATCTGTTGATTAGAATGTGTGGATAAAAAAAAGATTTAATGTAGGGTTATGGTAAATGGGTGGTTGATGGTTGGTGTGGACAGGTCAAAGGGCCTGTTTTTGTGCTGCATCTCTCTATGAATATTTAAAAATATTCAATCATAATTAATTTATTTGAACTTACATCAACAACTGGAAGCATTACAATTCATTCAAATAAAGGTAAAAAAAAATGAACAGCCTTGCCTCACTTGCCTTTTTACTGAAGGTCACTGGGCCCATTCAGTGTTCCACATCGGATGTGTTACACCAGTAATGGTAAAGCTCACCAGTCCCTCAGCTCAGTGAGGTAAAGTATCGTCGCTGGGCTTGGCACTGAGTCCAGGGGCAGAGTGAAGGGTCAGGTGACCTCCAGCGCATTCCTTCCTTCCATAATGCACTGCATGGGCGGGACAGCCCATGACAAATTGACATGCACACAGAGGCCCACTGACATTTCCCTATGGAACTGCTGGCTAACCACCAGTGCAATCCGGCAATGAATTATTCTGTTTTAGAGTCAAGTCAAGTCGAGCTTATTGTCAAGTCGAGTCAAGTTGAGTTTATTGCCATGTGCACAAGAAATATATGCACAGGTGCAATGAAAAACTTTCTTGCAGCAGCATCACAGGCATATAGCATTAGAGACACAACATTCAGAAAAAAACATAAATTAAACATAAATTATACAAGAATTGTACAAGAACAAAATTAGACCCCAGAAAATAAACAAAATTCATTGCATGCAAAGAGGTCAAAGTTATCATAGTGTTACTATACTGAGGTAATGATTAGGGTTGTGCCGGTTGGTTCAAGAACCGAATGGTAGAAGGGAAGTAGCCGTTCTTGAATCTGGTGGTGTGGGACTTCAGGCTTCTGTACCTCCCGCCCAATGGTAGCTGCGAGAAGATGGCATGGCCCAGATGGTGGGGATCTTTGATGATGGATGATGCTTTTTTGAGGCAGCGCTTCATGTAGATACTTTCGATGGTGGGGAGGGATGTGCCCATGATGTATTGGGCTGAGTCCACTACTCTCTGCAGCTTCTTACATTTCTTACATTCGAATTGCCATACCAGACCATGATGCAACCAGACAGGATACTTTTAACAGTACATCTATACAAGTTTGTTAAGTGTGTTTAGTGACATGCTGAATATAAGAAAGTAGCAAAGCGGGCGCGCCTTCCTTGTGATTGCATCAATGCTGCTGGGCCCAAGACAGATCATCCAATATGTTAACACTCCTCTCCACCACCAATCCGCCAATATAGACTGGTGCATGTTTGCCCTCCTTCCTCTTCCTGAAGTCAGTGATCATTTCTTTAGTTTTACTGACGGTGAGCAAGAGGTTGTTGTTGTTGTGGCACCACTCAACCAGGTGTCCTATCTCGCTCCCGTATGCTGATCAGTCAGGCCCTTTGGCCCAACTTGTCCATGCTGACCAAGACGCCTATCTAAACTACTCCCATTTGCCTGTGTTTGGCCCATATCCCTCCAAACATTTCCTCTCCATGTACCTGTCTAAGTGTCTTTCAAATGTTGTTATGTACCTGCCTGTACTACTTCCTCTGGCAGCTCGTTCCATGTACCCTCCACTCTCTGTGTGAAAAACTTGTCCCTCAGGTCCCCTTTAAATCTTTCCCCTCTCACCTTTAACCTGTGCTCTCTAGATTTAGACTCCTCTACCCTGGGAAAAAGACTGTCCGTTCACTTTATCTATGCTCCTCATGATTTTATACACTTCTGTAAGGTCACCTCTCAGGATCCTACGCTCAGGGAACAAAGTCCTAGCCTGCCCAATCTCTCCCTATATCTAAGGCTCTCGAGTCCTGGCAACATTTTTGTAAATTTTCTTTGCACTATTTCCAGCTTAATGACATCTTTCCTCTAACAGGGTAACCAAAACGGTATACAATATTCCAGGTGCAGCCTCACCAATGTCCTGTAGAACTGCAACATAGCATTGCGACTCCTATACTCAATGCCCTGACTGATGAAGGCCAACGTGCCAAACCACCACCCTATCTATGTGTGAGACCACTTTCAGGGAGAGTAAAGTTTTCTTCAATTAAAATCAGAGCCCGTCACTATATTTCTTTCAAAATATGAATGCCATTACAAGGTGATAAAACTACCAGCACGATGACATATTTCATCCAATAAGTTATGAAATATGTGTACCTAGATGAGCAGTTACATTGCAACACATAAAGTGTTGTAAATTCCAGAAATACTAGTTCCGAGGAAGGGAACAATTATATCTGCAGGCAATAGGCCCAACAGAAAACATTGTCTCCCCGTTCTCCTTATCCCTAACTTCCATTAACCTCTTTTGGGCAACTTCTCTGATTATAATCTTCTGGCAGCTCAACCTTTACTTGCCCAGAGAAATTTCAGTGAACCTGGTAATTAAACCTGGCAGACTTCCTGCTGAAATTCCCAGCTGGGAAGTCATGCAGCCAGTCTCTGGCTTTGGAGGGATAATCAACAATGTTGTTTCTGGCAGCTTCCCATCAATGGACACATTCATTGCCAGATCTCTGTTCTTTTGTTAACCATTCCCTTTCATGTCCCATGACAACACCAGTTGAAAGTCATAGAGGATGCACATCAACAATGACAAATATCGCAAGAAAATTGAGACATTGTTAGTTCCCTTAACAGAAAACAGAAAACAGAAAACTGTGATGCAGCTTCATCAGAAAACACTCCAGGAGTGTACTAACTTGTTTCACAATCAGACCAGTGATGAAGTCGGCATTGTTTAGCTTTAACAACAAGCTAGACAATGCCAACCTTCCATATATAACAACCTTTCACTTATAACAATCGCTACAAAATGAGAATGTAGAGGTTGCAATAGTAGAGATTGAGCAATAAATTGGGTGAGCCAAGTGCGATGAGAAGTTAAAAGATCAATAATAGATATGAATGACATGTATCACTGGATAGATCAGGATGATACTTACTGAGCTGATAAGGCAGCCAATCTAAAGCGTCATTGTACAGATCTTAGAGTCATAGGATCATGCAGAGATACAGCATGGAAATAGGTCTGGCCCACTAAATCTGTACTGATCATTAACCACCCACTTACACTAATCCTGAATTAATCCCATTTTTTTATTCTCCCCACATTCTCATCAACTCATATAAACAGAAAACCTACAACACAATACAGGCCCTTTGGCCCACATGTTGTGCCGAACATGTCCCTACCTTAGAAATTACTAGGCTTACCCATAGCCCTCTATTTTTCTAAGCGCCATGAACCTATGCAAAAGTCTCTTAAGTGACCCTATCGTATCCGCCTCCACCACTGTTGGCTGCAGCCCATTCCACGCACTCACCACTCTCTGAGTAAAAAACTTACGCCTGACATCTCCTCTGTTCCTACTCCCCAGCACCTTAAACCTGTGTCCTCTTGTGGCCACCATTTCAGCCCTGCGAAAATGCCTCTGACTACACGATCAATGCCTCTTTTCATCTTATACACCTCTATCCCAGATTCAACCACTCATCTACACAGGACTGAAGTGCGAAAACACTTCTGCATGCAAAGAATAGGTAGAAATTTGGAACTTTCTTCTGCAAACACGACTGATGATAGGTGAATTAGTCATTTCAAATCTAAGATTCTTGTTGAACAAAAGTACTAAAGGAAGTGGGTACATGAAGTAGGTCATGGATTAACCATGATCTCACGGAATGTCAAGATACCCTTGAAGAGCTGAATGGCGTGCATCGTGTCTTATATTCAGAAGTAGTACCACAATGAGACAGAAACAATTACATATTCCCTGCAGATACTTATAATATTCTCAACGTGATTGCAGAATCCAATTTCCTGTAACTTTCTGCACGAAATGAAAAGTGAAAAATTAACTAAAAGCAACAAAGTTCACCTCTTCTCCAGAAGATTATTAGGTTCCCTCCATAGAAACATTAACTGCAACAGCTAAAGTCACAGGCAATACATGCTAGTTCATAGTGTCATGAGTAATGAGGATATGTTGCACAACTGTAGAGGAGAAGTTTCTGCTGGAAACACTAGTTCCATTTAGGCTTGAAGTGATAGTGTAGCAGAATGGTAGAAATCATTCAACAACTGTGGCTACTTGCAACAGCCATCTTAAATCTCTCTCGTCATCTGTTGATAAATCTACACACCCAGCCTTGAAAATAGTCAGTGACATAGCTCCTTAACTCTCTGGGATAGAGAATAACATAGAACATTACAGCATAGTACAGGCCCTTTGGCCCACAATGTTGTGCCGACATCTTATCCTGCTCTAATATCTATCTAACCCTTCCCTCCCACATAGCCCTCCATTTCTCTATCATTCATGTGAACATAACAGAGACTCATAATCCTCTGCATAAAGATATCTCTCCTCATCCCTGTACTGAAAGGTCAACACAATATTCTGAGAGTAGTCTCCCTGGTTCAAGATGCTTCAAGTAGGAGAAACTTTCTCTCAGCATCCATCCTGTTAATCTCCCTCAGAGTGCTGTACATCAAAAATGAAACCGCTACTTTCTGAAATGGAATTGCTTAGTTCCCATTTTGGACACCAGCAGACATTCTGTCCTAAGGAACTGATGATAAGTTGGCCAGCACTCAGCCGAGTGGGGCCCACTGCCTGTTCTAGTACTAGATTCCACTTTGCCTCTAATTTAGCTGGTTGGTATCTGTAAGGCCAAACTCACGGCCTAACAGCAGCCTAGATTTGTGGCGTTGTGACTGTGACTAAGTCACTGGAGAAACTGGTAGTTATGAAGGTGTTTATTCATCCCAACAAACGGACGTTCCCTTGGAGACCCTCTCAGCAGAATCTTCTCAAACTCAAAATATATCTGGTTTTTATACTCTTAAGAACAGTGGCAACATCAGGTGATTCAATAGAATTTCAGTAGCTACAATGCCATTGTTTACTTCAGTATTTTGTATCTGACAAATGGTTCCATTGAAGTACATATTTATAGTGGGAGCACAATGTAACTGACAAGACACCTCTGAAGGTTCTCACAGCTTTGCTGGACAAAGTAATTCACATAGATCGTCCAAAAGTTTCTGAGGAAAGAGAACCCAAACACCCAAAATTAGTATTGTGAGGGCTGACTCTCTGATTACACAAATATCCCAGTTATTAGCAGAGCCTGTGACCATGTTTGGTATGCTAAGTGAAAAAATTAAGTCTGGACAGGGAGCCTTCCTTGGTCTCTGGCACCAGGGTGCAAAATAACTTCACTGTAGGTGCCTTGTTTGATGTAGGCCAATTAACATAGCCTCTTTGTCTTATTGTCGGGTAGATGAAACTCGTCAGCCTGGGAAGGCACTCCATCTAAGAGAGGGAAAACTCTGATTTCAAACCTCCGCTGCCTTGCGGTCATACCCACTCATGGGAAAGGCTATGGGAGTAAACCCTGAGGACAAATCCGGAGCTGAAAACCCTAAGGCAGTTCGATGTTGTCTTCAACCTGGTTCTGGCAACTTCTGTGACGACACTGGTGCCAAGCTGTATTGGCTTTTTCCCTTCCCTTGGACAATATCGGTGGCGTGGAGAGGGGAGACCTGCTGCATGGGCAACTGCCGGTCTTCCATACAACTTTTCCCAGGTCTGTGCCCTGGAGAGGACACTCCAGCGTTGCCTCACTGTGACGGCACAACACGGAAAGCAGCAGACTACCAGTTATGAGCCTGCGCTCGATTGGCATAGAGCAAGGTGCCAGGGATTGCTTTCGACGGAGGGAGAGACAATCGCGTCTCACTGGAAAGCTATCGCCCGCCTTAAGCTGGGCAGCCCCCAGCCAATTAGGTGCTGTCCCGCCACAGTCCACTCACTCCACTGGGTGCGTGGGGCTTAGGGATACAAGAATCCTGAACTGTGGACTGCAAACACTGCACCAGGCACAACAAGAAAACAAAAAAAGAAGCCAGCACTCAGACTCGGATGCTGGAATGTACGGACCATAACCACTGGTATATCAGATGACCTTCGGGAGATCAGCGACTCACACAAGACAGCATTGATTAACAACGAACTCTGAGACTCCAAGTGGACATCGCAACACTCCAAGAGACACGTCTCGCAGGATCAGACCCCTATGTGAGAGAGACTATACCTTCTTCTGGCAGGGCAAGGGCTCAGATGAGACCGGAGAGCATGGTGTCGGTTTTGCAGTGAAGAACTCACAGATGAAGATTTTGGAGCCTAGCGAGAAAGGGACAGAGCGGATTTTCTCTCTACGACTCCACACATCCGACGGGCCTGTCAACCTTGTCAGCGTCTATGCCCCGACCCTCTACTCTACACAAGACATGAAGGACAAGTTCTATGATCAGCTCTCAATGACAATACAGGAAATCCCAAGTCAGGAACAATTGCTGCTACTTGGCGACTTCAATGCCAAAGTGGGCGCCGACCACGACTCCTGGCCAAGCTGCCTGGGGCGGTATGGGTTTGGCAACATGAACGATAATGGGCAACGACTGCTCGAACTTTGCATGCTCCACGAATTGTGTGTCACTGACACCTACTTCCAGACCAAAGCTCAGCATAAAGTGTCTTGGAGACATCCCCGCTCGAAACATTGGCAGCAGCTAGACCTGATAATCACAAGATGCCGCCACCTGAGAAACGTGCTCATGACTCACTCCTTTCAGAGTGCCGACTATGACATGGACCACTCTCTGGTTTGCTGCAAGATCAGACTTCAGCCAAAGAAGATGCACTATGTCAAGCCTCCAGGCAAGCAGCGCATTGATGCTAGTAAGACCCAACACCCAGACAAAGCGGCAGAGTTCATCAAATCACTGGAGGATGCTCTCCTTGCAGACCCACCAGAAGGGGATGCTCTGCAGAGATGGGAATCTCTCAGGGAGACTATCCACAGCACTGCACTCAAGGCCTTCGGGAAGAAATGGGGCAAAACACAAGACTGGTTCGAAGCGAGCTCAAGTAAGCTCACCACTGTCATCGAGGCAAAGTGTGTTGCATTACGAGAGCACAAATGCCACCCCACCCAGGCAACAATGCAAGCGCTAAGGACAGCAAGAAACAAGGCTCAGAAAACAGCCAGACACTGTGCAAATGACTACTGACTACAACTCTGCGAAAGCATCCAGTTATCATTTGACACAGGCAACATCCATGGAATGTACGAGGGGATCAACCCAGAGCAAGTCAGTACCACTGAAAACCAAAACAGGCGAGACCATCAAAGACAAAGGAAGGCAAATGGAGAGATGGTTGGAGCATTACTCTGAACTCTCCTCCAGGGAAAACAGCATCTCGGACAGCGTGCTAGACACCTTGGAACCCCTCCCCATCATGGAGGAACTGGATGCATTGCCGACTGCCGAAGAGCTGAGTAAAGCCATTGACAGCCTGCCTACTGGAAAGGCACCTGGATTGAATGGCCATCAAGTGTGTAAAGGGTGTCCTACTAAACCACCTGCACAAACTACTCTGCCAGTGCTGGAAAGAGGGAGCAGTGCCGCAGGACATGAGAGACTGCAACATTGTCACCCTATATAAGAACAAAGGGGACAGAAGAGACTGTAACAACTACAGGGGGATCTCTTTGCTGAGCATCGTCGGGAAAGTTTTCGCCCGTGTGGTCCTGAACAGACTGCAGAAAATCGCAGAAAGGGTATATCCCGAATCTCAGTGTGGCTTCAGGTCAGAACGCTCTACAATCGACATGACCTTCTCACTTCAACAGCTACAAGAGAAATGCAGAGAGCAAAGACAACCGCTCTACCTCGCTTTCATTGACCTCATGAAGGCCTTCGACCTTGTGAGCAGAGACGGCCTGTTTACAATCCTCACCAGGATTGCTTGTCCCTCAAGGCTCCTCAGGATAGTTCAGTCATTCCACACAGACATGAAAGGCATGGTTCAGTTTGACGGCTCCTCTTCAGAGGCCTTCAACATCTGCAGCGGTGTGAAGCAGGGCTGTCTGCTTGCCCCCACCCTGTTCGGCATCTTCTTCGCAGTCATGCTGAAGCACGCCTTTGGAACATCAACAGATAGGGTCTACCTCCACACCGGATTGGACGGGAGGCTGTTCAGTCTGTCCCAGCTAAGGGCGAAAACCAAGGTTCGTGAAGTACTCATCAGGGACATGTTGTTTGCAGACGACGCGGCACTGGCAACACACTCTGAAGAGCAACTGCCAAACATAAGACAAAGAATGGTAGCATCCGTTAATCTCGCGAGACCATGGATCTGCGCATGGAGAGTCTTGCTTCAGTCGGTAGTGGTAGAGCAGCGTCTGTTGTGACTGTAGAGGCCTACACGGGAGTGACAGTCTCGGCTGCAACTCTGAAAAGCCTGCCAGGACTTTAGGTTGACCATCAGCCTGAAGAAGACGAACGTTTTGGGTCAAGATGTTGTGCACCCCCCTGCCATTACCATCAACAACTACGAGCTGGAGGTAGTCCATGAGTTCACATATCTTGGTTCCACCATCACGGACGGTCTCCCCCTAGACTCCAAGATCAACAGACGGATCAGATGAGCAGCCTTAACATTCGCCAGGTTGGCAAAGTGAGTGTCTGGGAGAACAGAAAGCTGACAACATGCACCAAGGTTGCAGTCTACAGGGCCTGCGTCCTCAGCACGCTGCTTTACGGCAGCGAGACCTGGAGGCTCTACTCCAGACAGGAGTGGCGTCTTAATGCCTTCCACCTTCATAGCCTGAGACGCATCCTGGACATCAAGTGGACTGACCGAGTCACCAACAACGAGGTCCTGACATGTGCTCAGATACCCAACCTCTTCACCCTGCTTCAACAACGTCGTCTCCGCTGGCTGGGCCATGTACATCGCATGCCAGATGGGAGGATCCCGAAAGACCTGCTGTACAAGGAGCTGGCCTCCGGCAAGAGAGCGCAAGGACGGCCCCATCTTCACTTCAAAGATGTCTGTAAGAGAGATATGAAGTCACTGAACATGAATGTCGAGAGGTGGGAAGAAATTGCAAGTGATCGCTCTCACTGGAGGCTGGAACTACACAGAGGTCTGAAATGAGGAGAAGAGAAGCTGAGACTAGCTGCTGAAGAAAAGCGCACTCGCCAGAAAAACAGCACCAAAGCAACAAAGGGGGACAGCGCCTTCAAGTGCAGTTGCTGCAGCCGAGACTGTCACTCCCGTGTAGGCCTCTACAGTCACAACAGACGCTGCTCTACCACTACCGACTGAAGCAAGACTCTCCATGCGCAGATCCATGGTCTCGCGAGATTAACGGATGCTACCATTCTTTGTCTTATGTTTGGCTGATGCAGACAAGAACATCCCATGGTCAAAGAGTCATAGATTCAAAGAGCATAGAAACAGGCCCTTCAGCCCAACTGGTCCTTGCCGACCAAGATGCCCATCCAAGCTGGTCCCATTTGCCAGCGTTTGGCCTTTAACTTTCTAAACCTTTGCTCTCCATGTACCTGTCCAATTGTCTTTTAAGAGGTGTTATAGTACCTGCCTCTACCACTTCCTCTGGCAGCTCATACTACCCTCTGTGTAAAAATGTTGCCTGTCAAGTTCCTATTAAATCTTTCCCTTCTCACCTTAAACCTATGCTCTTTAGTTCTTGATTCCCCAACACTGGGAAAAAGACTGAGTGCATTCATCCTATCTACTGTATGTCCCTCAAGATTTTATACACCTCAAGAAGATCACCCCTCAGTCTCCTACCCTCCAAGGAAGTAAGTCCCAGGCTCAAGTCCTGGCGGCATCCTTGTAAATCTTTTCTGCACTCTTTTCAGTTTAATAACACCTTTCTTATAGCAGGGTGACCAAAACTGAACACAATACTCCAAGTGTGGCCTCACCAGTGTCTTGTACAATCGCACAGTGACCTCCCAACTTCTATTCTCAATGTCCTGACTGATGAAGGCCACCTTCTTCACCACTTTGTCCACCTGTGATGTCACTTTTAAGGAACCATGTACCTGAACTCCAAGGTCCCGCTGTTCTACAGCACTCCCCAGGACCCTACTGTTCACTTTGAAAGTCCGGCCTTGATTAGACTTTCAAAAAGGCAACACCTTGCACTTACCTGAATTAAACTCCATTTGCCACTCCTCAGCCCACTTACTCAGCTGATCCCTGTAGTTTTTGATAACCTTCTTCACTCTCCACTATACTACCTACATATATTAGTATCATCTGCTAACTTACTAACCATGCCTTGTACATTCTTATCCAAATCGTTGATATAGATGACAAACAACAATGGGCCCAGCACCAACCCCTGAGGCACACCACTAGTCATGTGACATCAGTCTGAGAAACAACCTTCCACCATCACCCTCTGCTATCTACCATCAAGCCAATTGTGCATCCAATTAGCCAGCTCTCCCTGGATTCCATGCGATCTAACCTTCCAGAGCAGCCAAGTGTTAGTTTACAAACCATATCTCTTGAGCAGCCAGCCTCCTGCTGTGGACCAGTAGCCTGTGCTCTGTAGACATCTTTTAATTTCAGAACTGATTACTGCTTGTAGTTTACATTTCAATAGGTTTTTTGAGGACTGGTTGGTTCTTGTTTGTATTAATACTTGCTACCTCTGTTCTATAACCTCTAAAAGATGTCCCATGTCTGACAATTCCCTCATAGAGGCATCAGAACCACCCACAATGTAATCAGGGCAATGATTAGAATGTAATTAAGCCGCACCCACAAAACTGCTGAGGAAAACATTGATGGGTAGCCTGTCAAATGAAATAAATTAAAATAAAACTAAATTACCTAATACTTGAAATACATTCAAATTGTGATAATGCCTTATTTTTCTTCCTCACTATTGCAAGACATCAGATCGGCCTTCCTGAGAGTGAACCCATAGAAAATGAAAGGGCTGGATGGAGTCCTTGGCCATGTCCTCAGATTCTGTGTGGACCAGCTGGTGGCAGTATTCACAGACACTTTTAACCTCTTTCTACTCCAATCTGAGGTCTTTGCCTGTTTAAGGAGACGACTATCATCCTGGTACCAAAGAAAAATAAGGTAACGTGCCTTAATGACTACTGCCTGGTTGCTCTGACATCCATCATCATGAAGTGCTTCAAGAGGCTGGTCATGGTACACATCAACTCCAGCCTCCCAGACAACCTCGACCCGCTGCAATTTGCCTACTGCCGAAACAGGTCCGTGACTGATTCCATCTCTCTGACCCTAAATGCATCTCTGGTACATCTGGATAACAAAGACACCTACGTCAGACTCCTATTTATTCAATATAGTTCTGCCTTCAATACCATAATTCCAAACAAGTTCATCTGCAAACTTCTAGACCTAGGACTCTGCACCCCCCTCTGCAACTGGATCCTTGATTCCCTGATAAATCAGTAGGGATAGGCGATAACACCTCCTCCACGGTTATCCTCAACACTAGTGCCCTGCAAGGCTGCATTCTCAAATCCTTTCTATACACTAATACATTCATGACTGTATGGCCAAATTCTGCTCTAACTCCATTTATAAGTTTGCAGATGAGACCACTGTATTGGGCTGGATCTCAAACAAGAATGAGACAGAGTACAGGAAGGGGATAGGGAGCCTAGTGGTATGGTGTCAAGACAACGACCTTTCCCTCAATGTCAGCAAAATGAAGGAACTGGTCATTGACTTCAGGAAGCAGGGTGGAGTACATGCCCCTGTCTGTCTCAATGGCACTAAGGTGGAGATGATTGAGAGCTTCAAATTCCTAGGTATAAATATAGAACATTGAACATAGAACATAGAACAGTACAGCTCAGTACGGGCCCTTCAGCCCACGATGTTGTACCAACCTATATAAACCTTATCTACATTCTATCTATCTCCCTCACTACTTCACCTCCCATAACCCTCTTTCATCCATGTGCTTATCTAAGAGTCTCTTAAATGACCCTATCATATCAGCCCCTACCACCTCCCCAGATCCCGCCGGCAGTGCATTCTAGGTACTCACCACTCTCTGTGTAAAAAACCTACCTCTGACATCCCTCTTGAACTTTCCTCCATGCACCCTAAATGGGTGACCCCTAGTATTGACCATTACCGCCCTGGGGAAAAGATGCTGGCTGTCCACTCTTTCTATGCCTCTCATAATCTTATATACATCTATCAACTCTCCTCTCATCCTCCGTCTCTCCAAGGAGAAAAGCCCTAACCTGCTCAGCCTCTCCTCATAAGAATGTTCTCCAATCCAGGCAGCATTCTTGTAAACCCTCTCCAAATCCTCCACTTTCTTCTTATAATGTGGCGACCAGAACGGAACACAATATTCCAGATGTGGTCTAACCAGGGTCTTATGGAGCTGCAACATTATCTCTTGGCTCTTGCACTCAATCCTCTGGCCAATGAGGGCAGCACACCATACACCTTTTTAACCACCCTATCAACTTGCACAGCAACTTTGAGGGATCATTAAACTTTATTTATACAGCATGGTAACGGGCCCTTCTGGCCCAATGAGCCTACACTCATGTTAACCTACTAACCTGTACGTCTTTGGAATGTTGGAGGAAACTGGAGCACCCGGAGGAAACCCAATCAGTTATGGGGAGAACGTACAAATTCCTTACAGACAGCGGTGGGAATTGCACCCCGATTGCTGGTGCTGTAATAGCGTTACGTTATCTGCTACTCTACCATGCCGTGATGTACTAGAACCCTAAGATCCTTCTGTTCCTCCACACTGCTAAGAATTCTGTCATTAACCATGTACTCTGCCGTCGAGTTAGATCTTACAAAGTGTATCACTTCATACTTCTCTGGATTGAACTCCATCTGCCACTTCTCTGCCCAGCTCTGCATCCTGTCAATATCCCGTTGCAACCTATGACAACCTTCTGCACCATCTACTACACCACCAACCTTCGTGTCATCTGCAAACTTACCAACCCATCCTTCCACTTTCTTCAAGTCATTTATAAAAATCACAAAGAGCAGGGGTGTCAGAACAGATCCCTGCAGAACGCCACTAGTCACTGACCTCCAGGTTGAATACTCCCCTTCTACAACCACTCTCTGCCTTCTGTGGGCAAGCCAATTCTGAATCCACACAGCCAATTTTCCTTCCCCCTACTCCCTCCCTCCTTATCTTTTTTTGAAACTCCAACAATCTCCAACAGTTTGTCCTGGTCCAGCCACTTTGATGCTACGGTCAAGAAAGCACACTAGCACCTCTACTTCCTCAGAAGATGAATGAAATTCAGCATGTTTCCAGTGACTTTCACCAATTTTTACAGATGCACCATAGAAAACATCCTATCCAGATGCATCACAGCTCAACATAGCAACTGCTCTGCCCAAGACCACAAGAAATTTCAGAGAGTTGTGAATGTAGCTCAGTACACCATGAAAACCAACTTCCTCTCCATTGACTCTGTCTACATTTCCTGCTGCCTCGGGAAAGCAGCCAATATAATCACTCTCCCGCTCTGGTCATTCTCTCTTCCACTCCCTCCATTTGGGCAGAAGATCCAAAAGCCTGAGAGCGGGTACCACTAGACTCAAGGACAACTTCTATCCTGTCGTTATCAGACTCTTCAATGGACCTTTCATATGCTAAAGATGAATCCTTGATCTCCCAAACTACTTCGTTATGGCCCTTTCCCTTTATTTGTGTACCTGCACTGCATCTTCTTTGTAAATTTTCTTTGTACACTAAATTCTGCGTTCGGTTTTCTTTTACTATCTCAATATACTTATGTATGGCATGATCTGCCTGGTTGGCATGCAAACAAAAGTTTTTGACTGCATCTTGGCACACATGTCAATAATAAACCAATCACTAATACCAAGACCCTGGGCTTGCAGATCCTGCAGTGGATCATGACCCGACACAGATTCCCCAGTGTGAGCATTAGGGAATGATAGCAAAGTTATGCTATGCTGTTTAAGAGCACAGACACGGTGATAGATTAATTGGCTGGAACCTGTCATAAAGTTTGGGACTCTTGCATTTGGATCCAATTGCCAAAGTCTCAAACTTTGCTGTAAAACTGTCAACATTTATGACAAGATTTGGTCTAGTAAATAATTGTAAACAAGCATTCATTTCCTATTAAGACTCTAAGGATACATTCCACATGACAGCTGTTGCACAACTTAGAAACAGTCCATAGTTAACTTTAAACACTGATGATAATTACTGGGAAAAACAGAGAGATCTTCCACTTTAGTGGTGTTGTTAATGATCTCAGAATGTCTCAGAGGAGGTCTCCAGCCAATGAACTAGTTTTGAAATATAAAAACCAATGAAATATATTGGAAATGTGATATTAAGTTTACAAATAGTAAGATCCCACAATCAGATCCTATATCTGTTGCTTGAGTATTGAATTTTATCCTGGTCACCAGAAGGAATGCTCTGCTCTCCTTTGAAATGATGACTCAGAATCTTGAGAGAGTTCACAGGGCCTTGGTATGAAACCTCCACCTGAAAGATTGTACATCCCACAGTAAAGCACCCTTTTAGTACTTCACTCTGGCATCATCCTAGGCAATGGTCTCTAATCTCTGGAATGAAGCTTAAACCCACAGATGCCTTGGCTGATACTCTGCCACATTAGATCTGTACTTCCCCAGACTTTGCATACATTTGGAGTCTAATTTACTTGGGGTTGGTTGGTTGGTAGATAGGTATGTAGGTAGGTAGGTATGTAGGTAGGTAGGTATGTAGGTAGGTAGGTAGGTAGGTAGGTAGGTCGGTCGGTCGGTTGGTAGGTAGGTGGGAATTTTATTAGTCACATGTACATCGAAACACACTGTGAAATGTATCTTTTGCGTAGAGTGTTCTAGGGCAGACAGCAAGTGTCACCACGCTTCTGGCGCCAACATAGCATGCCCACAACTTCCTAACCCGTATGTCTTTGGAATGTGGGAGGAAACCGGAACACCCGGAGGAAACCCATGCTGTCACAGGGAGAACGTACAAACTCCTTACAGACAGCAGTGGCAATTGAACCTGGGTCACTGGCGCTGTAATAGTGTTATGCTAACCACTACACTACCATGCCTGCCAGCTATAAAAGAACTCTGCTCAACCCAAATACAAGCAACACCTGTCAGACAGTGGAGTCACAGCACTAAGGGGTCAACAAACTCCTTGGTAAACATTAGTGTGAGTTTGCTCAAAGTGTATGGCATAGGTAGTGAAAAGGTTAACTATTGTTTTAAGGCTTCTGGCTTTTAAAGAACAGTGTCAGGCGATTGACTGCTCTCTGGGTTGCAACTTTATTTGTAGTAACCTCCAGCACCAGTCTTAAGGAGTCATGGGTAAAAAGGCTCAGGCTTGTTGGACATCCTTAGTGAGTTTGTTCAATACTTCATACTATAACCGATCATAGAACTCATATACTACAAAATGCATAAAGACATGGGCTGTGTGTGTATTTAGATATAATGACAAACTTGCATTGCCGATAATGTTCCATTAACATTGATTAAACACACAATTATACGAGGACTATAACCTGACCCTACTCCTGTGCATCATCCAAAGCTTCTCCACTGAGACGAAAGGAACTCATGCAAAATTAGTTTGGGGAATTCTCCTTGCAACACCTAGGTGGTAGCAGCTTGTTGATCATCCATACTGATAATAGCCCTGACGAAGTTATATTACCTTACTAGTAAGGGGGTGATTTCCTACTGTTTTTAATTGTACTAAAAATGTCAAATTTTTTCCCTTTGGTTGATGTGCCTTTCATTGATCAGGACCTTATGTCAAACAGAACTGAAAAGCAGTGTGCAACCAGGAAATTCATTTCATTTGATTGTACAACATCGAACATGGAACAGTACAGCACTGAAACAGGCCCTTCGGCCCACAATGTTGTGCCGAATGAATAAAACAAGTAATTTAGTGCCTAATTAAACTAATCATTTCTGCCTCCACAATGTCCCTATCCCTGCATTCTCTGCACATTCATCTATCTTATAGCCTCATAAATGCCTCTATCATATTTGCCTCCACCACCACCCCTGGCAGCACATTCCGGGCACCCACCACTCTCTGTGTAAAAAACTTGTCCCACACATCTCCTTTGAACTTATCCCCCCTCACCTTAAATGCATGCCCCTGGTATTAAGACATTTCAACCCTGGGAGAAAGGTACTGGCTGTCTACTCTATCTATGCCTTGCATAATCTGATAAACTTCTATCAGGTCTCCCCTCAGCCTCCGCCGCTCCAGGGAAAGCAAACCAAGTTTGTCCAACCTCTCCTCAAAGCACATGCCCTCTAATCCAGGCAGCATCCTGGTAAACCTCTTCTGCACCCTTTCCAAAGCCTACACATCCACATCCTTCTTATAATGGAATGACCAGAATTAATGCAATACTCCAGATGCAGTCTAACCAGAGTTTTAAAAAGCTGCAACATAAATTCTCGACTCTTGAACTCAATGCCTCAACTAATAAAGGCAGGCATGCCATATACCTTCTTTACCATCCTATCAACCTGTGCAGCCACTTTGATGTACACAGGGACCTCAAGATCCCTCTGTACATCAACTCTGTTAAGGGTTGATAGGCTGATCCAAGAACCGGAAACCTTGTCCCCTACACCAGCTCCTCAGCCACACATTCATCTGTTCTATTTTTCTATTCCTACTCTAACACATGGCACTGGGAGTAATCCAGAAATTATTACCTTTGAGATCCTGCTTTTCAGACTCTTTCCTAACTCCCTCTATTCACTGCGCAGGACCTCATCCCCCTTTCTACCTATGTCGTTGGTGCCAATGTGCACCACGACCTCTGGTTCTCCCCCTCCCCCTTGAGAATGTTCTGCAGCTGCTCCAAGATATCCTCTACCCTGGCACTTGGGAGGCAACACACCATCCTGGCGTCTCTTGCGCAGCCGCAGAATCTCCTGCCTGAACCCCTAACCATCGAGTCTCCTATCACTATTGCTGTGCCTGACTTTGCAAAGAATGTGGAACATATTTGCTGATTAACTTTGTAAACCGTACGGACAAACCGTATGGAGAACGTGGCAGATGCGGCGAATGCACATGTGCGCATGCCGGTCAGTTGATCATCCAGCAGATCGATGGCAGTACGCATGCACGTGCCTATATGCACGTGTGTACTGGCTGGCTGATCGCTCGGCGGAGTGACGACGTTCTCTGGTGTGCGCAACTTCACTTTTGGAGCGGGACTTCGGGGACTCCCGCACGTTTAGGTCTCCACAGACCTCTTCGTGGATCTACAATTGTAATTTGCTCAGTATCTGTATTTTGATTAATATGAATCAGTAAAGACGTTTATTCTGCCGTACCATTGTTGTTCTTGCTGCGCATATGTAACAATTAAGAATGGCTTCTCTGCTTCAAGTACCCAATCCACTTTGGACCTCAACTATGGCAAAACCAATCCCAGAAACCTGGCTACAATGGAAGTAAACCTTCCAGGACTACATCGAACTTCTACCAGTTTTAACACCAATGGTGGAGCTGGAGGAAGCTACCAAACTCAAGCTGCTTCACATGCACTTGGGAGAACTCAGGCAGAAATACTTCGACGCTGTGCACTTACAGAACAAGGCTGAATTGGCCAGTGCGTTTGCGGCTTCAGACAACATTTGGGGGATGCAGGACAATGTCTTTACGGCACACTTCAGGTTCTCACAGCTGCAACAGACCCTCAATGAGAACGGAGATGATTTTATCACAAGATTAATTCTGGCTGTGCAAGAATGCAAATACAAAGACATCCAACCGAACAAATTCGAAGAAGCGATGCTTATCCAAGCGTTGATTATTGGAGTCTATGATGAGAAGACACGTGAGAACCTCCTGTCCAAAAAGCACGTCTTGTCCTGGGACAAAGTACAGGTCAGTGATCACAAGGAAAATGGTTGAAAAGAACTTGGCAGGATTTAGGAATGAGACAGTGGTATTTTGAAAGACCTTAAGGTTATGGAGGATAGAACAAGGGAGGATTCCCAAGTGAACACTGGAATAGTTCAGTCAGGAGGTAAAAAGGACTTACAACAGGGGACATGCAAAGGCAGAAGTGGAGATAGCCCATGTTGAGAAATGGAAATATGTGGCCTTAGTGATCACAAAGTGGTCCAAAGATCAACCAAGCACCATGATTGTGAACATTCAAGCTGGGTCAAATATGACAACGTCTTGTTCAGTTTGATAGATGCCAGAAAGAAGGATAGAGTCAGTGGTTAGGGAATGGTTTCAACATGGTTTTGCTGCCACACCATAATGTCCCCATTTTAATTTGTTGCACTCTAGTCTCTTTCTCTGCAAATAAACATTGATATAAATCTATATTTTTTAGAGTGAAGGCCTGGTTAACTGTTCTTCAAATGTAGGCACAATGAAGGGGGGGGGGTTGCATTATTAATAAATAATTTGATGATTAATCAACATTATGACATGAAGGCAGAAGGGCACAGTTCTCCTTTGACCTGGTGTTTATGTATTAGAATTGGAATAGGTTTGAACTTTTATGTCTGACATTGAACTTGAAAAGGATTTCAATTGTGTTCAGAAAGACTGGGGACACAGCAATTAGCTTTGGCAATTATCAGACAACATATTGACATCATTATTAGTGATGCAGTAAAACTCTGTTAATCAGGCACACTTGAGATTTTGGAGGAGTTGGACTAGCAGATTTCCTGGATTATCGGATGGCATTCTTTTTAATATTCCCAGACATTTTTAATTCATTTTTATTTTTAGATGTTACACAGTAGAATAATAGATCTTCCAGTGAACTCAGGCAGGTTTAAAGGAAGCACTGGAAACAGAGCCAGATGAGTTTCAACAGAGTGAAGAAACCAGGGTCCCAGTGAGGTTCAAAGGAGCATGTGAACTGGGGCCCCAGTGAGTTTAAAGGGAAGTGGTAATGGGGCCTCAGTTAATTTAAAGAGAGCATGGGAATCACGTCTCGGATGAATGAGGGGCCGTGCAGGAAGAAGGGCTCTTGTCAGTTTAGAGAAGTGCAGGAATCAGGGCCCCAGTATGTGGAAGGGAGCATAGGAACCCGGGCCTTGGTGAATGAAAGGGAGGTGCAGGTATTGAGACCTCAGTGTGTGAAAGGGAGTGCTGGAACCTGGGGCCTTCCATGTGGAAGGGAATGTGGGAATCAGAGCCCCAGTGTGTGGAAGAGAGTTTGGGATCTGGGGTCCTGGAGAGTTGAAGGGAGCACAGGAACTAAGGCCCCAGCGTGCCAAAGGGTGCGCTGGAATCTGGGTACAGTTTGTGAAAGGATGCACAGGAACTGGGATCCTGGTGTGCGAAAAGGGACATGGGAAGCAGCCGGTGAGCCAGATGCCAAACTGTTGGGATTTCCAAATGGTCAGATAGCCAATTATCAGAGCTTCACCATATTGGCATTCAGTGAGCCAAATGAAGAGCTTTAAACTTCCAGTGTAACATCCACCAATCTGTCTCATAAAAAGGCCTATCTGGTCCCTAGCTAATACGTAACCACTAACTTTGAAGTTCCACCTTCTATGTGGCTAAACGTGTACCATCAACATAGCTAAGTTGTTTCAGGAGTTTGAAGCCAGCTCCAGCAGATTTGTGCACTTTTCTGGGGTAAAAGATTATCTTTGACTGAAAATACTTGGGATTTCACAAGAAAGGAAATAATTGTAGAGCCAAAAGCAAAATACATTCCCGATTGTGATATCCCTTTTGTCTTGTTTTAACAAACTTTCATTAGAGTGATTGCTGTGGCTCAGAAATGTTCTGGAATCATTTCCCAATGCAGCAACTTAAGCACATAAATCTAGGCCAGCTCTTTAGTGCAAGACTGAAGGAGTGCTGTACCATCAGAGGTGCCTTTGCCTGAATGAGATTTTAAACCATGCCCCCCCTCTTCTCTTATGAAGATATTAAAGATCCAGTAGAATACTTCTGAAGAAGAGTGTGGGAGTTATCCATGACATCCTGGTCAATATTTATCTCTTACTTCACACTGCCTAAAATGAAGACTATTTGATCAATATCACATTAATGTACAAATTTACTATTGCATATTATCTATTACTTATTATGTTTCAAAAGTACTTAATTGAGAAGGGCTTTGGGAAATCCTGAAAGGGCTGTGGAAGGCTCAAACTTAGAAAGTTGAATTGAGGTGTACCATAACACCGTAAGATATTGGAGCAGAATTAGGCCATTCGGCCCATTGAGTCTGCCCTGCCTTTCACTCATGGTGGATTTTTTCAACCCCACTGTCCCTCCTTCCCCCCATAACCCTTAATCCCCTAACCAATCAAGAACCTATCAATCTCTGCCTTTGTGGGTGAATGCTTAGAAAAAGAACAATTGGCTGAATGGTCTACTGAGTGGATTCTGTCCTGTTGCTTGATTGAATCTCTGCTCTGTTCCACAGGGGTTCAATGTAGGATCATATTTATCTGCTTACATTCTCATGCTGGTCTATAGATGTGGTCTCATATAACTTCAATTGTGTAAAAGCACAATGCAGATGTAAGATCTTAATCTTCCTACACAAATGTGAGGGAAGTGACTGAAAAATTAGGAACTACTGAGGTTTTAGTAGCAGCTTCCTCTTTTTCAATTATGTATTGAAAATCAGGAATTGCTGGAAATACTCAGCTGGTCAGGTAACATCCATGGAGAGTGTAACAGGGTCAACATTTTGGGTCAATCATCTTTCACCAGAAATGGAATATGGTTTTCAATGAGCACCATGAAAGGCAAAGGTGAAAGGGAAGAATGAGCAAAAGGGAAGGCCTGAGGTACGATGATTCTGTTTCTCTCTCCAAAGACCAGCCCTTCTGGTATTTTGAGTATTTTATGGTTTGTTCTCAGATTTTCATGAACTGCAGTATCCTATTTCTATTAGCAATTTTTGAAAGAGTCTGGGAACAAAAGTAATGTTTTAATTTGGTGGTGGATGAGTAAGCAGTGGATGAGTTACAGCGATAGATAACACAAAGATCCAAGGTTGAACCACCAGTCCACAGTAGCTTGGCCGGTCTGAGATGGAGCAGTGGCATGGTTGCTACACATGAGGCTGCAGGGAAGGTTGTGCAATGGCACAAGAGAAGAGCCAATATTTGGGTTTCACAGGGAAACCAGTGTTTGCTTCACTAGTCTGAGAACTGGTTTGTTAGCTGTTAAGAAAAATATGAAAAAAATAGTTCTTTCCTCTACCTGCTGTCAATGTCAACAAAAAATATGCTTTTGGAATACTAGTCATGCAAAGCCGATTGCTACTATGCGTATTGAATAGGTGGCTCTTTGTTGCAGTTCTTAAATGTCATCAAAGATGTTTAAGGTCACAATTTATGGAATTTTTAGTTCATGCCAAATTCAGTTGTAATGATTGATTCTTCTATAATTGGAGGTGACATCAGTATTAAAAACAATTGTTAAAGTTTAAATAATGTCATCGACAATTGATGCCCTGATGGCTATGTTACTGGGCTAGTCTTTAGAGCCTGGCCTGTCAATCCTGCCATGTCAACTGAGGAATTTAAATTCAAGTAATTAGGGAATAAAAAGCCAGTATCTATAATGAGAATCATAAAACTATCAAAAAAAGCCATCTGGTTCACTACAGTCCTTCAGGTAAGGTAATCTAGCATTCTCGTAGCTTCAGGTTGCTCTTTGAAATGGCCGAGCAAGTCTTTGCAATTATCTAATTAAATTACACTGGGTATGATAGGATAGTTGCAGGGATGGTGTTTCCCTTGGTGTCTGGAATGATGGGTCACAGTCTCAGAATGAGCTTGACTGTTCAGTGCTGGCTTGAGAAGAAAATTACTCACTCAGAAGATGGTGAATATTTAGAATTCTCCACTCCTCGATGTGGTGGAGGCTAGGTTGCTGAGTAAATACAGGACAAGAGATAGGTTTTTGGATATTAAGTGAATGAAAGATTATAGGGTTAATGAAGGAAGGGGACATGAGGTAAATGATCAGCTATGATGCTACTGAATTGTGAAGCAGGTACAAGAAGTTGAATGGTCTACACCTGCTTCTATTCTTATTTTCTTAACTATGCCACTCAGTTCGAAGGCAATTAGAAATGGAGAATAAATATTGGCATTACCAATAATGTCCATTACAAGCATAGCATATGTCGTATTGGTTGGTGCCAGTTTAAGTATCATGTGACCAATTGCTGTCTATGTTGTTGCAACATTGGTTACAGTGGAGCTTGCCTGATAACCTGCCTCACCCTGCAGAAGAAAGCTCTGCTGTCTTCCATGAAGTTTTTCTCTCGTTTAACAAAATACTCTTGTTGCTTGTTGAAACTACTGGCTATTTTTCCAGTATTTTAAAAAGTGACACTGAGGTTTGATGTCTAGAGTAGAAGTGACAAAACTGAATATCAAGCACCAGACCTGATCCCTCCCAAACACGATAATATGCATGATGGGCTGAACGGCCTCTTTCTGTGCAGTATGACTCAATGATTGCACTTGGTCAAGTGTCAAGGAACCCTGTGCTGTGTGATTCAGCTGCCACAGAACAAATAGAACAAATAAAGCAACCTCAAGCTGCTGCATTTCCAGGAGAATAACCTGTCTACTTCTTCCCCAGGTTACGAATGCTTGAGTCATGTACATCCCGTACATAGGGATGAGCATTTGGGAGACTGGCGGGATGGATTTCCTAGCTACTTTGGGGCTGCAGGCATCTTCTGCCGCGTGGGAACTTGGTTCGCGGCCACATTTCCAACTTGCAAACTGTCTGGGTTATGAACAGTTCACAGACACGAACCCTGCAGTAACCTGGGGAGGGCCTGTACAGCAACAGAAACAAATGGAAGCAAGAGATCACATTGTATATCGATTGTATATAAACCAGAGGTGACCAAAGTAAAGTTGTTATTGTGTTTGATTGGTCACAATGGGAGAGAACTGTACCATATCATAAAACCCTCAAATGACACTGTAGAGAATGCATCAGATGTTTCACAAGCATATTCCAACCACCAAGAAATGAAACAGATTCCCATTACCACTTCTTTACATGTAACTAGGAGCATGGAGAGAGCTTTTCTGCTTTCAGAATCAGAATCAGAATCAAGTTTATTATCACTAACTTACATGACATGAAATTTATTGCTTTGTGGCAATGGTATGTAAAATTACTATGAATTACAAAATAAATAAACAGTGCAAAATGAAAGGAATAATGAGGAAATGATCATGGGTTCATGGACTGTTCAGAAATCTGATGCTGGGGGGGAGGAAGCTGTTCCTAAATCGTGGATTTCCAGGCTTCTGTATCTCCTTCCCAATGGTAGTAACGAGAAGAGGGCACACACCAGATGGTGGAGGATTCTCCTCACTGGAGCTCAGACTGTTAGCTGATAATTGCTCTTTCATAGACATGATGGATTCACTTTTCAAACAATGAATTATTTGTGGAATCCAAGAGATCAGCCCAAGGGAATTCTGTAGCTATTTTGTTATGATGGATATTCAATGTCCAGGCCCTGGATGCTAATTGCTAACCTCGGCATTTTAGCATAGCAGAAGCAACTGTCCAGGGTTCAAGATGCTCATCGTTAAATAGTTTAAATTTCTAACTGGTACTCTTTGCTCATTCTTTTGACCTAATCCATATCAACCTGATCCATGCAATATGAAACATTACTTGCAGATGAGTTTGTAATGAGATGATTGTTTAAAAAAAGCAACATAAATATTAGAAGGCAGCAAGGGTTGTTAGGAGTTACAGAGATGAAGATACAGAATCCACTCCTCAGCCTTGGTCCAAGAAGGATCTCTTCCCAGAGCCGTCTTTCTGTGATGGACGTCTTGTTTGTCTGCAACTCATTGGTATGTTTTTCTAGTTTATAAGAACTATACCTGTGTTTTGAAAATCCTTCTCAGAATTATAATCTCTGTTAGAACTTACTTCTCAATATAAAATGTGCTCCATTTAAAATAACTGTGTCAATCTGCCTTGTTAGCTGGAAGTATCTCCTCCTTGGTTGGGATGGGACACCCACCACTCGAAATAGTGATTCTTGACAGCTAAACCCCTTCAGAAAAGAGACTAAAGTAGTAAAGTAAATCAGTCTTTGAAATATGTTGATACAGTATAATCTCCCTAAAGTGAGGGTACTAGTAGACACATAGAACTGATAAGACTTAAGTTCTTGACTTAAGTTTAGGACTCTAGAACGGGTACACTCAAAATCATTATACTGTAAGAAAAATAATAACTGTAGAAACGCACACACTGATATGCAAAGCTGAAGAGCGAATCAAACCAGGGCAATAATGGTGGATGACTATCAGAAAGAACTACATGTAGTGAAATGTGGACTGAAAGGCTGCACAGAGAAAGTACAGCTCAAGTGCAGAAGCGTTGCAAATGTCGTCAGTGGCAACAAAAGCAGCTGAAAAAGAAATGCTATCAGAGAAAATATGCATAAAGTGGATTGAAAAATAACTATGACAACCAATGCACGATGAAGTGGACATTGAAAGCCTGTGGACTGGATAATATGAGACATGTGGAGACAGGGTCTTCTTCAGAATACCCAGATGAATACAATGTACCTGGTCTGGGTGCCAAACAAAATCAGCTTTATCTGCTCCTACTGTTGGTGCGAGGGCAAGCAGTGACATTTCAGAACAAAAACAGAAAATGTTGGAAGTGCACAGCATGTTGGGCGGCATCACTGGGGAGAGAGGCAGAGTTGACCTTTCAATTCAAGGGTCCTTCATCCAACTGGACAAAGTGAGAAGACATGCCTGTATGAAGTTGCAGAGAAGTGGAGAGAACAGTAGAAATTTACCTGACAGGATGCAGGTCAAAGCTGTCAATGTAACAACTACTTTAAAAAAACTAAACTCAAAGTGTGCGTGTGGCAAATTCCCAAACCCCAAGTCTAGGAATAGTTCTCAAAGTTCAGTTCAGCAAGTCATAAAGTGAAACGTGAGCAAATCCTTTTGCAAAACCACCGTTGACTGAAGAGAAAATGTAGAGAGAATACAGAGAGAAATTATGAAATCCACATGTTCAACAATGGAACCCACACGACACCTCAATCTCTGATGGTCTCCACTGCCTTGTTCTGAAGTATCTGCCACCCCGAAGGCATTTGATACATGGCCGCCCACAGAAATACCTGTTTTCCAGTACAGGTTAACGACAAAGTGGACTCCACTTGATTGCTCCAAAAATCCATACATGGATTGTAGTGACAGACACAGCTATTTTTCTTTATCGATACAGAGACCAGCAGTCAGTATCTCTCTCTCTCTCTTCTCATTGACTCACTGAGCAAAACTGCCAGCACGTTGTTATCGTTTTGCTGTCTTGATAACACCACACACACAAGAACACTACTCTACTGTCCAGGTGCCTTAAAGGGACATTTACCAAATAACAACCTGGCTCGTAACAGTTTGGAGACAGGAAATGAAAAAATGCATTTCACTGTGTGCTTCGATGTACATCTGACTAATAAAGATATCTTACCTTATCTTATAAATAAGAAGCAAATTGAAACAGAAAGGTGCAGCCACATTCGTGGAGAGGTAAAAAAAAGGGAATAACAGTGTTACTTAAAATTGTTAAATTCAGTATTTTGTCCCAAGAGTTAACATCCTCAGATAAAAGATGGTAAATTGGTAAGTTGGTTTATTGTTGTTACATGTACTGAGGTAGAGTGAAAAACTTGTCTTGCATACTGTCCATACAGATCATCTCATTGCACAGTGCATTAAAGTAGTACAAGGTAGAACAATACAGAATGCAAAGTGTTATAGCTACAGAAAAAGTACAGTGCAGGTAGACAATAAGGTGCAAGGTCATAATGAGGTAGATTGTGAGATCAAGAGTCCACCTTGTTGTAACAGGGACCCATTCAATAGTCTTATAACAGTGGGATAGAAGCTGTCCTTGAGCCTGGTGGTACGTGATTTCAGGCTTTTATATCTTCTGCCCGATGGGAGAGGGGAGAAGAGAGAATGTCCAGGGTGTATGGGGTCTTTGATTATGTTGTCTGCTTAACCGAGGCAGCGAGAAGTATAGACAGAACCCATGGAGGAGAGGCTTGTTTCTGAGATATGCTGAACTCTGTCCACAACTCTCTGAGGTTTCTTGTGGTCACGGGCAGAGCAGTTGTTATACCAAGCAGTGATGCATCTGGAAAGGATGCTTTCTATGGTGCATCAATAGAAATTTGGTGAGGGTCAAAGGGGACATGTCAAATTTCTTTAGCCTCCTGAGGAAGTAGAGGCACTGGTGAGCTTTCTTGGTCATGGCGTCTACATGGTTGGACCAGAACAGGTTATTGGTGATGCTCACTCCAAGGAACTTGAAGATCTCAACCCTCTTGACCTCAGCACCATTGATGTAGACAGGAGCATGTGCACTGCCCCCCCCTTCCTGAAGTCAATGACCAGATGAGGTGCTCCTGCTCAAGCTAATGCTGGCCACCATTAGAGCAAGAGGTCAAAGTAGGAGTGGAAGTGGGACAGAGAATTAAAATAACATGAGGTTGGGAGCTCAGGTTGACACTGCAAACTGAGCAGAGGTATTCTACAAAGCAGTCACCTCATCAGTCTTGACCTGCGTCCTATCGCGGTCATTTCCTTCTGTGCTCTCCATTCCTCTCTGCAACTTAAAACTAACATGTCTTCTCACTTTTCCAGTTCTGATGAAGATTCTTTCACTTGAAACATTGACTCTGTTTCTCTCCCCTCAGATGCTACATTTCTCGTTTTGTTTCAGATTTCCAGCATCCGCAGTTTTTTTTTGTTCCAGTCACATTTCAACATGATTTTGAAGCAAGTAATGTCCTCCCAAAACAAGCCATGAATCTTGGGGTGGTGCAGATAAAACTAACAAGTCTTTCGTTGATGGTGTGTACCAAGACTACATAGAAGCCTGATGGGAGATGCTCTTTGAAGGTGCTGATGTTAAAGAATCAGAAATATGGCATGGATTTCTCCATAGCAGATCAGAAGAAAATTACATGCACACTTGCAGAAGCTGGGAATTAAAAAGGTATACTATGGCAGGATTTTGCAGATTGCTTCAATGCAAAACAACTACTTCAACCACGCAACTCTTAGATGAATATGGAGATTTCTTTTCCATGGAACAAGGAAACAAGAAGTACAAAAAATGCAGGAAGCCTTGGATGCAAGCAAAAGAAGACAACATCTTCTACACTCAGAGTTGGGGGCACTTGTAAATGAAGCCCACATCAGATCATCAAACATGGGAGAGGACAGTGATAACATGCACCATGCTTCAGATCATGTGAGGTCACAACCAAGGACAGCATCCCAGAATAGAGGAGGAACAAGCACCATCTCATGAAGATTGCCATAGAAGCTTTTTTGACGGAAGCATTGATGGAGAAACTAAAGGTTGGTCATTTAACCCTGGAGCACGAAGACACCATAGACTTGACAATAGGCTCCAGGAGAACCACCACCAGGTCTGGAAGGACAGCCAGTCAATACACGTATCTGGAAATCTTTGCTTAAAAGTAAATCATATGGAGACTGAATAATTAGTTTGGACATGTTTTATTAAAGGAAGTTTTCAAATATGTGGTGTCGTGTAAAGTTGGCTGAAATCATTTTAAGAACTGTACTGCGTGAATAGCTCCCTGCATTGCTGCTGCAATGCTCAGCTGGCAATCTGCAGGAGAACCTGCCTGCCTGTGAAGAAGAAGGCCCTGTTGTTATGACATTGTAAGGTTTCAAATTACTGAACATGTTTCTAATACATTTTGTGAATAAATAAATAAAAATTCCAGCAAATTCCAGCATTAGAATATAATTGTGTTTGGAAATCTAGGAACAAATAAATGCACAGACAGTAGTTGAAAGGCATTTCTTCTGAATATTCACAATCCAAGTCATACTGTAAGGGATTAATATTACTGAGCTTTGTCAAACAATGACATCCTGGTAGGACTGCAATGACTGAAAACAGCTGATGCTGAGTTTCAGTTTACACGCTGCTTTAGTGGCAGTGGCCTGATAATCAGAAAGTTTTGGTTCTCTATCAGACAGTTAATGTGAGTCATGTGCTCACTGTAAAAGAAGCACAGATTTTTGTTTCCTGCTTGTACAATCGACCATAACATCAGCATCATGTGAAGTGAACAAATGACGTTTACCTGAACAGGCTGGCCGTAATAATATTTTGCCTATAGCTAATTAACTTTGCTGTATTTACGTGTAATTGTTTCGGCATTGGTCCAGCGATGAAGAGGCACATGATTAAACCTGGGTATTCAGAGTTTGCTCTCCAAATTGGACCACTCCAATATTAACTTAAACCACACCCTACCTCCTGCCAATACAGGAACCTGATCCATTTGTTCATTAACTGTCTAAATAACTCATCTTAGAAAGTTGCTGCATTAACTTTAAATAGAGCTGCACAATGTCCAGCTCTGCAGTTGATAGGGGGTTAGGTTTTAATTGTAGTTAACTGTACTTTAACACTGTGATAAAAGCTATTAAATTGTGCAAAATAAGCAGCCTTCTTAATAAGGTGTAAAATTTCAACTATGTAACTTCTTAGGCACTCCCTTGGGGTTAGGGATAACTTGCTTCTACTCCAGTTCTATTGGTTCAGGGATGGCTGCTGAGCCTGACGTGGACTTGGCAGGACTTGTGGGTTGAAGGTTTGGGAGACATGCACTCCTCCTGCATTGATGTCCTGCAAATTCTTTCTTCGTGTTGTGTTCACATGGCACTTCCCATGAGTTGGTAAGATTGTCCTTAAATCCTCTCCTGCTGCAATGGTGGGGCATGGAAAAGTGTGCCTACTTCAGCCATCTGATGTCCATCATGCATACAATGTGGCCTGCCCTTCAGACCCCAATGAGTGTCATTAGTGCCTCAGTGCTGGAGATGCAGGGCTGGGAGAGGAAGTGCCAACTGCATAACTGCCAGCCACAGAACAATATAATGGATACCATGAAAAACACAATGATGCTGGAGGAACTCAGCAGGCCATGCAGCATCTGTGGAGAAAAGCAGGCAGTCAACGTTTCCAGTCAGGACCCTTCTTTAGATCCCATTCTGAAGAACGGTCCTGACCCAAAACATTGACCACCTGCTTTTCTCCACGGATGCTGCCTGGCCTGCTGTGTTCCTCCAGCATCATCGTGGTTTTCATCTAGATTCCAGCATCTGCAGTCCTTTGTTTCTCTAGTATAACTGATACAATGGTAATGCAAATGAACAACAAATAGACAGGTAACTTAGCTAAAAAGGAAAGGAAAGTGGCTGTAAAAATATCCCGTTTTCTTGAAAGGCCATTAGTTTTACAGTAATTCTGCCTGCTTCCGTTCTTCTGAATACATAAGCCTGCAAATTAAAAACAGCTTCATATAATCATGGAAGCATGACCAAAACATGGAAATCATGCTCTTTTGGGGAAGTTTTTAATCTTTGACAGACCAGAAAATGAGATTTCTGTTTACTAGCCAATCGCCACTTAGAACATAGAACATTACAGCACAGTACAGGCCATTCGGCCCGTGATGTTGTGCGACCTTTAACCTACTCCAAGATCAATGTAACCCTTCCCTCCCACATACCCCTCCACTTTTCTATCATCCATGTGCCAATCTAAGAGTTTCTTAAATGTCCCTAATGTATCTGCCTCTACCAGCACCCCTGGCAGCGTGTTCCAAGTGCCCACCACTCTCAGTGTAAAAAACTTACCTCTGATATCCCCCCTGTACTTTGCTCCAATCACCTTAAAATTATGCCCCCTCGTGTTAGCCATTTCTACCCTGGGAAAAAGTCTCTGGCTGTTCACTCCATCTATGCCTCTTATCATCTTGTACACCTCTGTCAGGTCACCTCTCATCCTCCTTCTCTCCAAAAAGAAAAACCCGAGCTCGCTCAACCTATCCTCATAAGGCATGTTCTCCAATCTAGGCAGCATCCTGGTAAATATCCCACATGCTTCCTATAGTGAGGTAACCAGAACGGAATACAATATTCTAAGTGTGGTCTGACCAGGGTTTTATAGAGCTACAACATTACCTCGCGGCTCTTGAACCCAACCCCCCGACTAATGAAGGCCAACACGCCATACGCCTTCTTAACAACTCTATCAACCTGTGCAGCAACTTTGAGAGATATATTGACGACTGCATTTTACCCAGGCAGAACTCGACACTTTCATAAATTTCGCCACAATTTTCACCCTGCTCTCCAATTCACTTGGACTATCTCTGACACCTCTCTCTCCTTCCTTGATCTCTCCGTTTCCATCTCAGGAGATTCCTTATTCACTGACATCTTCTACAAACCCATGGGTGCCCACAGCTACCTCGATTACAGGTCCTTCCATCCTATTTCTCGCAAGGACGCTATCCATTTTTCTCAATTTCTCCACCTCGCCGCATCTGCTCCCATGATGAAGCTTTCCACTCCAGGACATCCGAGATGTCCAACTTCTTTTCCAACTGGGGCTTCCCCCAGACTGTGGTCGAGAGAGCTCAGTCTCACATCTCTGCCATTTCTCACCCCCACCCCTCCCAGACCCAACAGGGGTAGGGACCCCTTGTCCTCACATTTCATCCCACCAGCCTAAGTATCCAACATATCATTCTCTGCCACTTCAGCCATCTCCAACGGGACCCCACCAACAAATATATCTTCCCCTCCCCACCCCTCTCTGCCTTTTGCAGGGACCACTCTCTCCACGACTCCCTAGTTCACTCCCCCCCCCCCCCACCCCACCCATCCCGCTCCCACCCTGGGAACTTTCCATTGCTCCCGCCATAGGTGCAACACCTGCCCCGACACCACCTCCATCACCTCCATCCAGGGACCCAAACAGTCCTTTCAGGTTGGACAGAGATTCACCTGCACCTCCCTTAATATTATCTACTGCATTCGGTGCTCCAAGTGTGGCCTCCTCTACATTGGTGAGACCAAACGCAGACTAGGTGACCATTTCGCAGAACACCTGCGCTCTGACCGTAACCATGACCTGCACCTCCCCGTTGCCAGTCACTTCAACTTCCCCTCCCACTCCATCACAGATATGTCATTCCTCGGCCTCCTCCACTGCCAGGAGAATTCCAAGCACTAACTGGAGGAACAGCACCTCATTTTCCATCGTGGAACCTTGCAGCCTAACAGCATGAACATTGAATTCTCCCACTTTAGGTAATCCCCAACCCCCTTCACCACAACCCACCCCCCCACCATGCTTCTTCTCTTCTTCCCTAACCTCCCTTTTTTCCTCTCTCTCTTCTTACCTTTGACCCATCCCCTGGTGGATCTGCTCTCCCCTCCTCCCCTGCACCTGCCTATCACTATCTCTTACCTGCATCTACCTATCACCACCTTGTGCCCACCCCGCCTCCCCTCTTTTGTCCACCTATCACTGCTCTGTTTTTCCCTCCTATATATTGGGCTTCCCCTTTTCCTATCTTCAGTACTGAAGAAGGGTCCTGACCTGAAACGTTGACCGCCTGCTTTTCCCCACGGATGCTGCCTGGCCTGCTGAGTTTCTCCAGCATCATTGTATTTTTCAACCTTGAGGGATCTATGGACGTAGACCCCAAGATCCCTCTGTTCCTCCACACTGCTAAGAATCCTACCATTAACCCTGTACTGTCTTCAAATTCGACCTTCCAAAGTGAACCACTTCTTGTCACTCCAGTAATAAAACAGGTTCTGCTTGTCTGTATGACGCATTAAGTAATCTCTGCAAAAGATCTCTTACCCTTTCAAATATGAGTTTATAATTAAGCTTTAAAGTGTGGGAAGTCAGTAACTGAAGGTGTTTCACTGGCACTATGCAGCCTGGATGGAATTTCCACTTTTTTCTCATTGTTGCATGTTTAGGTAAGTCTTCAAATTTTGCTTGTATGGTTATGTCACATTGAGCTCCCATGTGGTATTATATCTTAGTATTTATCACTGAAATATCAAATAAGTGGTATGTTTACAGGAGGGAGAGAGAAGCTGAGTTGGATGTCACTGCAAAGCTGCTACTAACAAACTGTGAACTAGTTTGTTACAAGTTTGGAATGATGTAAGAAAATGCTGAAAAATAATCAGATGCAAATATTAAAGCTACAAGAAGAGAGGAGGAAATCTGAGGGAGAGCAGGAGAAGCTTTATAGTATCATACTAGGCAATAAGCTATATGAGGCTACATTTACTAGTTAGAACAAAACCAACGGCAGATATGCAAGTGTATGGAGCAATTTCATAGTAGGGAATGAAGGAACAGCAGGGCTAACAACTGGCCTCAATTTTTGCTGAGGAAATGAACATTGTATTTCTGAAACTACTTGAAGTAAATGTGAAACGGTGAAAGTTATTATGAAAGAGATGGTTGCAAGGAAGAAACTAAAACATAAATTAAGTTAACCATTGGGAGCTAATCCATTGCATCAGTCAATTTTGAGGGAAGCTAAGGAATAATATAACTGTATCTCTGGTTTTCATCTTACATCTTCTGTGGAAGAAAATAATACCAAGCATTGAAGTACAAAAAAAATGAGGTGCAAAATGTGCATCTGTCAATCTTATTTCACTTATTCTAAACTATTCTCAGGTTCAAATTATATAGTACTTTAAAAAGCATGATTTTATCGCAGCTTTCCATGGGTTTCTAAACACCTGTCATGGTTGGTTAATTTTTTCTTCAGTAAATACGAAGATATGTAAACGAAGTGATTTTTGTGGCATTTCAGAAAGCGATAAAGACTCGTAGAATTAAGAAGAGCATGATCTTATCGTTTAGGTAAAGGGTAGGGGCAATGTGAAGGGAAATTTCTTGACCTGGCAAGATAGGTGAATAGTGTTCCCGAAGACTCAGTATTGGATTGGTTCTTCTTTATTGCAGATGTAAGGGACCTGAATTACATTTATCAACTGCCTCTTCCTTATAGGTTGCTTGTCTGGTGTTGGTTTTACTCATAGTACAAACTGTGCTAATTTATAATTTGTTTCTGCTTATGATACTAAAAGATGTCTCCAGCTGCCTCTCTGGCTTCCTTTTCTCTTTTTAATTGTGCTGTGATTATTTTTAGCACCCTTTCACATCTTCCAAAAGAGGTGGCTATAAAGTCGATGGATGTTCTCTTTACATCTTTGAGAATTCCTTAAGATTTTGATGCACCTTGTGGATTGAAAGCTGGAAAATTTAACTGTTCAAGAAAGGAAGGGTGAGAGAGCAGAGGCCTGATAGCTAAGCATTGTTGGGAAAATGCCACTCAGTGGGGATGTGATTAAAGAGCACATAGAAGTTCAGGATTTAACTGTATGATTGCTTTTGTTACATTAATGGCCAAACGATCCATTTTGCTTAAGTGGAAGGATCCAATACCCCCTACTACTTTTCAATGGTTTTCTCAAACTATATCAAGTTTAAACTTGGAAAAAATTAGGAGTGGCACTGTCGATCCTTCGCTTAAACTTGAGGAAGTTTGGAGTCCATTTATTTAATATTTTCACATGATGTAGATCCCCTTATAATAACCCTTCAATTTAGAGGAACGGAGTTGACGACATAGTATTGCTCTGTTTCTACTGAGAAATTTTAGCCCAATTTTTTTTTCTTTTTTTTTGTTTGTTTTTTTTTGTAATTTTTTGTGTTTAGTTTATATTGTTTACAATTTTTCTTATTGATTTGGGTTTTTTAAAAATTTATATAATAAATCATTTTCTTTCCTTTCTTTTATATTATATTCATTTACTAAGATCGTTAGATCTACAGGTTTTTTTTATATTTTACTGTTCTTTATGATTAGCTATGCTATGATTGTTATCCTGATCTCTTTGTATTACATGTATAAATATTGATGCTATATATCAATCTGTATTAAGTTGAAAACTAATAAAAAGATTGAAAAAGGTCAGGATGGTCTGCATTTTGCAGTCAGCAGTGAAGTGAAGGCACTTGCTCCTGATCTTGTTGAAAGCTGCCAGTGAATTCTAATGAAGGGTCTCAGCCCAAAACGTCGACTGTTTATTTCCCTCCATAGATGCTGCCTGACCTGCTGAGTTCCACCAGCAGTTTTTGTGTATTGCTCCAGATTCCAGCATCTGCAGAAATTTTTGTGTCTCCGGTGAATTCTGTGGCAGGGAATTCCTCTTTTCCAACTGAATTACCATGAAGTAGCAGCTCACGGCGATCTCTGGCACTCAGCAGTCAGGAAGTCAACAAATTAATGGATAATAATTCACAGAGAGAGCAAACCAAGAAGTGAAAAACAATATTATAATTATTATTTGAGAAAAATAGGACAGAAAAGAAAATAAAGAACAGAACATACAGTAATTATTTGCATAATATAGAAACTAAAATGTTATCTTCTTAGAACAAATTTTTATCATAAAATCCATTATATTTTGATATACTTGGTGCAATGTCTGTCCACATACATAAAATTATGTGTTCAGGAAGAGAGTTTGCTGAGCAGGAATTACGGCAAACATCAGAGAATTTCACTCGTCATCGTTACAAACGCTTCATGCTTTGAATGCCAGCTTCATATCTAGAGGCACAGAGCCGTAGAAATGTACAGCAGAGAAACAGACCCTTCGGCCTGATTTATCCATGCTGACCAAGGTGTCTTTCTCAGCTAGTTCCATCTGTCTGCATTTGGCCCATATCCTTCTAAACCTTTCCTATTCATGAACCTGTCCAAAGGTCTTTCAAAAATTATAATTGTGACCACCTCTGCCACTTCTTCTGGAAGCATGTTCCATTTTCCAATACACTCTGTGTGAAAAACCTGCCCCTCAGGGCCCCTTTCATTCTTTGCTCTCTCACCTCAAACCTGCACCAACTAGTTTTAAGCAGCCCTAACCGATCAATGCCTCTCACTCACCTATGTTAAAAGTTATAATTTTGTAAACTTCTGTAAGGTCACGCTTCACCCTCCAGTAAAACAATCCCAGTCTGTCGAGTCACTCCTTAAAACAAGCCCTGCAAGACCTGCTAACTTTCTTCTGAATCTTTTCTACACCTTCTCAAGCATCATCATATCCTTCCTAAACTATGGCGGGCAGAAGAGCACACAGCATTCTGGTGCAGTCTTACCAACGACTTGTACAGCTGAAACATGACAATCCAACTTTTGTGCTCTAATAGTATAGGACAAACATATAAGGTGAGAGGGGGAAAATTCAAAGGAACTGTGCGGAGCAAGATTTTTAATGCAAGTTTTTAACCCTCAAGAAGTTTTTTTGGAAGAATAGGAAGGCAAAAATTGGTATTGGTATTGGTTTATTATTGTCACTTGTACCAAGGTACAGTGAAAAGCTTGTCTTACAAATGATTGTACAGGTCAATTCATTACACAGTGCAGTTACATTGAGTCAGTACAGAGTGCATTGATGCAGTACAGGTAAAAACAATAACAGTACAGAGTAAAGTGTCACAGCTACAGAGAAAATGCAGAGCAATAAGGTACGAGGTCACAACAAGGTAAGTCGTGAGGTCATAGTCCATCTCATTGTATAAGGGAACTGTTCAATAGTCTTATCACAGTGGGGTAGAAGCTGTCCTTAAGTCTGGTGGTACGTGCCTTCAGGCTCCTGTACCTTCTACCCGATGGAAGAGGGGAGAAGAGAGAATGTCCCGGGTGGGTGGGGTCTTTGATTATGCTGGCTGCTTCACCAAGACAACGAAAGGTAAAGACAGAGTCCAAGGAGGGGAAGCTGGTGTCTGTGATGCGCTGGGCTGTGTCCACAACTCTCTGGAGTCTCTTGCAGTCCTGGGCAGAGCAGTTGCCATACCAAGCAGTGATACATCCAGATGGGATGCTTTCTATGGTACATCTGTAAAAGTTTGTGAGAGTCAAAGGGGACAAACCAAATTTCTTAGATACCTGAGGAAGTAGAGGTGCGAGTGTGCTTTCTTGGACATGGCTTCTACATGATTTGACGAGGACAGGCTGTTGGTGATATTCACTCCCAGGAACTTGAAGGTCAATACACTCTCGACCTCAGCACCATTAAAATAACAAGAGAACAAAAGATTTCTTTGAGACTTTAATACAATGTGATACAATTGTGTCTCCTTCAACTCTTTTTACAGTGACAAGACCAGAAAGCGCAGCAGCAGAATCCAGTACCACAACAGAACCCACCACAGGAACAACTGGATCAACATCCAGTGCAACAACGGAATCCACCACAGGAACAGCTGCATCAACGTCCAGTGCAACAACTGAATCAACCACAGGAACAGATGTACCAGCATCAAGTGTAACAACAGAATCCACCACAGGAACAAAAGGATCAACATCGAGTGAAACCTCTGAATACACCACAGGAACAGCTGGATCAACACAAAGTGCAACAACTGAATCCACAACAGGAACAGATGTACTAACATCCAGTGCAACAACGGAATCCATCACAGGAGCAGCTGGGTCAACATCCAGTGCAACAACAGAATCCACAACAGGAGCAGATGGGTCAACATCCACTGCAACAACTGATTCCAACACAGGAACAGTGGGATCAACATCCAGTGCAACAACTGAAGACACAACAGGGACAGCTGTACCAACATCCAGTGCAACAACTGAATCCACCACAGGAACAGCTGGATCAACATCCAGTGCAATAACTGAAGCCACCACAGGGACAGCTGTACTAACATCCAGTGGAACAACAGAATCAACCACAGAAACAGCTGCATCAATATCCAGTGAAATATCTAAATCCACCACAGGTACAGCTGGAAAAACATCCAGGGTAACAACTGAAACCACCATAGCAACAGCTGTACCAACATCCAGTGTAACAACAGAATCCACCACAGGAACAGCTGGATCAACATCCAGTGAAACATCTGAATCCACCACAGGAACAGCTGGATCGACAAAAAGTGCAGCAACTGAATCCACCACAGGAACAGCTGGATCAACATCCAGTGAAACATCTGAATCCACCACAGGAACAGCTGGATCGACAAAAAGTGCAGCAACTGAATCCACCACAGGAACAGCTGGATCAACATCCAGTGCAACATATGAAACCACCATAGGAACAGATGTACCAACATCAAGTGCAACAACTGAGTCCACTACTGGAGCAGTGGGACCAACATCCAGTGCAACAACGGAATCAACGACAGGAACAGCAATACCAACGTCAAGTGGAACAACTGAATCCACGACAGGAACAGCTGGATCAACATCCAGTGCAACTACTGAATCCACCACAGGAGCAGTGGGATCAACATCCATCGCAATAACTGAAGCCACCACAGGGACAGTTGTACCAACATCAAATGCAACACCTGAATCCACCACACGAACAGAGGGATCAACATCCAGTGCAACAACTGAATCCACGACAGGAACAGCAGGATCAACATCCAGTGCAACAACTGAATCAACCACAGGAACAGCTCGATCAACATCCACTGCAACAACTGAATCCACCACAGGAACAGCGGGATCAACATCCAGCGCAATAACTGAAGACACCACAGGGACAGTTGTACCAACATCAAGTGCAACACCTAAATCCACCACACGAACAGAGGGATCTACATACAGTGCAACAACTGAATCCACCACAGGGACAGCTGGATCAACATCAAGTGCAACAACTGAATCCACCACAGGAACAGAGGGATCAACATCCAGTGCAACAACTGAATCCACGACAGGAACAGCAGGATCAACATCCAGTGCAACAACTGAATCAACCACAGGAACAGCTCGATCAACATCCACTGCAACAACTGAATCCACCACAGGAACAGCGGGATCAACATCCAGCGCAATAACTGAAGACACCACAGGGACAGTTGTACCAACATCAAGTGCAACACCTAAATCCACCACACAAACAGAGGGATCTACATACAGTGCAACAACTGAATCCACCACAGGGACAGCTGGATCAACATCAAGTGCAACAACTGAATCCACCACAGGAACAGCTGGATCAACATCCAGTGCAACATATGAAACCACCATAGGAACAGATGTACCAGCATCAAGTGTAACAACAGAATCCATCACAGGAACAGTAGGATCAACATCGAGTGAAACCTCTGAATACACCACAGGAACAGCTGGATCAACATCCAGTGCAACAACTGAGTCCACCACAGGAACAGCTGGATCAACACAAAGTGCAACAACTGAATCCACCGCAGGAACAGCTGGATCAACATCCAGTGCAATAACTGAAGCCACCACAGGGACAGCCGGATCAACATCAATTGCAACAACTGAATCCACTACAGGAACAGCTGGATTAACATCCAGTGCAATGACTGAATCCACCACAGGAACAGCTGGATCAACATCCAGTGAAACCATTGAATCCACCACAAGAACAGCTGGATCAACACAAAGTGCAACAACTGAATCCACCACAGGAACAGCTGGATCAACATCCAGTGCAACATATGAAACCACCATAGGAACAGCAATACCAACATCAAGTGGAACAACTGAATCCACGACAGGAACAGCTGGATCAATATCCAGTGCAACTACTGAATCCACCACAGGAAGAGCTGGATCAACATCCAGTGCAACAACGGAATCAACCACAGGAACAGCTGGATCAACATCCACTGCAACAACTGAATCCACCACAGGACCAGCTGCATCAACATCCAGTGCAACAACTGAATCCAGCACAGGAACAGCGGGATCGACATCCAGTGCAACAACGGAAACCACCACAGGGACAGCTGGATCAGCACAAAGTGCAACAACTGAATCCACCGCAGGAACAGCTGGATCAACATCCAGTGCAATAACTGAAGCCACCACAGGGACAGCCGGATCAACATCAATTGCAACAACTGAATCCACTACAGGAACAGCTGGATTAACATCCAGTGCAATGACTGAATCCACCACAGGAACAGCTGGATCAACATCCAGTGCAACATATGAAACCACCATAGGAACAGCAATACCAACATCAAGTGGAACAACTGAATCCACGACAGGAACAGCTGGATCAATATCCAGTGCAACTACTGAATCCACCACAGGAAGAGCTGGATCAACATCCAGTGCAACAACGGAATCAACCACAGGAACAGCTGGATCAACATCCACTGCAACAACTGAATCCACCACAGGACCAGCTGCATCAACATCCAGTGCAACAACTGAATCCAGCACAGGAACAGCGGGATCGACATCCAGTGCAACAACGGAAACCACCACAGGGACAGCTGTACCAACATCCAGTGCAACAACTGAATCCACCACAGGAACAGCTGGATCAACATCCACTGCAACAACTGAATCCAACACAGAAGCAGCTGGGTCAACATCCAGTGCAACAACTGAATCCTCCACAGGAACAGCTGTACCAACATCAAGTGCAACAACTGAATCCACTACAGGAACAGCTGGATCAAAATCCAGTGCAACATATGAAACCACCATAGGAACAGATGTACCAGCATCAAGTGTAACAACAGAATCCACCACAGGAACAAAAGGATCAACATTGAGTGAAACCTCTGAATACACCACAGGAACAGCTGGATCAACACAAAGTGCAACAACTGAATCCAACACAGGAACAGCTGGATCAACATCCAGTGCAATAACTGAAGCCACCACAGGGACAGCTGTACTAACATCCAGTGGAACAACAGAATCAACCACAGAAACAGCTGCATCAATATCCAGTGAAATATCTAAATCCACCACAGGTACAGCTGGAAAAACATCCAGGGTAACAACTGAAACCACCATAGCAACAGCTGTACCAACATCCAGTGTAACAACAGAATCCACCACAGGAACAGCTGGATCAACATCCAGTGAAACATCTGAATCCACCACAGGAACAGCTGGATCGACAAAAAGTGCAGCAACTGAATCCACCACAGGAACAGCTGGATCAACATCCAGTGAAACATCTGAATCCACCACAGGAACAGCTGGATCGACAAAAAGTGCAGCAACTGAATCCACCACAGGAACAGCTGGATCAACATCCAGTGCAACATATGAAACCACCATAGGAACAGATGTACCAACATCAAGTGCAACAACTGAGTCCACTACTGGAGCAGTGGGACCAACATCCAGTGCAACAACGGAATCAACGACAGGAACAGCAATACCAACGTCAAGTGGAACAACTGAATCCACGACAGGAACAGCTGGATCAACATCCAGTGCAACTACTGAATCCACCACAGGAGCAGTGGGATCAACATCCATCGCAATAACTGAAGCCACCACAGGGACAGTTGTACCAACATCAAATGCAACACCTGAATCCACCACACGAACAGAGGGATCAACATCCAGTGCAACAACTGAATCCACGACAGGAACAGCAGGATCAACATCCAGTGCAACAACTGAATCAACCACAGGAACAGCTCGATCAACATCCACTGCAACAACTGAATCCACCACAGGAACAGCGGGATCAACATCCAGCGCAATAACTGAAGACACCACAGGGACAGTTGTACCAACATCAAGTGCAACACCTAAATCCACCACACGAACAGAGGGATCTACATACAGTGCAACAACTGAATCCACCACAGGGACAGCTGGATCAACATCAAGTGCAACAACTGAATCCACCACAGGAACAGAGGGATCAACATCCAGTGCAACAACTGAATCCACGACAGGAACAGCAGGATCAACATCCAGTGCAACAACTGAATCAACCACAGGAACAGCTCGATCAACATCCACTGCAACAACTGAATCCACCACAGGAACAGCGGGATCAACATCCAGCGCAATAACTGAAGACACCACAGGGACAGTTGTACCAACATCAAGTGCAACACCTAAATCCACCACACAAACAGAGGGATCTACATACAGTGCAACAACTGAATCCACCACAGGGACAGCTGGATCAACATCAAGTGCAACAACTGAATCCACCACAGGAACAGCTGGATCAACATCCAGTGCAACATATGAAACCACCATAGGAACAGATGTACCAGCATCAAGTGTAACAACAGAATCCATCACAGGAACAGTAGGATCAACATCGAGTGAAACCTCTGAATACACCACAGGAACAGCTGGATCAACATCCAGTGCAACAACTGAGTCCACCACAGGAACAGCTGGATCAACACAAAGTGCAACAACTGAATCCACCGCAGGAACAGCTGGATCAACATCCAGTGCAATAACTGAAGCCACCACAGGGACAGCCGGATCAACATCAATTGCAACAACTGAATCCACTACAGGAACAGCTGGATTAACATCCAGTGCAATGACTGAATCCACCACAGGAACAGCTGGATCAACATCCAGTGAAACCATTGAATCCACCACAAGAACAGCTGGATCAACACAAAGTGCAACAACTGAATCCACCACAGGAACAGCTGGATCAACATCCAGTGCAACATATGAAACCACCATAGGAACAGCAATACCAACATCAAGTGGAACAACTGAATCCACGACAGGAACAGCTGGATCAATATCCAGTGCAACTACTGAATCCACCACAGGAAGAGCTGGATCAACATCCAGTGCAACAACGGAATCAACCACAGGAACAGCTGGATCAACATCCACTGCAACAACTGAATCCACCACAGGACCAGCTGCATCAACATCCAGTGCAACAACTGAATCCAGCACAGGAACAGCGGGATCGACATCCAGTGCAACAACGGAAACCACCACAGGGACAGCTGGATCAGCACAAAGTGCAACAACTGAATCCACCGCAGGAACAGCTGGATCAACATCCAGTGCAATAACTGAAGCCACCACAGGGACAGCCGGATCAACATCAATTGCAACAACTGAATCCACTACAGGAACAGCTGGATTAACATCCAGTGCAATGACTGAATCCACCACAGGAACAGCTGGATCAACATCCAGTGCAACATATGAAACCACCATAGGAACAGCAATACCAACATCAAGTGGAACAACTGAATCCACGACAGGAACAGCTGGATCAATATCCAGTGCAACTACTGAATCCACCACAGGAAGAGCTGGATCAACATCCAGTGCAACAACGGAATCAACCACAGGAACAGCTGGATCAACATCCACTGCAACAACTGAATCCACCACAGGACCAGCTGCATCAACATCCAGTGCAACAACTGAATCCAGCACAGGAACAGCGGGATCGACATCCAGTGCAACAACGGAAACCACCACAGGGACAGCTGTACCAACATCCAGTGCAACAACTGAATCCACCACAGGAACAGCTGGATCAACATCCACTGCAACAACTGAATCCAACACAGAAGCAGCTGGGTCAACATCCAGTGCAACAACTGAATCCTCCACAGGAACAGCTGTACCAACATCAAGTGCAACAACTGAATCCACTACAGGAACAGCTGGATCAAAATCCAGTGCAACATATGAAACCACCATAGGAACAGATGTACCAGCATCAAGTGTAACAACAGAATCCACCACAGGAACAAAAGGATCAACATTGAGTGAAACCTCTGAATACACCACAGGAACAGCTGGATCAACACAAAGTGCAACAACTGAATCCACCACAGGAACAGCTGGATCAACATCCAGCACAATAACTGAAGCCACCACAGGGACAGCGGTATCAACATCAATTGCAACAACTGAATCCACTACAGGAACAGCTGGATCAACATCCAGTGCAACGACTGAATCCACCACAGGAACAGCTGGATCAACATCCAGTGAAACCACTGAATCCACCACAGAAACAGCTGGATCAACATCCATTGCAATAACTGAAGCCACCACAGGGACAGCTGTAGTAATATCCAGTGCAACAACAGAATCAACCACAGAAACAGCTGCATCAATATCCAGTGAAATATCTAAATCCACCACAGGAACAGCTGGATCAACATCCAGGGTAACAACTGAAACCACCATAGCAACAGCTGTACCAACATCCAGTGTAACAACAGAATCCACCACAGGAACAGCTGGATCAACATCCAGTGAAACATCAGAATCCACCACAGGAACAGCTGGATCGACAAAAAGTGCAGCAACTGAATCCACCACAGGAACAGCTGGATCAACATCCAGTGCAACATATGAAACCACCATAGGAACAGATGTACCAACATCAAGTGCAACAACTGAGTCCACTACTGGAGCAGTGGGACCAACATCCAGTGCAACAACGGAATCAACGACAGGAACAGCAATACCAACGTCAAGTGGAACAACTGAATCCACGACAGGAACAGCTGGATCAACATCCAGTGCAACTACTGAATCCACCACAGGAGCAGCTGCATCAACAACCACTGCAACAACTGACTCCACCACAGGAACAGCGGGATCAACATCCATCGCAATAACTGAAGCCACCACAGGGACAGTTGTACCAACATCAAGTGCAACACCTGAATCCACCACACGAACAGAGGGTTCAACATCCAGTGCAACAACTGAATCCACCACAGCAACAGCAGGATCAACATCCAGTGCAACAACTGAATCCACCACAGGAACAGATGTACCAACATCCAGTGTCACAACAGAATCCACCACAGGAACAGCTGGATCAACATCCAGTACTGAATCCACCTCAGGAACAGCTGGATCAAAATCCAGTGCAATAACTGAAGCCACCACAGGGACAGCGGTATCAACATCAATTGCAACAACTGAATCCACTACAGGAACAGCTGGATCAACATCCAGTGAAACCACTGAATCCACCACAGGAACAGCTGCATCAACATCCAGTACAAGTACTGAATCCACGACAGGAACAGCTGGATCAACATCCAATGCAAAAACTGAAACCACCACAGGGCCAGCTGTAACAACATCAAGTGCAACAACTGAATCCACTACAGGAGCAGTGGGATCAACATCCAGTGCAACAACGGAATCAACGACAGGAACAGCTATACAAACATCAAGTGGAACAACTGAATCCACCACAGGAACATCTGGATCAATGTCCAGTGCAACAACTGAATCCACCACAGGAACAGATGTACCTACATCCAGTGCAACAACGGAATACACCACAGGAACAGCTGCATCAACATCCAGTGCAACAACGGAATCCACCACAGGAACAGCTGCATCAACATCCAGTGCAACAACTGAATCCACCACAGGAACAGTGGGATCGACATCCAGTGCAATAACTGAAACCACCACAGGGACAGCTGTACCAACATCAAGTGCAACAACTGAATCCACCACAGGAACAGAAGGATCAACATCGAGTGAAACCTCTGAATACGCCACAGGAACAGCTGGATCAACAACCAGTGCAACAACTGAATCCACAACAGGAACAGATGTACTAACATCCAGTGCAAGAACGGAATCCACCACAGGAGCAGCTGGGTCAACATCCAGTGAAACAACAGAATCCACGACAGGAGCAGATGGGTCAACATCCACTGCAACAACTGATTCCACCACAGGAACAGCGGGATCAACATCCAGTGCAACAACCGAAGACACAACAGGGACAGCTGTACCAACATCCAGTGCAACAACTGAATCAACCACAGGAACAGCTGCATCAATATCCAGTGAAATATCTAAATCCACCACAGGAACAGCTGGATCAACATCCAGGGTAACAACTGAAACCACCATAGCAACAGCTGTACCAACATCCAGTGTAACAACAGAATCCACCACAGGAACAACTGGATCAACATCCAGTGCAACATATGAAACCACCATAGGAACAGATGTACCAACATCAAGAGCAACAACTGAGTCCACTACTGGAGCAGTGGGATCAACATCCAGTGCAACAACGGAATCAACGACAGGAACAGCTCGATCAACATCCACTGCAACAACTGAATTCACCACAGGAACAGTGGGATCAACATCCAGCGCAATAACTGAAGCCACCACAGGGACAGTTGTACTAACATCAAGTGCAACACCTGAATCCACCACACGAACAGAGGGATCTACATACAGTGCAACAACTGAATCCACCACAGCAACAGCAGGATCAACATCCAGTGCAACAACTGAATCCACCACAGCAACAGCTGGATCAACATCAAGTGCAACAACTGAAACCACCACAGGGACAGCTGGATCAACATCCAGTGCAACAACTGAATCCACGACAGGAACAGCGGGATTAACATCAAGTGCAACATATGAAACCACCATAGGAACAGATGTACCAGCATCAAGTGCAACAACAGAATCCACCACAGGAACAGTAGGATCAACATCGAGTGAAACCTCTGAATACACCACAGGAACAGCTGGATCGACACAAAGTGCAACAACTGAATCCACCGCAGGAAGAGCTGGATCAACATCCAGTGCAATAACTGAATCAACCACACGAACAGCTGGATCAACATCCAGTGCAACAACAGAATCCACCACAGGAGCAGATGTACCAACATCCAGTGCAACAACGGAATCCAACACAGGAACAGCGGGATCGACATCCAGTGCAACAACTGAAACCACCACAGGGACAGCTGGATCAACATCCAGTGCAACAACTGAATCCACCACAGGAACAGCTGGATCAACATCAAGTGCAACAACTGAAACCACCACAGGGACAGCTGGATCAACATCCAGTGTAACAACTGAATCCACCACAGGAACAGCTGTACCAACATCAAGTGCAACAACTGAATCCACTAAAGGAACAGCTGGATCAACATCCAGTGCAACATATGAAACCACCATAGGAACAGATGTACCAGCATCAAGTGTAACAACAGAATCCACCACAGGAACAGTAGGATCAACATCGAGTGAAACCTCTGAATACACCACAGGAACAGCTGGATCAACACAAAGTGCAACAACTGAATCCACCGCAGGAACAGCTGAATCAACATCCAGTGCAATAACTGAAGCCACCACAGGGACAGCTGGATCAACATCAATTGCAACAACTGAATCCACTACAGGAACAGCTGGATTAACATCCAGTGAAACCATTGAATCCACCACAAGAACAGCTGGATCAACACAAAGTGCAACAACTGAATCCACCACAGGAACAGCTGGATCAACATCCAGTGCAACATATGAAACCACCATAGGAACAGATGTACCAACATCAAGTGCAACACCTAAATCCACCACACGAACAGAGGGATCTACATACAGTGCAACAACTGAATCCACCACAGGGACAGCTGGATCAACATCCAGTGCAACAACTGAATCCACCACAAGAACAGCTGGATCAACACAAAGTGCAACAACTGAATCCACCACAGGAACAGCTGGATCAACATCCAGTGCAACATATGAAACCACCATAGGAACAGATGTACCAACATCAAGTGCAACACCTAAATCCACCACACGAACAGAGGGATCTACATACAGTGCAACAACTGAATCCACCACAGGGACAGCTGGATCAACATCCAGTGCAACAACTGAATCCACCACAAGAACAGCTGGATCAACACAAAGTGCAACAACTGAATCCACCACAGGAACAGCTGGATCAACATCCAGTGCAACATATGAAACCACCATAGGAACAGATGTACCAACATCAAGTGCAACACCTAAATCCACCACACGAACAGAGGGATCTACATACAGTGCAACAACTGAATCCACCACAGGGACAGCTGGATCAACATCCAGTGCAACAACTGAATCCACCACAAGAACAGCTGGATCAACACAAAGTGCAACAACTGAATCCACCACAGGAACAGCTGGATCAACATCCAGTGCAACATATGAAACCACCATAGGAACAGATGTACCAACATCAAGTGCAATACCTAAATCCACCACACGAACAGAGGGATCTACATACAGTGCAACAACTGAAACCACCACAGGGACAGCTGGATCAACATCCAGTGCAACAACTGAATCCACCACAGCAACAGCTGGATCAACATCAAGTGCAACAACTGAAACCACCACAGGGACAGCTGGATCAACATCCAGTGCAACAACTGAATCCACCACAGGAACAGCTGGATCAACATCCAGTGCAACATATGAAACCACCATAGGACCAGACGTACCAACGTCAAGTGCAACAACTGAATCCACTACTGGATCAGTGGGATCAACATCCAGTGCAACAACACAATCAACGACAGGAACCGCAATACCAACATCAAGTGGAACAACTGAATCCATGACAGGAACAGCTGGATCAACATCAAGTGCAAAAACTGAAGCCACTACAGGAACAGTTCGATCAACATCCAGTGCAACAGAATCCACCACAGCAACAGATGTACCAACATCCAGAGCAACAATAGAATCCACCACAGGAACAGCTGGATCAACATCCAGTGCAACAACAGAATCCACCACAGGAACAGCTGGATCAACATCCAGTGCAACAACTGAATCCACCGCAGGAACAGCTGGATCAACATCAAGTGCAAAAACTGAAGCCACTACTGGAGCAGTGGGATCAACATCCAGTGCAACAACGGAATCAACCACAGGAACAGCAATACCAACATCAAGTGGAACAACTGAATCCATAACAGGAACTTCTGGATCAACATCCACTGCAACAACTGAATCCACCACAGGAACAGTTCGATCAACATCCAGTGCAACAGAATCCACCACAGCAACAGATGTACCAACATCCAGAGCAACAATAGAATCCACCACAGGAACAGCTGGATCAACATCTAGTGAAACCTCTGAATCCACCAAAGGAACATCTGGATCAACATCCAATGCAACATATGAAACCACCATAGGAACAGATGTATCAACATCAAGTGCAACAACTGAATCCACTACAGGAGCAGTGGGATCAACATCCAGAGCAACAACGGAATCAACGACAGGAACAGCAATACCAACATCAAGTGGAACAACTGAATTCATAACAGGAACATCTGGATCAACATCCAGTGCAACAACAGAATCCACCACAGGAGAAGATGTACCAACATCCATTGCAGCAACGGAATCCACCACAGGAACAGCTGGATCAACATCCAGTGCAATAACGGAAGCCACCACAGGGACAGCTGTACCATCATCCAGAGCAACAACAGAATCAACGACAGGAACAGGAATAGCAACATCAAGTGGAACAACTGAATCCACGACAGGAACATCTGGATCAATATCCAGTGCAACTACTGAATCCACCACAGGAACAGCTGCAGCAACATCCAGTGCAACAACAGAATCCACCACAGGAGCAGATGTACCAACATCCAGTGCAACAACGGAATCCACCACAGGAACAGCGGGATCAACATCCAGTGCAACAACTGAATCCACCACAGCAACAGCAGGATCAACATCCAGTGCAACAACTGAATCCACCACAGCAACAGCTGGATCAACATCCAGTGCAACAACTGAATCCTCCACAGGAACAGATGTACCAACATCAAGTGCAACAACTGAATCCACTACAGGAACAGCTGGATCAACATCCAGTGCAACATATGAAACCACCATAGGAATAGATGTACCAGCATCAAGTGTAACAACAGAATCCACCACAGGAACAGTAGGATCAACATCGAGTGAAACCTCTGAATACACCACAGGAACAGCTGGATCAACACAAAGTGCAACAACTGAATCCACCGCAGGAACAGCTGGATCAACATCCAGTGCAATAACTGAAGCCACCACAGGGACAGCTGGATCAACATCAATTGCAACAACTGAATCCACTACAGGAACAGCTGGATTAACATCCAGTGCAACGACTGAATCCACCACAGGAACAGCTGGATCAACATCCAGTGAAACCATTGAATCCACCACAAGAACAGCTGGATCAACACAAAGTGCAACAACTGAATCCACCACAGGAACAGCTGGATCAACATCCAGTGCAACATATGAAACCACCATAGGAACAGATGTACCAACATCAAGTGCAACACCTAAATCCACCACACGAACAGAGGGATCTACATACAGTGCAACAACTGAATCCACCACAGGGACAGCTGGATCAACATCCAGTGCAACAACTGAATCCACCACAAGAACAGCTGGATCAACACAAAGTGCAACAACTGAATCCACCACAGGAACAGCTGGATCAACATCCAGTGCAACATATGAAACCACCATAGGAACAGATGTACCAACATCAAGTGCAATACCTAAATCCACCACACGAACAGAGGGATCTACATACAGTGCAACAACTGAAACCACCACAGGGACAGCTGGATCAACATCCAGTGCAACAACTGAATCCACCACAGCAACAGCTGGATCAACATCAAGTGCAACAACTGAAACCACCACAGGGACAGCTGGATCAACATCCAGTGCAACAACTGAATCCACCACAGGAACAGCTGGATCAACATCCAGTGCAACATATGAAACCACCATAGGAACAGACGTACCAACGTCAAGTGCAACAACTGAATCCACTACTGGATCAGTGGGATCAACATCCAGTGCAACAACACAATCAACGACAGGAACCGCAATACCAACATCAAGTGGAACAACTGAATCCATGACAGGAACAGCTGGATCAACATCAAGTGCAAAAACTGAAGCCACTACAGGAACAGTTCGATCAACATCCAGTGCAACAGAATCCACCACAGCAACAGATGTACCAACATCCAGAGCAACAATAGAATCCACCACAGGAACAGCTGGATCAACATCCAGTGCAACAACAGAATCCACCACAGGAACAGCTGGATCAACATCCAGTGCAACAACTGAATCCACCGCAGGAACAGCTGGATCAACATCAAGTGCAAAAACTGAAGCCACTACTGGAGCAGTGGGATCAACATCCAGTGCAACAACGGAATCAACCACAGGAACAGCAATACCAACATCAAGTGGAACAACTGAATCCATAACAGGAACTTCTGGATCAACATCCACTGCAACAACTGAATCCACCACAGGAACAGTTCGATCAACATCCAGTGCAACAGAATCCACCACAGCAACAGATGTACCAACATCCAGAGCAACAATAGAATCCACCACAGGAACAGCTGGATCAACATCTAGTGAAACCTCTGAATCCACCAAAGGAACATCTGGATCAACATCCAATGCAACATATGAAACCACCATAGGAACAGATGTATCAACATCAAGTGCAACAACTGAATCCACTACAGGAGCAGTGGGATCAACATCCAGAGCAACAACGGAATCAACGACAGGAACAGCAATACCAACATCAAGTGGAACAACTGAATTCATAACAGGAACATCTGGATCAACATCCAGTGCAACAACAGAATCCACCACAGGAGAAGATGTACCAACATCCATTGCAGCAACGGAATCCACCACAGGAACAGCTGGATCAACATCCAGTGCAATAACGGAAGCCACCACAGGGACAGCTGTACCATCATCCAGAGCAACAACAGAATCAACGACAGGAACAGGAATAGCAACATCAAGTGGAACAACTGAATCCACGACAGGAACATCTGGATCAATATCCAGTGCAACTACTGAATCCACCACAGGAACAGCTGCAGCAACATCCAGTGCAACAACAGAATCCACCACAGGAGCAGATGTACCAACATCCAGTGCAACAACGGAATCCACAACAGGAACAGCTGGATCAACATCCAGTGCAACAACGGAATCAACCACAGGAACAGCTGGATCAACATCCAGTGCAACGTATGAAACCACCATAGGAACAGATGTACCAACATTAAGTGCAACAACTGAATCCACTTCTGGAGCAGTGGGATCAACATCCAGTGCAACAACGGAATCAACGACAGGAACAGCAATACCAACATCAAGTGCAACAACTGAATCCGTAACAGGAACATCTGGATCAATATCCAGTGCAACTACTGAATCCACAACAGGAACAGATGTACCAACATCCAGTGCAACAACAGAATCCACCACAGGAACAGCTGCATCAACATCCAGTGTAACAACTGAAGATACAACATGGGCAGCTGGATCAACATCCAGTGCAATAATGGAATCCACCACTGGAACAGCTGGATCAGCTTCCAGTGCAACAACTGACTCCACCACAGGAACAGCTGTACCAATATCCAGTCCAACAACTGAGGCCACCACAGGGTCAGCTGGATCAACATCTGGTGCAACAACTGAAACCACCACAGGAACAGCTGGACCAACAGCTAGTGCAACAACTGAATCCACCACAGGAACACATGTACCAACATCCAGTGCAACAACAGAATCCACCACAGGAACAGCTGGATCAACATCCGGTGCAATAATGGAATCCACCACTGGAACAGCTGGATCAGCTTCCAGTGCAACAACTGAATCCACCACAGGAACAGCGGGATTAACATCCAGTGCAACAACTGAAGACACAACATGGACAGCTGTACCAACATCAAGTGCAACAACTGAATTCACGACAGGAACAGCTGGATCAACATCCAGTTCAACAACTGAATCCACCACAGGTACAGCTGGATCAATATCCAGTGAAACATTTGAATCCTCCTCAGGAACATCTGGATCAACATCCAGTGCAACAACTGAATCCACCACAGGAACAGCTGGATTAATATCCAGAGCAGCTCCTGAATCTACCACCGGAACGGCTGGATCAACATCCAGTGTAACCACTGAATCCACCACATTATCAGCTATACCAACATACAGTGTAAGAACAGAATCCACCATTGGGACAACTATACCAATGTCAAGTGCAACAAATGAATCCAGCACAGGAACAGCTGTATCAACATCCAGTGCAACAACTGAGTCCACCACTGGAGCAGCTATACCAACATCCAGAGGAACAACGGAATCCACCACAGGAAGAGCTGGAAGAACACCCAGTGGAACAAATGAATCAAGCACTGGAACAGTTGGATCAACACCCAGTGCAGGAACTGACTCGACTTCTTCTTCTGCAAATGTACTTTTAACCACTGTCAGTACCAACTTGTTAACCACCCCAGCCATAACCACTATCACAGACTCTGTAAGCACTGCAACATATGTTACTTTTGCTCCTTCTACCAACACTACCACTTCTAACATCAGCAACAGAAGTACCATCACAACAGCCTCTGCTGCAAATGGTAATTCCATCACAATCTCTACATCCTCTAATACCATCAGCACACCCACCACCACTCCGACAACCACCACTCCTGCAACAACCACATCTACCACTATCTCTACAACAACCACAACCACCACCAATCCTACAACAACCACCATCACCACCACTCCTACCACAACCACCATCACCACCACTCCTACAACCATCACTCCTACCACAACCACCATCACCACCACTCCTACAACCACCACTCCTACCACAACCACCATCACCACCACTCCTACCACAACCACCATCACCACCACTCCTACAACCACCACTCCTACAACAACCACCATCACCACCACTCCTACAACCACCACCATCACCACCACTCCTACAACCACCACTCCTACCACAACCACCATCACCACCACTCCTACAACCACCACTCCTACAACAACCACCATCACCACCACTCCTACAACCACCACCATCACCACCACTCCTACAACCACCACTCCTACCACAACCACCATCACCACCACTCCTACAACCACCACTCCTACAACAACCACCATCACCACCACTCCTACAACCACCACCATCACCACCACTCCTACAACCACCACTCCTACCACAACCACCATCACCACCACTCCTACAACCACCACAACCACCACCACTCCTACAACCACCATCACAAGCGGTTCAACAACAGTCACAACCACTGCGCCAATGAAATGCGGTAAGTTGCTTGCTTATTATTGCCACCACTTCCCCAATATGTAATGACTCTTCATTATTTGCTGGGAAACTCTAACCTTGCATTAAAAGACTACATTTATATCATGGTTTGATACAACCACTGCAATTCTATATAAATACTGCAATCAGTGATGTTTTCTGGTAATAGTCATGAGAATATAGTCTAATCGATTGGGCCTTTCTGAACTTTAAGAGTGAACACATACATTAGATTTACTTTTTATGAACCATTGCCACCACTTTTAATTCATGCCAGACAGGAAATCTTATCTTCAATTTGATGTTTTAATGGCTTTTGTTGTTCTTTTAAAGAATATCAAGAAGCAATTTTAATGGTGAAACCAAGTACAATAGGATTTATGCCAAATGTGGTACCAAAATTTAATGGAGATGCACAAAAAGATAATTAACTTTAACATAGTAGGAAAATTCAGTACAATGTCTGTTCTGAATTATGTATCCAACCCATTGGTTGTTGGTTCCTTCACTCCAGATCTTCCTACCAGCAAGGTGATATGTAGAGTAATGTCAATGCATTTAAAAGAGAGTTGTTCAGGATTGGAGTGATTAAGATGATGATGCTTGATTACAAGGATGCTTTATTTTCCTCAGACCAGTTTATGCTTGAATCGGTGGGAAGTCAAACAATTGTCTTTACCTTGGTTACCAGCAATACCGCTAAACAGGCCCGTTATAATGTCAGTTTATGGAAGGACAATGAACTAATAAGTACATCTCTCAACGTGCAAAGAACAACAACCTTTACTAAACTTGAAGTTGCTACTTTTTATGTGATTAATGCATCGATATTTACTTCTGGTCAACTGGTTCAATGTCCAAGCCACATCAGGACAGGTATGTTTCACAAGTGCAATATCAATATTATGCTTCCTAGGGTATAGTAGCTGGATCAACAGGGGACAGAACACTGGTGCAATAATGTTCTGTCCCCTGAAATGCATAGTCGGTCATTTTATGTAAGTTGGTTGCTTTGGAAGTTCAAACCGAAGTGAATTCTTTGTTTAAGAATGAGGTATATATTCTACTGCCTTACACCTATTAATTGCTGCAAATTATGCTGACTGGAGTGATGCACATGATAAAGCAAGTTGAGTGAATAAGAACATAACAACAGAATATAACATGGATAAATGTGAGCTCAACCACTTTGATGAACATAGTATTTATTAAGTGGTGAGAGATTGGTATGGTGTTGATGTTCAAAGAGACCTTGATTTGCTTCTACACAAGTCACTAAAGGCAGATTAGAAGGGCAAATTATATGTTAACCTTTATTCCAAGAGGAGACACAAGAGACTGCAGATGCTGCAATCTGGAGCAACAAACAATCTGCTGGAGGAACTCAACAGGTCGAGCAGCACCTCTGGGGGTAAGGAACTGTCGACATTCGGGTCGAAACCCTGCATCGGTCCTGAGATGGTGCTTGACCCGCTGAGATGTTCCAGCAGGTTGTTTGTTGTTTTATTACAAGAGGGTTTGATTATAGACTCAGTATAATTGTATAAGGCCTTGGTGAGACCACACATATTGCGTAACATATTGGTCTTCTTAACTGAAAAAGGATGTTCTTGCCATAAAAGGAGTACAGTAAAGAATGCTTATGGCTATTGTATAAGACCTTCATGAGACCACATCTGGAATATTGTGTACAGTTTTAGCTTCTTGCCAGAGAGGGAGTACAGTGAAGATTATTAGACTGGTTCCAGGAATGGCAGGTTTTGCCATATGAGGAGAGATTGTGTAGACTGGTACTGTATTCTCTAAAGTTTAACAAAATGAGAGATCTCATGGAAGCTTCCAAAATTCTTAAATGGCTTGACAGCCTAAATACAGGGAGGATGATTTCCCTGATGGAGGAGTCTAGGAACAGGGGGCACAGTTTGAGAGTAAGGGGTAAGCTATTTAGGACTGAACTGAGGAGAAATTTCTTCATTCAAAGAGTGTTGAATCTTTGACATTTCTAACCTAGATGTCCGAAGAAACTCTTTCATATTCTGTCAAGTCACAGACTAATACATTTCTAGATATGAAGGGAATCAAGGGAAATGGGAATAAGTTTTGGAAAATGGTGCTGAGGTAGAAGACCAGCCATGAGTGGTGGCGCAGACTTTAAGGGCTTCTTAATTCATATGTTCTTCTGTATTCAAACATGGGCTGCTGAAGGAGTCGGCTTGATGGATTGAATGGCTGTTTCAGATTTTTTTTTAACATTGTTGTCTCTTATTGAAATGCAGATGAAGCTCTTATTCCAATAGCTGCCTGATTATCCTGAAACTTTCAATTCAACAACGGCATGACTTAGATGTAGTTTTATCCTTCTCCAGCATTCACATAGTTGAATTCTGTCTCAAACCATGTGCAGCAAAATTCCCACTTTCAGGTAGAGAAGGGTTACTCCCCTAAGGCTTGCAGAACTGATTTCCTCAATTGAACAGCTCAAGTTGCATTGCTTAAATTGTTATTCTGCACTAAAACCAAAGCAATATGAACAAAATTTCTGAATCATATGTCATCTCTGAGTAATTGACTTTTCTCTCCAAAGCCGGCAAGTTACTGCAAGCGAGGACAGCAATTACAAATTTCAACTACAGAGAAGCATTTCAAGACAAAAATAGCAGAGAATTCAAAGAGTTGGAACAGAACCTCACTGAGGAAGTAAGTCAGTTCATTGTGCGGTGAGACAGATGTTAGAGGACGGAGTGCTAAAGATCAAATAAACTGTGCTCTGCAGATATTCTGAGCTACTTCTGTCATGTGTATAATTTTCAGGTCTACATTAAAAGCCCTTTAATGTGCTGACGGTGAGTATTTGAATATTGGCCAGCTGCCCTCAAAATCACTCCCCCTCTTCTATTGCCTGATTACATTTCCCTTCTGCCAGCTTCAGCAAGCCAATTATTAATCCTGATCTCAGGTGCTGTCTGTGTAGGGTTTAGTCTCCCTGTGACCATATGGGTTTCCCCTTGGTTCTCCAGTTTTCTTCCACACCACAAAGGTGTGTGGGTTGGTAGGTTAATTGGCCTCTGTAAACTTCCCCTCATGTACAGGTGAGTGATAGAATCTGGGGGGATCTGATGGGAGAACAAAAATAGGATTAGTGTAAATGACTGCTTGATGGTCAGCATAGACTTGTTGGAACGAAGAATCTGTTTCTGTGCAGTCTGACTTTATATAACTGTATAGCAGCACAGTTGTAGTGGATAAATCATTGGCATTCTGGAAAATCTTCACTTTCCTCTCATAATCCACCCTCAGTTCATGTTCACTTCAATGAATGTGGAAAATCAAGTTTCAGTTAGAACATTAGGAGAGTAAGGCACAGCTAATTCTATCTGTAAAGGAAATTGAAATGATTACATACGTTGCATTTACTTTTGATTCTCTAATTCTTCTATGATGAGTGGCACGAAAGGTAATCAACTGAATTCTTCAAACATCCATCGGTTTACCCTGTCAGGACTTTGCGTTACAAAGGCCTGGAGGGAGTGAACGTACTTTAGGGAAAATGTATGGAGTATGCAGGAATGTTGTCTTTCAAGGAAGAGGGAGATGAACTCAGGTCTCCTGTAGCACAGAGCCTCAGTGACCTCCTCAACCTAGCAATATAAAGAACTTTGTGAGATATCATATATGTCTATAGCTGGAGCCCAGAATGAACTGATGGCAAAGAAATTCAGGACAAGATGTTTAGGCCCAGTCCTGTGGCTGCAGTTATGCCTGCAGCACATGGCAGATCTCTGTTTCTGAATTCTTCACAATGTGGAGTCCCCTGAAACATTGTTCCTCACTTAGGTGCATGTGTGAGAACTGATGCCTAAAAGACCTGTGGATTGGGCTTCTTGTTGAGGACATTTGTCCACCTCTAATCTCTTCAGCAAAGTTGGCCTACTTAGCTGGGTTGTTTTTCATTCCTTCTTACTAAGTTGCTACATTGGCACAGGCTTTAAAACTCCGTACTTGTTATCCACAGGGAATGGCAGAAGGCTCTGATGAATTGATCCTTAAAAGAACAAGGTTACGGGGAAGAGCTGGTGGGATGGATGCTGCTTCCAGGTGTTTATGACTTTAACGCAGTGTGTTGGTTGGATGGATGCAGACCAATTTATGTTAAAAAAGGGATAGGCACTATCGAGTGCCTTGTTTCCATACTTGCTTACGGAGCTGGTGCTTCAGCTTCCAAAGCGCTGGCCAGGTGTATGAGTAACTCTGGAACCAAAATGGAGGCACGATGTCATCGGGTGCCACTATATAAAAGAATTGCTCTTATGTAACCCAATTCCTTGGCCATACATCTTTTACTGATTCTCACGTACCCCTGAGAAATATTAGACTAATGTTTGAAATGGATTTATGTTTAATATATGTGAATTTCTGTTTGCTCTTGCAGCTGGGAAAGGGATTCAATAGAACTCTGCAGATTGCCCTGAAAAATGGAGGACTCCGAATTGAAGTTATTAAAGTTTCAAATGGGAGCCTGATTGTGGATTTCACTATTGCAGTTTCAACAAACCTAACGGTCAGTACAGCAACAGTCCAAAATGAATTTGTTGAATCCTTAAACAAGAGTCAACTGTTCGATGTAGATCTTCAAAGAACAAGTATTATAGGTAAGGAACTCCAGCACTAGCATTTCAACCACTGGTTTCACTGTGCTTTGCAAATATTTGAAAAATATATTTTGTATTGAATTAAAAACAAGACACAACTATGGTAACAGAAACAGAATGGAGTCAAACGTTGTCTATGTTTGGGTGGTGCTAGGAGGGGGTTTTAAAACCCTGGAAATGCCAAGGGCAAAGAAAAATGGAAGGAAGCAAAAAGTCCTTCAGGTTTGGATAAGAAATGATCCAAGAAGACTTGATTCAAAGAAAGTGAATTTGTGGACACGAGGGTACAAGGTTTGACTCACATTGAGTTTGGTGGCCAAATTTTTTAAAGTTCAAATGAAAAGAGCCTGATTCTCAGATGAAAACCCAATATCATAACACAGCTGCATCACTTGGATCAGATCAAAGGTTTAGCGTTGGTTGGAATGGATGGTCTGTGGCATGCAAGGCTCAAATATTCAGTTAAAAAATATCTTAAAAGGTAAAATCAGCAAGTATTATACAAGATGAAAAGTCACTATTTAAATGTAAGGTTTTATTTCATATCATACTCTCTCTGAATGCTGGCACTTTCTAACATCAGTTAATTGAATGTAAATGTCACTAAATAGGTTCTGTAAACTTTCCCTCACTTAGGGAAGTTATTTAGCACTTACTATTTTCCAAAAAGGCTGGGTATAGAGACAGATTCATACAATATGGAAACAGGCCCTTCAGACTACTGTGTCTGAACCGATCATCATCCACCCATTTACACTAATGCTACGCCAGTCCTAGGTTATACTCCCCACAGTCCCATCAACTTCTCTCAAATTCTTCCACTCACATGCACACTAGGGGTAAAGCCTCATACCTTTAGGATGTGGGAAGAAACCAGAGCACCCAGAGGAAACCCATGTGGTCACAGGGAGAATGTGCAGACCCCATGTGGACAACACGGGAGGTGTTGCTCCAGTGGTGTTCTGCAGGGGTTGATGCTGGTGCCTCTGTTGTTTGTGTTATATATAAATGACTTGGATGAAAATGTAGATGGGTGGGTTAGTAAGTTTGAAAATGACACAAAGATTGGAGGAGCTGTGGACAGTGTAGAGGGCTGTCAAAGGATACAGCAGAACATAGATCAGTTACAGATTTGCGTTGAGAAATGACAGATGGAGTTTTATCCACGCAAGTATGATGAGTTGCACGTTGGAAGGTCAACTGCAAAGGGAAAGCATGCAGTTAATGGCAGGACCCTTAAAAGCAGTGATGTACAGAGGGATCTTGGGGTCCAAGTTCATGGCTCACAAAAAGCAACCGTGCAAGTAGATAGGGTGGTAAACAAGGCATATGGCATTATTGGTAGGGGCATTGAGTATATGAATAAGGAAGTAATGTTGCTGTTTTATAAAACTTTGGTTAAGCTTCACATGGAGTATTGTGTGCACTTCCGAATGCCCCATTACAGGAAGGATGTGGAGGCTTTAGAAAGGGCGCAGAAGAGGTTTACCAGGATGTTGCCTGGATTAGAGGGTATAAGGAGAGGTTGGAAAAACTTGGGTTGTTTTCTCTGGAGTGTTAGAGACTGACGGGATATGGATCATGTACAGGGAGAAGAGATTTAGTTTAATTCGGTGTCGTGCTCAGTGCAGACATAGTGGGCTGAAGGGCCTGTTCCTATGCTGTACTGTTCTATGTTAAGTACTCAGGCAGCAGCTCAACCAACTGTGTCACTGTGCCACCTGAAAGACTGGCTTTTTGGATGCTCCACAATGCTGAAATGTGTCTTTGCCAAGTGCCATTCCAAAGAATTAATGTCACCTTTTCACACATTATTTTCATAGTTTCTCGGAATGAAAGTCCCATATTCAGATTAGCTTACCTACACAGCAACCGGAAAGTGGATTGTAACAAGAGTCATAGTCATACAGTACGGACTGCCAAAACAGATTTCCTTTTAAGGTCTTGCAACCCAAAGAGAGAGTGGAGGATCTGCTAGCCCAGAACTAAAACTCAAGGATGCAATTGCTGAAAGTGTTATGATGCTGTTTTGGCCATTTATCACCCATAACCTGAAGAAAGCCCTTGTTTTATATAACGCATTCACGTCATAAGGCTAAACTAAGATGTTTCCTTGAGTTCATTTTCTATTGTTTAGAAGACAAATGGAGTAGCTGCTGTGCACATGGAAACATCTTTCAGATGGCATTTTATTAAATGATCAGACAGTCTCTTTCATTTGTGCTGGTTGCACAGGCAACACTAAACTCCAACTCACTATTGCCTGCCTTACATAGGCTTCTGATGAAGAATAGCTCGATTCTCAAATTCTCACACTTGATTTCAAATTCCTCCGTGGCTTCACCCCTCCCTGTTTCTGCAATCTTCTCCAGTCCTACAATCCTCTGAGGTCGACGGAGCTTCTCCAGATTTGGCCCTTTGTGCACCTCTGTATTTAATTGGCCATGCTTTCAATTGCCAAGGCTCTATCCTCGGAAATCCCTCCCATTGCCCCTCCACCTTGATATCTTTCTCTAAGATGCTCCTTAAACCCTGACTCTTTGGAAAACTATAAAGCTCTGGTCTAAATGGCTCATTGTCATGTTTTATTTGAAGATGCTCCTGTCTTGAGCCATGTTTCTATGTTGCAGGTATGCTAAGCTGTTGTTGTTGCTCTGGTTCTATAACTTTCCATTCCTTCTCCCCTCATTTATTTATCTAACTTTCCTTTCAATACAATAGTATCAAGTATGAGATTTGGGATGTCCTTTCACAGCAGTACAAGACATTGGTGAGACCACATCTGGAATATTGTGTGCATTTCTGGTTGCCATACTACAGGAAGGATGTGATGAAGTTACAAAGGACACAGAAAAGATTTATAAGGATGTTGCCGGGATTGAAGAGACTGGATAGGCTGGGACTGTTTTCCCTGGAGCAAAGGAAGCTGAGGGGTGACCTTATAGAGGTTTTCAAAATCATAAGGGGCATAGATAGGGGACATAATCACAGTCTTTTTTTTTCCATGGTAGGGAAGTCTAAAAATAGAGAGTACAGGTTTAAGGTGAGAGGGAAAAGATTTAAAGGGGACCTGAGGGGCAAGTTTTTCTCCACACAGAGGGTAGTTGGAAAATGGAATGAGCTGCCAGCGGAAGTGGTAGAGATAGGTGCAATAATGACATTTAAAAAACATTTGGACACGTACAAACATAGGAAAGGGTTAGAGGGATGTGTGCCAAATGGGACAAGCTCAGGAAGGCATCTTGGTTGGCATGGATGGTCATGCTGATCGGCCTGTTTCTATGCTGTGTAACTCTATGACTCTATCTTGTGCCTTCATCTACTCTCCATGATAACATCTTCCATACTCCAACCATTCTCTGGTGCTTTCTTTAGACTGAATGCATTACTGACTATTTTGTATTTAAGACCTTTAGACTTGTTCCTGCCCCACTCCCTACCCCACCATATTTTCCCCAGCCTGGTAGAAATACTACTACATCAAATCCTTTCCTGGAAAGGACCCCAGTCTTACCTAAATGTATGAATTATTTCTGCATCCACTCTAGCAGCTCTGTATCCTTCTAACAATGAACTAATTTCTTTGCGGTACACAAGTTAACCAAAATAAGTATCCATTTTGATCTTCAGTTCTACATCACAAGAAATTACCCTGCATATTTTTTGTTGTGCATTTTTAATAACCTGGTTACTATTGCATCTCAAATATCAGCAATGACATTGGGTGACAATTTGCTCTTCTCTGAACAGTGTCATGAGATTTTTGTTTTAAATTGAAAAGGGAATTTGATTGAACCTCTTTTCTGGAAGTTTCCACCTCTGACAAATAAGCACTCCTTCCGCCCTGCACCAAAGTGTTAAACCACATAAAGTGACATAATGTGGACTCAGATACATAATCTGCTGATTCTGGGTGGGAGTCCAAATTTCAAACAGAATCCAGTTTTTAACATTTCTCTGTCCTTGTCATTACAGAGGCAGACAGCTGCCAATCTGGGCTGAATGACTGTTCAGATGATGGAATTTGTATCAGGAACAATGCAACATATATCTGCCAGTGCAATTCTGGATTCACAGACCAAAATCCCAATCTTCCAGGACGAATATGTCAAGGTAGGGCTATGACTGAGCTTAACTCCACTTTAACACTGCATGAAGGTGGCTTTTGCCCCAAATGATTGCTTTAATCTAATTCTCATTCCAGATGTGGACGAGTGTCAGACAGGCAACAACACGTGCTCTGATTTCGCTCACTGTACGAACAACCCAGGCAACTTCTCATGTAGCTGCTTCCAGGGAATTAGAGATACCAATCCAACAAACCCAGGAACACAGTGCAGAGGTAAACATCTGAATTGTTTAAACCTGGGGCCACGGGACTGGAAAGGACCAGAACCAGGATCGGTTCAAAATTATCCTTGGCAAGACAAGAGACCACATATGCTGGAATCTGGAGCACAAAACAAGCTGCTGGAGGAACTCAGTGGGTTGTTCAGCATCTGTGGAGGCAAATGGATAATTGATGTTTTGGGTTGAGACCTGCAACGCCAACTACCCCTATGCCTCCACAGATGCTGCCTGACCCATTTAATTCCTCCAGTGGTTTGTTTTTAACTCAGACTTATCCTTACCAATGTTAAGTGATAAATTTCCCTGCTCATGTACCTCACACCCCTATTCTCACCCCAGTATTATCTGTTGGAAATAAACAAATTAATAACTGCTTAAACTGCTCGAGAAATTCTAATAGCAATAAAATCTGCTAATGCACATCTCATTCTTGACAATTTTGATGTTTGTTAATGATATCAATATGAGAGACAGTTGCTTACAAATTGTTATTAATGTTGTTATGGAGTTATAGAGCAATACAGCAGGGATACAGGCCCTTCGGCTCAACAAGTCCATGCTGACCATGGTGCCCACCCAGCTAGTCCCAATTTTCAGCCCATGTCTCTCTAAACCCTGCCCCTGCATTTACCTACCCAAGTCCTTCTTAAATGATACTATTGTAGCTGCTTCAACTACTTCCTCTGGCAGCTTGTTCCATATACTCACCACCCTCTGCGTGAAGAAGTTGCCCTTCAGGTCTCTTCTAAATCTTTCCCCTCTCACCCTAAACCTATGTTCCTGAGTTTCGGACTCCCCTACCCCGGGGAAAAGACTGTTATAGTCCACCCTATCTCTGCCTCTCATAATTTTAAACTTTTCTATAAGGTCACCCCTATTTGTTCTATTCAAACGTGAAGCAGTAAGTACCAAATACTATAAAACATTACACTGGCAAGGTATAATTTTCTAATATACAGGCATGAACATTTATGAAGGTGGAAGGTTGGTTGGAGTTAAGGGAATGGGAATTTTGGAAGGGAACATCCAGAGATCTAGGTGCTGTGATGCTGTAACTTCACTGCATGGGACTTTTGACTTGATGGATTCCCTGCCCAGAAATCAGCCTGATTTATACGCTTGGCATCTTTTGGTGGAGAGAGCTCAGAATCAGAATCAGAATCAGGTTTATTATCACTGACGTATGTCATGAAAGTTGTTGTTTTGCGGCAGCAAGAATAAAAATTACTATAAGCTACAAAAATAAATAAATAGTGCAAAAGAGGAATAATGAGGTAGGTATCATGGGTATTGGTATTAGTTTATTATTGTCACTTATACGGAGGTACAGTGAAAAACTTGTCTTGCATACCAATCGTACAGGTCAATTCATTACACAGTACAGTTATATTGAGTTAGTACAGAGTGCATTGAGATAGTACAGGTAAAAACAATAACTACAGAGTAAAGTGTCATGGCTACAGAGGAAGTGCAGTGCAGGTAGACAATAAGGTGCAAGGTCACAACAAGGTAGATTGTGAGGTCAAGAGTCCATCTCATCGGGTTCATGGATTGTTCAGAAATCTGATGGCGGAGGGTAAGAAGCTGTTCCTGAAATGTTGGGTGTGGGTCTTCAGACTCCTGTACATCCTCCCCAATGGTAGTAACGTGAAGAGGGCATGTCCCGGATGGTGTGGGTCCTCGATGGTAGGGAGGGTTGTGCCCGTGATGGAGCTGGCTGACTTTGGAGAAGCTTTGGAGAAGACCTCAGAAGCAGGAAGATCCTAACAATAGCCCTGGAGAAGATAGGGGGTGGACGGTTTGAAAGAGTCTGATCCATGATCCTGGTGTACTGTGAGCAACTGTTTGGTGAATGGAGTTTGGAGGGTAAGGACGGGCAGAGAGGCAGCGATGCGGATGGAGGGGAGGTATAGTGAGGTGCATGGCTGAGGAGAACTCCTGCCCTACTGTGCCTTCCCTACAAAGTGGGCCTTGCGTCTCTTCATCCGTATATTTTTAAGAAATCCAGACACTTCAAAACTTGCAAAATTGGTTAAGTAAAAATTTGCCACCATCATTACACTCTCCAAATTGCCAGCCCTGGAGCAGGTTGGCCCTTTACCCCTTAACCCATCTCCATTAAACATTGGAAATGTTGACATCTGACCTGAATTCATCACAAAAATTTCAATTAAGATGTGATTTTTTTCTCCCCAAGAAATTCAACACATTACTGACTGAATCTCTTTCTTTCTACTTGCAGATCCAAGTAGCTGTTTCACATCTGCTGATAACTGTAACGTGTTTCAATGTCTGACGATGGAAATCAACTGCCCCTGTAAGTAATTTTACCTTCCCTGACCTTCGTTTATGATGAAGTCTAGCTATTTTGACCAGTGACCTTGGGAATATAGGACCAGTCCAGTGGTTCACTGGACAGCAATGATCCCTGCCCTCCTATACAGTATTCTTCTGAGACCTGGACTACCTACAACAGGCATTTCAAGTTTGGCTGGTCTGCTTATCCAGGGAAAGCACTATTATATTCCCTTTCTGTGTCTCTCCAGATTTACATTCAATGGCTTATTGAACTTGCAAATAACATCACAACTCCCAGCCCCTGTATGGGAAGCCATCCACCATCTTCTATGTAAAGTAGATAACTCTAGACTGCCATTTCAACCTCCCTTAGAAAGCTTATCAGGTCAAATCAAGTCAATTTTATTGTCATATGCACAAGTACATGTATGCACAGGTGTAATGAAAAAGAGTCCTGAAGAAGGGTTCTGACCTGAAACATTGACCGCCTGCTTTTCTCCACGGATGCTGCCTGACCTGCTGAGTTCCTCCAGCATCATAGTGTTTTTCATCCAGATTCCAGTATCTGAAGTCCTTTGTTTCGTTTCTTCATAATGAAAAACTTGCTTGCAGCAGCATCTCAGGCACATAGCATTAGAGACTTCTTGTAGAATGCGTGGCCTGGCCAAGGCATTATTTTTCCTGCCTGTGTCTTCTGATTCTCAACCATTATGCCAATGATTACCTCTTATTTCTGGTAATTTCTGCAAAATCTAAATACTGCAGGTGAGGGAAGTCTAAAATAAAACAGAGAATATTGTAAATGATGGGCAGGTCAGACAGCTTTTGTGGAGAGAGAAAAGGAATTAATGTTACAAGTTAGTAAATTTTCATCAGAACTCTTCATCAATTCTTTTGAAAGATTACCAACTTGAAACATTAACTCTGTTGCTGCAACACAGATGCTGAATCACCTCCTGAGCATTTCTAGGTTTATTACCTTCCTTTCTCAAATTCATGAAAAGAAGCAATCTCAGTCTGAGAGAGATTATATTTTATAATTATACTGTGAAAGCCTTTGGCCCAACAATTCAGGGTCTCCTGATAAATTCATGTATTCCAACATGTATTATGTGAAAGTGGGAAGACTAACAATTGGTTTGTCATTGTACCTACAGCTAATAAGTTATTCAAGGGGAATATAACATTAAAGTCCAAAACATTCAGCAATGAGTTAAAAAATCCTGCAAGTGAAACTTACAAGAACTTAGTAAACGAAATTAGAACTGCGGTAAGTGAAATGTCTTTTGTTTACTTGGGGAAAAGAAAACTGATCAATTAACAATTAGAGTTGGGGGAAATTTTAACCTCATCTCACCCACCCTGGGAAGCTGGAAGAAGCCCAGGGGTTAGAGTGTTAAAAATTGGTATATGAAAACCAAGCTAATGTGAATGAGGCTGTTTCCAGTTTAACTAAGAGTGTTGGAGATCAGGTTGGGAACACATTCTCATGAGCTGGGCCAATATTTAAGAGGAAGTGCTGGCAGTCTTGTGGCGCATAGAAGTGGATAAAGGCTGGTGGCCTGATCAATTGTATCCTATGACATTGTGGGAAGCAAGGGAAGAAAGTGCTGTGGCCCTAGCAGGGGTATTTTGTATCACCGGTTAGCCATGGCTGGAGTACCAGAAGACTGGAAGGTGGCTAATATTGTGCCTTCATTTAAGAAGGGCTGCAAGGACAAGCCAGGGAACTATAGGCTGGTGAGCCTAACATCAGTGGTGGGAAGGTTACTGGGGGGGGGGGGGGGGACTCTAAGAGACAGGATCTATCTTTATTTGGAAAGGAAAAGACTGATTAGGCATAGTCAATTTGGCTTTGTGTGTGGTAGACATCATCTCTATGGACTTTAGTAAGGCTGTTGACAAAGTCCCACATGGTAGGCTTGTCCGGAACGTGAGATCACATGGGACTGAGGGTAAGCTAGCCAACAGGATAAAAAAATTGGCCTGCTGGAAGAGGTCAGAGGGTAGTAAGTAGAGGGTTGTTTTTCAGATTGGAGGCCTGTGACCAGTGGTGTGCCACAGGGACTGGTGCTGGGTTCCCTGTTGTTTGTCATCTATATTAATGATTTGGATGAGAATGTAGGTAGCTTGATTAGTAAGTTTGTGGGGTGACACCAAAATGGTGTGGTGAATAGGAAAAAAGGTTGTCTAAGGTTATAACAGGATCTAAGATCAACTGGGAAACTGGGCAAACTTGGCTTCTTCTACTACTTCCTCTGGCAGATGGAATTTAACTCAGACAAGTGTGAAGTGATGCATTTTAGGAGGTTAAACCAGGGCAGAACTTACACAGTGAATGACAGGGCCCTGGGGAGTGCTGTAGAACATAAAGGTACAAGTACATAGTTCCCTGACAGTGGTGACACAGGTAGACAAGGTGGTGAAGAAGGTGCATGGCATACTTGCCCTCATCAGATAGGGCACTGATTACATGAATAGGGTCATCATGTTACAGCTGTAAAAGACACTGGTGGGACTGCCCCTGGAATATTGTTTGCCGTTCCAGTCACCATACTGTAGGAAGGATGGGATGAAGCTAGAGAAGGTGCAGAAAAGTTTCACAAGGATGTTGCCAGGACTGAAGGGCTTGAGTTATTAGGTGAGACTGGATAGACTGGGACTGTTTTCCTTGGAGTGAAGGAGGCTGAGGGGGACCTTATGGATGTTTATAAAAACATGAGGGATATTAATAAGGTGGATGGTCACTGGCTTTCTCCCAGTGCAGGGGAGTCTAAAACTAGAGGGCACAGGTTTCAGGTGAGAGGGGAAACATTTAAAGGGGACCTGAGGAGCAACGTTTTCACACAACGGGTGGTGGGTATGTGGAATGAGCTGCAGGAAGTGGTAGAGGTGGAGACAATTACAGTGTTTAAAGGACATTTGAATAGGTTCGTGGATAAGAAAGGTTTAGAGGGATATGAACCAAATGCAGGCAAGTAGGACTAGCTCAGGTAGGCACCTTGGTTGGCATGGATGAGTTGGACTTAAGGGTCTGTTTCTGTGCTGTATAACTCTATGATTCTATAACTCTATACATTTCTTTTTAGGTTGTCCCAACCGTGCAAAGAAGACTGAATAATAGCAGCTTTAACCTCACCATTGGTGGTTTTCAAAATGGAAGTGTGGTTGTACATATCTTGATTTTCCTGGACATAAACTCAAATGTCACCGCTGCCACTTTGCAAGAAGCTATCGGTGAAGCAATTAAAAGCATTGACAGTCAAAGCACTGTGAACATAGCAGGTAAGATCAGCCACACCTTGGGCAATTTAGCTATTGTTTCAAACAATGGATGAAAATTTTTAAAAAGCTGCAGATGCCAGAAATCCAGAACAATAAGATAAAATGCTGGAAACACACAGCAGGTCAGGCAGCATCCTTGGAAAAAGAAACAGTCAATATTTCAGGTCTGAGGCCCTTTGTATTTAAACAATAACACTGTTTCGTTGGTCAAACAATTTACAGGCGGAATATAGAAATTAGAACAGAACATGGGACCAATGGATTGGCTTGGTTAATGTTTAAGTTGATTCTACCAAAACAAATGAGGCAACAGCTTTGGTGGTGTTGCACGTTGGAGAGAGGGCATCTGGTGCATTCTTCATCATATGCTCTGATCTCAGCCAATGGTCTTGGGTAAGGAGGCAAACCGAATGGAGGAACATCACATTAACTTCTTCTGTGCACCCAGTGATAGCTAGTTTTGAATATGACTGTAAAATAGTTGGGTCATTTGGCTTTTCCTTTGGATACTCTATGGCATCAATAATGAGAGAGAGGTGAAGTTTCCGTTTTGCGTCATAATTTGCAGAACTTGTACCATCGGTATATCTTGCTGATTTTGTTTCATTTATATGCCATCAATCCCCAACAACAATCTAATTGAACACTGGTACTGAAATACTCTTGGTTTTTTGATTTTAATAAAATCTCATTTTATGCAGATTTAGATGCCGCACCCTCCCAGATTGTCCCAACAGAGGAGATTCCAATAGAAAACACTGGATTCAAAGTGGCGGTGATAGTGTTGGGAGTTGTACTGGGTGTGGCCCTGCTGGTGATCCTAGCAATAACTCTGGCAATGGTCTTCATTAAGAAGAGAACTGGACAGTATTTCTTTGAATCCACAAGCATACTCCAGAAGTTCAATTATTCCAACATTTAGTGTGTTGCATGAAATTTGACACTGGGCACTTTTTAACTTTTGGAATAAATATTTTTGCATAATGTAAACTTGGATGATAAGCAATATTGGAAAGCAGATGTGGATTAATTATGTTTTCAGTCTGGCACAGTTTTGTTGTAAATATCTCCATGAATGGGAAACTAAATGGGATTGTATTTATTTTACTAATTAATAAGTAAAATATTGTGATACTCATGCATCTATGATTGGGAACACAAATTTACCTCTTTAGCCAAGTTTTTGGTCATCTGCCCTCATATCCCTTTACGTAGCTCGATGTCAAATATTGATTGTTTGACACTTCTGTGCTGCAGCCTGGGTTGTTTTGCTACATTCAGGGTACTATAAAAATACCAGCTATTATAGTCAAATGGACAACCATAGACCTGCAATTGTCAATGCCCTATCTGTTGAAATGAGTAGCATTTACACTACTATCCAAAAGTTCTATGTAGACCTTATAACCAGTTCCCTTTTGCACAGTCAAATGTGGGGAAATTGAATGGAAATCTTGCTAACTGTAATTATTGAATATTTTCTATTTCATGAGAACTTTTAAAATTCCTAAAGAAACGAACAAAGAAAGACCTCGTAGTTATTTAGAACCTATTGCAACCTCAAGTGCCAAGGCAGCATTGACATGAAGGAAAATGAAGTGTGCAATGCACACGCAAAGTTCTGCAACAATATAGTCTATATTGGAGACACAATAAATTCTGCCGATGCTGGAATCTGGAACAATTCACAAAAAGTGCTGGAGGAACTCAGCAGGTCAAGCAGCATCCATGGAGGGAAATAAACAGTCGACGTTTCAGTCCGAGACCCTTCATCAGGACTGGAAAGGAAGAGGGCAGAAGCCAGAATAAGAAGATGGGGGGGGGAGGGGGAAGAGCACACACAGGCAGGGGATAGGTGAGTTCAGGTGATAGGTGAGTCCAGGTGAGAGGGGGAAGGTAGGTGGATGAGAGGGGGTAGGTAGGTGAGTGAGAGGGGGGAAGATAGGTGGGTCGGGGAGGGGGAGAAGATGTAAGAAGCTGAGAGATGATAGGTAGAAGAGGCAAAGGGCTGAAGAAGAAAGGTATTATCTGTTTTGATGTCGGTTGCACTGTTTGCAAGGTCTTGCTGATCTTTAAATCCGTACTAGAAGACAGACAGAGCCTCAATTATACCTCTGGTCTACCTGTAAGGTCCTCTCTCAGGAGTACACTGAAGGGTCAGCTTAAGTTATATGTTGAAATCTTTGGAATGGGACTTTAACGCACAATCTTCTATACTATAGTCTGAGCCAAGGCTAACCGGCCACATGTAGTCCAATATAAATGAACTCTTAAAAAGGTTCTTTAAAAGAAAGCCTTGAAACATTAGGTTTCTGTTAATTTCCTACTGTCCTGAAACATTTGATGGATGATTCTAAGCCTGATGTATTTGGAGGGACAGTTTGCAGAAACTCTGGCGCCAGGGCACTAATGCTCAATACAAGAGGGCACGGCTTTAAAACAATGGGTGGGAAGCTCAAGGGAGATATCAGAGGAAGGTTTTTTTTACCCAGAGAGTGGCTGGGATATGGAATGCGCTACCTGGGGCGGTGGTGGAGGCAGGTACATTGGTCAAATTCAAGAGATTATTAGATAAGCATATGGAGGAATTTAAAATGGGAGGAAGGGGTTAGATAGTCTTAGGCAAGGTTTAAAGGTCGGCACAACATTGTGGGCCAAAGGGCCTGTATTGTGCTGTACTGTTCTATGTTCTATATATGGGGGCATTTTATTTCTATAGGCTTGTCACCTGCACAGAAGCTAATCTATTCAGTTGCATTGTGACATGACTTCTGGGGCAGATGAAGAACAAAATCAACTCTAGGGTTTTGAGTCTCTGAATGCTGTAAAGCCTCAGGCATGTCAAGTGCAGCTGATGATTTCTAAACTGCTTAAATTTACATATTTCTCAATGCTTAGTGTCAGGGTCAAGTGAGAAGAATGGCTACAGTCTAGTGAAGTTCTGTACCTGAGCATTTTATGAACATCTCAGTATACTAATTGAACACAAATGTTACTTTGGGTTGTTCACAAACTTGTTTTTTCCACTGTATCTGATGTTCTTAATGTATTGTAAAAGCATAAGCCTGATAATGACACAAATAATTAAGTGATGAGGTTCATTAAGCTGTTGCTATTTGATTGTTGAAAGCTGCTGAAGATATCTTATTTAATAATGCATGTTGTAAATTATTATACCATTTAGTTTCTAATATATATTTTGTTTAATTTATATTTGGTACCCATTTCAGTTGGATTATAATACTGTACAAATAGATTGTCTGTGACAGGTAGAAGGGTAGAAGTTAATGACAGATGGAAAGTGATCGTGACATGAGCACGCATTCTTAACATACTTATTGACATTCAAGTTTTTAAGAAGACTCATTTTACTAGATTTGAAAACTTGTCTGCAGTCAGGAGTACAAATCTCCACTTGTGTACTCGATCTCCAGCTCCTTTGTGTGTTGCTACACAATCTCTATGCATGCTACACCTGGGAATCCAAATACCAGATGACCTGCTCCAATACCATTTGGAGTACGTGTGCCATTTTCGACTGTCACTGGTTCCGCATTACACCATACACCACAAGTTGTATTCTGCTGAATCGCTTCCTAATGCTAGTTATTTGTCTTTAAGTATTATTTTTGGTCTACACAAGTTGGCTGCTGCTCGTTTAGTGTGAAACTGTGAATCAGTCACACATAGCCCAGCAAAGTCCACACAAAGCCATCCACTGAAATGTTTTACTCAGGATTGAATTTCCTGCTTGAAGTAAGCTTATTTTCAGCAGTCAATGCATTCATGTATGCAGATCTGCACTGGTGGTTCTTTTTTGCATCAAAGCCTTCTGACGTAACAGTTTAATGGCTTAATTGCTAAACCGCTCAATCTGGTGTTTTTTTATTTGATATTACAAAAGGAAAGAAGCTGTTCTGACTCCTGGGAGACAGTTTGTCTAAAATATTCCTCAGATAATCCATCCTTCCCTTTGTTTTAGTTAAACTCAATATTCACAATTAACTTACTGGGAAATCCATTGGTCCTTGCCTGTTGAGAATCAGGAACCTCAATTTTATGGGATCATAGAACTGTTGCAACACGGGACACCATTTGATCTGTTGAAAATATGTTGGGTTCTGATAGACCAAGCTCATGGGCAACATTCCCCTACTCCTTCCTCAAAGTTCAACAAATCGTGCAGGCCCCAATGGAGTACCCAGCAGGTTACTGAAAATCTGTGCTGACCAACTGGCTGGAGTGTTCAAGGACATCTTTAAGATCTCACTGCTGCAGTTGGGAGGTTCCTACCTGGTTCAAAAGGGGATTAATCATACTGGTGCCCAAGAAGAGCAGGGTGAGCTGCCTCAATGACTATTGCGCGGTAGCACTCACATCTTCTGTGATGAAGTGTGTTGAGAGGTTGATCATGGCTAGAATTAACTCCTGCCTGAGCAAGGACCTGGACCTGTTGCAATTTTCCTACTGCCACAACAGGTCTACAGAGGACACAAATCTCACTGGCTCTCCACTCGGCTTTGGAGCGCCTAGACAACAGCAAAACATATGTCAGGCTTCTGTTTATCGACTACAGCTTGGTGTTCAACATCATCATTCCCTCAGTGCTACTTAACAAGCTTCAAAACCTGGGCCTCTGCACCTCCATCTGCAACTGGATCCTCTCCTAACTGGGAGATCACAGTCAGTATGGATCGGTAGTAACATCTCCTCCTCACTGGCAAACAACACAGGCGTACCTCAAGGATGTGTGCTTCACCCACAGCTCTAGTCTCTCTATATTCATGACTGTGTGGCTAATGTTACGGACTCAGTGAATGTCCCTTTAAGATCGAGAGTGTGTGTGTATGTGTGTGTGTGGCGTGCTTATGTCAATAGAAGATAAAGGACGTAATGACGTGGAAGAAGAAGAAGAAGAAGAAGAAGAAGAGAGAGAGAAGGGAGAGAGACACCAGTCTGCTAGTGTTCTCTATCGATGGATGAGAAACAATAACTGTGTCTGCCACTGAAATCCATGTATAGAAGTTGGAAGTAATCCGGTGGAGTTCACTTTGTTGCTGACCTGTAGAAGGAAACAGGTATTTGTGTGTGGACGACCACGATTCGGATGCTTTTCGGGGTGAGGAAGTCACTACCGAGTAAACACTGAAGTGTCGTTTGGGTTCCATCATGGAACATTTGGATTTCGTATTTACTCTCTCTATGTTTCCCTACATCTACGTCTTATCTTCTGACAACGGTGGTTGTTGAAGAAGCCCTTGCTCATGTTTCACCTTATGGCTTGCGGAACTGAACTTTAAGAACCATTCCGGAACTTGGAGTTTGGGACTTTATCACACACACACACGACGAGTTTAGTTTTGGGGTTAACGTTCGAGGTTTAACATTTTTGAATTCTAACATACTAACATTTTTACTTTTATTTTACGTATTATCATAAGTAGTAATTAATAAAATAGTTTTTAACACTGAATCATGCTCAGTGTGTTTCTTTTGTTGCTGGTTCGTGACACTAAGCACAGCTCAAACACCATCTATAAATTTGCTGATAACACCACTATTGTTGGCAGAATCTCAGATGGTGATGAGGAGGCATCAGGATGAGATAGATCAGCTGGTTGAGTGGTATTGCAACAACAACCTTGCACTCAACATCAGTGAGACCAGGGAATTGATTGTGTACTTCAAGAAGGGGAAGTTGGGAGAACACACACCAGTCTTCACTGAGGGGTCAGCGGTGGAAAGGGTGAGAAGCTTCAAGTTCCTGGGCATCAACATCTCAGAGGATCTAACTTGGGCCCAACACATTGATGCAATCACAAAGAATGCATGCCAGTGTCTCTACTTTATTAGGAGTTTGAGGAGATTTGGTATGTCACCAAAGACTCTTGCAAAATTCTACAGATGTACGGTGGAGAGCATTCTGACTGGTTGCATCACCGCTTGGTATGGAGGCTCCAATGCTTATGATCAAAAGAGGCTACAGAGGGTTATAGACTCAGCCAGCTCCATTACGGGCACAATCCTCCCAGCCATCGAGGACAACTTCAAGAGGTGGTGCCTCAAGAAGGTGGCATCTATCATTAAGGACCCTCACCATCCAGGACATGCCCTCTTCATGTTACTACCATCGGAGAGGAAATACAGAAGCCTGAAGACCCACACTCAACATTTCAGGAACAGCTTCTTTCCCTCCACCATCAGATTTCCGGATGGTCCATAAACCCATGAACACTACCTCGTTATTCCTCTTTTGCACTATTTAATTATTTGTGTAACTTATAGTAATTTTTATATCTTGCACTGTACTGCTGCTGCAAAATAATACATTTCATGACATACGTCAGTGGCAATAAACCTGATTCTGATTCTCAACTGCCTATCCAACTCCCTTTTCGAAAGCCCTGATTCATTCTGTTTCTACCATCCTTATAGGAAGTGAGTTCCAGATCATAACTCTGTACTTCCTGTATAACAATGTCTTTTTTTGCTTGCAACACATTTCTATCTTTTGGCCGAAACTTTAATTCTGTGCTTCCAAGCTCTTCAATCATCTGCTCATGAGATCACCTTCCTTCTGTTTACCCTGTATAAACCAACCATGATCCTGTTCATCTCTGTCAAATCCCCTCTCAACCTTCATTGCTCCAAAGAGAAAAACCTCAACTTTTCCAGTCAGATCATGTAGCTGAAGTCCAAGTTCATTGAAACCATTCCAGTTAACTCTTTTCTGCACCTTCTCTAGAGCCTTCACATTCTTCCTAAAGTGAGGTGTCCAAAATTGAATGCAGTTCTCAACTATGGGCTAACCAATGTTTTATACAGGTTCAACATAACCTCCCAGCTTTTGAGGTCTTTAGGACTCATTGAAATCTATCTGTTTTACCATCCACTATGTCACCATGCCTTGCTACTAAGTAATTGGGAAGCTCTTTAACGGGCCAGTATCTATGCACAACAAAGAGATACCATGTTTCTGGTAGGTCCAATAATATATGGTTAAATTCCAATAATCCACTATCTGATTGTTTGGAAATCCTAATGGCTTTGCAGCAGGCTCACATGTGCAGATGCCCACACTCCCTTCAAGACATCAGGGCCCAGGTTTCCCACATCCCCCTCAACATACTGGGGCCTGCAATTCCTACACCCCTTAAGTACACCAGGGTTTGCAGTTGCCGCACTCCCTTCAAACTCACCAGAGGCCTGTTACCGATACTCCCATGCAGCTCACCTGGTTCTGCTTCCCGTGGTCCCTTGAAACTCACTGGGGTCCTGTTTCCACTCTCTGTTGAAACTCATAGGGGCCCTGTTTCCAGGATCCATTGAAACTCACTGGGGCCCTGTTTCCAGGCTCCATTGAAACACATTGGGACCCTGTTTCCAGGCTCCATTGAAATTCACTGGGACTCTGTTTCCCATGTTCCCTTTAACACTGCATTGGCTGGAAAATTTATTCTACTCTTGTGTACCATCTAAAAAAAAGAATTGGAAGTGTGTTGGAGCATTCATTAGAACACCATGCAATAGTCCAAAGCATCTTGCTGGACTGGCACCAAAGTCTCAACCATGCTGGATTAATGGAGTTTTACTGAATCCAGCTGCTTCTTACTTCTTCTGCACCTGTGAATATGTGATATCCTTCTGATAACTTTCCATTACATGCACTTTAACTCTTAAACCTTCACTATTAATCCTTTACTATCAAAGGTTTTTTTTGTTCAGGTATCTATTACTTAAGGTTCATTTTAAAGTGACACAGTTATCAATTTTCACATGCTGCCACTCTACAAGATATATTATTCCACGGCTATTCCTTTGCATTCATTTATAGGAATGGGAGCACTGCTGGCAAGTTGGTGTCCATAGCCGCAAACTAATTGTCCTTGTGAGGGTGGTGGACAGCAGCTGCTTTCCTCCTGTGAAGATAACCCTGGAATGCTATTGTGCAGAGATTTTCAGGATATAGATGCAGCGCTGATGGGTGAATGGCAAAATATTTTAAAGTCAAGGTACATGACTTGAAGGGAAACCTGCAGGTGGTGACAGCTCCTGCCCTAGTCTTTCCTGGTGGTAGAGGTTACAGGTTTGGGAGGCATCATTGAGAGTATCTACATGAGGAACTGCCTCAAGAAGGTGGCTTCTGTCATCAAAAATCCCCACTATTTGGGTCATGCCATCTTCTCACAGCTGTCATTGGGCAGGAGGTACAGAAGCCTGAAGTCCCACCACCAGGTTCAAGAACAGCTACTTCCCTTCAACCATTCAGTTCTTGAACTAACCTGCAAAATCCTAATCATTACCTCAGTATAGCAACACGATGACCACTTTGCACTATGGTGGACTTTGTTTTTTGTTCTAATTGTGTTCTTTCTTGTATAATTTATGTTTAACATGTTTCTCTTGTGAATGTTGTGCCTCTAATACTATGTATCTGTGATGCTGCTGCAAGTAGGTTTTTCATTGCACCTGTGCATACAGGTACTGGTGCATATGACAACAAACTCAATTTGATTTGCTGTCAGGACAGCCAAACTGCAATGTTGCAGATAGTATACGTTGCAGCCACTGTGCACAGGTGGTGGAAGGAATGAATGTTTTGGATAATGGATGGAGCGCCAATCAAACGGGATGCCTTATCCTGGATACTGTTCAGCTTCTTGAGTGAAGTTGGAACAGCACTCATTCAGACAAGTGAAAGCTATTCCATTATGTTTGTGACCTGTGCTTTGCAGATGGTGGTGGGGCTTTGTGGAGACAAGAAGCAACCTAGTTGCTGCAGAACATGTGCTCTTGTGGCCACGGTTCTTATTGGCCTGTCCAGTTTCTGGTTAATGGGTGTGGATCATAGAGTACACAGTAAAATTAGTGCCATTGATGGCCATTGGTGGTTAGACTCTCTCTGGTTGGAGAGGGCCAATTTCTATCATGTGGCTGATATTAATATTAACTTGCTGTTTATCCTGAAGTTAAAGCAACTACCCATCATTTACTGTTGGACTCTACACTACTTCACCACTGATTTCAGTGGAGGAAACGACTGTGATGGATTAAGGTATTACATAATTTAAATGTAATTGTTTGAATATATTTAAATACTTAAGCATTTTAGGAGTTTTTATGTAATTAGGCCTTTTAAATTTAGTTTGTTTGTAAAACATTTTAACAGCTTTTAACAGTTTCATATAGTCTTGTATGTTCTTAAATATCAAAAATAGTTAATGTTTTTGACAACTTTGAAAGCCAACTATCCTGTTTAGATCCTTAAAGGATGACCTCACATTTGCCTGTGTTGAAATCAGTCATTCATGGCCCCGGCATTGATTAATACTCTCTACCAATGTTCTGCTTTTAATCCCCAAATCATTCTCTCTTCAGAAACAAATCAATTTCTCATAGTCATTAATACTATCTCTCTTTCTTGGAAACTTATTTCACATCCATTTTGTTTTGGTAAACATTTAACCAGTTTTCCTTCTTAATCTATTTTTCTCCACTTTAACATCCTGACAATTTGCACCTCTTGCAAAAGTGATGACAATGAATTAATTAATAATAGTAAAAACTTGCTGTAAACACTGAGCAATTCATGTAGCATCTCAGAAAATTAGTTAACATTTCCAGTTTGTAGCCATTCAAGGGATTTGTTCTGTTATGAACACTTGAAGGACCAAATCAGACTACTTCAAAGTTTACCAAGGCAGTTCTTGTAGGGCAGATATTCACCCTTATGCTTTGATTCAGACAATAGTGTTTGAAATATTCATCAGCTGTTCCAGAAGATGACAAATAGACTTCTGTGCAAACTTCACAAACCAATAAATGAACAATAAGCAACAGTATGTGGAATGCAATTACTTCCCATATTGTTAACATGTTTCAAAGCTTGAACGTTTTTGCAAAGATGCATAGAAAATCACATTAATTTATATGGCGATATGATGTTATTATTTACAACCTGGCACAATGACAAATATTTTGTTGGCAAATGTACTCTAGTTCCAATGAAAGGAAGTTAGTCAACATTTATGTAGAAGAAAACAACAAAGACAGGAGCTGTTTAAATATAAAACAGGAACTTATGCATGGAATCAAATTTCACTGTTTGTCATTTTGACAAAGGTTTGCTTTAAATAGATTATTTTCTCAAATTTTGGAGGATGCTGATGTTAGTTCTGATGCTGATATCATCTCACTGTGGGAAGGATGTGGAAGCTTTAGAGAGGGTGCAGAGGAGATTTAACAGGATGCTGCCTGGATTAGAGAGCATGTCTTATGAGGATAGGTTGAGTGAGCTAGGGCTTTTCTCTTTGGAGTGAAGGAGGATGAGAGGTCACTTGATAGAGGTATATAAGATGAGAAGAGGCATAGATCAAATGGACAGCTAACACGAGGGGCATACTTTTAAGATGATTGGAGAAAAGTACAGGGGGCGATATCAGAGGTAAGTTTTTTTCACAGAGAGTGGTGGGTGCATGGAATGTACCACCAGGGGTGCTGGTGGAGGCAAATACATTGGGGACATTTAAGAGACACTTAGATAGGCACATGGATGATGGAAAAATGGAGGGGTATGTGGGAGGGAATGGTTAGATTGATCTTACAGTAGTTTAAAAGGTTGACACAACATCATGGGCCAAAGGGCCTGTACTGTGCTGTAATGTTCTATGTTCCATGTTATAGTTGACCAGTGCCCAGAGATACCAGATGCATGTAGACCAGGTCTCAAAAGCATTGTGTTCAGTTCTGGTCGCCTCATTATAAAAAGGATGTGGAAGCTTTAGAGAGGGTGCAGATGAGATTTGCCGGAATGTTGCCTGGATTGGAGAGCATGTCTTATGAGGATAGGTTGAGCGAGCTAGGGCTTTTCTCATTGGAGAGAAGAAGGATGAGAGGGGACTTGGTAGAGGTGTACAAGGTGATAAGAGGCACAGATCGAGTGGACAGTCACAGACTTTTTCCCAGGGCCACAATGGCTAACATGAGGGGACATAGTTTTAAGGTGATTGGAGGAAGGTATAAGGGGGATGTCAGGGGTAAGTTTTTTACACAGAGAGTGGTGGGTGTGTGGAACACACTGCCTGCAGAGGTTGTGAGGGCAGATACATTAGGGATATTTAAGAGACTCTTAGATAGCCACATGAATGATAGAGCGATGGGGGCGATGTGGGAGGGAAGGGTTAGATAGATCTTAGAGCAGGATAAGATGACAGCACAACATTGTGGGCCGAAGGGCCTGTACTGTGCGGTAATGTTCTATGTTCTATAGGAGGCAGGGATCACTGCTGCTCGGTAGACCTTGAGTTTTGTGCCAGGTCTGTGATTTTGATCTTCAGACGCCCTTTTCCTCAATCAAACAAAGTTTGTGCTGCTGCATTGAAAGTGGTGAATTTGTCTGCATTGAAAGTGTGAATGGTCCACACTTCCATGGTGAACTTTAATTGTCAGAGGGCAGTGTGGTGCAGTGAGGGCAGGTTGGTAGAGGAACTTTGTATTGTGGACGTTGAGCAGAAGGCCCATCCTTTTGTCTGCTTTGGAGAACTGGACACTGATGCTTTGGAGCTCCCGCCTGCACAAATGCAAGTGTCACCTGCATACTGAAGCTCAGTGACTGAAGTTTGGATGACCTTGGTTCTGGAGTGCAGTTGCTGAATAGTTTCTCGTTAGTTCTGAAGGTTAGCTCCATTCCCTCAGAAAGTTTGTTGGAGGTAGCTGGAACAATATGCTGAGAAAGACTGAAAAGTGTTAGGGTAATGACACAGCTTGGTTTGACACCAGTTTTGAATGAGATTGATCCTGTCTAGACTGGTTGGTTAATATTGTGGATTGCCTGCCATCATGGAGCAAGGGTAAGATGGAGATGAATTTCAGTGGGCAGCCAAATTTGAGGGACAACTTCCACAGTTCCTCCCAACTGATGAAAAAGACTTCAGTCACATCAAGGGTGGCCATGTCTCGTGTCCAACAATTTTCCTTGTTGTTGTACAGTGAAGATTATGTCCACAGTGTCTGTGGACGGACGAGGCAGACCTTGGTAATAACTTTCCCTGTGGCAGACAGCAGGTACAGCCCTCTGTGATCACCATGTTGGTGTGCCTCCTTTCTTGAAGATGGTCATAATTATGGCATCGCTGAGGCCCCCTGTTACAACATCCTCTTCCCAGATGGGGGACGATGAGATTGATGATTTTTTTCTGAAGTTTTTCACTACCAACTTTTAGGATTTCAGCAGGAATGCCATCTGTTCCCAAGGCCTTATTATTTTTGAGTTGGGATATGAGCATCTCAACTGCTTATTGATCAGGAATGACTGCAAGGCTGGTCCAAATAGGCTGCTGTGGGATGGAGTCCAGGGCACTCATATCAAATTTACAGGCCCAGCTGAAGAGGTCTTCAAAGTGTTTCTTTCTGCTGCCCTTGTCTACCTCTCTGTCCTTAATGAATTCACCCTCATTCTTGGCTCTCAGAAGGGTGAATCCTTGGGTGCTTGGGTCGTAGATGGCTTTCACATCACTGAAGAACTCACAGATGCAACTCTGAGCATTCCTAATGCAGGATCGCGACCTAAAATGTCAATTATCCCTTTGCCTCCACGGATGCTGCCTGATCCATTGAGTTCCTCGAGCTGTTCATTTTTTTGCTCTAGATTCCAGCATCTGCAGTCTCTTGCGTTTCCGTGTACTCTAACCTTGTTGATCAACCTCCTGCATGGGATCTTACAAAAGCCTTCTGAAAATCTCGAGATTGCAGATGCTGGAATCTGGAGCAACACAAAAAGCACTGGAGAAACTCAGTGGGTCAGGAAGCATCTATGGAGGGAAATGGACAGTCGACATTTAGGGTCAAGGCCCTTCACCAGTACAATGAAACATCAACTGTCCATTTCCCTCCATGGATGCTGCCTGACCCGCTGAATTCCTCCAGTGCTTTTTGTGTTAAATCTAGAACATAGAACATAGAACACTACAGCACAGTACAGGCCCTTCGGCCCACAATGTTGTACCAACATTTTATCCTGCTCTAAAATCTATCTAACCCTTCCCTCCCACATAGCTCCCCATTTCTCTATCATTCATGTGGCTATCTAAGAGTCTCTTAAATGTCCCTAATGTATCTACCCCCACAACCTCTGCAGGCAGTGTGTTCCATGCACCCACCACTCTCTGTGTAAAAAACTTACCCCTGACATCCCCCTTATACCTTCCCCCAGTCACCTTAAAATTATGCCCCCTCGTGTTAGCCATTGTCGCCCTGGGAAAAAGTCTGTAACTGTCCACTCGATCTGTGCCTCTTATCATCTTGTTCACCTCTATCAAGTCCCCTCTCATCCTCCTTCTCTCCAATGAGAAAAGCCCGAGCTCACTCAACCTATATCCACTGCTTTCCCATTGTCCATTAAAACTAGTCACACACTTAAGGAGTAGTCAAACATGATTTCCTTTTGATAAATCCATGCTCTATATCCTATTATTTGTTTCTGTGTTCAGTTATCACACCCTTCATTTTCGGCTCCAGCATTTTCTTCACTGCTGGGGTTAGACTGACAGGTCGGTAGTTAACCTGTTTTCACTTTCCCTCCTTTCATTGATAACGTGGGTACATTTGTAATCTGCAGGAACTATTCCAGAATCTATAGAATTTTAAAAGATGAGAAACCAACACACCACTATCTCTGCAGCCACCTTTAATCACAGCTGACTCTATGTTGCAAGGTCATCTTTCCCATTCAGTTCCCATACATTCTGATGAAGAAAAAGATAACTAGTCAGAGCCTTGACCTTACAACATGACCAAACATCGCAGCCCTCTTCAATCTCTCTGCATAAAGAGATTTCTCCTCATCTCTGTCCTAAATGGGTAGACAAGATAAAGGGAGATGATGAGCTGAAGAGCAATAGCTGGAGGCTTCAGCTGTTGAGCCAAAAGTTCTGCAGCTGTGCGGTAAATACCTTCAACTCGCTGGAGTGGGATTGAAAGGCCCCATCTTGTTCCTTTGCTTTGCAACAGTGCGAAGAAATACATGTTTGAAATCGGAAATCAGAAGGTAATGCGATGGAGTTAATCAGCTGGCCAGTTATCAACAATGGAACCTTATTGCTTTTGATACATGACCCTTCATTGCTGCTGAAGCTGAGGGGACAGTTTTAGATATTTGGCCAGGTGTGGATGGCAGGGCATTGCCATTGCTTTATTATTGTCACGTGAAATACAATTAAAAGTTCTTGTTTGTGTTCCGTCTAGACAGATAATGCCATATGCAAGTACACTGAGGTAGTAAAAAGAAAAACAGAATGCAGAATATAGTGTTGCAGTTACAGAGAAAGTGCATTGTAGGTAGACAAATAAAGTGCAAGGGCCAAGGCAAGGTAGATTGGGAGATCAAGAGTTCGTCTTCTAGCGTATGAGAGGTCCGTTTCAAGAGCTTGATAACAGTGGGATAGAAGCTGTCCTTGAGTCTGGTGGTTCATGCTCTCAGGCTTTTGTATCTTTGCAGAGATAACATTCATGAACTGAATGCCCTCTAAATTGGTTCATAAACAACTGCAAGGGAAACAGTCTGTAATGAGAGAAATTCACAGGGGTTAAGTGCTCACACAAAAGACAGTAGGACTTCAAATTGCCCAATGCTACAACATTTCTGTTGCAACATAGCTATAGCCTGACTCCCATGATCTTCAAGAATATTGTTTTAGAATAGCTTATATTAAATGCAAAAGGGTCACACCCTATAGTGCATCTTTAGCACCAAACTTATTATTGATAATAGTGCCATCAGGCAGAAGCTCAATTGGTCTACAAAAGATCAAGTGTCTTATTTATATCAACTGCCAAAGGTTGACAAAAGTAATACATTTCTATCAGTGACGAGGTATCTAAACAATGTGCCATTGGCTGCAGAATTAACATGCCAATTGCCCTTGTTTACTTGCCTTTCTCCTGGAGATGGTGATTCAGGGTAATACTACGCCATTTCCTTTCCTCCAGTCATTAATTTTCCCTGACAGATTGTCCCTGTGGGCCTTGTTATGTACCAGCAACAAAAGAAACACACAGAGTCATGTATAAGTGTTAGAAACTATTTTATTAATAATTACTTATGATAATAAGAAAAGTAAAAATGTTAGATATTAAACATTAACCCCAAAAACTAAACCTGAAGTGTATGTGTGGCAAATTCCCAAACTCCAAGTCCAGGAATAGTTCTCAAAGTTCAGTTCAGCAAGTCATAAGGTGAAACGTGAGCAAAGGCTTTTGCAAAACCACCATTGACTGAAGAGAAAATGTAGAGAGAAAATAGAGAGAAATTATGAAATCCAAATGTTCCACAATAGAACCTATACGACACCTCAGTCACTGATGATCGTCACTGCTTTGTTCCGAAGTATCTGCCACCCCGAAAGGCATTTGAGACGTGGTCATCCACAGAAATACCTGTTTCCCTCTACAGGTTAACGACAAAGTGGACTCCACTGGATTATTCCAAAAATCCATACGTGGATTGTAGAGACAGACACGGTTATTGTTTTTCATCCATCGATCCACTCCAGCCCTCCTGCCACCCTTCCGCATTTAGAGGTGTCACCAAATTTGCTATCACTTTCTTCCTCATCAGCTTTCCTTGAAACATGCATACAACGTTCACTTCAACCATTCCTTATGGCCATATGTTCAACATTTTGATGATTTTCTGAATTGAGAAGTTTCTCCTCAATTTCCTATTGAATTTATTGGTGATTACGTTTTATTTATGACTCGTAGTTTTGACCTACCACACACGTGGAAACATCTTATCTGCATCTATCTGGTCCTACCCTTCTGTTATCTTGAAGACCCTTATAAGGTTACCCCTCACCAATCCCCTTGTAGCCATCACACCTATGCCCCACTCCTCCATTTTCCTTCCTAGAACCTGGTCATCCCTCTTAGTGCTGGTATCCCTCTGCGTAAATCTTCCTCATACATTTTCTCTCATCTCAATAACTATTCAACTATTTAATAAAATGGATTGCAGGACCAATAGCTTTACTTATGTAAAGAGTGGATATCAGATTGCCTTGGGAAGTCCAAAGAATTTCACAAGACAATTTACAGCCGAATAAATACCTCTGAACTCTGCTATCAAAATATAGTTAAAGGACTTAAAATGTTCCAAATTAAATGTCACCAAGTAAATTTTCTTGTATCCACGAACCCTGTTGCCAAAAAGCAACCATTCACAATAGTTCATAGGCTCCTCCATTACTGCAGTTTGTTCATGTGCTTAATAGACTGTAATACTCAATCCTACTTTTCCATTTACTCATTTGTTGAGACATTTTGGTTTACCTGTGGTCTCACAGTGATTTTCAGCTTTTCCCCGGAGCTTCTAAATTTAGAATTGGGGGTTTACTTTAAAGCTGGGGATTAGACCGGGCCAGTCACATTACATGTTGAGTGATTGAACATACTGACATCTTTCTTTAGCTGTAAATCACTCATTGTTCTCTGCGTGATATGAAATGCTTACACACATTTTCCTTGGAAATTAAGCTGAGCACCTTCATTGTTATATATGCAATTGATCATATCATCACCTTGCACAGTGCATATTTCTGACTGACTGAAATTGGATCAAAACATTGATTTATATGATCTTCACTTTTCACTCACAGTAAAAAGGGGAGTAAAACAGGTCAGGAAACATAAGCGATCCAAATGGTTCCTGCTGGAACATTAAGTTTGCTGACTTCCCTAAATTCATTTCCACGTGGTCCGCTTTTGCACACAGATAGCACTGAGGAAGATCTCTGCACATAGACCTCAGTGCACACTGCTGCATTCTGCGCCCCTATTGTTCCCAGTGACAGTAGCTTCATCATGGAATGGGATCCCATCAGGAGACTAGTGCACAGTTTCACCCCACTTGCTGTTCCTCCTCAGACATCCCCCCCTCCTCTGTTTCTCCCCCCTCAGCTTCATGGCAGCCTGTGCACTCACCAATGGAGAGATCATTAACAGTACTGACCTACTTCCCAGCAGGCAGTACATGCATGACACGGCAGCTACAAGTTCAGAAGAGAGCTGCCATCTGAGGACACATAGGCCATCTGCTCCACTTCTCCATATGCCTATAAATTCACAATGTGAGGATGTTGTCATTTCATGATATTTTTTCTTACCCCTGCATTAGCATGACAGGAACATGACAATATGAAAAAGGGGAATAGGCTAAAGAATTGCCATGTCCCCTTTGACCTTCAACAACTTTTATAGATGCACCAAAAAAAGCATCCTATCCGGATGCATCACAGCTCTGTTCTGCTCTGTCCAAGACCGCAAGAAACTGCAGAGAGTTGTGGACACAGCTCAGCACATCACGGAAACCAGCCTCCCCTCCATGGACTCTGTCTACACTTCTTGCTGTCTCAGTAAAGCAGCCAGCATAATAAAAGATCTCACCCACCCTGGACATTCTCTCTTCTCCCCCCTCCCATCAGGTAGAAGATACAAAAGTATGTACCACTGGGCTCAAGGACATCTTCTTCGCTGTTATAAGCCTATTGCACAGTCGCCTAGTACAATAAGATGGACTCTTGACCTTACAATCTACCCCGTTATGAACTTGCACCTTATTGTCTAGCTGCACTGCACTTTCTCTGTAGCTGTTACACTTTATTCTGCATTCTGTTATTGGTTTACCTTGTACTACCTCAATGCACTGTGTAATGAATTAACCTGTATGAACAGATTGCAAGATGAGTTTTTCATTGTACCTCGGTACATGTGACAATAATAAACCAATTTACAATAAATTCAACTAGACTTGAATTGGAAAATGCAACATTCATCTAATGTGACAGAAGTGGGTGTAATCCAATACCTTGGCTTCAGTTCCTATCTACATGTGTTGAGAGTCAAAGGCATGCTGCCAAGGCCTTTTCAAATGTGATAAACATTCCTCCAGAGACGTTACTTGGAGTTGCAGCAAACTGACTAGCAACTAGGTTTCATCAACTTCAAGTTGCTTGAACTTCAGAAAGATCTCATTCTCTCAGCACTTTGTCATTTCTTTCTGCCAAACTTTTAGTAGCAAACTCCTGCTGGCATAAGGGTCCTGGAAATGTACCTAGGCTTCAGAAGTTAGAAGGTGCCTCAGATGTTTTTGACCATGCATCAGAAGAATACAATCATCCCCCCATATCAAAGAAACACTTTCACAGATTGAGATTGTGTTTGCAGATATCATGCTGCCTTCTCTAAGAAGAGCTCTCATGTGCTGGGTCTACAAGTCATGCTATATCCGTGGCCTCCTTCGATGCTCTTGTCTCAGTTCCCTACCAATTCTGTGCTGGAGATGTATTAAAGGGATCACGAGCTGCATTGGATAAATACACAAGGCAATTAATGGCTGGTTTGCAAGGGGTTTGACTTTTCTAAATGAACTTCACAGGGAATGAATGAACAAGCACTCACATTCTGGCCTCAGGAATCAGATGCCATCAATTGGACACATGCCATTTGAAGCTTCAAAGCTACCAGCTTTTATCAACCTCAAGAATTATTAATACATCAGTGCATATCCTGTGCATTACCACAAGAACAGGTTAAATGAACCCTGTCCCAGAATCCCTGGAAGCTCTCAAGTCACTTCCATATTATGGCAGACTTGACTGCCTCATTGCTGGAAGCACTCTATTATTTTATTATTAAAGTGCTTTGCAAACAATATATTGACATTATGAAGCAAAGACAGATAGAGTCCGACAGGGTATTCAAAAAGCTAGACACAGGCACTGTGAGTGGAATGGCGTCTCCTGTGCTATTTCATTGCAGAAGACATTTCACTAACAGGATGTGTGTATCTGGAACCAGTTTTTCTACAGTTTATGCCAAATGAACAATTCAGACTGCACCAAGATAATCTGCATTGTAACAAGAATATTTGGCTGTTGATCGTCTAACCACAAGAATCTCAGCAACTGCTGAAAACCTCGTTAATTAGATTATCATTTCCAAAATGAAAACATTCAGCAGGACAGGTTGTGAAGAGAGAAATGGTTAATGTTTGGGGGTCAAAAACCCTTCATCAGCACTGGGAAAGTAGTTTTAAGTTACAGAGAAGTTAGGGGAGGGATGTATAGGAAAATGGATAGAACATTGAAAGAACAAAGGAAATATCTCTGACAGGCTGAGGTCAAGGTTGCCCTTGGAGATACACTGTTTACAAAGCTATCTGTTTGGTAGGTTAATGAGAGAAATTGACTGAGCTGCCTTCAGCCTTGTGGTTGAATTTTGTGCCCTTGGTAGTGTTTGTAAGTGAATTCTCCAGGATCAATATTCTCTATTTATTACATTCAGTCTTCTGTCTCTTCAACCAGAGCCCCCAAGCACTGGAAACTTCTAACAGGTCTGCTACTACTGTTACTGCAAATTCTGAGCCAAAGATTTAGTCTCTGGGCCATCAACAACTTCCTCCTGAACACCTCTTCTAGCCAGCTGCACTGTTGTTGAGGAGCAGACATATTTAAATGTGTGTATAGTGACACCAAATCTGTCCTATTGTGGCCAGAATGATTAATAGAAATTGTGCAGAAATCAACTCTAATAGTTCTTATCTTCAAAGGTCAAAGTTTTGTTTTATTTAATAATAAACTTAATTTAATATTGGACACATCCTAGAACATGCACACCCACTGATCCAGGGTGTTCAAGTTTTCATTGGTTACCATTCTGAAATGTTCATTGTGCACTGCAAAATAAGATGATAGCTTTATTAGTCACATGTACGTTGAAACACACCGTGAAAGGCATCTTTTGCATAGAGTGTTCTGGGGGCAGCCCGCAAGTGTTGCCATGCTTCCGACGCCAACATAGCATGCCCACAACTTCCTAACCCGTACATCTTTGGAATGTGGGAGGAAACCGGAGCACCCGAAAGAAACCCATGCAGACACGGGGAGAATGTACAAACTCCTTACAGACAGCGGCCGGAATTGAACCCAGGTTGCTGGTGCTGTAATAGCGTTACACTAACCGCTACACTACCATGCCTGCCACTGCAAGAAACCATTAAATGTTAGAATATTTGTTTTATTCTACTTATGGATGCAAGGAGCTGATCAAGATGAAACAAGAGTTCCCTCATATCACTGGGAGTGACCATATCATAGCCAGGACGCTGCTGGCAGTGAAGAACAACATTCACTGGCAGCGATGATTTGGAAAGCACTCGCCCAAAGTGACTAGTTTCCCAAATATATAAAACATCTCCTTACCAGCATTCTCTACAGGTCCAACTCCAAGCTAGAAACAACGCATCAGGCAATCAGAATGTTTCCCCTCATTATTATTTCAAGCCTCACGAGAGGTTACTACAGGCAAAAGGGCAATGTAGCCTTCAGAGGTAGAACATGTGTGACATCAGTTCAGTTATATTAAATACCTCCGGGTTTTCTCTCAGGAACTCCTTGCCTGGATACATTCCTGGCCAGGTGAATATACAGTGCATTGTTCAGCAGGAAAAGACCAGAAGAAAATAGGCTCTGAGATTTGAGCTCAGTGAAAGCGTCACTGAATTTGGACCTCTCCAAAGATGCTGCCAAGCTCCTGGCTATTCTGAGTCTGCCTTTAATATCAGTGCATTTTATCCATAGAGATGGCAAAACCAGCCATTGATCATGACCAAAAGGCCTGCTTTATCATATAACACCACCCCTTCCACCCGAAACTATGTACCACTCAACGCGTCCCCCTCCGTACACCATGAATCATCCTCCCATCTAGTGAGAAAGTTGCTGGGGCCCGGCAGAGGTTTCTGTATCATCATCAGCCATGAGTGAGGTAATGGAAGATGAGAGAGTGGTTAATGTTGTGCCTCTATTTAAGAAGGGCTGCAAGGACAAGCCAGGGAACTATAGGCTGCTGAGTCTAACATCAGTGGTGGGAAAGTTACTGGAGGGGTTTTGAGAGACAGAGTATACCTGCATTTAGAAAGGCAAGGACTGATTAGGGAGAGTCAGCATGGCTTTGTGTGTGGGAAATTGGTCTCAAAGTTTTTCTGAAGAGGTGACCAAGAGGATTGACAAGGGCAGGGTAGTAGACATTGTCTACATGGACTTTAGCAAGGCCTTTGACAAGGTGCCACATGGTAGGCTGGTCTGGAAAGTTAGATCACATGGGATCCAGGGTGAGCTACCCAATTCGATACAAAGTTGGCTTGGTGCTAGCAGTCAGAGGGTGGTAGTAGATGGTTGTTTTCAGATTGGAGGCCTGTGACCTGTGGTGTGCCATAGGAATCGGTGCTGGGTTCCCTGTTGTTTGCCATTTATATCAACAATTTGGATGAGAGCGCAGTAGGCTTGGTTAGCAAGTTTGTGGATGATGCCAAAGTTGGTGGTATAGTGGCAGTGAAGTAGTTTATCTGTGTAGAACATACTGTAGAACAGTACAGCAGAGGAACAGGCCCTTTGGCCCACAATGTCTGTGCTGAACACGATGCTGAATTAAACTGAATCTTTTCTGCCTGCACATGATCCATATCCCTCCATTCCCTGCATATTCACATGTCTACCTAACAGCCACTAATGTATCTGATGATACGATAAGATTACAACATCATCTAGTCAGGACATTATGTTGCAGATGTATAAGTCGTTGGCAAGGCCGCACTTGGAGTACTGTGTACAGTTTTGGTCACACTGTTATAGGAAAGACGTGGTTAAACTGGAAAGAGCCCAGAAAAGATTTCCGAGGATGTTGCCAGGACTAGAGGGCCCGAGTTATAGGGAGAGGTTGGCCAGGCTAGGTCCTTATTCCTTAGAACATAGCAGAATGAGGGGCGACCTTACAGAGGTGTTTAAAATTAAGAGGGGCATAGATAAGGTGGACGGTAACAGTCTTTTCCCAGGTTAGGGGAGTCCAAAACTAGGGGGCATAGGTTTAGGGTGAGAGGGGAAAGATTTAAAAGGGACCTGAGGGGCAACTTTTTCACGCAGAGGGTGGTGAGTATATGTCTGTGCGAGCCATCAAGTATCTATACTAATCCTGTTTTCCGGCAGTCAGTCTGCAGCCTTTCAAGTATGGCACTCCAAGTGCCAAATCATCCCATCAGGCAGTGAGTTCCAGGTTTCAATCACCCTCTGGCTGAAAAAAAATTCTTTCTCTGCAGCCCTATAAATCTCCTATCCCAAACATATGCACTCTGGTTATAAACACCTCTGCTGGGAGGACAAGTTTCTCACGATCCACTATATGTATGCCCTTCGTCATTCTGTACAACTCAATTAGGACTCCTCTCAGTCTCCTCCACTCCAAAGACAACAAACCACAGCCAATCCAGTCTCACTGAGATGCTCCATCCCAGAACACATGTTGGGGAATCCGCTCTGCCACCACGCCATTCCGAAAGTGTGTTGACCTGGGATTTTCCTTAATCTTGCCTGCAAATGCTACCTTGTGCCCCCTTTTGCCTTCCCAGTTACTTTTTCCTGTACACTCTTGATACTCCTGTTGGGCCACTCCTGTTTTCAGTTCTCTAAACCTGCCATAAGCCACCTTTTATTTTCTTTATCCAACCTTCGCCATTCCTTCACATCCAGGGCTGCTTGGATTTGATGGCCTCATCTTTCCCCATTGCAGGAACATGTTGGCCCTGAATGCTTGGTATTTCATTTCTTAATGACTCACAGTGGTCACATGTAGACTTGCCTGCAAGGAGCTGCTCCCAGCCAACTTTTTCTAGGACCTGCTTTATCATATTGACACCAAATTTCTCTCCAACCCAGGACCTTAATTTCCTGTCTGCCTTGGTCCTTCTCCATAACAACCTTAATACATCCAGATTTATAGTCACTTTCTCTGAAATGTTCTCCCACTAACACTCCTGCCTGGCTACATTCCTAAAGATCATGTCCCGCACCTCCCATTCGCTTGTAGGATTATCAATGTCACAGCTCAAAAACTCTCCTGGACATATTTTAGAAATGTTAATCTCCCCTAAGCCTTTCAAACTATGGTGACGCCATTTAATATTGGGGATGTTGAAACTCCCTACTATGATTACTCTATTATTTTCACACTTTTTGGCACTTTGCCTGCCTATTTGCTCCTCTGTCTCCCACTGACTGTTAGAGGCCTGGAGTATATCCTCAGCAAAGTGATGACCCTCTTTCTCTTTCTAGGGTCTTCTCATATGGCCTTCTTGGAAATCCTCCCTCCCTATTGCAGGAATGGATTCCTAGGTAAATATCTTCATGCCACCATCCGGGACATGCCCTCTTCTCATTACTACCATCGGGGAGGAGGTACAGGAGCCTGAAGACCCACACTCAACAATTCAGGAACAGCTTCTTCCCCTCCGCCGTCAGATTCCTAAATGGTCCATGAACCCATGAACACTACCCCGTTATTCCTTTTTTTTGCACTATTTATTTATTTTTGTAATTTATAGTAATTTTAGGTCTTTGGTAACCAGGTAATTTTAGGTACTGCTGCCACTAAACAACAAATTTCATGTCATCTAAGTCAGTGATAATAAATCTGGTCAGATCTGTAAGTTCTGTTGAGTTGCCAGTCCTGCCCTTCATTCAACTATGTGTCAATCAACACTATTATTGCTCTGCTTTTCCCTCCTATATATTGGGCTTCCCCTTTTCCTACCTTCAGTCCTGAGGAAGGGTCCTGACCCGAAACATTGACCGCCTGCTTTTCTCCACGGATGCTGCCTGGCCTGCTGAGTTCCTCCAGCATCATCATGTTTTTCATCTAGACTCCAGCATCTGCAGTCCTTTGTTTCTCTATTTCATCTGCCTTATTTGTCAGATTCCTTGCATCAAGAAAGATGTAATCCACCCTTGCATTCCTCCACGTGCCTTATCAGATCTATGTATGCTCTGCCTACAGGGCTGACTTACGTTTTCTTCTAAATTTCATTGTTCCCTTGTACACACCCTACTGTACTCTACTCTTATTCTGTATCCCATTCCCCTGCCAAATTAGTTTAAACCCTCCCCAACAACACAAGCAAACTCTCACTCATGAAGTTGGACGCATTCTCGTTCAGAAGCAATCCATCCCACTGGCACGGATCGTATCTTCCCCAGAAATCACTTCCTGCACTCATGACTGTGTGGCCAGATTCTGCTCTAACTCCATCTACAAGTTTGCAGATGATACCACCATAGTGGGCCGTATCTCAAATAATGATGAGTTGGAGTATGGGAAGGAGAGAGAGAGCCGAATGAAATAGTGTCATAACAACAACCTTTCCCTCAATGTCAACAAAACAAAAGAGCTGGTCATTGACTTCAGGAAAGGGGGCGGTGTACATGCACCTGTCTACATCAATGGTGCTGAGGTCAAGAGGGTTGAGAGCTTCAAGTTCCTGGGAGTGAATATCACCAAAAGCCTGTCTTGGTCCAAACACATAGATGCCATGGCCAAGGAAGCTCACTACTGCCTCTACTTCCTCAGGAGGCTAAAGAAATTTGGCATGACCCCTTTGACACTCACCAATTCTTATCAATGCACTATAAAAAGCATCCTATCTGGATGCATCACAGCTTGGTATGGCAACTGCTCTGCCCAGGACCAGAAGAAACCTCAGAGAGTTGTGGACACAGCTCAGCACATCACGCCAACCAGCCTCTCCCCCCGGGACTCCATCTATACTTCTCGCCGCCTTGGTAAAGCAGCCAACATAATCAAAGACACCACCCACCCCGGACATTCTCTCTTTCTCCCCTCTCCCATCAGGCAGAAGACACAAAAGCCTGAAAGCACGTACCACCAGGCTCAAGGACAGCTTCTATCCCGCTGATATAAGACTATTGAACAGTTCCCTAGTACAATAAGGTGGACTCTTAACCTCACAATCTACCTCGTTATGGCCTTGCACCTTATGGTCTACCTGCACTACACTTTCTCTGTAGCTGTTACACTTTATTCTGCACTCTGTTATTGTTTTACCATGTACTGCCTCAATGTACTGTGTAATAAATTAATCTGCACGAACAGTATGCAACACAAGTTTTTCACTATACCTTGGTATAAGTGACAATAATAAACCAATTCCAATTCCAAATGGTGCCAGTGATCCAAAAGTCTGAAGCCTTCCCTCCTGAACTATCTCTTCAAACATGCATTCATCTGACCTACCTTTGCTATTCCTACACTCACTAGCACTTAGCCAAGGATTACAACCTTAGAGTTCTTTCCTTTTTTAAGCCGCCACCTAACTCTTTAAATTCAAGCTACAGGACCACATCCTGCATCTTACCAATATCCATGGTATCGATGTGAACCGTGACTCTGGTTGATTACCCTCCACTTTTAGAAGACCTTGGAACCATTCTGTGACATCCTTGACCCTGACATCAGTGGGGCAACTAACATCCTGGATTCACACCCACATCGACACAAGTACCTGTCCACCCCCCTCACTATCGAGTCTCCTCACTCTACTACCCACGGACTCTTGCTCCTCCACCGACAGTTTTTAAGTGACCAGATTCTGGGAGCAGATGCTAATGTATCAAGGGTTTCCGCCCTGCCTCTGACCTTCCCTTAACTGACACTACTCCAAGGAGGAATCTATCGTGGCCAATGCTTGCTAATTGTAACATTGGCGCCATCCAGTGGCGAGAATAGAGATTAACAGAACAAAATGGATTTGAATTGGTTATCAAGCCCTCAGGTATTCTGTGTGAGACTATCACCAGGCATTGGAATTCAAAGATTCAGCATTGACAGTGAACCTGATGAGGAATCAGTTGTTCTATGGTGCCTGTAAGTAAGCTTGTTGGTAGGAATCTGAAAGTTAGATTTTATTATTGAAACTGGTCATTATACCTGCACAGAATACCATTGTGTATCTATACCAGGCACAAAGCCTTTTGCATGCTGGGTTTAAAAAAAACATTTGTTTTCCAAATTACCAATGCCATCCATTCGGTTGGAGTGGCTTGATGAGCCTGTCTGGAGACATGAGTCGCAATAAGCTCTCTGGTGTCCGCCCTTTGTAATGTGCTTCTACTTCTCCCTAGTGGATTAAGAAATATTGCAAGTAAACGTAGCTTCCCCTTAGAACATAGTCATCTTTAACAAAAACCTTTCAATCTTTAACCATGCAAAAAGGTAGCAGCGAACATCACTGGAACATTAGCAAATGAAAAAAAAATGATGCCCAACCTCATAAGGCAGAGCTAGGTTTTAATGAATGTTTTAAAGAAAGGAAGATCGAGAATGAAAGAGAGTTATGAACATTCACACTAGGAGCAGTAGGCCATCAGTCCTTTGAGCTTGCTCTGCTATTCAATAAGATCAAGGCTGATCTGACTGTAGCCTTAACTCCACACTTCCACCTTTCAATCCCCTTCCTTACCAAGGATCTATCTGCCTCTGCCTTAAAAATGTTCAGACTCTATTTCCACCTGCCATTGAGGTTTCCAAAGTCTCATAAACATCTCATTTCTATCTTTACTGGGTGACCCCTAAATCTAGAAATCCCCTCTCAGTATCCACTCTGTCAATCTCCCTCAGAATATGATGTTTCAATAAGATCATCTCTTCTTCATACATCAACCTCTTCATCCCTGTAATCAATCCTCTTTTATCTTCCTAATTAGTCGCTGTAGCTCTTTGCAAATCACACACTAAGACACCCAGATCCCTCTGCATCTCAGAGCTCATCATTCAGATAATGTGCTTCTTCTTTTATTTTTCCTATCAAATTGAACACTGTTACATTTTGCACATTATACTTCACTTTTCAGATCTTTGCCCTCTCAACATTACCTATCTATATCTCATTGTCGCCCACTTAAGTTCTTTCATAACTTACTTTCCGACGTATCTTACTAGCAAACTTAGCAACCATAATGTTTTAATCCATGTTGTTTATATAAGTTGTAAAATACTGAGGCCCCAGCACCAGGCACATCACTCCTGACATCTCACTAACCAGATGCCCACTCTCTGCTTTCTCTTACACAGTCAGTTTTGTATCTGTCCTGCACGCTACCTCCAACAGCAGGAGTTTTAATTTTCTGCAATAACCTTTGATGCGGCACCTTATCAACTGTGTTCTGGAAATCTTAGGATGTTCATGAATTCCCCTTTATCCACAATTACTTCCTCAAAGAATTCCACTGACGGAGTGTCTGGGGGAATTCCAGAGCTGGAAACTTTGGTACAGTCCCCATGGCAACTGAACAACAGCAACATACACTATAGCTGCCTCTGAGGAGAGAAGCTGCAGGAGACAGGGAAGGAGCCCTTATGTTTAAAGAGAGAGACAAGGACATTCTCATCAGTGAAATAAATGCCAAGATGGAGATCTGGTGTGCTGGGGTTGGTGGGGAGGAAGGTGTGGAGTGCAGTAAATCTGCTAGTGTCAACATGATAAGAAGGTGGCTCTAGAAGTCTCCTCTGAGTGTGAGATTCTTCATAATAAATTTCTTGTCCTCACAAAAGATGATCTGCAGATCAGTGAGAACAATTGTAGGCAAGTCATTTCAATACTTGCATCAGGGACTCATTTATTGGTGTCTTGTGACCAGGGCAGGTGGATCTGCAAAACAGCTTGTGAGGGATTGTTTGGTGTCATCCAGTTTCCCCTGCCTGACTACCACTGTGGTTGATAAGGAGTGTGGGTAACTGGGTTTGCTTTGGAGATTGCGATTTTGTAAGCCCCTGATGCGAAGGGCTTTTCTCTGCATTGAGTGCCGCTTGAAAACACTGTTGACAACACATTCTGTTATTGTACAGATGAATCAGAAAAGACTGATTGGGCAGTAATGAGCCACATTTGATTTGTTCTGCTTTAGTGAACAGGGCATATTGGATGATTTTCCACATTGCTGGGTAGATGTCAGTGCTGCAATTGTACTACAACAGCTTGGCTATAGGCCCAGCTGGTTCGAGCGAGCGGGTTTCCAGTGCTATGGTCAGGATGTTGTCAAGTCCTGTAGCCTTAGCTGTATCCAGTGCTCTCAGTGAATTGAATTGACTGAATAGCTTCTGCAATGGTGGGGAACTCAGGAGGAAGCTGAGAAGGCTCGCCTACTCATCACCTTTGGATGAGCATGGTTACACCTGCTTCAAGCATGTCTTTAGCATTCCTGTCACTAAGTGTGGGCATGGTTGTGAGTACCTCCTCTCCCCAGGAAAGATATGTGCGATGAAAAACACTAGGATGCTGGAGGAACTCAGCAGGCCAGGCAGCATCCGTGGAGAAAAGCAGGCGGTCAACGTTTCAGGTCAGGACCTTTCTAGGACTGAAGATAGGAAAAGGGGAAGCCCAATGTATAGGAGGGAAAAACAGAGCAGTGATAGGTGGACAAAAGAGGGGAGGCAGGGTGGGTACAGGGTGGTGATATGTAGATGCAGGTAAGAGATAGTGGTAGGCAGGTGCAGGGGAGGGGAGGAGAGCAGATCCACTGGGGGATGGGTCAAAGGTGAGGAGAGAAAGGAGAGAGAAAGGAAAAACAAAGGTAGAAACAAAGAGGCTAGGAAAGGGAAGAAGGGAAGAAGCATTGTGGGGGTGGGGGTGGTGGTGGGGGGTGTGGGGGTTATACTGGCTTTGGAGGCAGTACAGAGGAGGTTCACCAGGTTGATTCTGAAGATGAAGGGGTTAGCCTACGAGGAGAGATTGAGTCTTCTGGGACTATACTCGCTGGAATTCAGAAGAATGAGAGGGGATCTTATCGAAACATATAAAATTATGAAAGGGATGGATAAGATAGAGGCAGGAAGGTTGTTTCCACTGGTAGGTGAGACTAGAACTAGGGGACATAGCCTCAAGACTCGAGGGAGTAGATTTAGGATGGAGATGAGGAGAAACTGCTTTTCCCAGAGAGTAGTAGATCTGTGGAATTCTCTGCCCAGGGAAGCAGCAGAGGCTCCCTCATTACATATATTTAAGGCACAGTTGGATAGATTTTTGCATAGTAGGGGAATTAAGGGTTATGGGGGAAAGGCAGGTAGGTGGAGCTGAGTCCGCGGCCAGATCAGCCGTGATCTCATTTAATGGCGGAGCAGGCTCGATGGGCCAGATGGCCTACTTCTGCTCCTATTTCTTATGTTCTTATTAGCTGTTTAATTGTCCACCACCGTTCGCCATTAGATGTGGAGATTTCATCTGATCAGTTAGTCATGAGATTGCTTAGCTCTGTCCAATGCATGCTACTTTTGCTGTTTAAGATAAAATTCACTGAGATAAAGGGCGGTCAGTTTCATCTCCATACAAGGTGATGATGTTTATAACCATGAGGGGCAGTTCAGAGAAGGTCCACGAGGATGATCCTGGCTGTGGAGGGTTTGTCTTATGAGGAAGGGTTGAGCAAGTTGGTGTTCAAAGAACAGAGTCAGTGAAAATGCCCTTCAGCCCATCGCATCTGTGCCAGCCATCAAGTACCTATCTATACCAATCCCATTTTCCAGTACTCAGTCCTTCTCTTTCTCAATAACAACCTTAAAACATACCGAGTTACAGGCCTGAACTGATGGGTGGCAAAGTAACATTCCCACCACACAAGTTCCAGGCAATGATGATGTCCAACAAGAGGAAATCCAGCCATCACCCCCTGACATTCAGTGGCATTACCATCACTGAATCCCCCACTGTCATTATCCTGAGGGCTACCATTGATCAGAAACTGGACTTGGAGGAGCCATATACACAATGTGGCTACAACAGCAGGTCAGAGGCTGGGAATCCTGTGGTGAGTCACTCACTTCCTAGCTCCCCAAAGCCTGAACACCATCTGCAAGGCTCAAGTCCAGAGTGTGATGGAGTACTCTCCACTCGCCTGGATGAGTGCAGCTTCAATAACTCTCCAGAAGCTTGACACTGTACAGGACAAAGGAGCCCACTTGCTGGGCACCCCATCCACACCCATTCACTCGCTCCAACACCGACACACTGCAGCAGCAGTTTGTACCACCTACAGGGTGCACTGCAGCAACTCACCAAGACGACACCTTCCAAACCCAGGAGCTTTACCAGCTGGAAGGACAAGGGCAGCAAAAGCACGGGGACACCACCCCCTGGAAGTTGCCCTCCAAGCCGCACATCATCCTGGCTTGGAAATATATCGCCGTTCCTTCACCGTCTGTTGTGAGAAATCCACATGGCTGTCACGTGACAGTAACGACACTGACCCCCGCTGACCGGAGGACAGCATTGCTCCTCTGATCCGAAGTGATACTACTGTCAATCAAGGTGCGGCTTCACCCACCCCTCAGGTGCGAGAGTACCTTTTGCATCTGAACCTGCCTGACCAGTATCCTTTGTCTCTGAACCTGCCTGACCATTGGCTGTGACAGGAACCTTTGTCTTTGACTTCCACACCATTGGCTCATTTAAATCATAACAGTGAGTCTCCACCCAGCCTCCTAGCACCATAAAGAGGGCTGTCTCCCCTAGCCCTTCCTCTTTCGACGACCCCAGGAGTAGTGAGACAACGCTGCAGAGATCATTGGTAAGAGTGCATCACCACATGGTCAGGGAGCATTTCACTCAGACTCAGGGAGCGTTAAGGGCCAATGCTAGTGTGGGACGGGCATTGAAGTGTTATATCCTGAAGTTGTACATTGTTATTGTGTGCTTGTTTGTATCAGTGTGTGCGTGAGAGTATTTTACCCCAGCTGCGATTTCCCTCTTGTGTTTGTGGTATCCTGTGCGTGAGTGAGCGTGTGTCTGTTCCTATCCATTCTGTCCCGCGTTTGCCTTTGTGATTAAACTAGTTTTGGTCTACAAAGCTCGAGTCCAGAGTCCTTGATCCTTAAAGACAGTTAAAAGAACAATTTCACACAACGCCGTCGCTGGGTCAAAATCCTGGAACTCCCTCCCCACCAGCACTGTAGGGATACCCACGCCTCAGGGACTGCAGCGGTTCAAGAAGGCAGCTCACCACCACCTTCTCAACGGCATCTAGGAATGAGCAATTAAATGCTGGCACAGACTGCAAAGCCCATGTCCCTATAATGAATATATATACACAAAAAAAGCAGTTTGCATCACTATTTCTGAAACATTTTCCCACTGACACTCCCTCCACTTACCTGGCTACAATTTTAAACATTAGATCTAATATTATCCCTTCTCTAGTAGGACAATGTACTGACTCAAAAAGCTCTTCTGGATGTACTTTAAATATTCTGCAGCCCCGTAAGCCTTTCACACTGTGATCTCAGCTAATATTGGGAAAGTTAAAATCCACAACCATTATTACCCTATTATTTTTATACTTTTCTGTGATTGGTCTACATATCTGCTCCTCTATCTCCCTCTGTCTATTTGGTGATTGAAACATACAAGATTCTGAGATGAATTGCCAGGGTAATTGAGTTTTGTCCTCATGGGAGAATCCTGAACCTGGTCTCAGAAAAAAGGGGTGCCTATCAACTACTGAGATGAGGTAGATTTGCCTACCTGAGCACCAACAGATTCATTCCCATGGAGGGCAGGCAAGGTAGTGTAGTGGTTAGAGTAATGCTATTACAGTGCCAGCAAGCCGGGTTCAATTCCAGCCACCGTCTGTAAGGAGTTTGTACGTTCTCCCCGTGTCAGCGTGGGTTTCCTCCGGGTGCTCCGGTTTCCTCCCACATTCCAAAGACGTATGGGTTAGGAAGTTGTAGTCACGCTATGTTGGCACCGGAAGCATGGCGACACTTGCGGGCTGCCCCCAGAACACTCTACATAAAGAGATGCATTTCACTGTGTGTTTCAATGTACATATGACTAATAAAAATATCTTATCTTATTTATTTGCTTCTCTGAATAGATTTTGAATTTCCTTGCCTCAGAAAACTGTGAAGGCCAAGTCATTGAATATATGCAAGCTAAGTAGGATAGATTTTTAATCAGTAAAGGAATCAAGAGTTATGGGGAAGGGGCAGGGATGACACATGATGTGTGTCAGCACTGTGCCACTGCCTCGCAGCGTTGGGGTTGCACGTTCAATCCTGATCTCAGATGCTGTCTTGCCAGGTTTCTCCCTTCTTTATATGAATGTGTGGGTTTTCTCTGGCTGGTCGGATTTTCTGTCGCATCCTAACGTTGTATTCGCAGGTTAATCGGCCACTCTAAATTTCCCCTTAAATTAGGCTAACTGCAAAAAGAATCATGGCTGGGAATTGATGGGCATGTGTGCAAAATAATACGTTGCAGAGATAAGTGGAAATAAGTAAAGGTAAAATGAGATGAATGGGATTGCTCCCTGGGAGACGGCATGGACCCGACACGCCGAATGGATTCCTCCTGTGTCGTTACGAGTATAAAATGTTATTGAATATCGAGACAGGCTCCAGCTACCCAATGGAGGCGCAAGAGACTGCAGATGCTGGAATCTGGAGCAACACAAAAAGCGCTGGAGGAACTCAGCGGTTCAGGCAGCATCTGTGGAGGGAAATGGACAGACTGTCCCTTTCTCCCCACAGAATGTCGCCCGCCGGACTCAGCTACTCCAGCGCTTTTTATGCTGCTCCAGGTACCCAATGATTTACCCCTGCACCTCTTCTTATGGTCTTGTTACTAATTTGCTCCTGCGTTACAGCGAAGGAGATGTACCTGTCCTCTGTTATCACTCTGACCCGACTGGGGATAAACTTCAATCAGACAGCGATGGCGGACGTGTCTTCCCACAATGCACAAGGACGTAGAAAAAGTCCTATCGGATGGCTGGACCCGAGCGTCATTGCACGGCGAGGGATAGTCACGTGATGCTCAGGCGGGGCATTCAGTGACGACACCAATCGCGCCAACGCCATTGGCGATCACTTTCGGTGGGCGGGGTCATAACAAATGGCCACTGCGCCCTCTAGCGAAACGCCACGCAATAGGCAGCTGAATCAACATCAACAGGTTCCTGGGACACTTCAACCTGCACCTGGCTCAGAGCCATGGTCCGGGGATCAACCTTTGAGGCTGTGCACCATGTAAAGGTGAGCATCAGCATCCATCAACAGCACTGAACAGGTACTTGGACAGGTACATGGATAGGAAAGGCTTAGAGGGACGTGGGCCAAACATGGGCAAATGCAACCAGCTTAGATGGGAATCTTGGTCGGCATGGACTAGTTGGGCTGAACAGCCTGTTTCTGTGCTGACTCCATGATTCCATAACTATAAATGCTTTAAAACACTGTGCGCAGTTTCAAAGCATTTTGCAATGTTCTTCAACATTTCCACCAAATGCAATGAGATGCCACCACCAGCCACATCTTCTCCCCACCCCTTTCTGTCTTCCGCAGGGACCACTGTCTCCGTGTCTCCCTGGTTCCCTCATCCCTCCCCACCCATCCCTCCCTGACCCCTGGCACTTTCTCCTGCCCTCGCGGTAGATCTAACACTTGTCCTTGCACCTCCTCCCTCACCACCATACAGAGTCCTGAACAGTCCTTCCAGGTGAGGCAAAGGTTCATGAGCACCTCCTCCAACCTTATCTGCTGCATTCGGTGCTCCCGATGTGGCCTCCTCTACGTCGGCGAGACCAAGCATAGGCTCGGCGACCATTTTGCAGAACACCTATGCTCAGTCCCCTGTGGCCATCCCGAGCTCCCAGTTGCAGACCATTTCAATTCCCCTTCCCATTCCCACACTGACTTGTTTAGCCTCAGCCTCTTCTTCTGCCAGGATGAGGCTCGATGCAAACTGGAGGAACAACACCTCATATTCTACCTGAGCAGTCTCCAACCCACTGGCATGAACATTTGAGCTTTCCAACCTTTCCGTCTAGTGGGTTGTCTTTTTCTCTCTCTGCCCCACACCCCTCTTCTGATCCTCCTCAGTTCCTCCCATTTTTTTCCCCTTTCCCTCATAACCCCCCCCCCCAGCCCCCCTCCACCCATCTTCGTCCTCCTCCCCCCCCCCCCCCGGTTCCATCCACCCACTACGCATACACAGCTCACACAAGGCCATCCAACCCCCCCCCCCCCCCCCCAAATCTGGCTCCAACTACCGTTCACCTCTCCCCTAATGGTTCCCATTCTCACATCCTTTACTTATCCAAGTCCAGCACCGGGAGCCCTTTGTGTTCCTGCTTATCTCCCTCCGGCAGCCGTCTCCCATCTTCACACTCCCCTCCCTCCACCTGCCTCTCTGTTTTATTTCTCTCTCTCTCTCTCTCTGTCTGCCTCCAGCTATCATTCACCTGCCACTGTCTCCCAACTCCGCCACGGCTCCCCTCCCCGACCTGGCCCAACCTGCCTGTCATCTTCCACCCCTCCTCAGTCCACCAATCGCCTCGGGCTCCCGTCTCAACCACTTCCCCTTCACCTCTTTATACCGGCCATCTCCCCTCTCCACTCTCGGTCCTGATGCAGGGTTTCGACCCAAAACGTCGACAATTCCTTTCCTCCCGCAGAAGCTGCCCGAACCGCTGAGTTCTTCCAGCAAATTGCTGGTTGCTGTGCCAGTACGTTCTAGGTCTGATGTCACGGGTGGGCTTCTTGAACTGGCTTTTAAGGTGCTGCAGAACGTAGCCCACAACTGTGTTCCTCTCTATGTGAGGAGAGGGGGCTCCACAACACTCAGCAATGTACTCAATAGCAGACTGGGGACTGGAGGAGGGTAGAAACCACAGGGGGGAGTCAAAGGGAAGAGAAAGGCCGAAGGAGAGAGAGAGAGATGGAAGGGCATGAGGGGGAAGGAGACGAGGAAAGATCAAGTGCCAGAACGATAATAAACAGATGCAAGTCAATACTTGTCCAACAAACTAATTTATTAGCCAGCGACAGAACTATGAAATTGTTCAACAAACTTTGGTACAAAGAGTATGAATGTCAACACGTCCGTCAGATAACCTGCAGCAGTCCAGCCGCTCTGGGTATCATTCACCGCTGTAGTCATCTGCCGTTCTGGAAGAAAAGGCGTCTAATAGTTGGACTGCAGTGAACAGGAAGAGCTTTCTTAATGCATGTGATTCTACACCTACAACATCCAGGTACGGAAAACGAGAAAAAAAACTAGAGTTTTGCGAATGTCATTGAAAATTCTTTGACCAAAAGGTGATATTTGAAAGCGGTCTGGAGCGGAGTGATGTTTGTACACTTACTTGCCATGAGGAGCTGGAGGATTTCTTTAAAAAAAACTCTTGCTTATTTACAAATATAGGTACAATAATAAGCTTGACTCAAGAAACTGATAATATTTATAGTTCATCGGAATTGCGTAAATGATCCAGTCTTGTGTCAACACACTGCACACATGTTTAAGACAGATGACATATCTTGACGTTATAAGGTAGCAAATAGACGTAGGTGCACCTTATATATTGTTTTAAAGAATAAACAACGAATTCTTGAAAACACAAGCTTTAAATAACAAATCCAGCTAGTTTGCCGCCAGCAGCCCTACCCCTTCCCCTTTCCAATCATGTTCCACGCTTTGAAACACTGATTTAAAGTCCCGCTTTGCCATCATCTTTCTGTTGACCAGCAAATGAAACAACACTCACAATGCAAATTAAATAACATTTAACCAAATAACTATAAAAAAGCCGCGACTTTTTGGAAGTTGGCTCCGGTAACTGGGCAGAAATGCGCATGGCCCCGAGATGTCTGCCCAATGGCTGGCTTGCTGTGGTGCCTGACACATCTGGAACCGTTTGATGTTGCAGTGTTATCTGTCCATCCTTCCCCCCCCCCCCCCCCCCCCCTTCATATACACGTCTGCAAGTCGACTGTCATTCAACCAGGGGAACCATCTGGAAATGCTATTTTCTCGACTCCGCCGGCAGGGTTAGAACCATCTGTTGCATGCACAGCTCAATAACGCGCGGTGCCTCTTTGGGTGAACAACGCGGCTGAGGAAGGGTCAAAGCCACTGACGTTACCGCCATGAGATGGACCAGCGTCGGAGCTGCCGCACTTTCCATCAACACACTTACTGCCAGCTCCGCCCAAACCTGTAAACGAGCCGTGTCAGCTTTGAGACTCTCCATTCTCTCCCCTGGTGGTCTCACTTGGGTAAGTCTGCTCTGTATCGAACAGGCATGAAGCGACCCTAGGTAAAATGTGCGTGTGATTTTTCTACGCGTCGGCGAGGACTGCGCCCAGCAGGGTGCAAAGAGACTTTCGTGCGTCTCAAATCTCCGCAGGTGTTGCTCCACCTGGCCGGGCTCTCTCAGTGGGAAGTAGTCAACATTTTAATTTAGAAAGATGCTTGGAAAACATACAAAAATACACGTTTAACGTTAGTGCTCTTGGCCGTGCCAAGCGGTGGCTGTCTGTCCGAATGTGACGAGCGAGTAGAAGAAGATCACTAACTGACGTTCGGCTGTGACCCAGAAACTTGCCACAGTTCAGATTTGCTTCATTTCATTCACTGAAGTGAGTTCAGTCTGGTTTCTTCTTCTCTCTCCCCCCAAATGGTAATTTATGTTTTACTAACAAAATCTCTACGCTGCTTTTCCGTGACCGGCTGCACTGTGGTAACTATGACCGTTAGCCAAAGGCTTTACTCCGGGAGGAGAACAGACACCGGCAGGAGGGTTGGCTGAGAATTGCCTTCCGACTTGAAAACAAAGACCTCAATTTATTTCCTCGGCGCCAAATCCAAAGGGTGGGTGGGTGAGTGGGAGGGCGAATACAATTTAGGCTGAAATAAACATGAAATGTTTGCTTCAAGATAAGGTGCACGACAAAAAGATGTTTTGCCAGTAAACGAGAAACGACTCAGGGGAATATGAAAAGACAAAAAATCGTTGAGGGTGGCCAAGCAAAACGCAGTGACTTCCTTTCACAGTCAAAGCTCTCGGTGCGTCCCCAGATCCATCTGGGGATTTCGCCGATGGGGCGGGTTTTGTGGGTCGAAGGTGCTTGCTGATTTAATACGGTCTCCACACCGCTTCTTCCAATCTCGCCGTGGTGCTGATGTTCGTCGGGGAGTTGCTGTGGCTCCCATCCGCGTCCACCACGTCGCTCTGGCTGGGCAGGTTGGGGTTGAGGAGGCTGGATCCCGTGGATGCGTTGGTGCAGGCGGGGAGGATGCGGGGCGGCGACCGCTCCCCGCCGGTCATCATGGAGAACTGGTAGGAGCCAGTGGAGGTACCGTAGTAGAGATGATAAGGAGAGGAGCTGGTCTGGAAGGGTCCCGCCTGCCCCTGGGCAGAGCCTGGGTAGGGGGGAGGCAGGTAAGTGTGGTAGCGCGCTGCAGTTGTCATGGCAGACATGCCGATTCCGATGCCGGTGGTGACCGGTGTGGGCGTATATGCAAAAGCTCCCGGGTAGTGCATTCGGGGGTCTGGGAAGCGGCCGTCGGAGAGAGAAGGAAGAGCCGAGAACTGACGGTCGATCCCCATTCTTGGGTCCCCAAATGCCGTGAGATCGGAGGCTCCTGCAAGAAAGCACAGGTCCAGTTAGCTCGCTAACGCATGGACTTGGGACACTAACCTTCAGCCCGCAACAACAGGCACCTTCTCCCCAAAGTGCTCAATGTGGAAGGATGTGGAAGCTTTAGAGAGGGTGCAGAGGAGACTTACCAGCATGTTGCCTGGATTGGAGAGCATGTCTTATGAGGATTGGTTGAGTGAGCTAGGGCTGATCTCTTTGGAGAGGAGGAAGATGTACAAGATGATAAGAGGCATAGATTGAGTGGACAGTCAGAGACCTTTTCCCAGGGCGAAAATAGATAGCACAAGGGGGCATAATTTTAAGATGATTGGAGAAAGGTATAAGGGGGATGTCAGGGGTAAGTTTTTTTACACAGAGAGTGGTGGGTGCATGGAATGCACTGCCAGCAGAGGTTGTGGGGGCAGATACATTAGGGACATTTAAGAGACACTTAGATAGACACATGAATGATGGAAAAATATAGGGCTATGTGGGAGGGAAGGGTTAGATAGATCTTAGAGCAGGATAAAATGTCGGCACAACATCGTGGGCCGAAGGGCCTGTGCTGTGCTGCAGTGTTCTATGTTCTAAGGCTTGTGGCACTGGCCACCAGTCGGGGCAGTGAATACAAGGGTTGGGGGGGGGGGGGGGTGGTCATGTTACCGCTGTAGAGGACGCTGGTGAGACAAACCTTGTGTGCAGTTCTGCTTGCCTGGCTATAGGAAGGATGTGATTGAGCTGCAGAAGGCTCAGAAAAAAAATTGACAAGGGTGTTGCCAGGACTGGGAGTGGCACGAGTTACAAGGAGAGACTGGACAGTTTGGTTCTGGAGTGAAGGAGGCTGAGGGGTGAGCTTCTGGAGGTGTATAGAATCACGAGGGGTGTAGATAAAGTGGGAGGCTAAAAGTGGAGGGCATAGGTTTAAGGTGAGGGGGGTAATATTTAAAGGGGACATGAAGGGCAACCTTTAAACAAAGAAGGTGCTGCATACATGGAATAAGCCACTAGAGCAAGTGGTGGCAGTACAATTATACAGTTTTAAAGACATTTGGACAGGTGGATGGATAGGAAATGTTTAGAGGGACATGGACCAAATGCAGGCAAATGGGACTGGCTCAGAGAGGCATCTTGGTCAGCATGGACAAGTTGGGCCGAAGGGCCTGTTTCCCTCTGACCAAACAGGAAAAGGCCTTTTTTATTTTGCTTTCTCAATGTGCTGCACTCATTGCAGAGAAGTGACAGAAACCAGGCGGCTGCAGCATGCGGACAACTCAAAGCTGAATCCGGCCGAGCAGAGAACAGGGATTAACTTTTGCTCAGAACCAACCTCAGTGGAACAAAGAACTTGTACAAGAAACAGTTACGCTGCATAAGTCTGCCGATTGTTAAGTAAAGCATGTTGAAAGTATCCTTGACTGGTTGCACCTTGGCCTGGTGCAGCAATTCCAACACAGAAGAATGCAAGAGGCTGCAGAAAGGAGTGGACACAGCCCGATCTGTCATAGATACAGCCCTCCCCATCACACTGACAGAATCTACAGGAGGTGCTGCCTCAAGAAGGTGGGGAGGGCTGTATCAAGGGCCCCCGCCATCTGAGACATGCCCTCTTCTCACTGCTACTGTCAGGCAGGAGGTACAGAAGCCTGAAGTCCCACACCACCAGGTTCAGGAACAGCTTCTTTCCCACAACCATCAGGTTCTTGAACCGATCCACACAACCCTGACCCTACCTCAGCTATGGAACACTGCGGACCACCTCTTGCACCACCGTGGACTTGTCTCTGGTTGTGTCTTTTATTTTGCACTGTTTTTGCAGTCTCTCTCTCTCTCTCTCTCTCTCTCTCTCTCCTTCTCTCCCTCTCTCCCTCTCTCTCCCCCCCCCCCCCCCCCATCTTGTGTAATTTATGTTCTGTGTGTTGTTGTCTGTAGCTAGGTGCCTATGATGCTGCTGCAAGCAAGTTTTTCATTGTACCTGTACCTCACCCTACTTGTGCACATGACAATAAACTCGTCGTGGCTTGAAATGCCTCATGCAGTCCGCAAATGCACAGCCTGGGGGGGGGGGGGTGGTTTCCTCTTTGTTTATATCAAGTGGGGGGGGGGGGGTGAGAAAACAAACAGGTCGAAATTGGATTGTGTGGCATCAGTAACAATGATGTTCAGGCATTTTTTTATAGAAAGAAAGTCCCTACTTGTCTTAACAATGACGATGTGTATTTATAAAGCAGCAGCAACGTAGCAAACAAAAACCTCCAAAGTGCCTCATGACAGCTGTGTCAAACAAAGTGGCACAAGCCACCGAACAGGAAGTTGAGGTCGATGACAAGACCTGATCAGAGTGGGGAGGGGAGTTTAAGGGTGGGAGAGAGCAGTACGGGAGGCTGTAGGTAAGGCCCACTGATGATGGGGAGGTTCAATTCAAGAACAGACTGCGCAGAGCATGCCAACTGTGTATTGGGTGTTTTCCATTTGCATGCAGTCTGGGTTAGATTTCTTTTTAGGACAGAGCAATTCTGGATGGTAGTGAACTCCCTGGAGTTTTACCAGAATCAAGCAGGTTTCATAGCTATTTATCATGGTGCCAGACCAAGGATAATCAGAATTTGCTGTGGTTGTGATGGGATTTCAAATAATGAAACTCTGTGTGGCCAGTCAATGACAACCACATGAAACCACATCCCTCAGCCACAAAGTGACCACATCCATGCGGGCTGCCTGCACTATACAGAGAGGCAATTGTCAACCACAAACTGCATTCTAATGCAAACGTTGATAAACTCACAACATTTTACAAAGATCTCATTCTTTCATCGACTGCCCAGTAAACTAAAATATCCACAATCTCGTTGTTGCTTAACTTTTGCTTCAGGAACTTTCCCTCGGTCTACATGGAGTTAAAAACATGGTCTGCATGCACTTTGGTTCTTGCACAATCCACTGAAGCATACAGTGACCGAACTGGCTGACTCACTTTGTAGATTTGCCATGTTTGGGAATAACCATTTCTTTGCTGAAGATACAATGTTGAGATGATGTATTGAATAATAAAAACTAAGGAATACGGTTAGAGGGCTTTGTGTGTGTGTGTGTGTGTGTGTGTGTGTGTGTGTGTGTGTGTGTGTGTGAGAGAGAGAGAGAGAGAGAGAGAGAGAGAGAGTGTGGGTGGGTGAGAATCTTACGCTAAATACCAAACTCTGAGCCATTCTACAGCAGCTGTTATAACCTGCTCTGGGGTCGCTGTAGCCCACATTAGTGTAACTGAGACTAATGTACACTCAGTTAGTTTGTCATTGTTCATCTTGGTACATTTTCTGGGCCACATGCGTTGACTTGTTCGCATCAGCTACCAGCACTAATGACAAGCTTTGGCGTAGCGTTCAGTCCAAGTGGCATGATGAGCTTGCTTCCTATCGACATGAAACTCTCTCTGTCATTGACTGGGGTTGACCATTCAACTGGCACTGGGGGTCACCTGTGCTCTAAGCACTGAATGCCTTAGGACGCTCGAGACACTTCAGTTTTCTCATGGTGTCCCAGACCTGAAACATTAACTCTGTTCCTCTTTCCACAGATGCTGCCTGACCTGCTGAGAGTTTCCAACATTCTCTGATGTTATTTTAGATTTCCAGCAGCTGCAGTTTTTTTTTCATTTACTGTCTGCCTGAAGCTGCCAGTTAGACAGAACGTCAACGTGTCTCAAATTAAAGTGAACTGCCACAATGATGTTTTGGCAGGAAGCTGGAAATATTACACAGGTGACAAGTCATGACAACGTCTGCCAGACAAGGTGTGGCAGGTTTGTGAGAGAGACCAGACTGTGGAAACAGACACAGGATGAGGAGCCAAAGTATGACGTGCTCAGCAATATCTGGCACACCGGCATGGTCTGTAAGGAGTGTATTATTTTAGAGATAAAGGTAACAATTCTCTTCTGGGGAATGGGTGGGTGGGTAAACCTTGTTGTTTCCAACCTGTCTCGGTTTATATGGGGACAGTACAGTTGCCTCCTCTGAACGTCTTTGGGCATTCCATTTCACTAAGGTTTCCGATTTTGCAATGACTTTGCTGCCTGGGGCTTGATAAACATTTGGGGTTGGCTACACTGTGCAGGGGAAGTTCCCGCACCCTGTTCTACCCCAGCAGTGAGGGACAATGTGAAATAATTCTGCTTTTTTTTAAACTTTTGTACTACCTCGAGGTACTTGTGTAAGGAATGGTCTGTTTGGATGACACACAAACAAAAGCTTTTCACTGTATGTACTTCAGTACATGTGACAATAATAAACAAATTACCAATGTAGATGGCAACCTGCTCCAGCCCTCCAGCACCACCCCCATACTGTCTCGCTGCCACTTACTTGATGTACATACATCCTGATACCCCCATCTCTGCCTCTCTTTCTGCCTCTTTAAGCCTGTACAATGTGCTTCAGCACAACCGTCTGCATTAAAGGGACTACTGTACACAAAAGCAAACTGTTGTTTGTGCCAATTAGGATCTCACCGAAATTCCAGCTCTGGGACCTAATGTGTACAGTGCCCCAGGTTAACTCCATTAACGGTTGAATGTGTAATTCCTTAAGGACCACAGTCCCTTTATTCTCTACCCTGGACGCGCACACACTCAACATCTGATGAGAGATCCACTCCACATCCCCAAACGTGTCACTTTCCTGTAGCCTCTGCTCACACCTCACTGTGTCTCCCTTGAGCATGGGACATTCCCTGTTTAGTCTTGCTTATAATCTGGATTTTCTAAAGCAATAAGGTTCTATACACTGGAGTCTTCCACAGTCTTCTAACTGGATTGGCTTCTTCTGTTAATAAGGTGTCTGATTTTCACTGTGATAACTCGCAGAAGAAGTACATTCTCAAAAATTAGAATTCAAATGTGCATATCGGTCATGTTGCTATTAGCTCGACAAATAAGGACAAAAATGTTTTTTCTTCTCATTAAGATGGAAGTTCGTCTCCTTCAACGACTAATTTATCAGTCTATTTCAGACTTAAAGGCTATTCTGAGCTGACTCAAGTTATTTTATCTTTAAGGTACCATCCTGCCGTCATGAATTAGAGCATAAAAATTAGAATAGGAACCTATCATGTCGATTACTGCTTGTGAGAGTGGTACAAGAACTACAGTACCTCTGTGCTGTCAGAAATAAGTGTAGACTTTAATCTGGCGCGTTCTCCCGTGATAATTCCCCTTAAATATACAACCTGTAATACCCGCAGTCAGCTCCGGGGGGCAGCCTCGGCCAACTCTTTCGCAACTGCTGCTCTATTTTTTATTTCTAAAGGTCACTCCGGGCTAATCTCTTAAGATTTGTGGCTCACCTGAAAGCCTACTGGAAATTTCTGCTGTGATTGTTGGCATGCCACTTGCTCGGCTGGGGGATATGGGAGTTGCAGGGTGAACAGAGGGTGTTGTTATCTGCCCAAGGTAGGGGTAGGACTGATCGTAGGTCCATGGCGGAGAAGGCTGAACGTGCCTGGTATCTGTGAAGGAAGAGAGGATAATAGAAAATGTTGGTTTGTTTTACAACTGAATCTTTGTAAAATAAAAAAACAAGCGAACAAAACTTTGGAATGGCAGCAAGCATCAAAACAAACTCAGAGGTTTGGTGTGACATTACTTCCAGGCAGAAGATAGATCTTCCACTGAGCTATTTTTCCCTGGCTGATGCATTTCATAACAGTTCATTCACAGCAAGAGAGCTGTGGTAAACGATTTCAGCAACCATGCAAACGCCTCTCAACCCTGAAAGCCCCAATAAGCCCTGATTAGATCTATTGACCCCACCAGCAGAATTGCTGTTATGTTAAGGAAAGATGTGATTAAGAGGGTATAGAAGTAAAATTCGCAAGGATGTTGCCGGGACTGGAGGGCTTGAGTTATGAGGAGAGACTGGATAGGTTGGGACTGTTTATTCCCGGAGCGAAGGAGGCTGAGGCAATTTTTAGGGCAAATAGAGGGCAACGGGGGGGGGGGGGTGTGGGGCAATGTTTTCACACATATGGAACGAGCCGCCAGAGGAAGTGGCAGAGGTGGGTACAATTATTTTTAAAGGGCATTTGGGCAGGTACATGCAAAGGAAAACTTCAGAGGGATATGGGCCAAACGCAAGGAAATGGGACTAGCTCAGGTAGGCACCTTGGTCGGCATGGACGAGAAGGGCCGAAAGGCCCGTCTCTGTGAGGGTGCAACTCTCTGAGCCTAAAACCCAGCGACCGAGGGAGCGCTGCAGTGGGAGTGGGAGGCTTGGGGCGGCTGTGAGTCCCTCGCACAATTGTTCGTGTACATTGAATAGAAAACGCACTGCGCGTTTTTTTTAAGAGGCATCTTTAAGAGGCTTTTTTTTACACGTCTCCTGGTAGCAGTTTACACAAGTAACACCGAATGTAAAAGTCATGTTACTGAGCCCCCCCAAGTCAGAGGAATAGAGCCCCAGTCTCTCACCAGCCATGAGGCTAATGCGCGAATCCAGTGCACTAGATCTCAGAGACCTTCCTCACATTACGTGCCCCATATATCAACACACATTTGAACATAACATCAAACAGCTTGTGTTTGGGACGGGATGGAAAGAGACCAACGAGAACTTCATATATACTGTCTAAATGAAGTTCCCTGCTGGATCAGGCAACACTGACAGCCCTTGACAGCCACTGACAGAACTTCATAGACTGTATAGATGAAGTTCTCTGCTGGTTCAAACAAGGGCTGTCAGTGTTGGGGGGGGGGGGGGGAGTTGTGGGGGCAGACGTTAAGCGTTTGTAGACTGGATGTTGTGCGGTGCCGTGCAGTAGGGCTCCTCAACACCACTCTGGAGTGTGTCCGCCCTCCAGCTGTACCACGATGTGCCATTCACCAAACCCTTCGGTCCGTCCGAAGTGCATTCCTAAGATGAAAGATTGGATCGAATGCGCACTCTCTCTGCGCAAACCTGAATGAACCGAGTTAACACAGGACAGAGCATGATGAAAATTATTTCCGGATGAAATTGCGCCCAATACGACATCCACAGTTTCCCCCGACGATTCCAGCATCACACGCTCTCGTTGCACAGTTGACGTTAACAACAGAGGGGGGACTTGGTGATGCCATGCACACCATTTGCACCCTAACGGACATACCCTGCGGTCCGTTGTTGAGCAGTCACGGCGCAGCTAGGAGCTAAATCCCTGTTGCAATTATCGCCATGGAAAGGGCCAACTCTCTGTCATCAGGGGACGTGGCTGGGCGACCTCAGAGCCCGCTGCTCGGACACCCTCCGGGTCCACAACCGACAGCCAGTCATTTCTCCGGCACTTGGGTGCTGCAATACTCATTCAACGCGTGTCTTTCGGCGGTGGCACGGTGTCTGCAGGGGTTTGACTGGAGGCGTCTGTTATGGCAATGGCTGGCGAGGCAGGCCGGGTCAGAGACCACGGCGCAGGCAATGGCAAACTCCCAGGAAGCCTCGTGAGATACCACACCCTCCCTGATGAAGGATGTATTCACAGGCTTGAGTCTCCACATTCTTGTGTCTGGACACTTCTCCATGGAGGTCAAGGTCATGTTGACTCTCAGCTGCCTCCCCAAAGGTTTTTTGTTTCCAAAACAGCCGCTAATATTGTCTGTCACTTCTAACCACAGAGTTCACCGAGGCTCTCTGCTCCTGGAGAAATGATTTCACCTGCTGAGGTGACATTGTTGACTTTTCACACAGTTGCATTGACAGCACACTAGCCCACCAGGGCTCCCATTCAGAACATAGCACTTCCCGTCAACAGGAAAGGTTCCCCACTCCCTCAGTCCGGGGGGCGCACACGACACATTCATCTTCAGAGATTGGGATTGGGATTGGTTTATTATTGTCACTTGCACCAAGGTGCAGTGAAAAACTTGTCTTGCATACCGATCGTACAGGTCAATTCATTCTGCTGGAGGTTTTCTGGAGCACTCCCCAGGGGAATGGATCCTGGGGGACAAGGGCAACCCCCCCAGCTCCCTGACCCCACGCACCAAGTTGCACCCCAGCACAGCTGCTGGGCGCTGGTACAACGGGGTCCAAGTGAGTGCTTGAGTCACAGTGGAAGAGGCCATGGATTTGAAGAGGATAAGAAAGGCTCCAGACCCAAAACATTGATGGTTTCTCCCTCCACAGATGCTACCTGACCTGCCGAGTGCTTCCATCATTTTCTGCTTCGAATCTGGTGCCTGTGTCTGTCCAGGAGGGGACTGGGCAGCAAGTGCCCAGTCAGAGCAGAGACTTGTCCACTGTATAACCTGGCTCTTCTGTAGACAGCTGCTTGTGCCAGAGGAAGAGCACCTTCTAGAACCAGGACCTGAGGTTCCAGAGCTGCAGACTGAAGGGTAGCAGGAGCGAGAGTCACTTTTAGCACAGAAACAGGCCCTTCGGCCCAACTGGTCCATGCTGACCATCATGCCCATCTAAGCTAGTCCCATTTGCCCGCGTTCCGCCCATATTCCCTCTAAACCTTTCCTGTCCATGTACCTGCCCAAGTGTCTTTTAAATGTTGTTCACGTATCTGCATCAACCACTTCCTCTGGCCACTCATTCCATATATGGACCACCCCTCTGGGTGAAAAAGTTACCCCTCGGATTCCTATTAAATCTCTCCCCTCTCACCTATGCCCTCTGGTTCTCGATTCCCCAACCCTGGGGAAAAGACTGTGTGCGTTCACACTATCTATGTCCCCCCATGATTTTATATGCCTCTGTAAGATAGCCTCTCATTCTCCTACGAGAAGCAGGAGGATGAGGAAAGTCACTGGCGGGAGTCCCAGGAGGAAGGGATGGGACACACGGACAGCAAGGTGCTCCCTAAAAGAAAGACTGTTTTCTTAAGGAACCTTAATCATAATCTCCAACTCTCTCCACTCTCTCATCCGTAGCACCAATGCAGCCCACAGTAATGAGGCAAAAGACCCCCATGTGACTCATTATAATCCCCCACATCCTTGCTTGCTGGACCATCTACACTAGTTAGAACCCATCAATGAATCAATCCCTGATCCCCTTGTTGAAATGATTCACTGCAACTAGTTACAGTGGTGTGGAGGACATAACGTTTCTTTGTGCATTGCTCCAGTCACCAGCTGTTTTCTCTCTGCTGGAGACAAATGTGGTCTCTTCCTGCTGGGCCTTTCTAATGGTGGCCCTGCTGGTCTCCAAGTTTCCCAGCACACTGGACCTCCCTCCTGATATGTATCTCATTGACCAGGACTTCCATGTCCCATTGAGTGAATTTAGGAACCAACTCTCTCTCTCCTGTCTCCCCCTCCGCAGTCAGAGTGTGTGTTGCTACATCTCCCTACCAAGGCCAGTGTGTCTTTGAGGGCCCACTGCCCTTCTCAGATTGGTGAGCAGCACATTGTTGGAGTTCAATTAAGCTGGTCCCTTCTGGAACAATGCAGATCGCACTTTAGCACAAGTCACTGGGTGTAAACCGGTTTCAGTGTCTTTTTAGGGATCCAGTTGAACATTGGTGCTCCACACAATGAAGGTTCGGCATAACAAAAAAAGTGAAATCCATCTTCTAGGCTGCTTTGTGAATTGCTGACAGCCAGCACCAAGATGTTCCCCACATTTCACATCTGCAGTAAGAACCAAACCCTAGTATTTTCGAAGTATGTATTCACCGGTCCAAGCATAAGATACCAAACAGTTTAAAAACATCATCTGTTGCCAAAACGGAGATATAACTGTGCCTGGGGCAAAGTGTTTAATCTTTGTAATCCAGTAAAATACCACACCTAGATTCTGGCATTAAATAACTACAGAACAGACCCAAAGAAACATTCTCATGTACCGTGTGAGAATTTCTATGTATCTATCACTGATCCTTTCTGATGTTACTCCTTATCAGAGCTCTGCTCCTGAGTTCTGGCATGCCGGGTTACTCTGTACATTAGCTGCTAGATTGAGTTTCTGTTTGTCAAATGAAGTTCAGAATTTTGAAAGCTGACTAATGTTCTCATGTGTCCCACCAAAGGCCTGATTCGGAAAATTTTAACAGACTGGTGATAAGTAGCAGAGACTCTGTATTTGTACAGTCCATTATCAAAGGGGCTCATTTCTGGAGACCTTTCAGATAATGAGCTACAACTCAGGGGTGCAAGGTGTCCCAAGCTTGGTTGGGTGGGTTCATGTCTTAAACCATTGGTGATGCCACAATGGAAGGATTATCTCTGCCATCGTTCACTGAGGGATCCTGCGGTGACTCAGTAACTCAATCTTAGACACAGGCCCAAGCACAATAATTGCAGGTGTCTTGCTGAGGAGCTGCCTGCTGGCTGTCCTTTCCTTTCAACCCTCTTTTCAACTTTAAGGGAAAGGTATTTTTCTTCCTATTGGATGAAGTTTTAATGCACTGGTTATCTGGGGTGATGGACTAAAGGGATAACAATAGGAATGAAGATGGGGAGAGTGTTTGGTGGACGGTGGCATTTATACCACAGATTTAACACAAGTCAAAATAACCCCTGGGACTCCTATCTCCGCTCCCTTCCCTTGGGATCATTGCTCACAATGTTAGTTGTTGCCTCCTCAATTCCTTGGGTCAACACATTTACATCCAATTTCTTGGCTGGTACAGTTCACCATGTGAAGAGAATGCAGACTCACTGACTTCCTTGGGCCTGCTTAGAGTCATAGAATCATAAAGTCATAGAGTAATACAGCTTGGAAACAGGCCCTTCGGCCCAACTGGTCCATGCCAACCAAGATGTCCATCTAAGCTAGTCCCATTTGCCCATGTTTGGCTGATACCCCCTTTAAACTTTTCCTTTCCTCGTACCTGCCCAAGTGCTTCTGGATGAAGCAGCCATCAGCTGTTAGGAGATGAGGTACTCCAAGGCTTTCAGAGCTGGAGTATTTTTCATCATGTGGGGAGGGAATTCCTGGATCTTGCTTTCTGAAATTGGCTTGGGTATTTATTAGCTTTTTTAGCTCACTCAGATCACACAATTTTCGGTGAGGCGGAGAGAGTGGAACAAGCTGGACCGTCCCATTTGCCTTAACATGGTGCATTTATGGGACCTCTGCACCGCAGATGGAGGGTGGCACCAGGAAGTCCTCATCTCCGAGGCCCCGACACAAACCGAGTGGCCCGCATTGGTGCCTTACTTTCTCACCTTTACAACTAGAACTGAGCCCTGCCAGGAAGCCCCCAGGCAGGCAAATAACCCTGGGCATGTAGACTGGTAGCGCTGTTACTACCATCCAGTATCAGGGTGTGTGTGAAACGAAGGAATCTGTCTCCTCACAAGAGAAATATTACCAATTCAAAGACTGTGTGGGTTGCCTTCTGGCGCCTGTGATTCTCCAGGATGCAATTTCCAGGAAATATTAGAAATATTTTTATCTTAATTTGTGGTTAAAATTCTTTTAAAACTAATTTAACAACACCCACTATTTTAGTGAGAGACTGCGGTATACCCAAAGGGTTATTTAGTAACTGCAAAGAAATCCCTAACCCATTGCTTGAGGCACAGGAACAATCATACCTGACTCCCTGACCAGCATGGATGACAAGTCAGACGCATCTCGAGGGGAAACCCCACCAGAGACATCCTGTGGTTGGCAGCAAACAACCTGAATGTAATGTGGTCAGGTCACATGGCAATCTTGTGTTTATGACACTTCCCAGAAATTCCCGGGACCACCACACATACAGTGAATGACTCTGAAATGCAGTGACACTTGGTGACCATTTGTGCATGTCTACAAGCTGCAGTAATGAGCGGCTAAAGAACTGACTTCTGGGGTTAAGGAAGCTTGTACAGAATCATGAGCATTCGGACCAATGAACACAATGGCTAGCTACTTCTGGTGCCCAGAGAACAACTAAATGGTTTTCTAGGTTAGAACAGGCTTTCTTCACATCTCAGATTCCATGTTGAATATGAAGCAGTGTTATGAGGTTTACCTCAAAATATACTGCCAGCTACCTTAAAATTTTTCTTTTGAATCCCCTTTTTCTTTAGCTTCCAAATATGACCCCCATGACACAGGCAGCTAACAAGCTGCTCATTGTCTCAGACAGGTGTTAGGTTTGAGTTGATTCAGAGCCAAGACATGGATCTCAGCCAAATCTCTGAGCAAAAACATGTACCAGCCATCCGGTGCTGTTGCTGCAGCAAGCTGGGGAGTCGGCAGTTCAATGCTCATCTCTCTCTCTCTCTCACACACACACACACACACACACATCTCTCTCTCTCTCACACACACACACATCTCTCTCTCTCTCACACACACACACATCTCTCTCTCACACACACACACACATCTCTCTCTCTCACACACACACACCTCTCTCACACACGCAATCTCTCTCTCTCACACACACACCTCTCTCACACACACATCTCTCTCTCTCACACACACACACATCTCTCTCTCTCTCACACACACACCTCTCTCACACACACATCTCTCTCTCACACACACATCTCTCTCTCACACACACACACATCTCTCTCTCTCTCTCACACACACACACACACACCTCTCTCTCTCTCACACACACACACACCTCTCTCACACACACATCTCTCTCTCTCACACACACACATCTCTCTCTCTCACACACACACATCTCTCTCTCTCACACACACACACACATCTCTCTCTCTCACACACACACACACACACACACACACACACATCTCTCTCTCTCTCACACACACACACACATCTCTCTCTCACACACGCACCTCTCTCACACACGCAATCTCTCTCTTTCACACACACACACACATCTCTCTCTCTCTCACACACACACACATCTCTCTCTCTCACACACACACCTCTCTCACACACGCAATCTCTCTCTTTCACACACACACACACACACACATCTCTCTCTCTCACACACACACCTCTCTCACACATGCAATCTCTCTCTTTCACACACACACACACACACACACACACACACACACACACACACACACACAGAAACAGTACCAGTCAACAGCCAACTCTTGGGTTAATCTCTGCAGACTATCTGTAAAAATCAGACCATGCTTGTTTGGCTTCACCTCACCTTGCAAGTCATAGAAATGCCCCCCGAAGCCCAATAGTAAATTGCATTGATAAAAATCTCAGCATAAGGTTTACCAAAACCTCTGATTTGAAATAGTAAGGGGTAGAAATTTGTCACCACACTCAATGTGCATTGGACCACTTCTCTGAAATTTGGTTCCACTGCTGTCAGCAGCTGAATTTCTGAAGCAGAGAGCCAAATGCATACAATACGTCATGTGTTTAGTGCAGACAACAGCAAACAATTCTTTATTTGGATTAAGTTATGTTTTTGCACTGAAAATCAAAAACAGGAACATCAAACTCAATGAAGGAGCTGGCCCTATGACTTTTCAAGCCTGAGGCTCCATTCAGCAAGGTCGTGCCTGGTTTTGTATCTTGTCCATTTTCCCAGTCAATTCCCATTTCCTCTGCTACCCTTAATGTATTGATATTACCCTTGAATATACTCAAGATCAAACAATGGAGTGGGTAGGTGAGTGTGGGTTTGTGCTGCACTGTAGCCTCAATGCTTCTGTGCTGACAGGGGTTAAAAAAAATGCACTCTCCCAGTCCAGGCTGCACTCCAAACTTCTTCTGGGGAACATATGTGTGGACAGGATTAGACTCGGCTATGATGTCCTCTGTGATAAAACAGCCCGCCAACCTTCACTGATGTTTGAGAAATGACATTTGGAAGTGGTCTCTGAGGACAGTCAGAACCAGAAAACCACACCCTGGCAAAGGTCATCTCCGTTGGGAGATAAGGGGAGAAAAGAATTGGGAAGAAAACTATTTCTGAAGACAGCATGCGTTCAGATACACCCTCCTATCCTTATCTCTCGAAGAAACAATGTGCAGCATTGCAGTAAGCATTAAGATACAGTGCAATTATACACACTGCTATAAAAACTCATCAAAAGACAAACACTGTTAAACATGGATTTCCTGTAATTCTGAAGCTGTAGTGTGATTATTCTTAATCAGCAAATATACAACTTGTGGAAGTAGTTTGCATTAGTGTAGCTTGCTATTGAAGGTCCATTCATAAAAAGACAATACTGGTTTGATAACAAATCTGCTTCCATTTGTCTTTTTACATGTGATTTAAATTATCAAATTTGAAGTCAGTCCAGGGAAAAAGCTTTGCTTCAAAAACTGCTTTTCCGGTTTAAACAGAAAAGTATCCCTGCAGATAAAATCTGAATGATTTTATGAAGACATTTTTAAAATATTTTTAAAAACTCAAAACACATTGATTTTGGATAAGTCAAAGAAAAGAACGGTGTGAATATTATTTTTATTGAAATTAAAATAAGTATGTTATTTCCAAGTTTTCCCTCCTCTCCTAAAGGTGCAAAGTCTGGCTAGTTTATGATTTGATCTGGCCTTTGAGTCCCTGCCCAAATGATCATCCCTTATGGAACACGTTGACAAGATAAATATGGATGAAAAGTCAATTTTGAACATCTTAGCTTAATTAGCAACCACTCTCACTCCCAGTTCCCCATCTGTGGACGTGAATGGCCCACTAAGGTTATTTAACTAATCCTGTTCCCTCAGAGTCAATTGGATCAAAGTTAGATTAATGCCATGCTAAAGATGCACTTCCAATATGAAATATTGCAGACTAGGAATGTAAGACTGGGCCATCCAAAAACACGAGAGGAGAAGCAACAAGATGCTTGGAACATGAGTTACATGTGAGAACAAGAAGATGACTCAAAATAAAGAAGGTAGTGGATTGTGTAGAATGGAAAACACTGCAATAAGTACGTTGGATCTGAACACATTTCTTTCTAATCTCTTGCCACTACATATAACAGCTTTAATCTGTACTTAATGAAGATTCTACCATTCACAATATTCACATATGTATCAATGAATATAAACAACTAGACAGACACATGGCAACTTGTCAATGACTGGCTTTTGTAAATTTGAAATCGTCCCGACAATACCAATTATGGAATATCAACTCATTTTGGAAGTCACAACATCATTGTACAATAAAGGAAGATACACAAACAAGTGCCTGTCAAACCCAGTGATGGAGAATATATATTGCGTTGCCTTAACTTGTGGCAGCAAAACCAACACTTTGATTTTAATGCCACATACCTCGTGGAATCAGGTCTGGGGCAATTAAAATACAGAAGTGTCTTAACTGGGCTCTCTGGCACTCAATAATCTCACCTGGCTTCCCTGCACAATAAAATCAGGGCTTCAATGACATCAAATGGGTGGAAACATGTGACTTCACTCTCTGCAGAATTGGGACGGGGATCAGTTTCACAACAGGACGGAATGTCCTCAAGTTTCCCAGTCACTGCGGTATTCAACAAACCCCTCTTCAACTTTTCTTTATGAATAATGTTAAAACTGTAATCATAAGGCAGGATGGGAACCTGGTTAAGTAAGTTGAGGTTAATGAATTGTGTAGTTAGTATGTATACTATTCGGGTGGTGTTGTTTCAGTTACTGTGATAAAGATCTTTAATTTTGTAGCCACATTAGGAGATAGTGCAGAAGTGAGATAATGTGTAAATACCCCTTCATCAAAGTAGTCATTCCGTGCAGTAACTGTTAGTGCAAGCAATTGCCTGTTTGGTATTTAGAAAGATTACAAAGAAAGATGAGTCAGACCAAAATTACATGGTCATTAAGCTGGCAGAGACAAGGGGGTATGAGCAATTGTTCATGAGACTGGAGTTGTACAGGAAGAAGGGGACGGGGGCAGATATGAATGCAGCATTGGAAAAGTAGAAACTATTCAACAGAGACAGGGGAAAGCAAAGAAATGATGAACTGTCACATGAACTCCACATGAGATTTGCACCGAGTGGAATCAAGGCATCTGAGATGACAGCTTATGGTCAAGGGAACACAATAAGAAAATAACTGTTCTAGAGGAGTTTGGAAGCACAGATACAGGTGCAGAGCTTCACTGATAACTAGCGCAATTGTTAAGCATTTTCTTTCTATACTCCAGAAGAACTTAATGAACCTCAGCTTAATGTGAAATCTGAGCCTGTACCCGTAAAATCTAAATTGACAAGAACCCACATGTTCACTTGAATGGGTATGTTGATAAATTGAAGAAATATTAAACAGCCTGAGCAATGTGACACAGGGCTTCATTGGAAGGTGCCCACTTTAGTCCAGCAAAATGAGGTATCAAATTAAATCACATAATTGTGATGAAAAGAAAGTGTTTGTGTGGATCTGGAACAAAGGTGACCTTTCATCTGCCCGCTTGTGTGATGTGGTGACAACTGGGGCCAGAACCAGGTAACAACTTGTTTAGGTGACTTACTGAATGAACAGGTGCTTTCACTTCAACGGATTAGAAGAAACAAAAGGTTGGCATTTAGTGCAGGGATCATTTGCCTGAGCATGTATCAATCAAAGACTATATTTTGCATGTGAGCTTTGTCCTGTTGTTACTCCACAGTGCTTTATTAGAATAATAAAATCAATGGTTTGGTTAGACATTAACGATAAATGGTTTTGAGTTGAAAAATAAATGCTGGTTTTGAATATAGATTTCAAAACTATCAACGTTCAGACCACTGTGTTTTCCCCTCTTCTACACAGGTGCTTAATCTTATACTAAAGGCTGAATTATACACATCTATGTTAGACTGGATGTTGGACAATGAATCTGATGGTTAAGCTGTCATATGTGTGTACAAGTTGTGGAACAGAGTCTGCCCACTACAAGGACAGGTATTATCATGTATCCACTGTCTGATCATGCCTTGATATTACTGAAGGATTAAATAAACTGAAGGATATTGTTATTTGAAAACAACAACAAATTCATCTCTGATTAGTAATGGCACAGTCTAAGCCACCTTTCATGAAATATGGTAAGCTAGATACATCAAAAAAGCTGCAGATACCATAACAGATTGCAAAGCTACTTTAAAAAAAATTGTTCAACATAGTACTCAAAAGAAAATTAGCAGAGATGCTAGACTTGCCGTGCCTCCTTCTGCATAGCTCTTGTGTACCTACCTTGAATTTGGGTCTGTGCCTGAGGGTTAAAGGCGGCTGTGGGGTTCAGTGAGGGCCGTGGGTTGGGAGCGGTAGTGGGGTGATGAGGGCTGAGCCTCATGGCCGACCGACGTAGCTGCTCTAATTCACTGAGCCGTTCTGAGAAGGCCAGGCCGGCACTCTTACTCTGCTCTTCCAACTTCTGTCTATGTCCTGCAGGACACAGGAAAACATTCGGTCTTACTTCAAAGGAAAAGGAAAGAACGTCTCGATCATTTGTGCTGCAGGGTTAGAACTTCAAGTCAAGATTTTGCTGAAAAATTAGTTCTCTTTTTTCCCTTTAAACCCTTTGATTCTCTCACTTCTCACCAGAAAGGATGAGTTGACACCTGTGGATTTGTCTGAAAGAATTTGCACTAAGTACCTGCCTGATGCTTTCAAACTTAAAAGGAAGAGTTACTCCTAATTTTTTATATCAGGACATGATAAAAGCTAAATCATAACCCACGTCGCTGCAATCTTGATTGACCCCACCCCCACCACGCCCCTTTCCCACTGCTGCCTGAAACCAAGGAGACAGGCTGGTGTCACAAGATGAGAAGGGGAATGCACTGATTGATAGCCCAGACAGTTTACACAGGTGTCAGAGTTCAGGTGTTCTTCTAGACAATCACCAAATCAGAAACAAGTGAAAAAAAAACCTCTCATCAGTATTTAGTCTGGCTTGATACAAATCAACTTCAGATCTAAACATCTGGTTCCCAGTCAAGGGAGAAGTTTGTCAGATATTCTTATCTTTCCATTGCAATTTTATACAGGCCAGACTTCCATTCACTGCCAAATTTGGATGTATTCTCGGAGACACAAGAGACTGCAAATGCTGGGATCTGGAGGAAGAACAAACTGCTGGAGGAAATGAATGGGTCAATCGGCATCCATGGAGGCAAAGGGATGGTCGGAGTTTCGGGTCGGGACCCTGAAGCAGGACTGAGAGTGGAGAGTGAAGATCTCCCCTCCCCACTCAGTTCCTCTGACAGGTTGTTGTTTTGGAGTGTTTTCTCAGTGGGGAATGGTTTCTGCTTGACTCTTATTCCAGGATTGCAGCCACTTAAATTTATCAGCTGAACTGAGCAGCAAAGTCTTTTAAGGTCTCCTGGGTTGAGGGAAAAGCTGTAGTGAGAGGTTTGTACATTGTCTAGAGAAGAGTTGCTGCAGCAGGGGATGCTTGCTGCAATTCAGAAACAAAATGATGAATTATGCAGGCAAAAATGGACAATACATCCAAGGACCTATTTCTGTCACTTGCATTGCATTCCAATAGACCTGTCCATGTAGCAGAGTCTGGTATGGATCCAATCCATATCCAGTATGCCAAACCCCTCCTCCTTGTGAGACCCAGACCTCCCAACATCACACACTTTACCCTTTCCTATTCTTATTTCTCCATCTTTGGCCAACCAGTTTGGTGCAAGGTTCAGAGATGGTACCTCACTTTCACTCGAGGTACTTTTCAAATATCTCATCCAGTGTGAAGTTTAAAAGTACATCAAACTGTTGGCCTTCACTGCCTGGTGGCCTCTTGTAGGACTTCTAACAAAAATATGATAGGAAGGTAGTTGAATTTGTGATGTGTAACACTAGTAGCGCATTGGTTGAAGTCTGATGGAGAAATTGCCCTTAGGTTGCTGGTGCTAAATGCCTGTGAGAGCTTCAGTAACCATTTGTCCCCACACCTGCACATTCAGTTACACTGATGCCATCAGAGGCCACTACATGGAGATGAGTGTCTCTGAAGGCTGGTACTCTCTCTCTAACAGGTAAAGGCAGATTTCTCCTCCTCTCTGGCTCCACGTGCCAATTTATGATGAGGAACCCAGTGAACCTCAAGAGAAAAATCTGTCTCAACACACTGAGTGCGTACTTCCTGTCGATCACATTCCAATTTTGGGGTTATCCTTCAAATAACTGACAAAGATACAAAAGCAGATATACTTTTCAGAAACCACAGCCACAAACATTTGCAGCCTCTTAAATGACTTTTCCCAAAACAAGGTCAGGATCCTTATTGCCATCCTGAATTGCAACTATTCCTTCAGTCAACTCACCCAATGTCCACCCGATGTAAATTAGACTTGCTAGCCTACATCAGTGATTTGGATGAGGGGAGCAAATGAAATATACCCAAGTTTACTGAAGATACAAAGCCCGATGGGCTGTGAAAGAGGTGAAGGGTGACTTCAAGGGTAAATAGATAGGGTAAGTGAATGGGCGCAGATATGGCTGATGTGGAAACGTGAGGTAACCCACTTTGGTAGAAAAATATAAATGCAGAGTACTTTTTACATGGTGAGCATTTGAAAGGTGTTAGAGTTCAAAGCGACCGGAGTGTTGTTGTAAAGAAATTACTGGAAGTTAACTTGCATGTAGACATCCCTGTGAGACTGCATCTGAAATACTGTATACAGGTTCAATCTCCCTATCTAAAGCCTGTATAATGATAGAGGGTGTGCACCATAGGTTAACTAGATTGACTCCTGATATGATGGGTTTGTTATACACAGAAGGATTACGCAAACTGGGCTTAAACTCTCCAGAATTTAGAAGAGTGAGAGGTGATCTAATTGAAATGTGCACAATTCTTATGGGACTTGACAGGATAAATGTGTAGAGTACATTTCCCCAGGCTGGATTCTCTACAACCTGGGGTCACAGTCTCAATTTCAGGGTTCAACCATTCAGGGCAGAGATGAGAAGAATTTTCTTCATCCAGAGGGTAGTAAGCCTTCTGAATTCTTTACCCAATAAGGCTGCAGAGGCTCAGTTGCTGAGAATATTCAAGACAGACCAATAGCTTAAGGGAATCAAGGGATTTGAGGATAGCGTAGGAAAGTGGCACTGAGGTAAATGAGCAGGCATGAGACGCCAACTGGCCTACTCCTGCTTCTATTTCTTATTTTCTTATGTTCTCTTAAAGGAATACCTTAGCAACAGAATAACATTGCATAGTAGAATGCTCCTCTGTTTTGAGAGAAGAGTGATGAACATAGAACACTACAGCACAGTACAGGCCCTTTGGCCCACAGTGTTGTGCCGACATTTTATCCTGCTCTAAGATATATCTAACCCTTCCCTCCCACATAGTGCCCCATCTCTCTATCATTCACGTGTCTATCTAAGAGTCTCTTAAATGTCCTTAATGTATCTGCCCCCACAACCTCTGCAGGCAGTGCATTCCATGTATCCACCACTCTCTGTGTAAAAAACTTACCCCTGACATCCCCCTTATACCTTCCTCCAATCACCTTAAAATTATATCCCTTCATGTTAGTAGAACAAATGCTTGTGGTTGTCTGGTTGCACACAGCAGAGCATGCTGCAAATCATCTCTAAGTATAATAATTTGCAACTCAAAAAGGCAAAGAATGTCTGTGGGCAACTGCATGAACAATGAATGGACAGTACTCTTCCTTTGATGTTCTTGTTAAAATTCAAGACATCAATCTTCACAGTCAAACTGTACCCCAGAGTCATAAAATGTGATACTCCTCATTAAGCCAGGTAGTTGTGCACCAATCCTGCCCATGAAGAAATCTTCCTGCTTCATCAACAACAGATGGCGATAGCCATGGAGAATACCCTGTCTCAGGCTTATCCTCCCCTCCCAGAAGAAAGAGAAAATAAAGATCAGTGATGATAGAAACTCCACCCAAAAAGTGGAAATTCCCTAAAGGATTTTCTGCATCACTTAATCACAGGGACGCTATTTTTTACAAAGCCAGTTGGGATCATTACTTTGTGCAAGATCTGTCTTTTAGTGAGGGGTTCGTGAGTCAACAAAATCTGTGGCTCACTCTGGCGTCCAACAACGATGAACAGACTTGCCCTTCTTGCAGCTGGAATGTAAACTCTGAGGAATTAGTTGGTCCGGAAGTGAATCAGCACTACCCACTACAGTAAAATGCACATCATATGAGCAACCAGCAGAAAGTAAGCTCTTTATTGGATTCACTGATGGCCAAGTATTTAACAGAACTGCCATTTTTGCATTGGTAGGACTGAGATTTTAAACTCACTCAATATTAAAGTTGGCAGCTCAATTGCATCCAGTAAGAACCATGAGCATATTGAACATCAGTGATGTGAAACCTTTATGGGGAACATTATCTCATATCAATCTGATTTTTATTTAGGGGAATACATAATTACCTATGTTTGCTCTATCAGCCACAAGGTTTATAAGATACATTTTCCTTAACAGTTTCCTCAGTCAATCTGAATAAAATTCTGTGCAAGTTGCCTCTCATTCTGTCACACTTGAATAGGTGTTTCAGGAAAGTTTCCCAATATAACACAGATTATTGAACAAACAAGTATCAAGTTTCCTCTTTGGAAAGTCTCAATTCATTTAAATACTATCCCACAATGCTGTGAGGCTCTTAGTCTTCTCTCTAACTTTGTTATTATTGTAAATGATCCATGCCCCAAGTCTGAAACAAGCTGGTGTAAGCTTCCTAACTCTGTATTGCACCATCAGTAATAACTTTTAACCAATAGCTTGCACTTTAAGCAAGCTGCTGATGTTAAATCTTCCATAATCATTATGGTATTAATAATTATTTCGAAGCAGTTACAGGGATTAACGTGTGTTAAATATTGTTCTGTCGTTGGAGCCAACTGAAACTCTCATTTTGACAAGAAGCGCTGTGTTGATGAGGTATCCAATGTCCAGAGACTGAAGGATGGCTAGTGAATGATGGCGTAGCTAAGAGTGGGTGTGGACAGCAGAAGAGGAACAGATAAACAGAAAAGAAACAATTATGATGGAGAGAGGGAATAATGGTAAGGAATGGATGGATAACCAGGAAATGTGATGACTAGAGTGGGAATGGGGAAAAGGATCAGAAAGAAGGCACAGTAGAATATGAGAAAGGGAAAACGTGATTACACAACGTTTAGTTCCATTCACATCTTCTCAAAGAATGAAGAATTACACAGCTACAAGCAGCAAGAGCCAAACAGCATTCAGACTGGCTGATAAGTGGCAAGTAATATTTGTTCCACACAAGTGCCAAGCAAAGGTCATCTCCCACAAGACAGGGACATTCAGTGACATCATCATCACAGAGCCCCTCTTCTTGACCGTCCTGAGAGTCACCACTGACCAGAAATTTAACTGAACCAACCATATAAATACTGTGGCCATAAGAGCAGGTGAAAGGTTGGGTGACCTGTGGCGAGTGACTCACCTCTTGAGATCCCATCTACAAAGTACATCAGGAATGTGATAGAATACTCTCCACTTGCCTGTGTGAGTGCATTTTCACCTACAGTCAACAATTTTGACACCATCCAGAAAGAAGTAGTTTGCTTAGTTGCAACAAACCATTTGCCACTCTACACATTTACTATTTCCCACCAGTGCACACGGGATTCAATGTGTGCTACTTACAATTATTCACCAAGGCTTCTTCCAAAGCAGCCCCAAAACCCTCAAGTTATGTCACCAAGGAGGACATAGGCACTCAGGAACATAACCGCTTGTAGGTTGCCCTGCCAAGTTGCACAACATCCTTACTTGGGAATCAATCATCATTGCTGGGTCTATATCCTGGATCTCCCTAACCAACAATACTATGGGAGTACCTTCACCAGAAGGATTGCAGCAGTTCAAGAAGGTGGCTCATCACTCCTTCTCAAGGGCTATTAGAAGTGGGGAACAACAGCTGGCCTCACCTCCTGTAAATGGATAAATAAGAGAAAAGAAAACGACCTGGCAAGAATAAAAAGCAAAAAGAGTTAAAAATAAAAAAGAAATAAGGAGCTGAAGAACATATGAAGAGAATGAACAGCGAAATGAAAACAAATGAAAACGATTGAAGGAAGTCTCACAGTTGGTTGGTGTCAGTCCAACTTCCTTTTTCTGTTACTCATTTTCATAACCTTTGTGGGAAACACATTTGTGGGGAATGCTGTTGAAATTCATCATCAAAGAATACAAAATGAGTTTAAAATTGGTGAAGGCTAGAAGGGCTTGTGTGGACAGGCAAACCAGGTTTAGTTTCCAAGCCTGGCCTTGAGCTCGAATTCAGATCAGATTACCTCGTGTAGTTCTCTCTGCTCATGTTAGAGTGAGGGGCAGTACACAGTATGTGAGCTCTTGAATAAATTTAGAGCCAAGACTGGAAAACTGAAGAGGCAGACAATACCTACTTCAGCAATCTCCTCAACTGACACTCTAGCTTTAATGTGACGGTCCTCGACTCCATTCCACAGCACAGTATCTGCCGCAATATGAAAACAGCTGCAACCTGGCAATAGCTTGAAGAAGACATCGGGCAGATGAAAAACAATAAGGCCTTTGGAGCAGGTGAAACCTCTGCTGAGGTACTGAAGCATGGTGAAGTACTTCCAATCCAAATTTATGGCCTCACTGAAGAAGAGAAGGCCAGGAGATGTCAGACATATTGCAGTCATGACCACCGTCAAGAAAGGTGTCTCTTTGCTATTTGCCAGAAGTACAGTAATTACTAGAATCTTCTCAACTGTCTCCTCCCAGTGGGCAGAGAGGCCCTCCCCAGAGCTGCAGTGTAGATGCTTTACATGTAGGAGAACAATGGATGTGACTTTCATTGTGTAATGCTCAAGTAAAGTATGCAGGGCAGCACCAACCATAGTATTTGGCCTCACAGTATCCTTCATTAGCTGAGAAGGATAATGGAGAATCCATCACAAATACAACTTTCCTCAGAAATTCAATATCATGATGAATGATGACATCCAGCCATGATTTTAACCAGTGGGCCCACCACAGACTCAATCACAGTGCAAACTAGGATCAAGCAAGACTGTGTCATCTTACTAATCTCTTCTCAATCATCCTTATCACAATACTGCACATCACCTCCAATCACCTTTCCACTGGACTGGAGATACTCTATAGGATGAGCAAGAAGCTGTTAGGGGCTATTCCAACCTCAGTCATCGTATTACAGTGTATTGATGTTGCTTGTATACATGCACACTTGGAGACTGAGCTCCAATACGTCACTGACCCCTTCATTTGAGTGTACTAGGACTGGCTTTACAATACACATTCAGAGTGCAAAGGTCCCCTTCCAACCTGCCCATGCCAAACAACACAGCGCTGCTGACAATTAAGATCTCTGCTGTGACCCTAGGAGAGTTTTCAAGTTTCCAGAGCCACCACTTAGCAAGCACAAAAATTGATGACAAAATTCACCACTGCCTCCAACACACCAGCAAACCCTCTGGCTGACTGAAAAAATAAGTGTTCAAAGTCCAAGACCTCTTACCCATGGCTGCAGGGAGCACTGATCCTCATTTTCCTCTACCCTTCACAATTACCATCAACATTAAAGCACTGGAGAAGTGTCACCAATGCTGTCTACACGAAGTTATCCAAATCCATTGGCAGAAGAGCTGACCCAATGTCAGCTTCCTCTTCTCAGCATCGAGACTCTGATTGTGCTTAAACCAGCTTAACCAGACTGTATCATACACATGGCTAACCACATATACAAGTGCATTATTTTGAGCTCTGTCCTTGCAAGAAGTTGCCAGGAGGACAAAGAAAATGCTTCAAGAATATTTACAATAGTTTCACTGAAAGAGTGTAAGACCCTCACTGACACATGAGAATCTTTGTCCCATGGCCACTCAAAATGGGAAGGCCCAGAGCACTTTGAGTCTTTTTGACAGGAAAGTACAGAGGCCATGTACTGACAGCAGGAGTGCACAACCTCCCACCCACTCACCCACATTATCAAACACAGTCTGCAGAAAAGGTTTACGAGGATATTGCCAGGACTCAAGGGACCGAGTTATAGGGAGAGGTTGGATAGGCTAGGATTTTATTCATTGGAGTATAGGAGAATGAGGGATGACCTTAAAGGAGGTGTAGAAAATGATGAGAGGCCTAGATAGGGTGAATGCACACAGTCTTTTTCCCAGGGTTGGGGAATCAAGAACAAGCAGACATAGGTTTAAGCTCAGAGGGGGGGAGATTGAATAGGAACCTGAGGGACAAGTTTTACACCCATAGGGTGGTCTGTATATGAAATGAGCTGCTAGAGGAAATGGTTGAGGCAGGTATATCAATAACATTTAAAAGACACTTGGACAGGTACGTGGATAGGAAAGGTTTAGAGGGATATGGGCCAACTGTGGGCAAATGGGACTGGCTTAGACTGGCACCTTGGTTGGCATGGACTGGTTGTCCCAAAGGGCCTGTTTCTGTGCCCGACTCTATCCCACATAAGACTGTTCAGCTACCTCAAACCCACAGAAGTGAAGTGGAAGCAAATCATCCCCAAGGCAGTGCCTAGGAAGAAGGAGGGAACCCAGGCAACAACAAACTATTGGAATGTTTATTCACAACTACACACTGCATTGATACAATTGCAGTTCATTTTCAAAATTAACACCCGGGATATAAAGCAATAGCTAAGAACATTCCATTTTTGGAAAGAATGCCAGGGTGGTACCCCGAATATATTCTTTCCTATGTGTCACAGTAATTACTTTGTTCTGTACCAAGCACTGAACATGAGCACAGAAGTATGCAAGTATCAACACTTATGCAGACATGTCACTTACCAGTTATCCGTGATGTATGCATTGAGTGACTTGCATATAATACAACAGGAAACAACTGCATTGACATCTTCCCATCTAAGACAAACTGGAGCTTAGCAGTACATATTTGCAATAATTATGACTAGATTTGGTATTTCCTAAAACAGTAAAAAATGTTTGATTTGGGGAAGAGACTTTGGTCTCACAAATCAAACCGACTTGGTGGCCTCCTCCACATTGGTGAGACCAAATGCAGACTAGGTGACCATTTCGCAGAACACCTGCGCTCTGTCCATAACCACGACCTGCATCTCCCCATTGCCAGTCACTTCAACTCCCCCTCCCACACTATCACTGATATGACAGTCCTCGGCCTCCTCCACTCCCAGGAGAATTCCAAGCGCAAACTGGAGGCACAGTACCTTATTTTCTGTCTTGAACCTTGCAGCCTAATAGCATGAACATTGAATTCTCTCACTTGAGATAATCCCCACCCTCCTTCCCCCCAAGCCACCCATCTCCCCACTATACTTCTTCTTTTCCCTTTCCTAGCCTTTTTTTCCTCTCTTTTCTTACCTTTGACCCATGCCCGGTGGATCTGCTCTCCCCTCCTCCCCCGCACCTGCCTACCACTATCTCTTACCTGCATCTACCTATCACCAGCTTGTGCCCACCCCACCTCCCCTCTTTTATCCATCTATCACTGCTCTGCTTTTCCCTCCTATATATTGGGCTTCTGCTGAAGAAGGGTCCTGAACCGAAACGTTGACCATCTGCTTTTCTCCACGGATGCTGCCTGGCCTGCTGAGTTCCTCCAGCATCATCGTGTTTTTCATCTAGATTCCAGCATCTGCAGTCCTTTGTTTCTCCAAAATGTTTGATTTCCTCAGTTATTAAAATATTTACAATTTGCTCTTTGAGCTCCTGGGGATCAGCTGGTGAAATAAACCTTTGTTCTTAATGAAAATGAATACATTGATAGATTAACCCCTTCACACTAGGAGGGAAATAACCCACTTTTCCCTACTCGGCAAAAAGCAGTGCATGCAAGGATCTAAATGCCAGACACAAAAGATAATGTGTCCATTACACAGCCCACTGAACTGCCCAGACAGTTCAGTTAGTGAATAGAGTAAACTACATTAAGCACCTGTGCTTAATATTCTGATACATGCTCTCAGTAATTGCTGGCAGCACAAGAGCAGAAGATTATCTTAAATATTAATTTTCTTATCCTCTGGCTACCTTTGTTAAAACCTCTGAAATGCTCTTCTATGAGGTGGGTATGACTGCGGGGGACACCGTATATTTGAGCTAAGGACAGCTCATTTACATTGTTGCGGCAACGGTTATCAAAATACGGTTACACTAAAGCATCCAGTGTGAAGTTCCTCTTTTCACTATTCCAACTATGTGCTCACTATGGGTTTAAACCAAAACTGCAAGAGGAGCAATCTGTCTTAGATCAGGAGTACTAAATGTGTGTGGTGGTGTTACCCACAGGTTATACTGAGCTTCACACAGTTAGTTCCATTGAAGGCCACAGAATCAAATGTGTGGATGCTAGTGCAGCCCACAGCCAATGCTCCCCCACACACTTAGTACTACTGAGCAGCAGCAAATCTCTCTGCTGCAGACATGAACCATTGATGCACAATGCAGATTAATCCCTCAAGATATTCCTTCTGTTGAAGTAAAAGTAACAAATAAGTGACCACCAGAGGGCAGGCCAGACAATAAAGGCCAACCGCTCTACATTATTGTATTCTTTAATATTTACTGAGACCTCACAAGGTAGGAGAGTTGTAATGTGCCTAGAATAAAGTTCTTTTTCTAAAGTTTACACTGTAAACAAGATCACAGTCCTCAAGAATCATAAAGGAAGCAACATAAGAAAATTCAAGAACTTGAGGTCATTTCTGCAGTTGAGTCTGCAAACCTGTGACTCGTTCAAGAGATTAATTATAGTCTGAAATCTGAAAATTCTAAGTCACAGACATACATTGAGTTGGACAAAGATTAGGAAGTGAAAATGGGAATAGGAAGATGTAGTAAAGTGTGAGACCAAGGGAGGAAGTGGGCCGTGCTTGTAAGCAGAGCAGAGGGGGTCGGCAGATATGTGAACTGGATCCATTGACATCCAGTGAGGGAGTGGATGCCAAGTGTGAAGTCCATCTCTATCAGAGGGTTCTCTGTCTGTTGTTCTTTTCCAAGACGGGTGCATCGACTGACTGCTTTCACCACATCCTGTTTTCATATCAGACCCGGTACTTCTCCTCCCTTTTACATCATCTTTGTTATTTGCACAATCTTGCTTTTCTAATGACCTGCATTGCTTAACAGAGATGATCTTTCACATCATTTAACATGTTCCTGCTTCTCCATTAAGCTGCTTGTGGCCCACTTAACCCACTAATACCCACCCTGTGAAAGAATGAGCTCTTCTTGGTGGAAACGGTTCAGGGACAGGCATTGCTTCAGACACCAAGGGAGCTACTTAGTCTTTGAATTATGTTCTGTTATCCTTTTGAGTCTATGGAGAAACCAGGTGATTTGATGGTTTAATGCCTGATTTGAAACAAAACATCTCTGGCAATGTGTCAATCCCTCAGTACAATCCAATGATTATGCATTCAGCTATCAGGACAACTAGAATAAGAGACAGCTGCCGTAGAGAGCTCTGACGAGAATATACGTTCTTATGCATTTTGTGTAAAGACATCATGATGTCTGATACAATAACTCCCTCATCAAATAGCCTTCCAAGGACATGAGTAGTGGATGAGGTAACGAAGCATTTCTTCCCTTTTGGAACTGAAGCCTATAATAGTTCAGTTCCTTTGGGAGACTTACATAGTACTGCACAGACGGTGGCGATTCAGCCTGTTGGTTCCATACTCCCTCACAACTGACAATCCTGTCAGTCCCATTCCGTCTTTCATTTCCTCTCACTTCAACTCCCTTTCCGATTCTTTTGCACATTAGCTAGCTTGGGGTAATTTACAGTCGCCAACTAACCTACCAGCACACCTTTGGGATGTGGAGGAAAACAAAGCAGAAATTAGAAACCCACATGATCACAGGGAGCATGTACAAACTCCACACAGGCAGCACCCGAGGTGAGGATTGACCCCGGGTCCCTGGATCTATGAGGTTGCAGCACTGACTGCTGTGCCACTGTGTTGATGAGACAGATAAGGCACAGTCCTTGAGAATGTTTAAAGGGAACAGCACAAGGATATCCAAAGAGTCTGAGACCAATTCTATAGTTGCATCTGCATACCTGTGACTGACTTGTTCAAAAGATTAATAATAGTGTGAAATCTGAAGCTTCTCAGCCCCAGCGCACAGTTTCAGTTTTCAAACTTTATTTGAGTAATACTTGGTTTTGAGATTTAAATACAATTTGCACAGAGTTAATTTTGTAAAATATCCCAGGGGTGTTATGAAACAAAATTTGACACGAAGCCATATAAACAGATACCAGGACAGGTGAAAGGAGTACCTTTTAGACAGTATCTTAATGAAAAGGAAAGAGGTAGAGAGTCAGACGTACCTAGGGTGAGAATTCCAGAGGTTAGCATATATCCAGCTGAAGGTACAGCTGCCAGTGGTGGGATGATAGATGTAGTCTGGTGTTGGACAGGCAAATGACATGGCCACCATATACCAGACTCTAGACTCCTGAAACAGGCACTGTTATTCCAAGCTCTGTCATAGGAGGAGGTTACCAGGTAGATAGAGGAACATATTCAAGGATGTGCTCAAAGATTCCCTGAAGAAGTGGAATCAATGCCCCCCCAGACTTCTGGGACCCTCTGCCGTATGAGCTCTCTAAGTGAAGAAGGAGCATTCAGAAAGGTACTGAGAACCAGGAGTTGATGAATCAGGAGCACACACAGAAGGAGCAGACACCACACAAGTTACGCCAGCCTCATCAGCCACCTCCTGTGGAGGAGTCTGTGGGTCTCCTATTGGCCTCAGTGGTCAGCTCAGAACCCACAAAGTCAGAGTAGAAGCAAATCATCCCTGAAAGACTGCCTAGGAAGAGGGGATTAACATACAAACTAGGAGCATGAGTAGACTGTGTGACCTCTTCAGCCACTTCTACTGGTCCATAAGACCAAGGCTAATCTGATCTGCTCTCAACTCCTTTTTGCTTGTTCCCCATAGCCCTCGATTCCCCTACAGTCCAAAAATCGATCTTTGTTAACCTTGAATTTATTCAGTGATCTGGACTCCACAGCTCTTTGGGTTGGGGAATTCCAAAGGTTGCTGACATTCTGAGGGAAGAAATTCCTTCTTACCGCCCTCCACACTAAGTAGATGGCACAGTGGTGTGGCAGTGCCAGTGATCTGGGTTCAGTCCTGACCTCTGCTACTGTCTGTGTGGAGTTTGCACATTCTCCCTGTACACGTGAGTGTTTCTCGAGTGCTCCAGTTTCCGCTCATTTCACAAAGACGTGTGGGTTGGCAGGTTAACTGGCCACTGTGTGTTGCCCCCAAGGTGGAGGTGAGAGGTAGAATCTGAGGGAGGGGAGAAGTTGAGGGAAATGTGGGGAGTATAAAAGAACAGGATTGGTGTAGGATTAGTGTAAATGGGTGCTTGACGGTTGGCACAGACTCATTGAGCCAAAGTATGTATGATTCTCTGACTCTATAAATAGGTGACTCCTTACTCTGAAGGCCCTCCCCCTACCCCCCAGTTCTAGATTCCCCAAAGATGGTTGGAGTGCAGAGGTCCCAGAGGGCTGTTCAGATGGTGGAGGTTTTGCAGAAATAGGGAAGGGAAGGCCAAGACAGACTTGGGGGGAAAAATATGTATTTTAAAATCAAGGCATGCATGGGCCAGTGACCACTGTAAAACACTGAGCTCAAGGCTGATGGGTGAGTGAGATGTTCTGAGTCAGGACACGGGCAGAGCATTCTGCACAAGGCTGTGCATGGCTGCAGAGTGATGCTGGCTTTGTGTCAATAGCAATGTGCAGAAAAACCTGCTGGAGCCAAACATGTGTCAGTTCAGGATTTAAGTTCAGCTGTAGGACCACCTCAAGGAAGCAGTATCATATAACACAGCCTTCGCACCAGCTGTGCTGTAGCTGCAAAGCCAACCTTGAAGGATAAAACGAGAGTTCATGAAGTTCCCAGCCAGCCCACCTTTACATTGTCAATGCTAGAACTGTCCTGTTGCCACAGATGAGATTCCCTTCACTGACATCAGACAACTTGCAGTGTCCATATATGTGTCCACAGGCAAACTAGGCTACTCTCTCATGACTGGAGAGCATTGCAGATTTGTTAGTCTAACTCACTCCTTCCCAGACTCCAAAATTAGCTTGAAGCAGATGCTCAGTCCATTCCAAAGAAAGGATGGCATAGTTTGTCATTTGGATGTGGAAAATGCTGTTCAAGCTAACTGGAACACAGTCATCAATTCAGGCATAAACATACTTGCTTCGCACAACCTACGCACATAACCTACCTTAATGTCTATAATCTTCAATCCAGGCATTTGCTTTAAGTATGACAAAACTAAAGATGTGGCTTGTGTGAGAACGAAGTATGGTCACCATTGTAGTAGAGATACATTACAAGAAAGAGCTGGAAGTGTTTAAATCATGATAGAATAATGAATCTCATCAATTTAGTAAGAATGTATCATATTGCTTGGATGGACTCCAGTTGGCTTTGCAGCCAGAACCAGATGAATCTATGTCGCTGTATAATTCTCGACATTAACCTTGTGAGAACTGAGCAAGTTTGTGAGAACCAAACAAAACTGCTCATCTGTTTGTTTACCCTTTCTGCTTTCATAAACACCCACACACCACACACAGTCACGTATGCCCACACACAGACACTTACACAGAGACACAGACAGATACACACACACACACACACACACAAAGCCACACATACACAAGCACACGCACACGCACACACGCACACACACACACACACGCAAACACATGCAGCACATCTGTCGCATACTATCCCCAACCCTCACACCCCCGCACACACACAGCACATTTGTTCACACACACACACAGATACATAACCATATTCACACATCTGCTCCACACACAAACACATGCACGTCTGCATATGCTCACATCTGGTCACACACAAAAAGATTGGCACTTGAATAGGCAAGGCATAGAACGATACAGACCTAATGTGGGCAAATGGGATTAGGCAAAACAGTTGGCATGGACATGTTGGGCCGAAGGGCCAATTTCTGTGTCTACAACCCTATGGCTCTCTATGAATTTAAACACATGCATAACCAAACACACACATGCGCACACACATACACATATACACATATGACAACACAGACACACCCACACATTTATGAATATCTGTCCACACATATAGCCACACCAAATAGATCAATATATATGTACTTCCAAACACATAAATGCTTTCAATCCATGAAAAACACTAAAATTCTTTGTGTCTTTGCTGTGGAAGCATTCTTGCTGCTGAATCAGGAGATTGTGGGTTGAAGTCTGATGCCAGATATTTGAACACAAAAATGCAAGACAGCTTGAGGGAATGCTGCACTGCCGCTGCACTGCCAGAGGGGAGGTATTAAAGCGTGACACCATCAAGTAATTGTCAAAAGATCCCATGACACTGCCTCAAAATGTCGGAGGGCTACTCTCAATGACCTGGCCAACATTTATTCCTCAATCAACATCACTTAGTGTTGTTCATAGGAACTTTCTATGCATAAATTGGCTGTTATATTTCCTACATTAGAACAGAGCCTGCTCTTCAAAAAATAGTCTTTAATTGGTGATGAAGATTTTTAAGCTATTGTGAAGTGCTGTCTTTACTCTCCTACAAAACAGGTAGGATAGCTAGAAAAGAGCTCAAAGCCCCAAATAAACTACTTATGTCTGAAAGACTTTAATTCATAAGCCCTCCATATAACCAGTCATAAAGATTGTTCAGTCTGATAATGCCAAATACTCAAGCCAGCCAGGTTTCTGCCCAAGTTTTAACTGTTAAAAACTTTTGTTAGTGTTTCCATCCACATGACTCTTTCAAACCTTTTGTGCCTTAACTAGACAGAGCAAAACTAAAATACTGTAAGATTCTTGACATTATAAGTTAATTTATAATATTAGTACAAAAGTATTTAACATATCTGTAACATTGTGAACTGTACTTTTCTGGTCAAGAGGCTCGTGACGTAAGTATTCTATAATTGCAAATCTATTAATTAATGCTGCTGATACTGGCAAACAAACAGTCAAGGGTATATTTTGGCAGTGATGTTGTAAGCCATTTCTTGGTTCACTACTTTTATGGATATTTATCTATATATTTTAAATAAATGAATGTTTCTGTTGGAATGGCAAAATGATATTAGCCAGTATCGGAAATGGTATGTTTTAGGTGGTAGAATATTTCCATTGAGCTTAATATGTGTTATTCCCTAATCACTATTTTAACAGAGACCTTGCTTATTTCAAATGGTTTTATGGCAGAGACAAGTCATACAAAGGTGCTAAGTATCTGTGTGCTTATTAGAAACAGTAATTTCTTGGCTTGTGTTACCAATAGATCTACATAGAGGTAAACCAGGTCAGTCACTGTGTGGAAATTCTTCTAGGAATTTTAGCTCAGTAGATATATATTTCTCTTTGCGTGCGCACGTGTGTGTGTGTGTGTGTGTGTGTGTGTGTGTGTGTGTGTATATAATATAATCTGATTCAAACAAATCTCATTTAAAAGTGGCATTGGATTGACCAATGGCATCATTCCTGCAGAGCATACTAATACAGGCTGCCTAATATTATCTCATTCATTGATGCCTTTTTGGCAGTAATGTGCCTGACAGTTTGTACAGAAATGAATAATACTCCTGACACTATAAATATATTTGTACATTTAACTGATGTTGACTGGATTCTTCAAGTAATACACACATAGTGCAATGGTTTCAAGACAAAATGCAATGGGCCAGACACTAATATGCCAATTTCATTTGGTTACAATCACAGAATGGGTACTAAATCCAAATCCAATTTTTCCCGCAAGTTATTTGTCATTTTTTTAAAAATTGCAGAAGTCAGATGAAGGAAAAATTGCTTGGGGTTTTGAAAGCTTAGCAAAAAGATTCAATGGTGCATTTTTATTTTCCTTGCTTTCATGATATGAAGTCGACAATACTAGTGTGCAATATGTACATAATGTGGCTAACTTTGATTGTTTTAAGAGCTGGTGAAACTATTCACACTGGTAAGGGTACCTATTAGTTATATATTGTAATATAAAATGATACATTTATCCAAGATTACCATGAAATAAGCAATGTTTATTTTCACTTGCCTCCTAATCTGTGATACACTACAGTGAATTTCAGATCCAATTATATAACGAAACCTTGAGGTCTTTTTTCTGGAGATGATACACATGGTGAAGAAATAGGCAAAGTGGAACGAGAGAAATGTATTGGGGAAGGTATCTGTTCTCCACCTGGATGCTTGTGTTTAATTTGGTCTGTTTGACAACTGGTGAAGATTCAAATGAAAATACCTCCACGTCCACAGAGGCAGAGAGATACAGTATGGAAATAGGCCCATCGAATCCCCACTGACCATCACCGCCCAGTTACATTAATCCCATTTTATTCTTCCAGCATTCTCATCAACTCCTCCAAGGTTCTGCCACCCACCCAAACACTAGGGACAATTTAGAGTGGCTAATTAACATACCAACCCACATGTCTTTGGGAAGTGGGAAGAAACCAGAGCATTTGGAGGAAACCCATGTGGTCACAGGGAGAATGTGCAAACTTAACACAGATACTACTGGAGGCCAGCATTGGATCCATGTCTTTGGTACTGTGAGGCAGTGGCTCTACTAGTGGCACCCTCTTATTTAATCAAACACCCTTTTTTTTTGCTCTAATCCTATCCCAGCCCATTTACTCTCCCCACATTCCAGTCAACTCCCTGTAAATTCTACCTCTCATCCACTAGGGACAATTTACGTGGCCAATTAATCCACCAACTTGCATGTTTTTGGGATGTGGGAGGGAACCAGAGCAGCCGGGGAAACCCACGCAGTCACCGGGAGAACACACACACAGACATCACCGGAGGTTAGGATTGAACCAGGGTCACTGGAGCTGTGAGGCAGCAGCTCCACCAGCTGCACTGTGGTACTGCCCTATCTGAGTGGATTGTTGTCTGCTTGGTACTTTCGGTGCAATGATATGATCATGGGAAAGTACTTTATTTCCAGGGAATGACTTCATAATACTGAAAAAAGTAATTTTTCAAGATATTATCTAACCATTTTGTGAAACAGAATTCCTAAAAATCTGTGATGTTATAATTTTTCTACTAATAGCTAATTTTGTGGACAGAACTGTCAAATGACCTATGAAGCTCATCATCCAGTCATCATAAATAACCGTGTGCCACCAATGCATGAAACTGCTCTATAAGATAATAATAATCAGAAAACTGTCCAAAATGCAACTAACTGCTAAATACAGCAAGTCGCTACCTATCAGCATTGTGGCACCAATTCTACTGAAGAACATTCAGTTGAAAGAGTCAGTTTGCTCCAAAGATGAGACTTGTAAATAAATGTCATAAGATGCACATATCTGAGATATAAACCAATACTAATTCCATAGATGAATTTCCAGGTTTCATGGAAGAAATTGAGTGGGCACAACAAGTGGCAAAGTCAATATGGAGAATGTTCTGTCCCCAACAGAACCTTTTTTTGGGATATGGGTATTTTTTGATCATCTTTTACTGCCCTCAAACAGATAATGGTGAGAAGTTGTTTTGAAATGAAAAACACTGTGATGCTGGAGGAACTCAGCAGGCCAGGCAGCATCCATGGAGAAAAGCAGGCGGTCAATGTTTCTCGAGTCCTGAAGAAGGGTCCCGACCTGAAATGTTGACCGCCTGCTTTTCTCCAAGGATGCTGCCTGGCCTGCTGAGTTCCTCCAGCATCATTGTGTTTTTCATCTAGATTCTAGCATCTGCAGTCCCTTGTTTCTCTAGTCGTTTTGAAATGTTTGCAATCATCATAGTAAAGATTTGTTACAATGTTGTAGAGCAAAAAGACATCCGGGAATTTGATCCAGCAGTGATGAAATAACAAGCAAGTATTTCCAAGTCAGAAGTGTGTGTGACTTAGAAGGAAGATTAGAAGTGGTGATGTTTCTACACACTTGCCTTCTTTAGAGTGATGAGCTCGATGGCTATTTCTGAAGCTGGCTTAGTAGGTTGTTGCATGGCAAAATATGCTGTAGTCTTAGCATGTTAGATGCTTAAGGCAATGAATGAAGTGCTGATCAAACCAATAGCTTTTTCTGCTTTAGTGTGGAGTGTCTTTGTAATTACACACTAATAGGCAAGTGAAAAGAATTGCATTACAGATCTGATTTGAAGATAATGGAGAAGCTTCAATGAGTCAACAGGTAAACAGACCATTCATCACAGGATATCCAACCTGATCTAGAAGTAACAGCATCCCCTCATATGTTCAATGGTCACCACTCCAGAGTGTTGATAATGAGAGCAATAATAATCCCGATGAACAGTATGAGGAGTTGAACCTGCGATCCTGTCCTGAGGAACTCTGGCAGCAATGTCCTAAGACTCAGATGGCTTGCTCCAACAACTATAACTACCTGATAACAGTTCAGTAACCTGAAATATTAACTCAGTTTCCCTGTCTGCAGGTGCCTCCTGACCTGCTTAGGATTTCCAACATTCTTTTTAAATCATAAGCATTTCCCTTTGTCGCAAATATGACTCCAGCCAGTGCAGAACTTCATGCCCTCCCACTCCCAGTTCTCACTGACTTCAGGCTTACTGAAGCTGCCAAAGTGTCTTTGAAAAATTCCAAATTTTGATGTCTACACAGGTAGGGGAGAACACAGACGTGTTCAAGCTCAGCTGCAGACAAACACACTGCCAAAAACACACGCTGATAACTTACATATGTAAAGTTACCATTTGAATGAACTGCCCAAGACTAAATTAACACATAAAGCTGTGGAAATTATATATAAAATATGATAAATAGAAATTTGACAAATGGCACTTAAATAATTCACAGCATTTGAGCTAATAAATCAAATAATATCAAAAGATATAAAATAGTTTTCTAAATTTTGTCATGTGTAAGAGTGCCAAATACTGATATAGTCCTTGAATCATTTCAGATTTATACAAGCTTGTGCAGCAGAAGTACATCATCAGTAGACTCTTTGGATCTCACAATGTTCAGAATATGATAAAAATCCCAGGGATCAAGAGCTAAATATTACCAATACCAGTAATTTTAAATATTGTACTTAATACTGAATTTGGAAAAAGCTGTGGCTTAAACATCAAAATGAAAAGAAAATGCATTGCCTTTAAACTTGCTTGCAATTCTTGTGCTTCTCACATATTCCAGCTTGTCAGGTTTAAAATGAACCTATGTATTCACAGACCATAGTTACTATCCAATTTGTGTTTGAAATTGGCTTCTGCCATCAACAGGAGCAATTTTAAAAGATAACATAAGCAAAATATTATTGTTATCCTTTCAAGAGAACTTACATTTTGGAATATTTGAATCTGATTTTGATTAATATCTACATGTAGAGTTTCAACAGTAATTTCTGTTAAAATATCTAGACGCTTCGCAGTAAGATACTTATACTTGAAGCTGTGGCTTCCCACTTGCAAGTGTCATTCTTTATCACAGCACTGTGAAATCTGGCAAGGCGTAGTAAAAATTTCAGCATGTCCTGCTGTTATTGTAAGGGATTTGGTGTGATATGACCTCCTGCAAATTTCTTCACTTACCTGTATAACCATAAGCTACTCCCCAAACAAACCAATTTTACATGAAAAGACCCAAAGGCAGCAAAATGCTGGCTTCTGTGCAAATCTGAATGACATGAAGCCACTTGCCCTAACTACTCTTTATATCACTTCTGTTTTCACCGTTTTTAAAGCATTTTGTGCATAAAACAATTGTTTAGGAAGTGAAATAGTTAACAAAATGCAGTCCTACATGTAAAATTCTCTCTTGAAAATATCCTGCAATGAACATAATTTTCAAATGGAAGATCTCTTAATATAATAACAATATTAACTTATAATATTGGATATCAAATGATAATTTCCTCTGCAATCATTTATTAAGTTCTGGATAGCTGATCAGGTATGCAAACTGATGGCATATTGTTAATGAATCTATCACAGCTCCGGTATATAGAGAGCACTTTGACTCAACTCTGTGGTTTGGCGATGAAGTGAGATGAATCTTTATCTGAAATCTGTTGGTTTCTCTGATGTTTACCAAACACGAGATCAAAGGTAATTCTGTGGTTTGGACGAATGGGTGAAAGGATAATCTGCTATTCATAAATAAAAAGACTAATGCCATATCCACCCTCCAAAAAATCTGAACTGTGTTTCATATTTTATTGTAATCCCATGTAGATATAGAAACATTATATTCAGATCATGTTGAAGTACTTTTTATTCTTGAAGAGATTATTTTTAGAGTTAAGCCTGATTTATATTTTACACTACCAAATTTACACTGCAAATACAGATAATAAATTGTCATTTACTAATAATTACTACCAAGAAGAGTAACTTGAAATGTAAATATTTATATTTAAACAGTATGAAAATTAATTATTTGCATTGTAAGCAAAATTGATACTTGCTGAGAAAACTAAATCTTTTCATATTCTTTTAATCATAAAATCATCATCACTACCCACTGGATATCCAAACCACATAAATAATCTCAAAGCTTCTAGATGGCCAAGATTAAATACTTCTGACTGAATATAATGTGCTGGCAAAGAGAGATAGAATTTTTAAAAAAGTATTAAGTTTGAAGGGAAGGATCAGTGGGAATTAATAATGTCTTCTTTTTGAACCAAGGCAAAGCAAACCATTTCAAGCTTTTGTTGATTCATTTTGTTTGGTATATCTAGTGTAGCCAAAGATTGACATTAAAGTCAGAGCAAAACAAGATATTTTAAGGATTGGTATTTGTGATGGTTGAAAATACTAAATATTAATTTACCAATGTATCAGATAAGCATTTTAAAAGCAGAAACTATAAAGAAACACAGTGAAATTAATAATAAATAATACGCTTTGTATTTTAGTTAGAATCATTGTGTCAAAGCATCTCAAAAATGACCGTACTGTTTGAGCCATTGCTCTGTATTCCCTTGTAACTGTGCCATCCTTACTGTTTACTACTGCTAATCTCCTAAAACTGTCATTTGTGACCATTTTGAATGTCACATCTTTGTAAAATGCTTAGAAATAACGTTACATTAAAAGCTATAGTTTTATATCGTATATTGCAAAAAAATGTAAGCACCTACAAATAAGTTCAATAATTATTGAAATATTAAAGCAGTTATTGTGTTTAGTTTATTCTAGCATTCTACAACTAACTTTATTCATTTTTCAAATATATACTATTATATCAGTGTTAGTTTTGTTTATTCACCTTGAGTAAATACCTACTCCATGTTGCCCGTGGAAGAATCAAATGATCTTTATCAGATAAAAAACTAGGCATTTTTCGTTGATACACTGATTTGCTTGAGTACTATTGAATCTTAGCATCACGTTTCTTTAATAACAAGCATCAGTGTTTTTTGGGAGAATGATGTGTACAAATAATTCAAAATATTCTATTTATGTTATTTGTTAGATATTTATTTACCTTATCAGGTGATAATAGTTGGTATTTTTGTAAAATATTAATAGTTGTAATTGTTATTAATTCATATGTAAGAAGATACCGTTGCTATGGCCTGACAATGTTTAAAATTTGACATAATATTAATTATATGTGACTGACTTACAATGCATTTTTCAACAATTGCTATTACCTCCGAACTGAGCCAAATGAGCCAAAGGTGCTTAAAGTGAACTATACATTAGGCTGCTTGTTGTTAACAGGTCCGCGTTCCTTAATAATTTATTACTGGACCTGCTTTTACAAATGAACACAACATAGAAAATTCCCGATGCCTGCAATTTATAAAGTGCCATAAAATCTTCCGATAGACAGCCGTATTAAGGATCCCAGTGAGATGTCTTTCATTATTTTAAGGAATATAATTCCACAACAATTTTTGAGTGCTTAAATAGAAAGACCATTTGGTTTAATTTATGTGGTCATTATACATATAGCGAATGTAATGTTCTTTTAAACGGCCAATGACGTGTGAAGATGATTTAATAAATGCATGGCTTTCACTTAATTTTAAAAGTCTCGTACGATTATGTTTTACATATTAATACCATGAACATTTCTTCATAGGAATTAATGAATAAAACGTTTTTTTGACAATAGTACGTTAAACTGGCCACCAGACAGTCTCACAGAATCATGAAAATCATACTAATGGCAGGTTGAGAATCTTTCGGCGGGTAAGGAATTTCATTCATCTGATGAGGAAATTATTTAAAATACTCGATGTACGTTGGATTACGGTTTGTTAAACACATTCACTTGAACGTTATTTGTTCAACATGCGGATTTTTTTTCGCTTCCGCAACCATATACACCCCCTCTACGCACTGCAAAACTATCGGTGTGAATCAAGACCCTTTGTTGCTTTATAAAACATTTGGTTTGTCCTTAAAATAAACGGAAGTCACCTGTCTGTTGGAATCTGTCAGCTGTGCCCAAGCAGCAGATAGTTTCTGGTGCATTTGCGCAATTTAACATTTGAACGATTCATGGCGACTCAGAACATAGAAAACAGTTCTGGCATTTCCCCATCTTACAGCATCATTGTGGAAATATTGTACAGGACACAACGCTTAAATCCCGCCCGTTCGGAAAAAAGCAAGGACAATTCGGGTACTCACTCCTGGGTTCTCTGGGTCCGTCCACGGTAATCTTGATGGCCCTGTGGTAAGTGGCGACTTGAGGAGGGTTTGTAAACACTGTGATGGTCAACGTAAAACTCTTCCCTGAAACAGGGGGCACAGCAACCAATGAGCAGGTTATAGAGACATGTAGGGTTTAAAAATAATGGGAATATGTTACCCGTGTTAACAAAGATTTAAAATCAGACCGAAATCAACACTTTTACTGTTAACTCCATTGCAGATCTAAATACTTTACAGAATGATTGTCACAGCATGCCATCATCACATTTCCCGTTCTTAGTTTCTTTATATGTGTTAACTTTTTTCCCGTTAATAGAATTTAATCATTGCAAATTTTCTGTGATATTAGATTACATTTCAATTTGTAGCATAACAACAGCAAATGTTTCACTGAAGTTATTGAGTATCCTTCACCAATATGTTTTAAAAGATTGCTTAAACTCAGCTTTTGTCCATTAAAACTACTTTATTTTTAACAAGTGCAGTTCTTTTTTTTAAAAAAACAATGTTTTTATCTAGACATAGCAGTAAAGTATAGACCAGTATATCTGGCATTTTATGTGGCTTAAATTGATTTTACAATGGGTTGTAAATTCAGCTGCTAACATTGTGGTCTGATTTAGCCAGGCTAATGTGACCTGATAAGTTGGTCTAAATATTTGGAGTAACCCCGAGAGGTTTCAGGACAGTTCAGGCCACTGGTAAGTCCCAAGCGGGCATGGGGTAGAGGGTGATGGAGCCAGAGAATCGAAACGGATCTCCTGAAATTGTGACCGTGCAGATTAAATGCCCGTTTGGTTTCTGTAGAGATCCCGGTGTTCCCCCACCTCCTTCCTCACCCCACCCCGCCCACTCCAAAACCGCCTCCCCAAATAATAACAATCTCCGACCAAAATAATATCAAGACCCTCCGCAGATTGTCAACAGCCCCAGATATTGTGCAGGCAGCTCCATCTGACAATGTAGAATCAACAAAACCTGATATAATCTACATTTAGCAGAATATTTTCGAGTCTGCTTATCAGGCCCAGATGACTTTGCTACTTGATACATTCTGGGCGAGCATTTACGTTGAAGGGAGGATTATAACAACATGATCAGGGAAGCAACAGCGAAGGTCGGAGAAACTCCCGGCCCGATGAGTTTTGCTTTAGTTTTGCTTTGACTACCTCGTCCACTCCGGCCGACGAATCGCAGGTCGTTAAAGCGGGCGACTTGGTTCTTCATGACGGCCGTGGCGTTGCGCAGCTCGGCCGAGTAGTTCTCGTCGTTGCCTGCCAGGACCGTGACCAGAGTCCCATCAGGAACATCTCCCAGGGCGACCACCTGCATCCGGGAGAGGAGCACAGGTCAGGCACAGAGGGGTCAGAGCGAGAAAGGGAATCAGGCAGCACCCACTCTAAATCCTCAACCCGCTTCATCGCCAAACCTAACCCTCCAAATATCTCTTCCCCACCCCCCCCCCTTGTCTGGAAGCAAAGCTTCCCCCATGTTCTGACTCCTTCAGAACAACGTTGCACAGCTGCGCCTAACAAGTGAACTAAGGGTTATGAGTTAGAGCAGGAAAGTCCCCTTCCGAATTAACACAGCAGGCGTGAATGGCGGAACAAACACGAGGGGCCGAATGGCCTACTCTTACTTATATTTCTGATGTTCTTCTAAAAACACCCTTTTTTTTAGGGTATGCAATTTCCCTGTATGATCTCGGTCAAAACTGTGGGAAAAGGCCCGCGTGTGTGGGTGGGAAAGGGGAGGGTGTGCGGGGGAGGAAAGACCGGCGTAATTTATAATCCAATTTGTAAGAAAACTGAAGTTATCGAAGAGCCCTATAACGCTAGTCTGGGAGTACGTTCATCAGAGGGGGTCAGCCCTAAAAATAGGTCACCTTGACCTGTCACCTCTGCATATCGGTTTTAAATTGTTTGATTCACCTTTCTCCTTTTATTGATCGGCACCAGATAGTATAATTAAAATACACTGCAGCAATGCAAAGTTTTTGCTCTTGAAACTGGACTACAAGACCTATCAAAGGTTCAGTTACAGCCACTGTCGGCACCAATGGGTTTCACCGAAGTATTTCACACTGGGTTTACCTTAAATGCGATGGGAAGGGTCTTGTTACATCTCCAGTGAGTCGGCAGGACGGAGCAGAGGAAGTTTGGACTGTCAGTCCGGACCAGCTCTCCGGGATGATCGGCTAACACGTCGACCATGCTGCGATCCGCCGGCCGCAGTTTGCCCATAGCGCTGTCCGGCGGCGCCAGCGGGAGGGAGTCACCCATCTTCGCCGTGCTCAGCGTTGTCGAAGGCGGCGTGAACCGGCGGCTAGTGTTGGTATCTACAGGGATACGCATCACAACAAAGCTTAGCAATCTCAAAGACAAAAATTCTCAACACCGGGCAGCTACAGAAACTTGGCCTGTGCGAGGGTCTCTCTCTCTCTGTCTCTCTCTGTCCCCTTCCCTCAATCCACCTGCGACCCAGTGCAGACCCCGGAGTCTCTGGAGAGATGAAGCCTTCGCTCGAGTGTCTGGCGAGTTTCAGCCGCAAGCACCAGGCGTAGGTGGGGTTTGCGATCGGTTCGAGTCAGTCACGGGTTAAAGTAACGAACTGTCCACCTGTAGACGTTCTGTTGTTGAGCCCCCTTTCACTTTTCCAGTCCCACACCACGGTTCTGGTTGCCGGCTGCCCTCCCGCAGCATATCGAGAGGATGTTAGCAGAAATTGACGCCCCGATCGTGCAGAATACCGATTACACTCAAAAGCAACGAAGAGGCAACTTTCTTCTTTCTTTTTAAAAAAAGGCACGGTGATTTTATCCAGCAGTTGAAGAGACCACAGTTCGCTCTGCTCAAATAAAATAGTTCCAAGTTACTTTTTTTTCCCTTCTCTCTACGACCACAGCCACGGTTTAATTCTCGCAGCTTTCGCTTTCTAGATCTTTATTGGGGGGCAGCGTGGTTTTGCAGCTCGGTTAGACTTGTGGCTCTTCTGTGGTTTGAGACGTGCAAACACCACATATATAATCCCCTGACCAAAATTCAGAGCGCACAGAAAGAGAGAGACCTTCAGTCCAACGTGAACTTCATACAATAGACACCCGCCCTGTGGATGCCTCTGCGCCAAATAACGCAAAAAAACCTTTAAAGTTTTTTTTTAAAAGCTTAAAAAAATTAAACTGGAGAAACCTAAAGAAGAAATTGACTTCGTCACTCATAAGTAACTTGCTTCCCTTTTCTGCATGGGCATTCCTCCTCTTAAGGTGCTGTCCTTTTTTGTTGTAAAATAAAATTATTTGAACACTACGCTGGCAGGAACACTTCAGCGCTTTATGAATGAGCCTCTCTCTCTCTCTCCTTTATGATTTAAGGTGAATGTCTCGGAATTTCTGCACAAAACCCCTGGCGATTTCTTTCTGTCGGCAGGAAACCCGGGCGGATTTGCATATCCCGTGAACCGACCAATCCGCAGCGCGTTCTAGAATCCGGGCCCGGGCAGGAAGGAGGGACGAGGCGGGTCTTTTGGACGGCTTCCAGCCAATCGGAGAAGGAGCCTTTGTGCTTTCGAAAGCGCCCCGGGAGCGCGCGGTTCCGGGACGCGGCTCGCGCCGGGGACGTGCGCGCGTGCACGAGCAAGCGCCGCTTCCATCAATGGGATTCCTGCACCTCACCCTCACATCATCTCGCAATGCAAACCAATCTCGAGCGCCTTCAATCTTTTGCACCTCATTTATTTGCACAGGATTAAAAGTTATTTTCAAAATCCAAAATGTATGCACTATCCTTTGTTCCAAGTCCACCGAGCAAAGAAAGAAAGCAGAAACCTGTGAGAAACCTCTTTTATTTCACGGATTTTCTTCCAAAAAGTGCAATGTTTTAAGCGAGCAGATAACCAGAAAAAAACCCAGAAAGTATTTAGTTTATTCAGTCCCTATTGGTGACCTTTTTCTTCTTGACTGCGTTGTTTATATACTGACAACTAAATATTTACACATAAATTCGATTTGGAGTTTATATCAGTGATTTTTTAGCTCTTTTATTTCTAAATATTATGTTATTTTAGGATTTCAGGTTTTCAATGTTATCTCCACAACGTTAGCACACAAACACACATGTAGTGTCGGGAGTGAGCAGAGAGCGGACATGCCTACTGGACTCCTAAGTCTGAGCATTAGTTTACATAAGTTTATGTCCGAGATAAATATATGTTTTTGTATCTTAAAGCTGCAGAAACTATAAAATCTATGTCGACTGGAGGAAACCATAACCCATATAGTGCGAAACATGACATCAGTACACACGCCCTGCGGTAGATCGAAATAAAAGCAGCTTAAAGGTCTGGTCTACTTTTTAAAATTTAATTATAAAGTTTTAAATGTGTTCAAGCACGAGGATTAAGAAACTCTACACGAAGTTCTATGCTTTCCACTCCGATCTCCTACTGAGGATACAGCCACTTCCTGGTGCCTGTGTATTTTTGATTATGACATTAATGGTCTGGCCGCCGGCAGATAATCACACAGGTATGATTTCAATTCCACACAGTCCGTGGTTTGTGACCCTTTGGAAACCGCAGGAATCCAGCTACTGTCTGCGACACTGCGGCAAGAATGGGCGGTTAAAACAACGTGAGACGAACGGCGACCGATTCGCGAGGCAATGGGCCGAAACCTCGCTCGTTTCCTGTCATGGTGGAAAATTTAATAAATAAACCAGATGAGAGATAAAAAAACAACCCACGCATCTTTAGTTTTCTTCGATACTGCAAACTGCGGCTCGGGAGCAGCAATCCCCAATGATGAACTCCAGGGGGCAGCAATGGACCTTCAAGCGGCGCTGTTTCTCTGCACAAGTCTGGCACCCGAGCAAAAGCTGGAGTTCTGTTTTTGGCTGTTAAATTATTTTTTTGCAGGGCAAGCAATACCTCTTTTTGAAAGAAAACAGAATGTGTGTGTTAACCCCATCCACATCGTAGGCGAGTTTATCTTCTGACAGATTAAACACTACACTAACTGTATATTTTTTATTCCACGTGTCAGACATATCATGTGAGCGAACCACCCCCTGCGCGATGTCTACATGTCTTGGCAGTACATTTTAGTTTCTGTAACTAAACAGGAAGAGTCCCAATAAAGATATGAGTATTAAGAAAAATGCTGCGGCAGCCTTTTTTAAAGAAAAAAAGATTTTCCAGTCGATTTCACAGAATATAACTCTTTGAGGACTACGTTGCTGGATGTCCAAAATAACAAGACAATTAGAATTATTGATTTTATTTAACTTCGGAGATTCACATGAATTAAATTATGTTCATAAGATTGAATTATTATTTGGCAAAATGCACAAGGCGGCAGGATAAATGTCTACTGACAAAATTGTAATAGATTTTTTTGCAATGCCCAGCCAACCTTTAAAATGCAATGATTTTAAATTGAGTCTCCGGCTTATTCCTTCCCCTTTTCATCCGGCATTAACTAAAATCATCCTCTGTGTGGATTTAAACATTCTTTTCATCTAAAGCCTTGTAGGGAGCGGCGTTTGTGACTTGATTGTCATTTTTATCTCCTATTTAGAGTATCTCCAAAGGCGTTTTAATTTAAACGCGCTATTTTTCTAATGGGCGACTTGCATGTTACATTGTCTCTGTAATGCAATTGCTTCAGTGTTTCGTCCAAGTAAACATAACAGTCAAGCAATTACTTAACACACACATAGTAACGTTAAGATTTTTGTTTACCCATAGTTATACATGGAGTTGCGATTTAAATGACTGCCCAATTAATCTATCGTTTCAGCGGGTATTTAAAGGTACCCACAAAAACCACATATCAATACTCAACTACCAAATACGTTTTCTCCCGGCCTTAAAGCAAGTGTTGGTGTTACTGCTGGCTGGGTGTCATCAACACAAATGCCCTTCACTGTTATTGGTCAAGTTCAGGATAACAGGGCACCAATGTTGTTGATTTATTAAGAACTAGTCAATCCTGGGCCAAAATAATAACAATAGTAAGGCTACCAGAAACAATAGCCCGGAAGGTTACAGCCGATATCAAAAGCAAGTAGCAGCATCGCGTGAAGCCAGGGGTGTTAAATTAATTGAAACCGTAGCCAAAAATAACGAAAACAGCGAAGAACTTAAGCTTGGATAGGGGTAATCACTAGGAAACGGGGAGGTGACGTTTAATAAAGAGAATAATTTTGGGTGGTGGTTTGAGAATCAGCAGAAATAGATCCATTTTAATACACCTGAAAAGCCAAAGGGCTGTCGATATCACTGATTGGTTGCCTAATTCATCGTTTCCCTTCCAGCGTTTCCCCGAAGCTTTAAAGGTTTATTGATAACAATATACCCCGCATGACTTTAGCAATGTACCTGAATCAGTTGCACGTAGACACGTCCGGTGACAGAGACTGACCCTTCAATTCGTGTTACCTGCTCTCACAAGATGTGTGGGTTAAATGGCGTGTGTAGAATCTAAGGAACGGTTAAAATTTACCTGTGTAGGTGTGTTATTTTGGTAAACTGGACTCGTGTATATACTCACATATGTTATAGAAACTTATGATCTCGGTGGGAACTGCTTATAAACGATAATCTAGAAATGTGTTGTCAATAAATAATGTTTCTTTTAGTGATTCTGTTCTCCTCTGCACTCATGTGGATTAATGTTGCTTAAAGACAAATATTATAATACATCAAGTGCATTGCAGGAAATCATTTAGGGTGTGTAATGATTGATTTGACTAAAAACAATGTAAAAAAACACAAAATAAACTTATTTATCGTGCCTGGTGTAGAACTTTACCGCCTCTACGTGTCTCTTATGTAAATATGGTCACTAAGGCCTTGTTATCTTAATGAGGAGTCTGTTTTTCCTCGGGATTATGAAATGTTTCCAGGTCACATGGTAAATGTAAATATTTGATTAAATTGCCCGGGTCCCTCTCTCGTCTTCAGGTAGGGAGAGTGGAGGAACTACCCGACGGTCCAACTTCGCTTTATCGATTGTCAATGTCCTTCAATAATCCCATTGTCTACAATGGTTTCACATTTTTACGGAGCAGTCAAATAACAATGCGGGTAAAATCGAACGGGCAAAGCCAACATCGTTAAAAGTTCAAACCACAAACATACTCTGGAAATCTGAAAATGTATTTAAGTAGATTTTCTCATATGCAACATACCTCAGCTCCATCTTTCAAAATAGACCATCGAGTTTGCTAATTTTAAAACTATTCTCTGTTTACAATACTGACCACTCATAATTATCCTGGAACCAATGATCAGTCGAACGTACATGAAATGTAAATTTCCTCCTCCCGAACGGACAGGGCAGTTGTCAGAATGAAAAATAATTTAAATATGTTTCAATCTAAAAGGATAGACGGTGACTATTAAAGATATAGTTAACATGGAATTCCCAGTGGCTCTCGTTTGTTGAACAAGAAAATGCTTATTGCAGAGCCTTCCGAAGGTTTTCTAGTGGAACTTACAATAGGAGTTGTTTTGTTAGTACATTTGGCCGATAAATTGCAAAGGGCTCCAATCGGTTAACAGCCATAGTTACCACACCTATTACTGATGCCAACAATCCTTTTTTCATCCTGCACTCAAATCTGGAACCCTATTTCAAATGTAAAGTTGCCTTCTGCTTTCTCGTCATTAGAAATCTCGCATACCTTCCATTAGTAACTAACTGGAGTTAACCACCTTAACATTCCATTCCTGTTCTCAAGCTCCGTTTAATTTGCAATTTACCTGACCGTTACCGGCGAGATTGAAAAGATTATTACCTTTTACAACGGTTTACAAACTTTTAAACACTTAATAACTATGTTAACTGTGTAATACCGGATCACTACTGTTAAATCTTCGCAAAGCTTCTATCTGTGTGGGATGTCCAATATTTGGAAAGCGATAATCCAGCTGTTAGACAATGACATTATGCACTCTCATTTGGACAATTATAAACACGTTTTTGCGTTGAAATCTTTTGTTTTGAAATCAGTGGGAGAAAGGTGCACGTTGTATTTTAAATTTGCTTTCTGTATAATACCTGGAGACCTGTCGTGCTTCTGATTCGGGTTAGAGACCGATTTAAAGATCACAACCCTTCGCGCCCAGAAACCAGGACTCCACAAGCACCGTGAATTAAATGAACCACGTCTAAAAGAATGCTGGGTGCGATTTTCTACAACAGTAAATGGTTGGGGAAATCACTATTGTGAATGGTTTTACAAACACCTCATTGATTTTAAGGGGACACTCTTAAGGAGGAGCTTTGAACACGGCTCGCAAGAAACAATAATTATTATTATAAGAGGTTATTGCATAGCCAGCAATCGCTTCACCGCATTCCGTTAATCTCCTGCACCCAACGTTTCGCTGACCATGGTGCTTATGGTGTTTCCGCACGATGTTACCGAATCCATTAAATATATGAAGCTCGTATTTGCTTTTGAGTAGCGAATTAAATTTAACGGCATCTGGGGCGTTTGTTGGAGGGAATCACAGGACAGGGAGGATTTTCAGCTCATCGAGAGAGATACTTGGAGTGGGGATTTGTTTTATTTTTTGGGTGGCGCTCGTTGTTGGTGTAGCATGAGCCCAGAGATGAGAGTTCAACCACACAGGATGCTGTTGACCTTAGTCAAATGTACTGTCCTGGTGCAATGCATCACACCTCACTCGTGGGCCGTCTTACAACACGTGTTTCATGCTGATGGTTAGATTACTCCATTGTACCGTGTCTGTTAACGTGGGTGTGATAACATGAAGCTAATTTATCTCCTTAAAATACACAAAAAACACACAAAACGTCAGCTAATTGTACAGATACGCAACCTGATCTCTGCAATATTCGTCAATTTCCCGCAGTCACGGAAAATAAAATAATGGAAATATATGTTTGAAGGGTGACGAACATCAAATCCCTTAGGAAACATTTTTCGTTCCAGACTTCGAAAGAGGTCTTGTCCTGAATCTCCATTAGGTATATTTCTATGGTTACTAACTATAGTTATGACCACAGTTTCCGGGTTTGGACTTCGTTAGCTGTTGCATATTCTACCGATTTCTGCTTGCATACCTGAATTTTTTCCATTTGTCACCTCCCACTCTAAACCGCTTGTGTTTGTCTGAGGGTGTGCTTAAACAGTAGCTTTTTATACACCTCTTTAACATGAATACGTCACATTTGTTTTCGTACGTTTGTAGCCACCCTGTCAGTCCCAGTATAATTTCAATTAACTTCCACACATTGCTTAGTAACGGTAAGGGGAAAGGATGACTGTAGGTTGATCCAAGAAGCACAGTCACAAGCCGAGTGTAACCATAGTTTGCTCTGTCAAACAGCGCCGTTTAAATTCCTTAATCCATGCAGGCTTTCCTATTTAATTCAGTTTGCCAGTCATTGTGAGAGTTACTGTATAGCGCCATTGAGAGCTCGAGTATTCAAATAATTCCTAAACCTCACACAAATAAATAATCGATTGCCTTGCCAAAACTAGAGCTTGTGGCCGTCAGTCTGGTTACTCCTACAACCCCAAAAGCAAATATTTAATACCAATGCAAGGAAGTTGCTTTCGCAGTTTCTTCCGATATGAACTTGAGTTACACATCTTATCTTGCTCCTGAACTGCACAGTGTGGTGAAGGCATGTCCTCACCAACAGCTGCCTATTATTTCACAGTGCCTTTTGTTCCTATTGCTGGGTCTACAAGACATCACAGACGTGTCAGTACATTAGTAAACAGACTGTTTCAATACCAGAGTGCGTTGTAGTGGTACCTGCTGCAATATGTTATTTTAGTGAACAAACTATCTTGACATCTGTATTTAGCTCGCCGGGGCACCTAGAACTGCATGTGTGAAATACCGTTGTCTCATCTGATTGAACGGGGAGTCCAGATGAAGTGGAAAGGCCCTTTAACCACGACCAGCTCTGCTAAAGCATCATCACAGCCACAGTTAAAGCCACAACTTAAGCTCATAAACTCTTCTTTCCACTTAACAGGCCGATTGCAAGGCCTTTCAAGAAAATCGTTTTTGATTGTAGCCTAGCCATTGAAAGATTACAGCTGCTCTTAGATGATGATAAACTCAGTCACTTTTTGTGTGCACGCACGGAAAATATTTAAGAATAAAAAAACAATCCGCATTTCTAGAACCGAACCTGAAGTTGCTCGAGAGATACCATAAACAAAACCAACTGTTTGGCACGAAGTGACATCCCGCGCATTTCTTCACCGATGATGCGTGTGACCACTTACTTCACAAGAATCGCATAGAAAACAAGGAAAATCTAGTTTTTAAGCAGATTTGTGTTGAAGTAAATCACACTCCCGGAATTATGACAAATGCACTTTAAATCACGTTCAATAAAAATAAACTTCATGACTAAATTGTTGTACCAGGCATACATTACCAAATTTAAACAAAGTTGTTTTATGTTGTTCATGCTTTATAATTGAGAAAATCACGTGCCATTAATCTTGATAGTTAGAAATTTAAGACATGCAAAGAAAGTAGTGTGTAACACGAATGAAATTCCACGCTACCGAAGATGTTGGTTGAAGCTCTTCCGTCTCGCATCAGGTACATAGCCCAGGAGAAGGGAGGGGATAAACCAAACTGCCCCTTGTTCATTGTCAAAGTTGGCAAACGCAGAAGTGGTGAGTGGCAGTGAGGCACCAGCTGCGAATGCACGGTGCTGGGGCAAGGTGTTTGCTTTTACTTGGACTTAATCTACCCTAGAGATTATTAAATACTGGCAAATTGGAAAATGACATGCAGTCATGCTTAATAAGTTTTTCACTTACCAAACTCGCCAGAGAATTTGATTCATTTTTGCCTGAGGCATTTAAAACCCAGTAATTTCAATTAGACACTGAAATGATGTTCACCTTTTCCATCATGTTATTTAAACTTGAGTTGCAAGAAGAACTTCATTTTTGCTCACAATAAAAGAAGAACCTATTTTGAGAATTATTCCATGTTGTATAAGGATGAGTACGTTAGAATGGTGCTCATTGCTTTAACATAGATGTTAGCCCAGTTGGAATGAATGGGTTGATCCAAACAGGAATATCCTAAAATGTGCTAACGATTCACTAACTTTTACTTGAACAACAACATCTAAAATAAACCAGCAAATGCTGGAAAGAGTAGGTCAGGCAACATCTGTGGAGAAAGTGAGGGTATTAACATTTTTAAGTCAAATCATCTTTCATCAGAATCGATCTGATGATAGGTCATTGACCCGAACGTCAACTCGTTTCTCTCTCGACAGGTGCCACCTGACTTCTTCATCTTTTCAGCATTTTCTGTTTTATTACAGTTTTCCTGCAACTGCAGGACATTATCTTTGAACATTTTCTAAAATGTGATTAACAACATTGTTGATGATATAAAGGTGAAGCAGTCAAAAAATTATTGGCAATTTTTTTGAAGGGTCAGAATCTTTACAGATGATGAATTGAGGGACTAATTGGCCCGTGGGTTTTGAAAGAAGAAAAATAATTTATACATCACCTTTCACATACTCAGGCTTGGCCAAATCTGTTTATAGCTGGTAAGTAGCAATTCTTCACTACAGTCACTGTTGTAATACCGAAATCAAATTAACAAAATAAAGACAAGAAACGAGGAAAAGAAATCAGGCAGCATGCTTATCGTGTAGGAAGAAAAAAATAATTTTATTTAGAGGCAATGAGTAGTTTGGTCTCATAAAATGGACAGCACCAGGGAATATTCAGAGAGGTCCCCAGTGGATGTCTGTTTATGCGGGATTCCTCCCCCTTTACATTGGGAACCTGGGGTGGAAAGTATTGCACAGAGCAGTACCGTGTAACAGATTCTTAGGTCGGTTTACGGATTCCCCAGCTGCCTGTCATTTCTGTGGACAGGCGGTGAATCATGTACATACGGAGTGTGAGAGGTTGCAGCCTCTATTTGAGTATCTGAAGGGGCTGCTCCTCGAGTTTTGGCTGCATTCCAGCCCCATGCTCCTGATCTTTGGTCACCTGGTACAGAGGGGAGGGTGGGTCACTCGGGGGATCTCCTGGTCTGTTTGCTCCTGGGCCTGGCCAAGGTGGCCATTCACAGGTCTGGGCAGTGGGCAGTCGAGGGTTCTGCCTGAGCCAATTTCCGGCCCCTCTTCCAGGGTTACCTCCATGCCTGGGTGTCCCTGGAGAAGGAGCACGCAGTATCCACGGGTACAATGGGGGATTTCCAGGACTGGTGGGCACCTCAGGGGCTCAAGTGTGTGTTGGATCGTGTTGACCATGTTATAATTTGAAACTGTAAATAGTGTGTATCATGAAGTACTGCAATATTGTATTAATATGATCCTGTAATCACTGAATAAACCACCTTTGGAAAAGGAAATAAAAGGAATATTCAGATGGCGAGAAAAGACTGGTGATGCATAACAACCACATACTCTTTGCCCCTCAAAAAGAAATCTGGAAGAAATGGAGTCTGAAAATACAGTAGTACCATCAGGATACTACTTTTATCATTCAGACATAAAACTATTACAAAAAGGCCAAAGAAAGAGAAGAAAGGTAAATGTTACATCCCTAACCAATTGCCTTCCCCATTCTCTTGGCTGATATTGAAGTTGGGTTGCTCAGTGATTCCAGGGTTTGCCCATCTCATATTTTCTTTGGACTTGTATGGCATTGGCTGCTTTCTAACACAGAATAGGTGCAAACTTGGAGAGTAATATTTGATGTAACTGGAGGCAGAGGAGAAATTGCAATGGCTCCCCACCATTTTTCCAAGATTCTTGGCAGGAAGAGAGTCACCTTCCCTTCACCAGGTGGGAGGAAGATAGCAAACAAGCTGGGCAATAAGAATGTGCAGGAATGGCAGCCCAGGTAAGTGCCAGATATCTGACCCATCTGCCCAAGCCCTGGCAATGCCTCTCTCTCCCTAGCTACCAGCAATCTGCTCTCATTCCTGCAGCACACTTTGCTCCAGGTCTTCTTGCTCCCACTGCAGCATGTTTCATCTGCTACACTATCCCTTGCCTTCTCACGTTTTCCATCTTTAACACACTGCAATACTGTTACAGCCTGATGTGTGTGCCCAAAACTTCTAACGCTGACCCTAATCCATTCTTTGTTGCAGCGTCAGCTTTCATTTGAAGAGTGGAGAGTGAAAAGTGGAAATCTACTCATCCTCATGAAGACAACATTGTGGTCAATTGGATGGTGCTTGTCAAAGCGAGGGAACAAGTTCCCCAGGGTATTTTATCATCCTCACTTTAATCTTACCCTCACACGCTATGTGGGGTAAAAGTTGCTTACCTAAATTTCAAAATGCTAAGTCTTGTCCTGTTTTAGGTCCAGAGGTGCTACACATCTGGAGCGGTAGACAAGGGTAGCTCAGCTAAAGAGGAAGTTTCACTCAACCTTACACTTGCAGACACCAGTTCAGAGACTAACAATGAACATGGTTCATACACCACCAGAAATGTATCTCTGAAGTTAAACAGAGGAACAAGTCTGGAGGGATTGGTAGAATAGCCAGGAAGGCAGCTATGCGTTCACAGTCTACAATACCCTGGAAACCAACAATGTGGGGAAATCTCAGTGCTTTTCCCTTTGCTTGCCAACCTTCAAGGGAAGTTAACAAACTGCTAGCCTTTCATTAGTGTGGTGTAAGTGACTTGCCAAATTGCTATCTGTACAGGAAACATGTTAATGTTCCTCATGTCACCAAAAACAGTTTGGAATGAGCCAGAGGGAGTGTAGTTTAGAGCCACTGTGGCTTTTAGTGCATTGGGCCATGCAGTATGTATCCCGGTGCTGAGCTGCAGTTTTCCCTGCAGTGGGAGGGAGAATTGCAGCCTGATGCTAACTTACACACCACCTGCAGAAAAATAGTCACCGAATACACTGCTTCTCTATGCTGTCCAGGTGTGGTATAATGCTTTGGAAGGTCCCTTGTGCCCTTAACTTAATTGGAGCTCTCAGTGGTTTTTATATTGTTGCTCTTCACACTAATTTGACAGCCCTGGCAGTAACCTCAGCAAACTAATTACTGCCTAATCAGTCAACTCTCAGCCATCAGCCAAGTGGGAAAGGTGACATTGATAGTGCTATCAAGCAGCATTTACTCACAAATGCCTAGTACGGACTGTACTGGTGACAGTCAGCTCCAATCCTCATTGCAGCCTTGGTCCAAACACAAACTGAAGAGCTGAATTCCAGAGACAAGTGTGGGTGATTGCTCTTGAATTCAAAGGCAGTGGTTAATCATGTGTGGCTTTAAGGAGCCCTGGTAAAACTAAAGGCCATGGGTGCTAAGGGGAAAACACTCCAGTGGTTGGAATCCAACCTTGCACAAAGGAAGTTGGCTGTAGTTATTGGAGTCTAAACAACCCAGCACCTAGCATCACTGCAGGAGTGCCTCAAGACAATGATTTAGGTCCAAACAGATTCAATTGCTTCACCAGTGACTTTCCTTCCATTGTAAGATCAGAGGAAGGCATGTCAGTTGATGACTGCATAATGTTCAAATCCATTTAGAAAATAAAGAAGATCATGCCCACAGGCAGCAAGAGCGGGACCTCATTCAGATCAGCGCTGATAAGTAGATCCATGCCACAGAGCCTCCAGAGAATAACCACCTAACACTTAACCTTGACAGCCAATGACATTACCGCCACTGAGACCCCACATCAAAATCCCAGTGGTCACCATCAACCAGGTTCTCAACTGGACGGGATACACAAATACTATGGCTGCAAGAGCAAGTCAGAGGCTGAGTATCCTGTGGAGAGTGGCTCACCTCCTGACACCCAAAACCTTTCCAACATTTACAAGCCACAAGTCAGGAGTGTGATGGAATACTCCTCTGGAGGAGTACAGCTTCAATATCATCCAAGAAGCTCAACATTATCCAGGCCAAACAGACAGCTTGAAAGGGTCTCCATCTATGATCATAAATGTTCATTCTTTCATTACAGATGGTGCAGTGTATGCCTTCTGTGAAAAGCACTGCACTTAGTTGCCTAAATTACTCTGACGGCATTTCTCAGCCCTGTAGCCCCTAGAATCAAGGGCAGCAGGTGCGTGGCAACATCACCATCTGCATTTTCCCTTTCAAGCTGCACATTGACCTGACTTAGAAAGATATAGCTAGTCCTTCACCATTGCTGGGTCTACATCCTGGAACTCCCTCCCCAGTGGGATTACCTTCACAAGGGATACCTTAACCATTCAGTAAGGCTAGCTCAGGTAGGCCATTTGGTCGGCATGGATGAATTGGGCCGAAAGGCCTGTTTGTGTGCTGCATATCTCAAGGTGGCTCACCACCACCTTCTCAGGAGCAGCTAGAAATGGGCAATAACTACTGACCCTGCCAGCAATGCCAGCGTCACAAATAAAGAAGAAACAAAGGTCCCCCTCATATCCATTAATTGCAAGGAAGCAAATCCTGACAAAGTGTTCAGTGAAGTTTGTATGTTGCGAGAATGAGAGACATTTACAGAGAGCCTATTTCAGCACTACTTTGTTTATTTGCTGCCTCCTTACTGCCTCCAGTTCCTGCTGATGTACTGTTTATTCAAGTCTCCTATTTAGTTAGAAGTTTATTTGGAAGTGAGAATAGAAGATTAGAACCAGGATTGATAAAAGGCCATTCAGCCCATCCAGCTCACCCACTCATCTCAGGTAACATTCTGGACCGGAACAGATTATTTGATTTTCATTGCTGCCAAATTCATATCCCTTTATTGCTTGTTGAATTAGGAATATGTCCAGTTCTTGGTTCAATGCTTCATTTATTTAAATATTAATAAATATAACTAGCTATATGCCAGTTACACATAGTCAAGGCCTAGAAGTTATAGCAGCATTTATACAGAATGTATTGGATTATATTGCGTGGGTTAAAGCCTTTACACCAAGGGGAAGTTATTCTGTAGTTAGAGATTAAAGAGCAAAACAACTTTAAAGGTACAAATACTTCACAAAGCTATCTTTTAAGTGGAGCTGTTGCATATTGGGTGTGCAGTTAAAATTTGGCTAAATAAAGGGTTATGTTTATAGACTGGCCTCATTCACATGAAACAGGAATAGCATTAGAGGTTACACCATGGTGCTTACCTCATAACTTGCTTTGTGGTCAGTTTTGGGCATTTTTTTTTAAATGCTGTACTCAGTTTCGCATCTCTGAACTTTGCAGTGGTTCTGCTCCATTGGAATCTTTGCACATCAGATCTATTGCATGACGTTTGCAGTGTCCCACTCATCTGCAGCTGTGTTACCATAGCTTCTTCTGAAATGGGGCTGGTGTGAACCAATGGGAACATACTTGGGGTAGTGACAACTTGTCCACACCTTTGTCTTGGTCTACAGTGATTTGAAGGAAGATAGAACTCCTGGTTCATTTAGCCATTGTCACCTCACCACAGAATTGAGAGTAGGAGCCAACAAGTAGCAAAATCATTTCGACTAAATGTTCGTGATCAGACTCCAGTGACAACCACTGGATAAAAATATGAGCATCGAATTGGACTGAACTTCAAAGTGTGGAGAGCTTACTGGCACTTACTGCCTAGGTTTAAGACTGAGGACTAACCACTTTGGTGTCAGTCTCAGGGTTTGCTGAATCTTGGTGGTCAGTGGTGATAGTCACTTCTTGTTTAATACTTTATTGGCAGATAGGACCCCTGGAACTAAAGACAAAGTTTGCAAGTTCAGAAAGGAAACTGGGGGAAGAGGTTAAAATAAACACAAGAGGGTAATGACAAAAAAAAACAACCTACAAAAACTAAAATCAACATCTCACTTGGCTGCTCAAACCCATCATAAACAGATGACGTCCTACTCATTTACTCTTGTAATACAGCTCTTCATCCAATATTAATAGACAACTTGTACCTCACAAGTTAATTTATTAAGAAACAAGCCACACATAAATTAGAACTGCACCAAGGGAATGGCTGACTAGATGGACTAAAGGCCTTGTCTTGCCTGAAACTATTACTGTTACTGAGCAGTAACTTAATAAGCCTAGCAACAATAAGTTACAGTAGTTTGCACCCTCGTGCACAATGTTTCACAATCTTTTCCCTTTAATCTAATGGGTGAGGCAATATTATTTTGTAATGTGTGTTATTGTGACAGTTCTGCTACTGATTGTCAGCCTGATGTTTCAGCAACTTATAAACAAGGTGTTTCCTGATAAACCACAGTGATCAGTCTCAGCTGCCTTCGTTGTGTTCCAATGAGATAAAAGACTCCAGCCAGACATGATCTCCACACAAAGCCACCACTGAGAAGTAGGATAAAGTTATCATTGTGATAGTTTGACACCCACTACAACCATCACCACCTACTCTTCTCAATCCCCAGCATGCATTGCCAGTGTGTCTGCCTGTCCAGTAATTCTGATGAGGCTGCAGGGTACACAGCCTTTTTTTGCACTTTATTTGAAGGCAGAGTTTCAGATTGAAAAGCAACCTTTGTTCTGTTTAATAATTCAAATGGGAGTATTGTGTGGATACTCTTAACTGCTACTTAAAAGTAATTAATTGATTTTCTGACATATCACTTAACAATATATTGCACTGACATGAAGTTGGGATCTTCTGTTGATTGGAATGGATGATTTGATGGTTACCCAGGCATTAGTTTAGCATGGAAAGTCTAGAAAACCCTTTTACGTTGCAGCTGGAAGAACTGCTTAGTTTTCTGGAGATAAAAAAGTTTTTTCTCTGCTTGTTTTTGAAGTCAAGGATTCAGCATGTTTCTGCATCTAGAGATTAATATTCTTTATGCCACAGATGGGATAGATAGAAGATCAGTTTTAGTTCTGTATTTTCTAAAGTTCTTTTTATATTTGTGCATAAAAGCTGTAACATTTGTTTCTTGTAAAAAATTATAAGGCAGCTGGGTTGACGAGAACCAAGTTCCGTTATCACTCAGGGCATCAGTGAGTTACCATAAATTACCGCAATGTAGGGTGGGAGATTTGATCATGGGCGTGGAAGCTGAACCACTGATGAAGATTATATCTTTGAGAAATGCTGTAGTTTTATGCCTTAGACTAGATTACAAATAAAGGAAACAGGAGAGAGGAACTGACTGCTGCAGTGGATTAGGTACTAGACTTCCAACAATGTGACTTGAGTTCACAGCCCGCTGCAGGTTATGAAAGACCCTATTGTTTGCTAGTATAAACTTTCTTCAAGGGTTCTACATGAGAAAATTTTAGACAACTCTAGTTCGGTCCCTAATGAATATTTCGCTTTAGTGTTAAAACATTCCCCAAATAAATGTCACTGTTAATTGAAGATACCACAGTATGGGGATGGGACAAAATGTCAGATGAGATATCCTTTGGATTTTATTGTTTCTGTGACAGAATTTTGCTTACTTTGCCTTTGATTGGCATGTCTGGCTTTGTTTGATGCTAACATTGAGGGCCTGAAATGGAGATTGCTCAGTTACCTAACATAAACATCCAGATTTAACTGACAAAATTAGAGAAAAAGGATGCAATTCTGATAAAGCACCTGATGTACTTATCCTTTAGTTTGTCAATTTGCATTTGTGCCAAATCGTAAACCTGTTTATAAAGAATACATGTATAAATTCGCTCAGAAACCACAAGTTGTTGCACTGTATAATGACTGTGATAAAGTTCCATTTTCAGAAAAATAATTTTCTGTTGTTTTAATCAGAAGGAAATGGAATTCTTAGTTATAGGCTTCATTGGAATGTTGGGACATGACTGGCACACAATGGGTTCCCTGTCCACTCACACAGCAGATGCCATTTATTTGGGAGTGGTTCACAATGTGAAGCATTATTGTTGATGTGAACATGATTCTGCATAACTGCAAGTCTCCGTTTCTCCTTGCAAATTTAGGAAGTGTTCTTACACAATTTACTAGATGAGGGAAGTGACAGACACAGGCCTGAGCAATGGAGTCAGTTGGATGAGTTGAGCCATTATTTTAAAAGTATATCAATTGGCTTTCTCAAAAGCTGTGCAATTTGTACAACAGCAGGTTTCTTACTGGTCTATCTATGGAAGAACAATATGTCATTGACAAGTTAGTCAGATGGCAAGTTCTGCATTGATTTTGAACCTGGAAGTGTTGCTGAGATTACAATTGCCAGGAAGATGAGTGTAGGTGCTATGGTTGGTGCCAGCCAACATTTCTCTCACTTTGATCTGTGTCAAACCTAACACTGGAATAACAGGTGGGCACAAGGGAGAAGCTATAAGCAGCAGCCTAGCTAATTGATCGGTTGCCCTAGCACAATGCTATCTTGCTGTATAATCAATGTGGTCAGAAATGGAAAAAAAGGTGGTGTTCTCCTCATGATTTCCTGTTGTGTTTTAATCAAAAGGAAGTAGAATTATTAGCTATAAGCTTCATTGGAAAATGGAAGCAGTGATAAACCAATTTCTGCTGACAGCAATTTGACTTCTGAAGAAATTCACAATGATGTGGAAAAAATTCATGTTTTCGACAGAGCTTTAAAAGAAAGGCATTATACATCCATAAAAACAATGTACATAAACTAAACCCCCAAAATCTTTCATAAAATAGATTTCCAACCTGTTGCACAACAACTCCCTGAGATTTCTGGTTGGCATTTTAAATATCTGCTCATATAGAACATAAACCATTATAGCCACAGTACAGGCCCTTCGCCCACGATGTTGTGCCGACATTTTATCCTGCTCTAATATCTATCTAACCCTTCCATCCCACATAGCCCTCAATTTCTCTATCATTCACGTGTCTAATTGGATGGGAATTATTTGGAAATTATTTGGGGTTTCCTAATGCCCGGGTTTATACTTATTCCTCAAGCAGCATCAATTGAAAAAAAATTCAGTCAAAGATTGTTTGTTGGTGGTTTTGAGACTTGCTGTGCATGAATTGGTAGCTATGTTCATGCATAACAACTGTGATTGTATTTCAAAAATACTGAATTCGATGTAAGGTGCCTTTAGTTTTTATGTACTAATATGCCTATAATGGAAGTGAGTCATCCAGCAAGTTTCATACCACTGATCTCATGTCATTGCTGGGTACGATGGATGGCCTTGTGCTCTAGGACTCAGAAGTTATTCGTGCCTTTCTCTGGCTCTTTCGTGACTTAGATGAGAAAAGCCAACATTTTGTGAATGGTGAATGTGGCCAGGATGGAAGCATGATGAAGCAAATGGCAATTTGACTTATGAAGCATTTAACACTGTTGCGAGAATCAGCTCAGGCCGCCTGTGCGACGATTCTGTCATAGCAAGAAGGTGCCCAATTCCACTGCAGCTGAAAATATAGACTACGATCATCTTATCTTGTGTTGTGTCTAATGGCGCAACAGAGCTGTGCACATGAAAGGGATTCAGTGGACTGAAGCCCCTACAACCTATTATCCATTTACTTTCTTTAGATGATAAAAACCATTTAATTAGTTTGAAAGACTGACATATGGATCTGCATTTGTCAATGCACACATTGCAAGGTATTTGGGTTAAGAATAGAGCATCACTGGGAGGAAGGAAACTTGTGGTTAATAATTTACAAGCTGGTTTAGATGGAAAAAAGTATCACGGATTTGCTGAAATAATTGATTGATTTTCTGACATAACAGCTGAAGTTGCAAAGCAGTTGCTTGCAGCAAAAGTGTTGGTAATTCAAGCCATCCCATTCTTGAAAGGATTTTATCTCTTGTCTTTTCCAGTGTCTCACTACAGGGAGAAAAAAACTTGAGAACAGTGGTGAAAAACAGATTGCAAATGATAAAGTAGCATGGGCTTTATTCAACCAATGTTTTGGGATCATTTTAGCTGAATATTTTGATTTATGAATTTGGGATAGTTTAAAAAAGCCCAAGCTTTCTGTGGTTGAATAGTATTCCTGCAGAGCAAATATGAATAAAGTCCCAGTGCAGGTTATGGTACTGATGGGGGTTTAGCTCTGTGAAAATTGGATGCTGTGAATAAAGGAATGATGGGCAGCACAGTGATGCAGTAGGTAGTGCTGCCCCAGAGTTCCAGCAACCCTGGTTCAATACTGATCTCTGGTGCTATCCATGTGAAATATGCACATTTTCCATCTGAATGGTGGGTTTCCCCTAGGTGCTCCAGATTTCTCCCACATCCTGAGGATGTGCCGGTAAACTACCCCTGGTGTTGGTGAGTGGTAGGAGAATCAGGGTGATAGGCATGTAAGAGAGAATAGGTTACAGGGAAGGAACTGGGTGAATGGAATTGATGGGTTTACTCTGAGAGTGAGCATTGTCTTGATGGGCTGAATAGCCTTATTCACTGTCATGAGGAAATGTGAATTATAAAACATAAATTTTGTAGTTGCATTCACTTTGCTGGTTCTAACATGAATAATGACATTTATAAAGAAACTGTTAGATAGGTACGTGGAGCTGAGTAAAATAGAGGGCTATGGGTAAGCCTAGTAATTTCTAGGGTAGGGACATGTTTGGCACAGCTTTGTGGGCCAAAGGGCCTGAATTGTGCTGTAGGTTTTTCTATGTTTCTATAATTACTGAAAATATTTTTGGGAAAATTAGCTCAATGGATGAAATATACACGTGGCTTGAAGACATCAAAAAGATGCTAGTAATGGAGTATATGTTTTTATTATATTTCTTTTCTCAAGTTACCTGAAATGTAAACTTTGTTTCTCTCTCCACATGTACTGCTTGACCTGCTGAGTATTTTCAGCATTTTCTGTTTAATTTTAAATAAGTATAAGTGTTTTGTTCTGAAATTTCAAAGATTGCATGTTTTGGTCATGATGGAATTCTATCTGATTTTATGACTTTTTTTTTAAACAAATGGTGACAAGCAGTGTCTGCGGCAGAAGGCTCCTTTATGCTCAATAATACAATAGCCTGTTCTGACATAGAATGTCAGTACTGGCTGTTGTGTTCCTCGTAGAGTGGTTGTATGCGGTGGTTTACATTTTCATTGCTTTCTGTTTTTATGTCTATGTAATCTTTGAGAAAGGAATATTCAAAAAAGATTAACTAATCATAACTGTAACAGAATCTGGTGTAGCGAATATATTCAATAGAGGTGTTCAGTTTAAATTATGAAGAGATTTCTGAAGGTCTACAGGGAGAAACAATTTCCTCTTGATGAGGAGTCAGTAATGAGGAAGTCAGTTTGAAATTGTCAGTAAAGTGAGAAGAGAGATTAAGAGATTTTTCTTAACACAGTGGGTCATCAAAGCATGGAGTTGATAAGGAATGGTTGAGACAGAAGCTAAAGATAACTATTCGAAACAGAGAGTGATAAAGGGCTAAGAGGTGAGACTTGGATGGTGGAAGCAATTTTGGATCATTGTGACAAAGATCTGGCGCAGTTGTAGTGGCCCAAATGGCATCAGCCTGAGAGGCAACCATCAGCAGCAGCGTTACGGCTGCTTTAGGTCAAACTTGATGCTGAAACAGGAGAAAAACAGCTTAGAAATGAGTTTTTAGAAGCAATGGTTTTTGCTATATTTCAAACACAGTAATGGGAAGTTTGAGGTAAAAGGTCCCTCCAATTTCTCTTTCTGTTTAGTGTTCCTGTGTGGAAGAGGTGGATTTATTCATAATTTACACAGTGAGCTCACTGCAATAATAATAATGAATAATTAATATTCAATATTAAAATAATATTGGGTGTTGGCAAACATGCAGATTTCCTTCTGCATCCTTTTCCAGACTGCTGTCTGGATGGTAGGCTAGTCTGTGAAGATTGCACAATGTTCCCTGGAACTAAGAAAGTTTAATTGAAATGGGCAAAAACCTTATCAAGACTGATAAGACAGCTACATTTTTAACATATTCACTGGTTGCGGATGTCATTGGTAGGATTGGCATTTATTGTCCTCCCTAATTGCTGTTGAACTCTGTGGTTTGCTCGGCGATTTAAGAGGGCAGTTAAGAAATAACCCTTGTTGCCAGGTCTGGAATCACAATTATCAGTCTAGGCAAGGATGGTAGACTTTCATATTACTTAACTAATTGGGTTTTCAAGGTATTAACATGAATTTCATTTTTATTTAGTTACTTGAATTTAAATTCTCCAGCAACCATGATAGGATTCAAACTCATATCTCCAGAAAACAGTCAAGGCCTATGATCTAGTAACATGACCACTACAATTCCATTCCCTGGTGCCTTTGCTGATGTTTTTCAGTCAGGAAAACTGTCTGGCCTGGCCCAGTTAATGACTTCAGTTGGCTTGGTTGGCTCTCACCATGAAGAGGTCGTACCACCAGGAGAGGAACCAAGCAGAAGCTCTTCACCTCCACCACCCCCAACCCTCCTCAACTCCATCCCCACTGCACCCATCCTCTTTAACTCCACCTTCTCATGACAGTCAGGGATAAGCTTTGCCGATCCTCTTTAACTCCACCTTCTCATGACAGTCAGGGATAAGCTTTGCCAGGGACATCTGTAGTCCAAGAATGAATTATAATAAAATCAGTTGCATTTGCAGAAATTCAGTGTAGTCACTGCACAACCTACTAATTATGAGGCTGATCTTGCCATAGTGCACCATCCTTTCTAGAAGCTTAATTTTCCAGTGACTTCATTACTTGTTGGGCAGAGTAATTTCTTTGGATCTCTCCTTTGCCTCCATTTTCTGTCAAATCTTCACTGTGCAATGAAAATATTATAATAAATGAGCAGCTCCTTCTTCAGAAGACTTTGCACTGAATTAGAGAATGGCTAATGTGATTCCAAACTAATTACCACAGCACTAAACTCACTCTCAGCCATCCTTTTGCTGACTTTTGACTCTGTGATTCCACCTGGTACAGGACTTTCTATTCCAGGTACCCATTTGCCTGTCCCTTACTGGGAAACATAGTGTCAAATGGACTAATTTTTCCATGTGTTTACTCAAGATGTAATATGTACAGCACGCATTAACTCATTTAAAGAGCTTTTCAATTAGCTTTCTGAAATGCCCGCTGTATTTTTTTGTTGTACCTTATATTGCTTTGAAGTTATTTTCAGGTAGCAGATACCACAAAGTAAATAGCCATTGTTTAAAAAAAGTTTCCCCTTCACCTTCCTCCAATCTTTGGTCCACTGTCCTCCTTGGCCTGCAGTTAATTGCCCCCTTGCTAGTGGAAACATTCTCCCATTCAAAATACTTCAGTCCTCTCAACACCTCCATTTAATTTCCCCATGTAGCGGTTGCTACCGCGGAATAAAACAAGACTCTACTCGGAGGATTGCCAAACAGAACTGGTTTATTTTCCCGCCTTGCGCGGGCCCTTTAAGGGAGAATGTTCCCGCCCCAAAACAACCGGCAATGACGTAAGTCCTACGTCATCAGGACTTTCCCGCACGTGGGTTCTCCCCGTCGCTTGGAAAGACGAGGCCCGCCGCCATCTTGGGCCTCATCGCTCCGACGCCGCGCGACCCGACTGCCGAGCCGGTTCACCCGACTAGACGGTGAGTCGCCACACAACCCCCCCCAGAACCGGCGAGACAGTCCCCAAGGTCCGTGGGCTGTGCCAGCTGCCGCTTAGGGGGGCGGCCTCTGCGTTGCAGTGTGGCAACCTCGACAGGCTGTTGCAGATCCAAATGGGCCGGTTTGAGGTGGTCCGCCGTGAAAACCTGTTCCCTGCCTCCAATGTCCAAAATAAAAGTGGATCCGTTATTCCGTATGACTCGGAACGGTCCCTCATATGGTTGTTGCAATGGCGCCCGAGGTGTGCCCCTGCGAACGAAAACAAACTTACAGTCCCGTAGTTCCTTGGGCTGTCAGAATGGGGCTTGACCGTGCCGTGAGGTGGGAATCGGGGCCAAGGCGCCAAGCTTCTCACGCAGTCTTTGTAGGACTGCTGGGGGTTGTTCCCCTTGATCCCGAAGGGCAGGTATGAAATCCCCGGGGACAACTAGTGGCGCCCCGTATACAAGCTCAGCTGACGAAGTGCAGAGGTCTTCTTTGGGGGCAGTGCGTATGCCGAGCAGGACCCAAGGCAGCTCGTCAACCCAGTTAGGACCCTTCAGGCGGGCCATCAAGGCCGATTTCAGATGGCGGTGAAAACATTCCACCAACCCGTTGGATTGAGGATGGTAGGCCGTGGTGGTGTGCAGCTGCGTCCCTAGCAGGTTCACTAATGCAGCCCAGAGACTGGAAGTGAATTGGGTGCCTCTGTCTGAAGTGATGTGGGCCGGAACGCCAAAACGTGAGACCCAAGTTGTGAGCAGCGCCCGGGCGCAGGAATCAGTTGTGATGTCAGTCAGGGGGGTTGCCTCAGGCCACCTCGTGAACCGGTCCACGATGGTAAGGAGGTACCGGGCTCCTCTTGAAACCGGCAGAGGGCCCACGAGGTCGACGTGTATGTGGTCGAACCTCCTATGGGTAGGCTCGAACTGCTGTGGTGGGACCTTGGTGTGTCGCTGGATTTTTGACGTCTGGCAATGCGGACAAGTCCTGGCCCACTCACTGACCTGTTTGCGCAGGCCATGCCAGACAAACTTGCTGGCGACCAGTCGGACAGTAGATCTAATGGACGGGTGCGCCAACCCATGTACCGAGTCAAAAACGCGTCTCCGCCAGGCTGCAGGGACTATAGGGCGGGGCTGACCAGTCGCAACGTCGCAAAGTAGGGTCCGCTGACCTGGACCAACCAAGAAATCTCGGAGCTGCAGACCCGAGACTGCGGTTCTGTAGCTGGGCAGTTCGTTGTCGGCTTGCTGTGCGTCAGCTAGGGCCGTGTAGTCGACACCCAAGGATAGGTTGTGGATGGTTGGTCTGGAAAGTGCATCAGCAACGACATTATCCTTTCCGGAGACATGTTGGATGTCAGTTGTGAACTCGGAAATGTAGGATAAATGTCTCTGCTGACGAGCTGACCAGGGATCGGAGACTTTGGAGAAGGCAAACGACAGAGGCTTATGATCGGTGAAAGCGGTGAAAGGCCTGCCTTCTAGAAAGTATCGGAAATGCCGGACCGCCAGATACAGCGCTAGAAGTTCCCGATCAAAAGCGCTGTACTTCAGTTCGGGCGGTCTAAGGTGCTTGCTGAAAAATGCCAAGGGTTGCCAGTGGCCTTCGAGTAGCTGTTCCAGTACCCCACCCACCGCGGTGTTGGACGCGTCTACCGTGAGGGCAGTCGGGACGTCAGTCCTGGGGTGTACCAGCATCGTGGCGTCTGCCAGGGCGTCCTTGGCCTTAACGAAAGCAGCCGCAGCCTCATCAGTCCAGGTGATGTCCTTGCCCTTACCAGCCAGCAGCGAGAACAGAGGGCGCATGATACGGGTTGCTGCAGGGATGAAACGATGGTAAAAGTTGACCATCCCAAGGAATTCCTGTAGGCCTTTGACTGTGTCGGGGCGGGCAAAATGGCGGATAGCATCCACCTTGGCGGGTAGGGGTGTTGCCCCGTCGCTGGTGATTTTGTGGCCGAGGAAATCGATAGAGTCAAGTCCGAATTGGCACTTGGACGGGTTAATCGTGAGGCTGAAATCGCGGAGGCGGGAATACAGCTGGCGGAGGTGGGAAAGGTGTTCCTGGCGGTTATGGCTGGCGATCAGTATGTCGTCCAAGTAAATGAACACGAAGTCCAGGTCTCGGCCTACTGCGTCCATCAGCCGCTGGAAGGTCTGCGCGGCGTTCTTAAGGCCGAACAGCATCCGAAGGAATTCGAACAGGCCGAATGGGGTGATAATCGCAGTTTTGGGGACGTCATCCGGATGGACTGGGATTTGGTGGTATCCCCTAACGAGGTCCACTTTGGAAAAGATGCGGGCCCCGTGTAAGTTCGCTGCGAAGTCCTGGATGTGAGGGATGGAATAGCGGTCCGGGGTGGTGGTGTCATTCAGCCTGCGGTAGTCGCCGCAGGGCCTCCACCCTCCGGTGGCTTTGGGGACCATGTGCAGGGGTGAGGCCCAGGGGCTGTCTGACCTGCGAACAATCCCCAGCTCCTCCATGCGACGGAACTCTTCCTTTGCCAGGCGGAGCTTGTCTAGAGGTAATCGTCGTGCTCGGGCATGAAGGGGTGGCCCTGTGGTAATGATGTGGTATCGTACCCTGTGTGTGGGCCTAGAATTTGTAAACGAAGGTGCCAAAATCGATGGGAATTCGGCTAGGAGCTTGGCGAAATCGTCGCCAGAAAGGGAAATGGAGTCCAGGCGCGGGGCTGGTGGGCTGATTTCTCCCAGGGGATAGGTCTGGAGAGTGCTAGAGTGGACTAACTGCTTCCTTCTCAGGTCGACTAACAGGTTGTGGGCCCGAAGGAAATCGGCTCCTAGGAGTGGTTGGGCGACGGTGGCAAGGGTAAAGGTCCAGGTAAAATGGTTGCCGCCAAAGTGTAATTGAAGCGTACGGGTGCTGAAAGACCGTATCGTTGTACCATTGGCGGCATTGAGTAGAGGACCTGGTGGCCTGTCACGAGTGTCGCGGCCTGTTGGGGGCAAAATACTGACCTCTGCTCCAGTATCAACGAGGAAACGCCGTCCAGATTTCTTGTCCTGAACGAAGAGGAGGCTCTGTCGGCGGCCAGCCGCCGTAGCCATCAGTGGCGGCTGGCCCTGGCGTTTGCCTGAAACTTGCAGGGTGGGCGGCATCGACGGGCCTCCGCACCCCACCTCTGATGGTAGAAGCACAGCTGGTCACCCGTGTCGTCGTCTGCGTTCCTGGGGCGTGGCTGCTCGGTTGCTGGGGCCGGGCGAGGCGGGCGTTGGGCTCGCGGCCTGGTGATTTGACTGACGGACGAACCGCTCTCGCGCTTGGCCCTCCACAGGACATCTGCCCGGGCGGCCACCTCACGGGGGTTGCTGAAGTCGGCGTCAGCTAACAACAAGTGGATCTCATCGGGGAGCTGTTCGAGGAAGGCCTGTTCGAACATCAGGCATGGCTTGTGTCCCTCGGCCAATGCCAGCATCTCATTCATTAGGGCGGATGGGGATCTGACCCCAGGCCATCCAGATGAAGCAGGCGGGCGGTGCGCTCACGACGGGAGAGGCCGAAGGTCCGGATCAAAAGGTCTTTGAAAGCCGGGTACTTATCTTCCTCCGGAGGCGACTGGATGAAGTCTCCAACCTGGGCGGCTGTCTCCTGGTCCAGAGAGCTAACCACATGGTAGTACTTCGTGGAGTCGGAGGTGATCTGCCGAAGGTGGAATTGCACTTCGGCCTGGTCAAACCAGACGCTGGGCTGAAGTGTCCAAAAGGTGGGCAGCTTGAGGGCCACTGCGTTGGCTGCTGCGCTGTCATCCATTTCGCGGGTCCAAAAGCCGTTTGGACCGTCGGGGTCATCAATGTAGCGGTTGCTACCGCGGAATAAAACAAGACTCTACTCGGAGGATTGCCAAACAGAACTGGTTTATTTACCAGCCTTGCGCGGGCCCTTTAAGGGAGAATGTTCCCGCCCAAAACAACCGGCAATGATGTAAGTCCTACGTCATCAGGACTTTCCCGTGCGCGGGTTCTCCCCGTTGCTCGGAAAGATGAGGCCCGCCGCCATCTTGGGCCTCGTCGCTCCAACGCCGCGCGACCCGACTGCCGAGCCGGTTCGCCCGACTAGACGGTGAGTCGCCACACCCATAAGTTTCTGCGCAATGTACTTGATTGCACTAGGCCTGAACTTGCTGACCTGGTTCACCACCATCACCCCCAACCCCAACCCCCCCCCCCCCCACCAACTCTTCTCACACCTGTACTTACCTGGGTCAGATGTTGAGGGAGGATTCTACTGGTTCGAAGCATCCAGGACTTCAGTGGTGCAGTGAGAAGCCCCCCTGCTCCAGAAGGCTGCCGAAATCTTTGACTCCTGGCATTCCCACCCCTATTCTGCTGGCTGCCAACACTGTGAATGATCTTTAATAGTTCTTAAATCTGCCTGACACAGAAACACTTAAAAATAATTTAAAACTAAAATGAAATCATTTTAAAATGGTAACTTACCATTCCCTCTTAATTCTTCCCTATAAATTTCCTATCAAAATCAATAGCAAACTGGTGCAGAATCTGAGGGGTAGTTCTCCAGCATAGATGGTTCCCTTGCTTACGGGAGTAAAGGGAGACAGATTCAGCCTGACAAATCTGTCAGTAGCCTTTCCTTTCCATGCTTCGCAGCTCATGGGTGCAAGTCCTGGACTTAAACAGCCAAACACCAACAATTCTGTTCAGAACTATCAGAATTAACCAGCGAGATCCATCTCTCTTTATTCATCTCTCCACTATTGGGATTTTCCTCATCTGATGCCCAGAGCCATGGTAGTGTAGCGGTTAGCGTAATGCTATTACAGCACCAGGGACCCGGGTTCCATTCTGGCCGCTGTCTGTAAGGAGTTTATATGTTCTCCCTGCCCCAGAACACTCTCTGCAAAAGATGCATTTCACTGTGTGTTTTGATGTACATGTGACTAATAAAGAAATCTCATCTCATCTTTTAATTTAACTGATCAAATTGATCGCTCAGTTGTGGAACAACTTCATTGCTATTGTAGAATCCTGCTAGTAGAATGGTAGAAGTTGAACTGAATTGTTGTGGCTGTTTTATGTCTCGCAGTTCTTGAGTTTTAATTTTCCATGTCACACAACTTGCTCACAAGCATCTGAACTATTTTTGTTATTATAAAACAACCCTCAGAAGCCTGTGAACATTTAAAATTTCCAAGTAAAGTGGATCAACACATTGATTAATACTGGTTGTTGAATACATTCGTGTGAAATTGCACTGCCTTCTATTTTAATAGTGTCTGCTAGTCATTAAATGCTTATATGTGTAAATACTCAAGTATGAGCTTGCTTCTCAAGCATTGTAGAGAGAAAAATGTTGGGCAAGTCAGCCCTTTCCTCTCCTATATGATGTTTAACATCAACCAAGCAGCAAAAAAGCCTCAAATCATTGAAACATCCTCACCCAGAAGTCAGGAATTCCTATATAGATCAGAGGCCCATGATGCCAGGTTTGATGTGAGCTCATGTGACAGAATGGGTGCAGAATGCACCAAACTGACACTTTGACAATGAGTAGAATGTAGGAAGACAAACAAGGTGAGAGGTAAACTGCCTGAAGCACAGATAATGGTGTACCCAAAATATTTTTGTGAGTTGTTTTATCGGCATTCAGTGCCCATTCCTGAAAATGGGGTAAAAATAAAGCCTTAGTGTGGTACAAAATAGATGGCACTGACTGATTATGCAACAGTTAGAAACAAGGGTCCTGGTTAGATCCTCTAACAAGCAGTCAGTTAATGCCAGAACAAAGCAAGGTGAGGTGATAAAGCAGCCTGCAACATCATGATGGCTTCAGAAGGATTCCTCCTTGTTCTTACCTTTGGATCATAATATTGTCACTCTGATCTTATCTGCAGGGGAAAGAAGTGGGCTACCTGTTTCAATCAGGGTTTTGGTTGCTTTAACACTGGTCAGCCCCTCAGTACATCTACCGCCTTCATTTTCAGCTTCCTTCTGCTCCATAGCCTTTTGAAGTGTGTGTGTGTGTGTGAGTGTGTGTGTACGTGTGAGTGTATGTGTGTGTGTGTGTGTGAGTGTGTGTGTGTGAGTGTGTGTGTGTGTGAGTGTGTGTGTGTGAGTGTGCGTGAGTGTGCGCACGTGCACATGTTCATGTGTGTGTGCGTGTATGTGTATGTGTGTGTTTGTGTGAGAGAGTGTGCAAGTGCGTGTGTGATATTAGCAAAATAATACTAATCCACAAATGAATTGAAAAATATAAAACCAATAAAATATTTATAATTCGCACTGCATGCATTTTGAGAACTTTGCCAAGTGTTAACTATGGTACTGGTGGCTGAAGGTTAGTGTTCAAACACAGGCTGTCAGCAATTGCTTTTAGTCTGACTGTACCATATTTAAAGGAATATATGCTGCAGTTTTGTATCCACCCATAGAGGGTGCTAGTGATCAGGGACTTTAGTCTTGATTGCTCAGGTGTGGTAACAACTCCACTGTCACAGATCCAGCTAGTAGAATGATTGAACTGAATTGTCTGTGGTTATTTTGTGCCTCACAATTCTTGAGTTTCAATTTTGTCAGCAAATGCTTTCAGTCTGACTGTGGTAAATTACTGTACCATACTTAAAGGAATATAAGCTGCAGTTTTCTATGCACCCACTGGGGGTGCTAGCGATCAGAGACTTCTATCCGAGAGCTTTCATTTCCCTGATGTTATCTTTGTTCACATTAGCTCATTATTCCAGAAATTAGAATGCTATAAAATACAGAGGAACTGCTGTGTTTGTCCAGCAAGGCAGCCTGCACTGATTTTGTTACCAAATTTCACATGTTCCCACATCATGCTCAATACCTAATCTTCTATCCAGAAACCTCAATGTGATTTATTCTGCTATTATAAGCATTGATTATAATGCATACGGGGGAAAATTTCATCCAAACATACACTTGTAAATGTGTTACTGTGTTTCTGAGAGGCCGTCAATGTGTTGGGGGTTTGGTGGAAATGAAATATAAATGAGGATTTAAAGAGAGGTGTTTAAGTGTTGTGAATTGGACTCATACATACCAACAAACAGGAATAAAATCTAAGTTACTTTTAAAAATTTCGATGTCATCTGTCACAACAGAATTTCTGAAGTTTGTTACATTCTTAACCAGTATCATATAAGATAATTGCTTAACTAGGTAACATGACTGTAAAGAAAAAGTAAAACAGCGGAAAGGTTTGTGTTTCTGTAGAAGCTTTCAGCAGCAAATAAGTCAGTTTTTGAAGTGCAGTGACTACGATACTGTGGGGAAATAGTGACAGCCAATTTGTGCACAGAAAGATCCCACATATGGCACTGTGCTAATGACTGGACAATGAAAGTGTGGAAAATTTCCCTGCTGTTCCTATAGGCCATGGGTTTTGTTTTTCCATCCACCCAAAGAGAAGGGACGATATATTGAGGGGCTGACTCAGTTCAAAATCTCAATGACTGACCACCTGAAATGTTTACCCATCTTTCTGTTTACCATTCGGGCAGTAGATACAAAAGCCTGAGAGCATGAAACACCAGACTCAAGGACAGCTTCTATCACACTGTTATCAGACTCTTGAACAGATGTCTCATACACTAAAAGATGCACTCTTGATCTCCCAATCTACCTCGTCATGGCCGTGCACTTTGTCTACCAGCACTGCACTTCCTCTATAATTGCAACACGATATTCTGTACTCTGTTTTCTTTTTACTACCTCAATGTAATAATGTATGGCATGCAAAACAAAAGCTTTTCACTGTATCTCGGTACATGTGACAATAATAAACCAATACCAATACCAATACCAAAATGATTGGAGCATGTCATAGCAATCAGAGAGACAAGAACAAGAAATCAGGGCAACAGCACCAGTCCAAGCTTTGCTACCTGCTAGGTTATATGATTGTCTGAGTGAACAACTGCAAAAACATTCATATCATTTTCATCAGGTACTGATGTGTGCTGGACTGACCATGGCCTGATCTGCACTATTGTTTCCATCAGCCCGGCCACAAAACATCTGCATCAATGGAAACAATACTACAAAGGAATCAACCTGTGTTGTGAACTGAAGTCCCCCATAGTTCACGCCTGCAAAGAGATGCTTGGCTTTCCTTACCTAGGACTGGCTTGATGAGGAGCAGCAGTAGACTGAGGAATTAAGCAACCTCAGGCACAAGGTATTGCTGGATTGGAAGCTTCACCTTTCCCTAAAGGAAAAGAAACAGCTGTACCGGCACCTGAAGACAGAGGCCTAGCAGTAAACCTCAGGCCTGAAGAACAGATGGTGGATGGAGAGAGTGCAGGGACTCAGCAAATCACTGACAGCCAAGATGTGTGTGGGTTCTTCAGCGCTGTAAAATCCACCCATAACCCAAACACCTCTAAGACCCCTGACTGAGAGCCAGGAATGGGAGTGAACTCCTCAGGGACAATGCCTGCTGTGAGCAACGCTTCAAAGACCTCTTCAACAACAACCCTGTCATTTACATGAGCTCCCTTTGATTCCTTTTCTTTTTACTACCTTGATGTAATTATGTATGTCAACAAAACCAAAGCTTTTCACTGTATCTTGGTACATGTGACAATAATAAACTAATACCAATACGGTTGGAGCACGTCATAACCATCAAAGAGACAAGAACAAGATGTCAACACCACCAGTTGACACGAGCTCTCTTTGCTTCCATCCTATAAAGGTCTATTTGGGCCATCCTCTAATCCTTGAAATCTAATTGGGTGACACAATGGGATTTGAATAACTGGTGACATGTGGTCTAATAAAAGTTGTGAAGGACTTCTCCCGACTCAAAAATATCAATGCCTTGGGAGCAGACAGTATTTCCGTTGAAACCCTAAAATTCAGAGGTGAAAAGCTTCAGTCACAAATCCACAACCTCACCATCCATATGAAGGAAGAGAAGAATATTGTGTAGCAACAGCCCAGTGGCAGTCAACCTCTCCCTGCTGTTGTTAGACTTAATATAAAGGGCTTGTGTTACATGCTGCTATGTTTGTTTGTTTAAAAAGGTAACACTAGTGATTGATCCGTACACGCAAGTAAAGGTTTGCACTGTTTTATTGTTGTATATAGTTTGTTTTTTATGATGAATAAAGTTTATTTTGGAATAAAAAAAGTTTGTTTTTCTTAAAAAAAAATTACATCAGTGGGGAAGGACTACAGTTTAGGGTTCTTCTGCCACTGGAGAGGGAGGGGTGGGGTCAGGCGAGGAAGCCCCTTAAATTTTGTAAATACGGGATTGGGGTAGCGCCCCAGGGACCCACACGAGTGGCATCGGTGCTGTGTTTTATTTTATAAAATGGTAACACTAATGATTGATCTGTACACAAATGTAAAGGTTTGCACTGTTTTATTGTTGTATATAGTTTGTTTTTTTATGATGAATAAAGTTTATTTTGGAATAATAAAAAAAATTTAAAAAAAGAATGTAACAAACATGAATGTAAGAGTGTTTTGCACTGTTTCTTCCTTTGTATAGATTTTTTATTATGAATAAAGTTTATTTTTGAAACAAAAAGAATTGTGTTACCTCAATTATGTAAAGTATTGAAACTAAACTTTGCAAAAAGTCATAAAGCTCTGCTTAGACAAAGGACTGGTTGGTTATTTTGCACATCACTGAACATATTTCCCGTGGAAAGTTTTTGCTTAAATTTACATAAAATCTTTAGGGCATTATAATTTACATAGCATGATGACAGTAAAGCGATGCTAACTATGGTACTGTTCAAAGCTTTTGACTTTTTGCAAAGTCTAGTTTAAAGAATGTCATCTTCTAAAGGCAGATCTGTATTGCCTTGGTTCTGCGTGTACACTGACAGCAGCACCCTGTGTTTAGATTGGTCGTCCAAGGTTAGTATCCCAGTTCAGTTGTGGGATCAGAGACCCTTGATTTTAAAGGCAGCACTATATTAGTATCATTGTGTGCCCTCAGGGGTGATAGCAAATGAGTGAAATGTTCCTGCTTCCACAAGATGAATCTCCCTCCCTCAGCTGGGAAGTTGCATGCGAGCACCCACAAACCCACTTGGAGGGCACCAGGCGACAACGGTGGGCAACACCAGGTGGGTGGCTGAAGCATCTCCCATTGTTTTGTGGGAGAGGCCTGGGTGTTGTGAGCTGGGCCACTGGCTTCAGGTGGTGCGACCGTTCATACTGGGTGAGTGAAGAGAAGACAGTGGCAGTTGTGGGTGGGTTACCTCACTCTTGGAGAGAGTTAGCAGTTGGCTGCTGGAGCATAGGGGGAGGTTGGGGTGAGGGAGTGTTGGGTAGGAGGTCAGGGGAACAGAGAGGGCTAGGAAGAGGAAGGGGGCTAGGAGGTCAACAGTGGGAGAGAGATACTGAGGAAGGCAGTTGGCAGAAGATGGACAGAGGGAGAGGGAACTAAGGAGGGAGGGGATCAGGATGGTTATGGGGGTTCAAATTATAGGGTGTGCTGTGTAACTGTGTGTGTGTGTGTGTGTGTGTGTGTGTGTGTGTGTGTACGCGCGCGCATATACATGCGTGTCTTTGTGTGCATTTATATGTACCTCTGCTAAGTCTACCCAACAGAGCCTGGCCTGCAATCTACTTGGATGCCTGTATCATTGTATCAGGGTTCTTGCTCAATCAATACCATGTGTTAACTGGTATGAAAAGGCCTGTCAAGAGCATTCATGTACATGCATTTTTGACTGCACACAACTGTAATGGAAGCAAATCATTGTTATAGAGTCATAGAGCAACACAGCATAGATACAGGCCCTTCGGCCCAATGAATCCATGGCGACCACAGTGTCCACCCAGCTAGTCCCAATTTCCTGCTTTTGGCCCACGTCCTTCCAAGCCCTGCCTCTCATGTGCCTATCCAAGTGCTTCTTAAATGATACTATTGTACCTGCCTGAACCACTTCCTCTGGCAGCTCGTTCCATATACTCACCATTCTCTGTGTGAAAAAGTTGCCCTTCAGGTCCCTTTTAAATCTTTATCCTCTCACCCTAAACCTATGCCCCATAGTTTTGGACTCCCTTACCCTGGGGAAAAGACTGTTACGGTCCACCTTATCTCTGCCTCTCATAATTTTAAACATTTCTATAAGGTCACCCCCTCATTCTCCTACGTTCCAAGGAATAAAAACTTAGCCTGACTTCATAACTCAGGCCCTCTAGTCCTGGTGACATCCTCGTAAATCTTTTCTGCACTCTTTCCAGTTTAATCATGTCTTTCCTATAACAGGGGACCAAAACTGTACGCAGTACTCCAAGTCTGGTTTCACCCATGGGAGGTCCATGGGACTGACTAGGAAGAGAAGAAACATCTCAGTCTCGGTACTGTGACTTGCATCTGAGACACAATTAAACTAATACCTTGAACGCAGCCTAGAAAGCAAGACCTTAGTCCCTGGGATAAGACTAGTACAGTTACCTCTATTTTGAGACTAGCAACAAATCTGCACACTGAGTCTAGCTGTGCAACCACTGAACAGAAAATATCTCACTGTACCAATGTTAGTACTTCTTCATCAAAACCATTCTCCTAGTTTCTGTGGGTTAGGACTGGGGCCACCACTTCAGTCTCTACACTGGTCTGACTGATTTCTCTGACATGGAATATCATGGACTAAGAATGACATTGCATCAAACAATGATCTGTATTGTTATGGAGTAAATTATCTGCAATGTCTGGAATAAACGTGGAAATCTGTTAGTTCTTTCCACGTTAGCCTACTTGTATGCAGGGTGCATTGCAACAGTGTCTCACTGATGGTCTTGACATTGAAATACATGGATGGGTGTAAATTAGTTGTCATTAAACACAGCTGAAAATTTTAGGTCTGATATATTCAGGTGTAATTTTAACAGTATTAAAAGTCATCATTTTTACAAATATAGATTTTTGTTCCTTCAGAATTTAATTTTTGCTGGAACTTAAATTTTGTATTTCTGTTTCTTTTCCCCTTCTTTTAATTCCCCCACCTTATTATGTTTTCCATGGATGATGTCAATCTAATTTAAACTACCAAATTTATACAGCGTAGTTTCTCATCTGTATGTTGTGGATTCTTCAGCGTGATTGGTTTCCCTGTTCACAGAGGTTACACAAGTCCTGTAGAGTGTAGAGTGCACCTGCTGGTAGTTGGCATCCACTCACTGCAAAATCTTGGTTGTTGTCGGAATGTTCCCAAATTTCATTCAGGATTTTTTAGTCTATATGTAATATTTGAAATCTAATTGGGCGGTTATGATACATTGACATTTGAGGAGTTGGTGATAATTTCAGGTCCAAAGCCTAGACCAATAACATGTGGTCTAATAATTCCTTGAACTGATGTTAGTATGTCATCTATCTCTACCTTATATCAATTTTCCCAGCAAGGTGAATTATTATCAATAAACATGCAAGAAACTTGAACTTTCAAATTTTATTCACATTGAGCAAAAATTCTGTATGGTTATTGTAAGGTTTTTATTTTCACTATTCAACTTGGTGGCTATCACACAGAGGGTAGCAACTGGAGGCTATTAGTCCATAACCTGGAGTACGTTCAAGGACAGTGGAATTGTGGCAGTCCTTTGACTCTTCAATTGCATTATTTCACTTTTATAGTCCACATCTTCAGTAAAAAAAAGAGGAATGAAAGAGTTTGCATCTCTGTACTGTCTTTCATGATATCTACAACACTCCACAGTCATTGGATGTTACAGTGGTTGGTGTTATGAAGGGAACCATGACTGCTAGATTATATGTAAAAAAAATCCCCAAAATACAATTGACATAAATGACAGCATAGCTTGTTTTAATTATTTGAATCAAGTTGTTCTCTAGGATAATTCTCCTGCCCTCCTGTTTGTGCCATGGGATCTTTACAACTACCCATGAGGGCAGACAGGGCTTCATTATCAGTTTTGGATCTGCTCTAATCTACAGTCTTGAGCACATTGAGCAGGTTCAGCCTTTTGGATATAATATTAACCTACAGATGTAAAGATCCCACAGAACTATTTAAAAAGCAGAAGGTTATTCTGATGTCTGACTCAACCAGTCAAGTGATACCTCTGTCATTATGCAAACAATAAATTGCTTGTGATTATACCTGACTGGACAGAGATACCTCTATTAATTGAGTAATTTTTGCATGTTAACAGAAATCTAGTTATTTCTGTTTACAGGAATCATTATCCTTGAAGGAGATGCTCACCTTTCCCCATATAAATGGCAACTGGGAAAATATTGATGGCATTTTCCAGGATCATATAAATATGCAAGTGAAGATGAATAATCCATTGTTGGTGAGGATTGAAATCAATGAGAAAAGCCTCATGAGTAGACTAGAATTCTTCCTGAAGTATTCCAAATTTGCTATCATTTGTAAAAGGTTTGTAAAATTTGATGGAAGATGGATGGATGGAACTAAAGAAATGATAAATGATTTGTAATTAGATGGCATCTCTCACAACCTTTGGTTATTCCAAAGTTCTTCACTGCCATTGCCATTGAAATAAAAACTGAAAATATTGCAAATGATTAGCAGATTAAACAGTATCTGTGAAGTGAGAAACTGAATTAATATTTTAGATCGACGACTTTTCATTAGAACAGATTTCTGATAATTTTCCTTTGTAATACTAAGCCTTTGCAGAGCAGCAGAGTGGTGTAGCTAGTAGAACTGTATGTCACACCTCCAACATCCTCTTTTCAATCCTGACCTCCAGTACTGTCTGGGTGGAGTCTGCATTTTTTCTCTGTGGCCGTGTGGATTTCCTCTGGACATCCCAGTTTAGTCCCATATCCCAAGGAGAGGGAGAGTTGGGAGGTTAATTGGTCACTTTAATTTGCCCCTGATGTACAGGTGAGTGGTAGGATTTAGGAGGAATTGATAGGAATGTTGGTAGAATAAAACGGAAATAGTGTAAATGGTCATGAGGTCATCATGAACCTGAAGTGCCAAAGGGCTTATTTCCATGCTGTGTGACTCTATGACTCTATGTAACAATTTATAAGATTTCTGATTAACATGTTTTACTGTGAAATTGTTGATTAAGTAACTAGCATGAAAATTGGCTTGCAATAAAATTGGAAGATCATTCAAGAAGCAGGGAAATATAACCCTCCTGATCCAAGTTACCAGAAAATGGAAGAATGACTGAGGTAAAGAGTTCAGCAATGATCTTGTCTAATCAAGTATTACATACAGAAATGAAAAGTCTATTTAGAATTCTATACATTTATTTGTTATCAGCCTTGAAAGATTGAAACATCAGGGGCATTCATGCTCCATGCAAAGACACTTGTCTTCCTAGAGTGATAGGCCTGCAGCCTCCTCTCCAGCACATTGTCAAAACAAAGCCAAAATGAATGAGACAGTCAGTTGGTAGACGTATCGTGTCACACCCCATCAGTCAATTCTGACTCAGAAGACATCTCAATGTGTTTCCCTGGAAGCATCAGCTTACCTTTATTGGGATTTCATAGGAATCTCCGAGAGAAACTAAACAAACTCATTATGAATTATGTTGAAATATACCATTAACTTTTCACTTTCACGGTTCCATTTGTAAACAAGCATTTCTGAAAATGTTTCTTTTTAAGCTGTAACTTAAGTTGGGTATGGTAGGCACAGTAGTGTAGCGGTTAATGTAAAGCTTTACAGCGCCAGCGACCCGGGTTCAATTTCGGTCACTGTCTGAAAGGAGTTTGTACGCTCTCCCCGTGTCTGCGTGGGTTTCCTCTGGGTTCTCTGGTTTCCTCCCACATTCCAAAGACGTATAGGTTAGGAAGTTGTGGGCATGCTATGTTGGTGCTGGAAGCGTGGCGACACTTGTGGGCTGCCGCCAGAACACTCTATGCAAAAGGGTGCATTTCACTGTGTGTTTCGATGTACATGTGACTAATAAAGATATCTTATAAAGATACAGGAAGTCTCTCCCTTCTAAATTTTATCCCTGAATACTAGGAATTACATTGTGTTTCAGTTCCAGTTTAAGTGGAAGAGTATGTTACCCAGGAAGTTATACTCTGTACGCAGGACTGGATGGTAAGAATTGACAAATTCTTTGTTGTGCAAAGTAGGGTGGGACAGGTAGAGTGCGTGGCCTTGCAATGGAGCTCAATTCTAACCTCATTTGCTATGCAAAAGTTCCTTCAGAGACTGCAAGAAACTAACCAGCATAAGCAGCACAGTTTCAGTTTCATTTCTTTGTCCCCATATGCATTTGAGAGTATAGATTCCATACCCTTCATAGTGTAGTGACCCCACACCCTTATGAGAGTAAAGACCCAGTGCCCTTTGGTGAGTACAGACCCTGCATGCCTCAGAGATTCTGTCACAGTGCACTAAGAGTGCACAGAACTCACAACCTTTTGTGAATACAGTCCCTCGGGGAGTACAGTCTCCTGACTTTCATCCTTGCTCTGTTAACCTGGAGAGAAAGTCACTGCCACTTTCCACTCAGGTGGCCCAGTAATAATTGTAGTCAGATGTCTGTTACATCACTAGGCTCAAAGGTGGAAATATTTAAAAGGATCCTGCCTGCTTTGGGCAGAAGACCTTGTCACTTGTCCAGCTGAACAAATTGTTGCCAGAAAGTCATCTCCTAGTGGCTCCAGGGCTTCTGAAAGACCTGAGGAGTTTTGGTTGCCCACTGTCAGTTTTTGTCACATTATTAAAGGTTGTCCCAAATGTGTAATTGCTGAGACATGGTGCAAGATTCAGGTGATTGAAAGCTCAGTTAGCATTGGATTTGTGAATGTTCTGAAAGTGGACAGCAGAGACTTAAGGCGCAAGGAATCCGGTGACATTGTCATGTCTGTGTCAGCAACGTTATTCACAGCATCCAATGTGGTTGTGACAAAGGCCATCCATCCCACATTGTCCTTCTTGATTGTCCAAAGCCTTTGACATGGTTGACCACACCACCCTCCTCCAACATTTCTTGCTGTTGAGCTGGATGGAATGCCCGTAACTTGTTTCACTCCAATTACAGACAGAGAATTGCCTTCAAATTTATTTTCATTTTACATACAGCACAGAAGGAGGCCATTTGGCCCACTGAGTCTATGCCAGCTCTCAGACCATTCCTATCAGTAACATTCCCTTTTTTTATTTCTCCATAACCTATTCTCTCTTACACGTCCTTTACTTCCTGTGCACATGCACACTGACAGCACACTGACAGCACACAGCCCTGCCTTACCACCACTGGATCCTGCCACTAAAACTAAACATCATACTGTTTACTCCATTTCCAGTGCTGGATGAGCAGAAATTTCCTCCAACTAACTATTGGAAGGGCCAAAGCCAATGTTTCTGGTCTCTGTCACAAAGTCTGACTTTACTCATCACCCTGGATTCTGTCAGCAACTTAATAAGACTATTCGTGTTACATTTAACTCCAAAATGCCTTTTGCAATATAAATCTGTTTCCAGATTTGCAATAATGCCCGAGCTCAGCTCACTTGCTGCTGAAACTCTGATCTGTGTCTTTGCTTGGAGAGAGTATTGTTTACAATATCATCTAAGTGAAGCTGAGCGATCACTTACTCATCTTTCAGATTTTGGTACAATGCTAAAATAAAGTTTAAGACCAAAAAAAAATCTGCAGACTTGAGAGAGTTTTAGCAAAACTATGTCCAGATTATAAACATGCAGTGCATTGACACACACAGACAGACAGACAGACACACACACACAATTGTCAATATACACATATTTCTTTTGTTGATTTCCTTGTCATACTTAAATTTATTTTAAAGTGTAATTACTATTGATTTGCTGTTATTAGAAAAGTACTAATAATTAAAAATTATAATCATAGACAATTTGTTTAGTGGGTGTACATTGAAGAAAATCCACCAAGTTTAATCACAAAACCTCCTTCAATGTACAGATTGCAGCTGTTTAGAAGCCAGCTCCTCAAGGATATTTAGGGAAGGCTGATAAATGCTGGCTTCTCTGGCCATCCCTACATCCCATGGAGGAAAAGAGAGAAATCAGTTCTTTCCCTCTGTTTGGGGACACTACATCAGCTCAATAAAATCTCATTAGCCCATCAGAAAATCAATGACTCTAAATGTTACTAATTGTTTGTTGTGTCTACCACTCAGAAAAGCACTATTCACTATTTCAAAGTGAAACTTGTTGAGAATGTAGGCAGAGCAATGAGTTCCTAATGTCATTTATGTGACATTCTAATTAACGTATTAACGTCAGAAACAACAATTTGGGAACTTCAAAGTAACGTGATATGAGCTCTGATGTAAAAACCTGTGGTATAGTGCATCTTGAACAGAGAACACATACACAAACATTTCTGCAAACTGCAGAAGGAAAGGTCATTCAAGCAAATCCCAAAAGGTTTCAAGTCCTTCAGTTGATATGTTTCCCATCATAGATGGAAGTGTACTAATGACTAGATAGAGATGTGGTGGGACAGTTGACCACTAGACCTGAGGCCTACCAAGAAAAATATTGGCAACAGTCATTGCTTATCCATAGAGCAGCTTGGAACTGTATGAATTGACATTTTTTAAATAATGTAATTGCATTAAAAGTACTGCGTTCAGGTCATGTCAGTTTTATTGAAGTCTGTACTATGAAGTCAAATACAGTTACTACTTTGTTGGGGTTCCAAGTCAAATGATATTCAAAATACCGAAGCCAGGAGTTTCAACTTTCAGTACCACTTTTGATTTGAAATTAGCTGGAGTATTTTGGGAGGCTGGGAGGCAGTCTTGTATCTACGTGTATTTTCACGTGCAAATAATGCAGCTTTGCCTTCAAATGGATTGTTTTTCCATCTTACATTATGGACTACATTATTGACCTTAATATGAACATCACTAAATAAGTAATTTATTTCTTTTTAAAAAGGCAAACCAAAAAAATAACTACCAATATTGTCTTGTATATCAACCCTTCAATAAAACCCAACAAGGTGGAATGATTTTTTTGTTTCTCAGGAACTAGGGTAAAGCTGACACTTGGAGTTTTGGCCCAAATATCTTGATTTCTCAAATAACTTTAATTATTCTCATTCTTTGATATTCACTAGTTGAGACACAGACACTTGTTAATCCTACCCCAAACTGTAAAAGGACACTGTTCCTTCTCGTTACTACCATTGGGGAGGAGGTACAAGAGCCTGAAGACCCACCCTCAATTTTTTAGGAACAGCTTCTTCCCCTCTGCCATCAGATTTATGAATGGTCCATGAACCCATGAACACTACCTCTTTATTCTTCTTTTGCAATAGTTTATTTATTTTTTGGTAACTTACAGTAATTTTTACATCTTGCACTGCACAGCTGCTGCAAAACAACAAATTTCACATCATATGTCAGTGAGAATAAACCTGATTCTGATTCATTTGACTCACTGCTGGGAATAACCCCTTGCTCTTGTAGTTAAAACATTTTACAAATTGACACCAAAATTGTCAACATATTTTGAAGAACTACTTTAAATTAGAACTTGAAACAATTTTTGAGATGGTGCTATATGAATGTAAATATTTATTTTCTTTCCTTTGACTTATTAGAGTAAAGAGAAGCTTTGAATTATAGGATGGTGCAAAACAGAAGGAGGCCACACAGTCCATCCTACTCTATCTCCTTGAAAGATCTATCCAATTAATCCCTTGGTCCAGCTTCACTACTCTTTCTTCCATTGCCTTACACAATTTTCTCCTTCAGGTAAATTCTCTTCTGTTTATTCACAGTACATGAATGTTGCTGGTAATGTTGGCCTTTATTATCCTTCCCTCATTGTCCCTGAAATGAAAAGGCAGTTGAGACTCAACCATGTTTCTAGGTGTGGAGTCACATATACATCACACTGGGCAAAGATGGGAGAATTATTTCCTTGAAGGATGTTAGTGAATCATAAAATGATATAAGATAAGATTTCTTTATTAGTCACATGTACATCGAAACACACAGTGAAATGTATCTTTTTTTGCGTAGAGTGTTCTGGGGGCAGCCTGCAACTGTCGCCATGCTTCCGGTGCCAACATAGCATGCCCACAACTTCCTAACCCGTACGTCTTTGGAATGTGGGAGGAAACTGGAGCACCCGGAGGAAACCCACACAGACATGGGCAGAATGTACAAACTCCTTACAGACAGCAGCCGGAACTGAACCCGGGTCACTGGTGCTGTAATAGTGTTAGGCTAACCACTATGCTACTGTATCTGGACTATTTTAACTTCATTGGCTCTGGGTTATCCTTTATAGCTGTTGCTTTAACTTCCATTCAAGGCCTGGATTTGTTTGTCCTTCCTAATACAACAGCGAATATAACAGCGACCAGTGGCTCTGACATCCACCATCATGAAGTGCTTTGAGAGGTTGGTCATGGCACGCATCAACTCCAGCCTACCAGACAACCTGGACCCACTGCAATTCGCCTATCGACGAAACAGGTCTACAGCGGATGCCATCTCCCTGGCCCTACATTCAGCTCTGGAGCATCTGGACAGTAAAGGCACATATGTTAGACTATTGTTTATTGACTACAGCTCTGCCTTCAATACAATAATTCCAAGCAAGCTTGTCACCAGACTCTGAGACCTAGGACTCAACACCTCCCTCTGTAACTGGATCCTTGACTTTCTAACAAACAGACCGCAATCAGTGAGGATAGGCAGCAATACGTCCGACACAATTATTCTCAACACTGGTGCCCCACAAGGCTGCGTCCTCAGCCCTCTACTCTACTCCCTATACACTCATGACTGTGTGGCCAGATTCTGCTCTAACTCCATCTACAAGTTCGCGGATGATACCACCGTTGTAGGCCGTATCTCAAACAGCGATGAGTCGGAGTACAGGAAGGAGACAGAGAGCTTAGTGGAATGGTGTCATGACAACAACCTTTCCCTCAATGTCAACAAAACAAAAGAGCTGGTCATTGACTTCAGGAAAGGGGGCGGTGTACATGCACCTGTCTACATCAATGGTGCTGAGGTCAAGAGGGTTGAGAGCTTCAAGTTCCTGGGAGTGAACATCACCAACAGCCTGTCCTGGTCAAATCACATAGATGCCACGGCCAAGAAAGCTCACCAGCGCCTCTACTTCCTCAGGAGGCTAAAGAAATTCAGTTTGTCCCCTTTGTCTCTCACCAACTTTTACCGATGCACCATAGAAAGCACCTTATCTGGATGTATCATGGCTTGGTATGGCAACTGCTCTGCCCAAGACCACAAGAAGCTGCAGAGAGTTGTGGACACAGCCCAGCGCATCACGGACACCAACCTCCCTTCCTTGGACTCTGTCTTTACCTCTCGTTGTCTTAGTGTAGCAGCCAGCATAATCAAAGACCCCACCCACCCGGGACATTCTCTCTTCTCTCCTCTTCCATCGGGTAGAAGATACAGGTGCCTGAGGGCACGTACCACCAGACTTAAGGACAGCTTCTACCCCACTGTGATAAGACTATTGAACGGTTCCCTTATACAATGAGATGGACTATGACCTCATGATCTATCTTGTTGTGACCTTGCACCTTATTGCACTGCACTTTCTCTGTAGCTGTGACACTTTACTCTGTACTCTTATTGTTTTTATCTGTACTACTTCAATGCACTCTGCACTAACTCAATGTAATTGCACTGTGTAATGAATTGACCTGTACAATCGGTTTGTAAGACAAGCTTTTCACTGTACCTTAGTACAAGTGACAATAATAAACCAATCCCAATCCCAATATGCAGTTCATGAAATAATGGGATAAATTCAAACACTGGGCCAAAGTGTTCTGCCATCCACACTTCAGTGTTGATTTGGAGTGGGGCAGGGAGTATCGGGGGGTTTAGAACATGGGAACTTAAGATATAGAAGCAGGAGTAGGCAACTTGCCCTCGATCTTACCTCACCATTCAGTAACATCATGATTGACCTTTTACCTGAACATGACTATTGTGCACTAATTCCACATCCCTTGATATGTAAAAATATATCAATCAAATCAATCAATGTGGTCTGAAGGTTGTTAGCTGCAGTGGGGAGATCTGGCATGCTCACGAGGTCAGGCATCATTAACAAATGTGCAGGAGCTGGAATTAAAAAAAAGAAAATGCTGGTTCATCCAGCAGGTCAGGCAGCAGCTGTAGAAAGAGAAACAGAGTTAATGCTTTGGGTCAAAAACCCTCCATTAGAACTGAGATGTTAACTCTGTTCTTCTTTCCACAGATGCTGTCTGACCTGCTGAGTGTTTCTAGCATTTTGTGTTCTGGTTCCAGATTTCAGCATCCAGAGGTCTTTGATTTTCATGCGGTGCTCTACGGCTACATGGACCAAGAGAGCTGCCCAATGCAGCTTGCAATATTGAACGGAGCAGAGGCCAATCAGACCAGGGTGCACAGTTAAGGGGAAGCCTGGGGCAGGTCTACAGTTGTAAGAAGGAGGTGGCTGCAAAAGTATTGCCTCATGTTTTAATGTGGAAGCTCATTTAATTCCCAGGTAAATAAAACTTTGACATGGAAGCAATGTCTACCACCTTCTCCTATAACTCTGCTCCACCAGGTGGAAGGAGTGGAAATCTTTTCCTTGCCCAAAAAAACAGGTGGTTTTGTGTTCACAATTAATACCTTTGCAGTTTGTGTAGTTGTACAGTGGCTCAGGTGGACTTCCTTGTGTTTGGTGGCTTGATACTTGTGACACTGTTTCCTTGCGACCATCAATAAACCCTGATTATATCAATTTTAAATGTGTTATAGGCTGTGTATGCCTTTAAATTCAGTGCTTAATTGATACCTTAAAGAACTGGATGGAGGATCATCAATACAGTAAACAATGCATTCATTCATCGTTCTTCATAATGCACACAAATACATTATTAGGGATCACTTTCTTTGTAGTTTTAAGACATTCTGCAGTTGAGGCTCTTTTGAGAATACATATTTTCCACTGCATTGCAAAAGTTGTACAAATGTTTTTTTGATAATGCTCAGAGCAAAACAAAATCAATAAACTACTTCAGGAAAACCTGATCTATAATTTCCAATAATTCATCATCCTCCATCCTGTATTGCTTCTCAAATGCACTGCCTTTGAAGGTTATTAAAGAGCTGTGCTTATTGACTTTATCCCATTAATTTAGAAGAATATATGCAGATATTTTGACTTATTTTAGGTTGTTGGTTTCCGGATACATTTACATATATCTCAAATGCCACTATACAGGAAGCAATGGATATAACAAACTATATTTTAGACTTATGGACTTCATGAACCTGTTCAAATTTCCATCTTTTTAAATGTAAATCCAAGCTCCATTTCCATGATCCAATGTCTGTCTGTGCTGATTATTGATAAGTTACAGCACATAGCCTTAATCCTGATAAAATCAATGAATGGAGGAATACAATCCTCTGGTGAATTGCCTTGGTTTAAAGTAGCCTTGACTTAGTATTTTGTGAACTGAGAGATTTAACTTCAGAAAACATGCCTTTAAATTAAATGCATTTAATGGATTGTTAGGAATTATGTAAAAAATTACTATTTTTTTATATCCCAAAGCAGGGGAGGGAAAATTCCATGTCTCAGTCAAGCAAAACACTGAAATATTCATCCATCTTTCTGCCTTCATGATCAACCCCATTCCATGTTGGGTAGGTTTTCCTGAGCCTGTATCCTGACACATTGGAATCTTTGGGATTGATAAATAAAGGAAAATTGAATAGGCTGAATATCTCACCTGATTTTTCAGATCAATGGAAAGAAAATTAATTGTATTCTTTAACAGCACATGTTTCTAGCTTGCCTGATTTTCAATATTTGCAAGGCCCTGGAAATATCTCCATCCATAGCCCAGACTCAGGAACATCTCTCCATGTCTCCTGATCTCCCTCTCCCTGGCTTCAATAGCAAATCGTTATTCCACCCATTGAGGTATCTGATTATCACATAATTTACTTGCTTCTGTGCTCTCCTAAATAGTTTGAAACAAGATAATTATCTAAAGGTTATAGCATAGCTGTGAACCAAAAGATGAACATTAGCTTAGGTTTCGGATTCATTCCCACTGGAACAGATGGAAATGAAGACTGATTCTAATTCCATAGTGAGGCCACCCAAGAGGAAAGAAATTGAAAGTCCAATGAAAGAGGATACAAAGAGCAAACTGAAAACTGAAAACTTTTTAAACTGCGACATTGTTTATTAATTATCCATTTCTTATTCCTAAACTTTCAAAGAAGTGTGAATTAAGACACTTTTGATTATTTCTACTTCTAAAGTTAAATGAGCATTTTGCATCGGTCTTCACTGTGGAGAACATCAGCAATATACCGGTTAGTCAGGGGTCTCATGGAATGGAACTGAGTTCAGTTAAGATTACTAGAGAGAAGGTGCTAGGTAAACTAAATGGGCTAAAGACTGATAAGTCTCTCGGACCGGATGAGGTGGATCCCTGGGTTCTGAAGGAGGTAACTTTAGAGATAGTGGAGGCATCGGTGATAATTTTCCAGGAATCGATAGACTCCGGCATGGTTCCAGAGGACTGGAGGGTCACAAATGTAGTTCCGCTGTATAAGAAAGGTGGGAGGCAGCAGAAAGGAAATTACAGACCTATTAGTCTGACGTCAGTGGTGGGAAAGTTATTGGAATCGATCCTCAAGGATGGGGTTATGGAATACTTAGCGGTGCAAGGCAAGATAGGTCCTAGCCAACATGGTTTTGTGAAGGGAAGATCCTGCCTGACCAACGTATTGGAGTTTTTTGAAGAAATCACAGGTAGGGTGGATAAGGGAGAGGCGGTAGATGTTGTGTATTTAGACTTTCAAAAGGCCTTCGACAAGGCCTTATTAATAAGAGACTGATTAATAAGATGAGAGGTCATGGAATTACAGGTAGGATAACAGAATGGGTGGAGCATTGGCTGGTTGGCAGGAAGCAAAGGGTGGGAATAAAAGGATCTTGTTCTGGTTGGCTACCGGTTACTAGTGGTGTTCCGCAGGGGTCGGTGTTGGGGCTGCTTCTTTTTACCTTGTACATTAACAATTTGGATGATGGAGTAAATGGTTTTGTGGCTAAGTTTGCGGATGACACCAAGATAGGTGGAGGAGTAGGGAGTATTGAGGAGACAGGAAGGTTGCAGAGAGACATAGATAGTTTAGGAGAATGGCAAGGAAATGGCAGATGAGACTCAATGTTGAGAAATGTGCAGTTGTACACTTTGGAAACAGAAAATAAACGGGCAGATTATTATCTAGAAGGAGAGAAAGTTCAAAGTACAGAAGTACAAAGGGACTTGGGGGTACTCATGCAGGATACCTTAAAGGTTAACCACCAGGTCGGATCGGCGGTAAAGAAAGTGAATGCTATGTTGGCATTCATTTCTAGAGGTATAGTGTATAAAAGTAAGGAAGTGTTGATGAGGCTCTACAGGGCACTAGTGAGGCCTCATTTGAATACTGTGTACAGTTTTGGGCCCCCATATCTTAGGAAGATGTGTTGATGTGGAGAGGGTTCAGAGGAGATTACGAGGATGATTCCCGGAAATAAAGGGCTTACGAACGATGAGGGTTTGTCAGCTCTTGGACTGTACTCACTAGAGTACAGAAGAATAAGAGGGGACCTCATAGAGACATTTAAAATGTTGAAAGGACTGGACAGAGTAGATGTGGCTAGGCTGCTTCCCTTGGTGGGTGAGTTCAGGATCAGAGGGCACAATCTTAGAATTAGAGGGTACAGGTTTTAAAACAGAGATGAGGAGAAATTTCTTTAGCCAGAGGGTGGTGAATTTGTGGAATTCCTTGCCACGTACAGCAGTGGAGGCCAGATCACTGGAGGCGATTAAGGAAGATATAGATAGATATCTAAATAGTCGGGGTATCAAGGGATATGGGAATAAGGCCGGAAATTGGGGTTAGAATAGTGTTTATTTTCTCATTTCTTTTCTTTTTTCCCTTTTCCTTGGAGCAGACTCGATGGGCCACAATGGCCTACTTCTGCTCCCCTTGTCTTGTGTGATCTTGTCTTGTATGTTACTTCTTGTTACTTTGCCTGTAAGGTTGGCATGGAAGAACACAATTTGTCACGTGTTTTGTTAGGGTATAGGATCATACTTATGCTCATAGCAAAATAACTGTAAAATGAAAGTCTCAATGTAGGATTGACAGGTCAAAAACAGCTGCCAGTAAATCTGATGTCATATCATTGTCCAAATGAAAGCCCACATTTACACAAACCAATGGCAAATTTAACATGTCAGGTTGATTGGTAGTTATAAAGACACAAGAGAGACTGCAGATGCTGGAATCAGAAAACAAACTGCTGGGAGAACATGCAGAGTCTTTACCCGAAACGTTGACAATTCCTTCCTCTCAACAGATGCTGCTCGACCTGCTGAGTTCCTCCAACAGTTTGCTTTATGCTTGGGCAGTTATAGGTGTGCTTACCATCCGGTGGTGAATGTGCATGACTCTTCTACATCTGATCTTGTATTATTATACGTGTTTAAGACTTAATTTCTAACTCTGAATGAGATTTGCTTTATAATTTGCAGCTCCACAGTATTTCTGATAACGTTAAACTGAAGTGCTTTAGTCATTAAAAAAAATGCATTTCTGCATTACCTCCCTCAACTTTACAGCATCCCACAGTCCTTTACAGCCAATAGTGTAATTTTGGTGTGGACACCATTGTAGCATAAGATACGAAACAGACAATTAATTCCCAACAAGCTCCTACTGATAGCAATGTGATATTAACCAGATCTTTTCATGATGTTGGTTGAGTGACAGATATTGGCCGGCTCCCTTGCTCTTCAAAACAGGGCCCTGGGATCTTTCACATCGACCTGAGCCAGAACCTCAGCACAACATATTATTGAAATATGGCACCTCCAAAAGTACAGCACCCTTTCAATGCTGTACTGCAGCACCAACCAGATTGCAGCTTACAATTCATGATCTGTAGCTATCCAATAATAAATATATTGATGGTTGTGACCAATGACCTCTAAATTGATTCATTCACCAAAGCACATGAGAGGATGGTTCTAACATCTTCAAAAGAAAGGCAGCATAATGTCCCTACTTTTATATTCTATGCCCCAGCCTATGAAGGCAAGCATGTCATTTGCTTCTTCACTACCCTATTACCTGTGTTGCCACTTTGAGGGAACTTTGGACGAACTCCAAGGTCCTCTGTTCATCAACATTCCTTAGTGCCCTACCATTTATTGTATGTCCTACAGCTATTTGACTTCCCAAAATGTGTCACCTTGCCCTTATCAGGATAAATCCCCATCCACCAAAACTCCACTCAGCTTTTCATTTGTTCTATAAACTGCTGCGGTCTTAGATAGCTTTCCTCACTATCCACAACACCTATTTTTGTGTCATCCGTGAAATTACCAGCCTGCACCCACTGTACAACAATATCCTCTGACAACAAAGGACCATCTCTCAGCCATCTCTCAATGAAGAAGAAATAGATGATGAAATTCACCATCACCTTCAGTGCACCAGCACAACCTTTAGTTGCAAATCACGTAGATGCCAAGGCCAAGAAAGCTCACCAGCGCCTCTACTTCCTCAGGAGGCCAATGAAATTTGGTTTGTCCCTTTGACTCTCACCAACTTTACCGATGCACCATAGAAAGCATCCTCTCTGGATGTATCACGGCTTGGTATGGCAACTGCTCTGCCCAGGACCGCAAGAAAACTGCAGAGAGTTGTGGACACAACCCAGCACATCACGGACACCAGCCTCCCCTCCTGGACTCTGTCTTTACCTCTCGTTGTCTTGGTGTAGCAGCCAGCATAATCAAAGACCCACCCACCCAGGACATTCTCTCTTCTCTCCCCTTCCATCGGGTAGAAGATATAGGTGTCTGAGAGCACGTATCACCAGACTTAAGGACAGCTTCTACCCCACTGTGATAAGACTATTGAACGGTTCCCTTATACAATGAGATGGACTATGACCTCACGATCTACCTTGTTTTGACCTTGCACCTTATTACACTACACTTTCTCTGTAGCTGTGACACTTTACTCTGTACTGTTACTGTTTTTTACCTGTACTACATCAATGCACTTTGTACTAACTCAATGTAACTGCACTGTGTAATGAATGACCTGTACGATCGGTTTGTAAGACAAGCTTTTCACTGTACCTTGGTACAAGTGACAATAATAAACCAATACAAGTACAAAGTTGCTGAGGAAACGAGCATTTGAAGATTTTGACTTAAATTCACCACAGAGCTTGTGGTCTACAGGGCAGCAATGATCTCTGGCCTTCTGTTTGCCCCTGAGCCATGGAATAGTTACAGCATGCACCTCAAGCACTGGAGACATATCATTGACACTGCCTCCACAAAATCTGCCAAATGCACTGGTTGGATAACCAGTGTCCCCTTCTGGGCAAAGTCCTCAGCAATGAGGCTCTAATTATACTCAGTCTAATGGCAGGCCACATCTTTCGTATGCCTTTCTGAACTCCCAAATTAGACACTCTATTCTGTACTCTGTCATAGCATAGCATTAGCAGGCAGACAGGAGAAATGATTCAAGGGTGTTCCCAAACCTTCTAGGAAAAGTTGTAACATCTGCATCAACTTGTGGAATCTCTGGCCCACACCTGCTCAAAGTGGAGGTGGAGCATTAGGACGGTATTCTGCTTCCCAACTACTCACCTGCTCCATCAAACACCTTCTGCTACTCCTGTTGCAGAGTCTGTGGGTCTATGTTAGCTGTCTCAGAACCCATAGAATGGAACAGAAGCAAATTATCCTTGACAACATGAGACAGTTTATGGCTTAGTCCATCATTAGAAGTTCACACAGTACACAACAAAGTGCACGTTTTACATGGAAGTTTACAGTGAGAACCGTTTGTCAGTTCACAGATTTTCTCCAGAGCTTACCCTGGAGAAAGCTACAAATCATGAAAGCTGCACTCCCTTTGGAGATGCAGGGAATCAGTGATGGTGACCACTGGATTTCTGCATTGAACTGCATGTGTGCATGACCTGCAGGTTGCTGTAGTTTTCACTGTGTAATGACGGTGTATGCTGATTGTTACATCATCATTACTGTTACAACATTTGGGTAATTAATTTTCCCTCTCTGGTGAAGGTGCTTATTTTCACTGGTGTAATATTCCACTCACATCAGCATCCACCCAACTCTTCCCTGTGACCACCCTTCACAAATGATTGCAGAAGATGGGACTGAGAAACTATTTGGCAAGGTTGGCATCACAACTCAACAGCATCACGTCCTTTTGTCCTCTCTGGTGCCCATACACACACCCACATGCACACCCCCACACACATACACTCACACCCCCATGAAAACACTCTCATATACTCTGACACACAATGTCTCACACATGTAGATACATACAGAGATATACACACATACACACACATGTAAAGATGTATGTGGAAAAAACCTGCACACAAACGGAAATACACACATAGACGCTAACACACAATATCACATAGGCACACTCAGAAACATACATGCACAGATATAACACATGAACACACACACACGAACGTAGACTCTGACATACAATATCACATAGACACACACAGAAACATGCATGCACAGACATGTACACACACACACACACCACACACACACACGCAATTTGGATGGTGAAGGATTTCTCTGCTCATTTGCCGAAACTCCCGCGGCCTTGGTAGCAGTTCAAAATTTTTGAAATGAACCAGTTCAAAGAAGACTGGAAATTAAACCTAAGCCTCCAATTTTAGTAGTTAATTGTTTTCAGTTGTTACACTTTCACTTGAAGCAGGAGGATGTGTGATTAAGTCCTGCAGCAGTGACTGGAGCCCACTGCTTCAGTTCAGTCCAGTATCCAGGGAGCGCTTTGCTGTTGAGAGGTGTTGCCTGTGGGATGAGACATTAAACTGGGGCCACACTTCCCTCTCACAGGAACGTACAATACCCCAGGGCAGTACTTTGAAAGGTTCTGTTGCTCAATATTTATCTCCCAACCAATATCACCAACAACAAACTAACTGCTCCTTATTACTTGTTGGATCATTTTGTGTTCAATTTGGCTGTCTCATTTCCTGCATTACAATACTGACTACATCTACAAAGTACTTCATTGGCTGTGGGATGCCCTGTAGTTATGAAAGAAGCAAGCTTTTCTTTCTGTGACACCACTGTTCTTCATTGCTTCAGTGTTGAAAACAATGATGTAATTTTGACAGAGCACAATAATAGCAAACTGAAGTTGGTTAATGAGCTGTGAAATAAGGGAACAATAATAAAAGTTATTCTGTTGTTTATTATACCTCAAGACTCTTTAATTACACAATTTGACTTTCTTCACTCTTTTTTAATGCACTAAAACAAGGGAAAATGTTACTTGGTAAAATTCACCCCACCTCACCCTGTCATCTGGGACCTGGACCACTACCTCAAGGCACAAGAAGGATACCACTAATGTTAAAAATCCATTCATTACTACCAACAGAGTTAACCAGTAAGTATTTGGGTTGCAGACCTTTCTGCAGCACAATGTGACTATATTCAGTGTGACTATATTTCAAAGTATTCATTGGCTGTGAAGGGCATTGGGATATTGTGAGGTTGTCAAAGGTGCAGTACGAGTGCTCTAGTCCTGAGAAAGAATAAGGCAGGTCACAGTCAGTGGGAAGCTGGACATGGGCATTGGTTCCAGAAATCATGAGGAAAGCAAGATCCCATAGATCTTACTGAAGGCCAGATTCAAATGTTTGGCATTTGAGTAATTAAGATTGGGTAATTAAGATTGGTGTCTTTCTCAAAGTCTTTGGGATTGACATGAGAACAGTATCAGAGGCAGCAGCCAGCCATTGTTAGGAAACTAGCTCGGATCTATAATAAATATTGGGCATGGGGGCAGGGGCTTTCCAAACAGGGTTGGAAATAAGAGGGAGGTAAACTGTAAAAGAGAACCAAGGCATCAGCCTGTTCCTCTGGAGATTAAATATTCTTGCTTATTCCTGCTTCTTCTGGGTATTCTATTGGGTCTGGGAGGCTCCTCTGATGGTTTTGACAGTGGGCAGGCCTCTCTAAAATTTTGCTAACAATCATATTGCAGTACTGATGATGTTTATTGTCCTGTAGTTGTTACATTGAGCTGGGCTCCTGAGCCTGTGTTATAGCCAGGGTGTTTAAAACATAGTAGATAGAATCAAAAGGTTCAGTCTGATCTTAACCCCATTTCACATATCATTCTCAGTGGAAGCTGGGGAGATGGAGAGGAATGAGTTGTCATTGATGGCTATAAAACATCTTCTGAGGCAATCCCTCAGGATTGAGGATGAGTTCCTTCCACTCTAGTTTTGTGGGTCCTGAGGTGGTAACTGAGGTCAATGTGGGAAGCACAGCCGCTTCCACAGATGGAGCAGCAGGTGGCTGACGGAGTGAGCAGAGGGGCAGTTTGTGAAGTGGTGCACTCCTGCTGCCTGTGTGTGCTTTTGATGAATGGCCTTGAGGTTCTCAATACTGTCTGAATGGTCCTCTCCACTTTGGCCAGTCATGGGGAAGAGATACTGAGTGGATGTTTGAAGGCTTTGAGCACATCATTGAATCTTTTCTTCTGTCCCCCAGTAATTGCCCCACATCAGAGCTCAGAACAGATTGTCTGCTTTGTGAGTCTTGTGTAGCGTTTGCTATGATGAAGGTTGCTCAGTGTATCTGACTGAGTGTAACCAGGGCCGCAGCCTGCGGACGTTAGCCTGGGGACAGGACACTTCCATTGGTTTGCTTGTATTTACAGTGAAGACATAGAGGAGATTGCATTAGTGGTATCCTTCTAGTGCCTTGAGGTAGTGGTCCAGGTCTCAGAAGCATGTTGGAGGGCAGGGATCATCGTTGTCTGATAGGCCATGGGCTTTGTTCCAGGTCTGAGTTCCTGACCTTCAAATACCCGTTTCCTCAGGACTTACTACTCTGCCAAACTCCGTACCAGGTTAGAAGGTCCACCTACCACCTAAATCACTGGGTGAATTTTAATTATGTGGGTGTACTAAAACTAAATATTCTTCCAATCCCTACTCCCCTCCTCACATTTTCTGATTCTACAGGGGGACAGTAGCTACCTGTATATGTCTGCTAAAAGTTTCAGCATTTTGGGAATTTGCAATGGATTAGGGATTTGCGCATTGTACAGGTATTGGTCAGGAACAATAGAAAGGTTTGTTATTGAAGAGCCTGTGTGATGTTAAGTGCGTGCTGAATCCTTGGTGACTTTGATGGTTACGTGTTTTTTTCAAAACATTAGGGGAGAAAATAGAAATCTAAAAATAAACACATGTTGATATTACTCACATCCTCCTCTTGAACTCTCTTTGCATATGGTTTTGCTTTTCGTTTACCATTCTTTTCTTCTGACTAATTACGGCTGGAAAGAGAGCTTAGTTTGCCAGATCGCCAAGGGATTTATTTTTTTAAACTTCAACCCTCTTACTGTAATTTAACAATAGTGATGCAACACTCGTAATGTGCACCTTTTCCCACTGAATGTAAGGTTTTTATCTGAAATGACAAACCAGTTTATCCAGGCATTTATCTTCTGTTATTTATGGAACATTGTTATGTGCAAATTGGCTGCTGCATTTGCCTACAAAAACAAGAAAGTACACTTCAAAAGCAATGCATTGGCTATGATGCACTCTGGGAGGTCTGGAGGTCATGAAAGTTTTTATTTAAATTCAAATTAAAGTCTTCAAGTTCTTTAATGCTTTTGATTGATCTCATCCCAAATTACCAGCCTCTCATCATTGACATCAATTCCTTTTCCCTTCAGAAAAAGTATCTGACTGTTACTGAAGTGTTTTTATTGATCATTTTAATGGATAACTTATTCCAAAAGTTGTCTTTCCTTTAAGTAAAAACCTTTCGTTTGATTTCTGCCCAGTTCCCAACTTCCTGGTTTTGAACATATCCGCCCCCCAGCAGTTTAGGAACACTTCACCATCAGCTCAAACTTCTCATGAGAAAGAAAGAGGCCATTTGGCCCATTCAGTCTTTATCTGCTCAGAGCATTTCTGTCAGCGCACTCCCGCACTTTTTTTTCCCGTTATCTATTATCTCCCACATGTCCATCGATTCTAGAGGGCATAGATTTGAGGTGAGAGGGGAAAGATTTAAAAGGGACCTGCATGGCAACTTTTTCACAGAGAGGGTGGTGGGTACATGGAACGAATTGTCAGAGGAAGCGGTAGAGGCAGGTACAATTACAACATTTAAAAGACATTTAGACAGGTATGTAGATAAGAAAGGCTTAGAGGGATATGGGTCAAACGCAGGCAAATAGAACTACCTCAGGTGGACAACTTGGTCAGAATGGATGAGTTGGGTTGAAGGGCCTGCTTCAATGCTGTATAACTCTATGACCCCCCAATTCTCTTGCTATCCACCTATACTAGGGACAATTTTCAGTCGCCAACTAATCGACTAGTATGCATTTTGCAATGTGAGAGGAAACCAAAGCACCCAGGGAAATCCATGTGGTCACAGGGAGAAGGTGCACATTCCACACAGACAGCACCTGAGGTCAGGGTTTAACTCAGGTCACTGGAGCAGTGCAGTGGCACTGCTGGTTGCTGCATCTTTGTACCGTTTTGGTAATAATTTTCTGAATTTATTTTGTCATTTTTCACTATGGAATTAGAATGTCTGATAATATGAGCTTAAAGTGTCTGCTGTTTAATCATGCTTAAAGCATCAACACAAGTTTAAGAGGTCAGTTCTATTTAATTCGATTTGGGAGTCCATTAGCCAGACTAGCAACCATGTGAAATTCATTTGATATACTGCCTCCCTGGTGCCTGACTATGTGACATCAAAGAAAGGGTGCAGGATGTACTGAGGCAAGGGAGCTGGAAAGTCATGGTCTACATCAGGAGAAACAAAACAGGGGCAGGGGAGGTGGGGGTCAAAGGCTGGCGATGTGAAGTCAGCACTTCAAGGAAATTAAAATACATATTCTTGAAGTTGTTAATCATTGGCTGACCCTCAATTTCAAGAACCAAGAAAAGTATACTTCATTGTATTTACCCAGGAAGAGGACTTTGGTCAATCTCTGCAAAACAAGGTGCTTACTGGGTTATGTAAGCAGAAAATGCTGGAAATACTCAAGGGGTCAGGCAACATCTGTGGAAAAAGAAACAAGAGTTAGAGTTGAAGATTGATGACCTTCCATCAGAACTCTGTGACCTGAGTATTCCCAGCATTTTGTGCTTTTATTTCAGATTTCCAGCACTTTTGAATTTAGGTTACAGGGATAGTGAATGAAGTGAGATAAGAAGGAAGTTCTAGAAAGGAGACAGTGGGTTAAAGGACTTCAAAATTCAATCCTGATCAGTGGTGTTGAATTGAGTGGAAATGACTTCAGAGGCAGAATAACATGCATCAAAATGACTATTTAGCATATTTAGCACAATTGATTTGGGATGAATTTCAAGGCATGTAAGGGTAGAAATTGTGGAGATGTTGGTCACCATCATCCCATCATCTTTATATGCAGGTGGTGCCAGAGGATGATAAAGTTACAAATGTTACAAACTTGCTAAAGCAAGGGGAGAAGGATAATCCTGGCAATTTATAGACTGGTCAGTTCAATATCGATGTTGGGGAAGCTTCTGAAATAAGCATAGGACAAGCATAGGCCAAAACAGAAGAGCAAGACATGGTCGTGTAAAATGATTAAGGTTTTTTTTAAGATAGCAGAGGGGTGTGGATAAGCACAGCACGGTTGATGTTATGGACTTAAACTTTCAGAACCTGCTTAATAAAGGATTATGCATTAGGTCTGCTATTATTTTTGAAACAATTAATGGAACACTAAAACCATGAAGAAATGGCTAAGGGATAGTAGAAAGAGTTGTGGCGAATGACTGTTTTTTAGCCTGAAGGGAAATAAACATAGTGTTCCCCAAGGTTTGGTGCTGGGACCACTATTTTTATGCATGTATCAATGACTTTAATTTGAGCTACAGGGCCCAGTTTGAAATCTGCTAATAACACAAAACATGGAAGTGTAGTAAATAGCAAAGGAGAAACATAATAACATAGAGTGGTGGAAGGGCTAGACATATGGGAATGAAATTCTATTCAGAAATTTGTAAGATAATACGATTTTTTTGGGAAGAATGAAAAAGGGACGATGCAAAACAAAAAGAGAGATATGCAATGTTTGTATAGAAATCTTTGGAAATGACAGAGCAGGTTAACATAGCAATTAATAAAGCTTATGGGATCTTGGGCTACATAAATCGAGACAGAATCAAGACCCCAGCTAATGTATCGTGTCCAATTCTTTGCACATCCATCTCAGAGTTTAAGAGCTGCGAGACAGCCAGCGCCTCTTTCCCAGGGCACCAATGCTCAATACAAGAGGCCATGGCTTTAAAGTAATGGGTGGAAAGTTCAAGGGAGATATCAGAGGAAGGCTTTTTTACTCAGAGACTGGTTGGGGCATGGAATGCGCTGCCTGGGGCGGTGGTGGAGGCAGGTACATTGGTCAAATTCAAGAGATTGCTAGATAAGCATATGGAGGAATTTAAAATAGAGGGATATGTGGGAGGAAGGGGTTAGATAGTCTTAGGCGAGGTTTAAAGGTCGGCATAACATTGTGGGCCGAAGGGCCTGTATTGTGCTGTACTGTTCTATGATTCTATGAGAGGCATGTGAAACCTTTGGAGAGGGTACAAAAGATTCTTTGAATGATACCAGCGATGATGGGTTAGAGTTACATGGATAGGCTGGAGAAACGGTAGCGTAGCAGTAGGCGCGACGCTATTACAGTGCCAGCGATCGGGGTTCGATTCCCATTGCTGTCTGTAAGGAGTTTGTATGTTCTCCCGTGTCTGCGTGGGTTTCCTCCAGGTGCTCCGGTTTCCTTCCACATTACAAAGACGTACGGGTAGGTTAATTGGGTTTAAAATAACGGACTTGCTGGGCCGGAAGGGCCTGTTACCACGCTGTAAATAAAATTTTTTTAAAAACTGGGATTGTTTGCCCAAGGGCAAAGAAGCTAATGAAGATTTTATAGAGGTGTTTATGAAAATAAGGAGTCTCTGTTTCCAATGGCTGACAACCAAGGGTCACGGAATGGCAAAAGAACCAGAGACAAAATGAGGAAATTCATTTTATGCCATGAATGTTTCAGATTCAGAATGCATTGGGAGGCTGGAAGAAGCAGATTCAATTGAAGCTTTCAAAAAGGAAATGAATAAATATGAAAAAGGAAAATGTTGCGTGGAAGTGGGGGACTAGCAGGATGATGGGACTAATTGAATTACTCTTTGAACAGGCATAGGCTCAGTGGGCCAAAGGCCTTCTTTCTGTATTGCACTCTTCTATAATTCATTCAATTTATTTATTTAATATTCCATATTAAAGTTCCTTTTCCCCTCAGGGTTATCATGCATCATTGTCAAGCTAGAAGTGAGGGCCTTCTTCCAAACCTCTGCCACTGTCATTCTGGATAATGCGCTAGGATGCTCACGAACGGATCACAGGGAGACACATACTTTGATTTTTCCTCTTAATATCCCTAACTTTCACCTTGTCCTGTAGCCGAGAGCCGGAATTTCCCCAGACCCCTATTTATCACATCTTTTGAAAAATTGAGCTTGCTAATTTAACTGTAAAAGAAAAAGCACAACAGAGTTCCTTCCAAGCTAAATATAGAAATAGTTCAAAAAGACTTGATAAGCCACTTAATGCCAGTTAACTGTATATCCATTTACTTAGTTCCATATTTGTTTCAACTCCTATATGAAGAACACATGTTTAGTCTGGTTTAGTCTGGAAACTGATTGATTAATTTGAGATCTAACTATTTTAATTATGCTGCCTAATTACAGTTTTTATTTTCCTTTTCATTTCTCTTCCTCTATGTAATTTCTTAGTTTGATATAATCTACTTTTCGACCACTGGTTCACCATACAGGCACAGATCTGCCATGTTATAATGACAAACTTGCACTCCTAGTAAAGAAAATGGGCTTAGTCTCAACCTGCTCTTTTCCCACTTAGTTTTGGTTAGTTATGATTTACAAGGCATTTGGTGAGGGCAATTTTATCCATCAGATGGCCAGCTTGTAATGACATGTCACATCACTCTGACCAACGGCCCATGGCTATAGAAGAAGGAGGTCCTATGCAGCTGGTGAATTATACATCGCAGCTATTTTATGCTGGTCTGGAGTGCCGGCTGGTTGGTGGCAGAGAGAGGTGGGAGGGTGGGGAGTGGCCTTTGTGCTCATGGTGACAATGGTTCTGAGTATATTTGTGCAGTTTAAATGAACATCTCTCAACATACAAAAGTCAACTGAGCCGCTACTTCCTGAGACTTCTTTTGTTCTAATTATGTTTTCTTGTAAGAATAGTGTATAATTTATGTTTAATTTGTGTTTTTATTGTTAACGTTGTGTATAAGGTAAGATATTTATTTATTCGTCACATGTGCATCGAAACACAGTGAAATTCGTCTTCTTGCGTTACTGAGAATGTACAGGGGGCAGCCCACAAGTGTCGCCACTCTTCCGGCACCAACATAGCATTCCTAACCTGTACGTCTTTGGAATGTGGGAGGAAACTGGAGCACCTAGAGGAAACCCACGCAGACACGGGGAGAACATACAAACTCCTGACAGACAGCGGCAGGAATTGAATCTGGGTCACTGGTGCTGTAAAATCGTTATGCTAACCACTACACTACTGTGCCACCCATACACTACCGTGCTGCCCATCTAATGCTATGTGCCTGTGATGCTGCTACAAGTAAGTTTCTCATTGCACCTGTGCATACATGTACTTGTGCATTTGACAATAAACTCCACTTTGACTCATTGTCACTGGATCTGCTTGTTCTTCCAGTGGTGCATTGGGTGTGCTATCAAACCTACAGCAGAGGTTGTCCAACAGAGGATTGAGTCCAAATGGTGATGGAACAGAAATGGATCAGTAGGCTCACACTCTCGCACTTAGCCTCTCACCTTCCACTGGGCAGAGGGAGTTAAAATTGTGCCTTTAACTTTCCTGCCAATCAGTCCTGCCTGGCAATGAGTGTCACAGGTTCCATCTAGCAGTGATTAACAATGAGAATCTTCTCATTCCCAGCAAGGAATCTGGAGGGTCCTGTCATGGAGCTAAGCTGTTTAAGGCCTGGTCACATGCAGTAATTGGCCTCAGAGCCCTCTGGCAGGAGAGGGAAAGGGCGCTTCTGTTCCTGATCATCCCTCTCAGGTTCTGTGGGCAGGCACAGTAGTGTAGCAGTTAGCGTAATGCTTTACAGCATCAGCGACCCGTGTTCAATTCTGGCCGCTGTCTGTAAAGAGTTTGTACGTTTTCCCCATGTCTGTGTGGGTTTCCTCCAGGTGCTCCGGTTACCTCCCACATTCCAAAGACGTACAGGTTAGGAAATTGCGGGCATGCTATGTTGCGCCAGAAGCATGGCGACACTTGCGGGCTGCCCCTAGAACACTCTGCAAGAAAGATGCATTTCACTGTGTGTTTCCATGTACATGTGACTAATGATATCTGGCTGAGGACTGGACACGATGCACTCTCTCCCCTTGGTTTCACCAGCCAGCTGTGGCCCTGTGTTTGTGCAGCCAGGTGACAATATACCCCAGCAGCCTACTTTTCCTCCTGCAAGTCTCGGACGGATGTCAGGGTTGGGCTTCATTGCCACAGGCCAGGAAACGAAGATGGAGGGTGGGGCTGCCCATACCTCTCAGGGGCTCGAAGCCAGCGTGATGATGTCCTGTGATGTTATTGTGAGGCCTGAGTAGACACTGCTTCTCCCCTGGACCCAGGAAACCAAATGACCCACCAACCCCCTCCTTGGCTGTGTGAAGGCTGAACTGATGGTTAATTCGCACTCCAGGGATGACAATCTGCATGTTTAAAGGGCCAGACTCAGGCTCTGACCACCTAGCAGGGAGCCCCAGTGAGACAGGGACAGCTCATCCCTCAGTGAGGAATGGGCAGTGCCATTCCCAATATTTCCCCCCAACACATTGCACCAGGAGACCATGAACATCTCCCCCTCACTATGCGAGCTCACAAATGAAAAATAAATGCTTTGTGGAAAGGCCAGAACGACGTGTGACCACGTGGGTATGGACACCATCAGGAGAGGGTAACGACAAATATATAGAAAGTGGAGATATAAAAGACTGCAGATGTTGGGATCTGGAGCCACACACAAGATGTGGAGTTTACAGTCCATCGCTGTGGCTCTCAGTGAATATCTGTGTTTGGTTAGCGGTTCCATGTTTAGAGTGGATTCCTGAAGCTTTACATTGAGGATCACAGTTCAAACAGTGCATTGCTTAAGGAGCATTCTTGAGAACATCCTAAACTGTGAAATGGTGTGACGCATCACAGGGCATCGTCACGCCGGCTTCAAGCCCCTGACAAGTATGGAAAGCCCCACCCTCCAGCTTCATTTCCTGGCCTGTGGCAATAAAGCCCAACCCTGACATCTGTCCGAGGCTTGGAGGAGGAAAAGTAGGTTTCTCAGCCCCTCACATGGTGAGCTTCTGATCTCACACATGCTGCCCTGGATGGTTGCCCAGTGCAGACGAGGCACTTTCCCACAGGAAGGCAGGATGAAAACCCTCCAGCACCATTGCACTACAGGTCCCATGGTTTGTAACAGAGTCCTTTCAGCTGCTCTCTGGAGGGTGGGTTCTAACAACATTCCTTGTTTTCCTCCTTCGCCAGAAAGCAAGAGAAGGAGAGAGGAGCACTGATTACTGCTGACATAACACCCCACGTTCAGAGCTGGAGTCCTGGAAGACCACAAGGTATAGGAGCAGACTTAGGCCATTCAGCCCATTGAGTCTGCTCCACCATTCAATCATGGCTGATTTTCTTTCAACGCCATTCTCCTGCCTCCTCCCCGTAACCCTTAACCCTCTTACCAATCAAGAACCTGAGAGAGTCACAGGAGGTGGGCTGGCTGCTTGCAGCCTTGTTTTATGTCAGGAATTGAGTGGACTTGCTGTTACCTTTACATTTTCGGGACAGATCAATTCTCGCACGCATCCCTTTGGAAAGAGGACATTTTACTTTCTCTCTAGTAATTGGCAACATGGGACAAATCTTCTGTGTTGGATCTCCTGTTGGTTAGTGAATGACCAATGCTGACAACAGTTCCCAGCATAGCCCACTTTATCCCTCCTGGCTGGGGAAGAAAGCACAGTGATGAGTCTTTATTTGATTGAATTCTTAGTGTTTGTCTGTTTAGTAACATTCATTAAGTCTTCATTGTTATAAACTGATCTTGACCAGAGTTAAACAGTCATAAAAATGTGTGATTGCACATGCTCATGCCAACATTTCATACCAACAAATTTGCAAGACTTGCAAATTTCTACAGATGTACGGTGGAGAGCATTCTGACTGGTTGCATCACTGCCTGGTATGGAGGCTCCAATGTGCAGGATCGAAAGAGGGTGCAGAGGATTGTAGGTTCAGCCAGCTCCATCATGGGCACAGCCCTCCCCGCTATCGAGGACATCTTCAAGAGGCGGTGCCTCAAGAAGGTGGCATCCATCACTAAGGATCCTCAACACCTGGGACATGCCTTCTTCATGTTACTACCATAAAGGAGGAGGCACAGGAGCCTGAAGACCCACACTCAATGTTTCAGCAACAGCTTCTTCCCTTCTGCCATCAGATTTCAGAATGGTCCATGAACCCATGAACGCTACCTTATTATTCCTCTTTTGCACTATTTATTTATTTTTGTAACTTATAGTAATTTACGTCTTGCACTGTGCTGCTGCTGCAAAACATCAAATTTCATGTCATATGTCAGTGATAATAAACCTGATTCTGACATTTGCAATATCATTACAGATATGTGCTGTGTCAAATTTTGAGCAACATTTGAAATAGAAGCAGGAGTAGGCTATTCAGCCCCTTGTGCCTGATCCATCATTCAGTGCGATGGTTGCTAATCATTTTCCTCAGCACCACTTTCCTACACTATCCCCATATCCATTGTCTATGTTAATATCTAAAGGGCTGTGAAACTTTCTCTTGAATATACTCATTAACAGCCTCCACAGCAGTCTTGGGTTAATTCCAAAGATTCACTACCCTCTAGATGAAGATGTACATCAAAGGATGGAATTGGTGTGGGTGTTTCCTAGTTGTCCTGAGTTCCTCGGTGCCAGCTGGGCCTTCATGATCACCCAACTCCAGCCTCACATGTCAGAAGTGCCCGCACCCACCAACCTCGTCTGAGAAACATTGCGTTAAATCCACCCATATTTGCGAAGGGGTGCCATTCTGGAAAGACCCCGACAAAAGCAGTGCAGAAGAACTAAAGCAGTAAAAGGATGCTGTTCTACACACCCCACCCTGAGCTTGCTCATCCAATCAAATCCTTCTGCAGTGGCTTTAAATCAGTGGTTAGGTTTGCCACACAGTCCACTAATGTCGATACAAAAGCAGCTTTGACTTATTCTGAAATAAAGAGCAGTGGAAAAGAAATGTAGGACTGGTATATGTAATGAATTATTGTTTTGGCAGTAAGATAAAGGCCATTATTAGCAACAGGAGAGACTAGAAGATCTTTCAAAAAAAAGATGCAAGTTAACGGAAACTCATCTCCCGTCCTCACTCTCATTGCTTGCAGCTGACTGAGCTAACAGGACCCAACTGACTGAATGAACATTAAAAGGAGAGAAGTAGGAAAAGGAAATGAATGGAGCTTTATTAGAGCGTTTCTTTTCCCCCCTGCTTGACCCAATTATCAGATTTTACATTTCAGCTTAAGACAGTAGATCAAACGACAAGAGCCACTTTGTACTGCAGCCAGGAGACCATATGATGCCTCTCATAGAACATCCCCTCTGCCAAGAAATTGTGCCTTTAAGTAACTTTGCTGTATCTTGCAGCAGTAGCATGATTTGTGATGAAACTAGTGCTGTGGAAATTGTCCCAGGATTTTATTGTGCTTCGTAAACATTTTCAACAGAAGAATAAAGACATAAGAAAATAATTAAGGAAAGAAGCCCATCACGAATGCAGAAGATGATGTGTGCCAAAATATTCTGTGGTAAAACACGCAGTGTTTATATTTAAAAAAACCATACAAAATATGAAGTATGCTTACAAGCAACTTTTTCCCCCAGATTGCAGATCATTTAACTTCAAAGCTGGAAAAAATACACATATTTATATTGCACCTTATCACATTTCACAGGAATTTCCCCAAGGACTGGACCGAAAACAAATTACTTCGAAGCGCTCTTACTGTTATGCAGGCTGATACGACAGCCATTTTGCACACAGCACAGCCTTGTGAATGGCAGTGAACTGAGTGACAAAATTAGCTGTTTTTGGTGACTTTCATTAACAGAAGAGTGATGTCAGGATATCCCCGGTTCTCCTTAAATAACACCATAGAGTTTCTCATTTCCTCAACAGATTAAGTGGGCAAAAGGCAGCCTGCAGCTGTGCTACTGACACAAAGGCAGGACCCTTGGATTTAACATCCCTGGTTGGCGGGAGATAGATAAGTGGCTGGAATGAGAGAACCGAGGAACCCAAGCCCAAACCATTCCATACCCACCTTCTTAACATTGAACAAACATAAATCAGGCCAACTACAAGGTTTGAAAAGATATTTGGGTGTGATGGCTGAGACTTACATATGAGTGAATATAAGCTTGCTCTGATTCCAGCAGCTGATCCAGGAAGGGACAACAGTTTAAGGTAAATGCTTATGGCCAGGAGAACACAAGAAGAAAATAGGAGCAGGAGTAGGGCACCTGGCCCCTCAAGCTTTGTCATTCAATATGATCATGGCTGATCTACCCCAAGCCTCAATCCCTCCTCAGGCCAGTTCCCATAGCCCTCATTCCCTGCGATGCTCTCCCCCCTTTCCCAGTGACACTGATCGTTCAACGTTCAATAAGATCTTTTACCTCAGTGCTACTCTCCTGCAGTAGCCCCATATCCATTAATGATGCCTCCCAGCAGGTGAAACATTCAATTGCTAATATTCCCAATCATCAGCTGTCCCACTTGTGGCAGAGTCAGGCGTCTCAGTACCCACAGAACTGTGGTGGAAGCAAGGCATCCTTCATGTCATAGGATAGCTCAAATCAAGACAGATCCAATCCTTTTAAGGTGCAAGTATATTGGCAATTCAACCAATCACTGCTTCTCAATTTATTATATTTTATTTCTTGCTCTTTACCAATTTGATCTAATAATATCTGACCTATTAAAGACAGATTATCCTTGATTATATGCCTGAATCAACATCACAACATTAAAAAAGGCCACTTAGCCCATGGAGAGTGTAGAATCACTCTCAATGGGCTAAATGACATCCTGGTTGATTTACGCCCTGACTCTATACATCTCTTAACATCTTTAATTATAAATATATTATCAAACCCAAATTTAACATTAATCACCTAATGACCTAATTGCTCTTGTGGATCAGAATTCAAAACTTTAATGCTTTTTGTGCTAAATCTTTCCTAACCACTCTTAAAGGCCTGGGTCTCCCTTCTGGATGATGCTGCCATTTCTCAATCTCATAATTCTACCTTTCAGTTATTCTGTTATTGACACTTTAGCATTTCTTTTTGCATTTCTAATTGCATTAATATATTTGTAACATCCTGTTGTACTTTGCACCTTTCTGTTGTTTTGTGCTCGTCACTGTATTTATTGTTGTATTTATTATTATTTATACTGTTTACTCTGTGAGCTTCACACGAGCAAGGAATTTCATTGCATCCTGTGGTATATGACAGTAACCTAATCTGAATCTGAGTCCAAAAGCCACAGCACACTGTTCTAGGCTCTCCCACCAGTGGAAAGAGTTTTTTTTCTTTATCTACCTTATCTTGAAAATGTCAATCAAATCACTCTTAAACTTCTAAATTCTAGGAAAATACAAGTTTGTATAATCTTTCCTTGTAATGTAACCCTTGACTTCAGACCCCAGTATTCCCTCCAAAGCCAATACATCCTTCCTAAGTGTGCCGGCTAAACTTGCTCACAATATTCCAGCTATAGTCTAACCAGCTCTTTGTATAGTCGTAAAATGCCTTTGTACTCCAGTTCTCTTGATGCAAAGTCAATCACTCCATTGGCCATTTGATTATTTTCTGTACCTGTCCATGACATTTTTATGATTTTTCTACATGGAGCCTTATATCTCACTTGACATCTACACTTTTAGCATTTCACCATTTAGCAGATAATCTGTTTTATCCAATTTAAGTTCAAATCGGTGAAGTCACGTTCGCATTCTCTGAAATCCATTTGCTAGAGTTTTGTGTAATTGCCTAATCTATTAATATCCCATTATAATTGACTGCTTTGATCCAAGCAGAATTTCATGACCCCTGTCTTTGAATATGTAGCTTTCTATACCATCAATTAAGTTGCTTGTAAAAATAGGGGATAGCATGGCCAGGAAGCCAGACCATTAAGGGATGCCACCAGTCAATGGAATATCTCCCAATAATCCTTACTATTCTTCTGCTCAGCTGGTTTCCTAACTAGGTCAGTAATTAGCTAACAGTCTCTCATAAGATAAATTATCAAATATCTTCAGGACACCCATGTGAATAAGATACACAGAATAATACCCTGTCACTACTTGAGGCACCTCTTCATAAAATTCAATCAGATTCCTCATGCATGAGCTACATTTACAAATCCCAGCCAACTTCCATCTATAACAAAGCCATTTAAACGAGATTAATTGGTTTTGCATCTCATTGCTGTTTGTGAATCCTTACACACCGCATTTCAAAGTAATTAATTGTACATGATGCACTTTGAGATGTGATAAAGTGCTTTTTAGTTGCAATTCTTCCTTTAATGGATTTGATGGTCTACTTATAGAGAGATTAATTTGTAATATTAGTACCTTGATCTATTTAATCACATTTGTTGTCTCTGAACAAAAGCCAAATCATTTATAAATATATATGTAAAGTACTAAATTAATTACTTGGTAATCAGTTGCAGATTAATTATTGGTAAAAATATAACAGCATCATTGCTGTTTGTCTCTTTGGCTAGTGAAACCTAATAATCAATCAACCTGTTATAATTCCCAATCCAACAAAATGGGGACATCCATTCCTTTTCCATTCCCCAGTTCCTCTTTCTTCCTTTCATTCCTCAACTTACCTTGTGCAGTGACTCATAGTTAACTGTATTAATTGTCATCTCCATCTCCCTAAGTTTTGGTTCTAAGGCATCAATATTATTTCTACCTTGCACCATGATCATCCATCCTATCTTATCTAAACTTCTTTGTCCTGAAAACATAACATTGTAGCAATAGTCTTTACCTTGTCATGGCTATAATGTGCCTTGTTCCTTGACACACAAAATTATAAAGGTTTGCAGTGAATTAGTTAGAACTCATAAGATGGAAACAGCCCAACCCTATGTCGGTGCTTATGTGCCACGCAAGCCTCATCACATATTTTCTCACAGGATAATTTTGCTATCGTTCTTGTCTGTGCAAAGCATTCTTTGCTATATTGTTTTTGGTTTGGATAACAAGACTCTACAAACAATGTGGCAGATGCCTCCCTGAGTATGTCCTGTCCAATGATGGGACAATGGATGCAGGTGGGAGTGGCTCTGGGAGTCTTCAACATTGACTCCAAACCCCATGAAGTCTTGTGGCATCAGGTCAAATCTAGGTAAGCAAATCTCCTTCTAATTACCATTCTCAGCTGATAAATCAACGCTCTTCCATGTTGACCGACACTTAGAAGAAGTTCTGAAAGTAACAAGGCCACAGAAATTACTCTGGGTGGGGGACTTCTATGTCCATCAATGTGTAGCTTGGTTGCACCAGTACTGATCAAGCTGGCTGAGCCCTAAAGGACACAGCTGCCAGACCAAGCCTGAGGTAGGTGTTGAGTGAACCAACACAGGAGATAAATCTGTTCCAGTGTACCTTTGGTAGCTGCAAAAGAGACCATTGTTCAGTCCTTGTGGAGACAGAGCCTTGTCTTTGCATTGAGACTTTCCATGTTGTTTTGTGGCACTACAATTGTGCTAAACTGGATAGATTCAGAGCAGAATTCTCTATCCCACATGGTTGTGGAGGCTGGATCATTAGAAATATTTAAGCAGGAGGTAGATAAATTTTTGAAAAATCCAGGAATTGAGTGCTATGGGGATCAGGCATAGAAGAGGAGTAGAGGCCAGCATAGATTAGCCACGATCACATGGAATGGTGGGGCTGGATTGAGGGGGCAGGAGGCCTATTCCTGCTCCTTGAGTTCTCACGCTTAGATCTGGCAGCTCGAAATTGGGCATCTATGAGTAACAGTGGATCATCAGGAGCAGTGGAAATGCACAACACAACAATCTGTGATCTGGCCTGGCTTTTCCCTCGCTCTGCCATTACTGTTCAGCCAAGGGATCACTTCCAGTTTGGTGAAGAATCCAGAAGGGAATGCTGCACACAACATCAGACACAATGAAAACTGTGGCATTAACTTGGTGAAACTGCAACACAGGACTACATGTGTGCCACAACAGCATGCAATAGGTGGAGCTCAGCAATTTCATGAGCAACAGGTTAGGCCGAAGCCCAACAATCCTACCTCATCAAGGGGGTGGATAGTTAAACTAATGGGAGGAAGAGACTCCAAGAATATTCCCATCCTCAATAATGGCAGGGCCCAGCATGTGAATGTGGAAACAAGGCTGAAATTTTTGCAACCATCTTAAGCCAGAAGTGCCGAAAAGATGCTTCTTCCTTAGAACCTCACCATCACAGAAGCCAGTCTCCAACTAAGTCAAGTCACTCCACGTGATATTGAGAAATGGCTGAGACCATCAGATGTACAAAGGCTGTAATGCGAGACAATATCTGAGCTGTGGAGTTGAAGATGTGTGCTCCAGATCGAGTTGAGCCTTGAGTCAAATTGTTCCAATTACAACACTGGCCTCTGTCTGACAACAGGAAAACTGGCCAGGTATGTCCTGTTCACAAAAAGCAGGACAAATCCAATCTGGCTATTTACAGCTTAGTCAGTCTACTGTCAATGATCAGCAAAGTGATGGAATCTATCATGAACAGTCCTGTCAAATGATACTTACCGGTAACCTATGCACTACCTGCCCAGTTTGGGTTTCGCCAGGTCTGCTCAGCTCCAGACTTCATTACAGCCCTGGTCCAAACGTGGATCAAAGGGATAAATTCCAGAGGTGTGGAAAGTCTGTCCTTGACATCAAGACAGCATCTGACTTAGCATGGCTTCATGACTTCAAGGAGACGCTGAAGTCAATGGGCATCGAAGAGAAAACACTTTCGTACTTTCCACAAAGGAAGTTGGTCGATTGGTTGTGAAAGTCAATTATCCCAGCCCCAGGACATCACTGCAGCAGTTCCTCAGGACAGTACCCTAGGGCCAACTATTTTCTATTACTTCATCTGTGATCTTCCTTCCATCATGAGGTCAGAATTGGGGATGTTTGTTGACAATCGAACAATGTTTAATTCTATTGTAATTCTGAAGCAAGTGAAGCTCCCTGTGCCCTCAGCAAGACCCAGACAATATTCAAGCATGGGCAGATAAGTGGCAAGACATTTCAATGCCACAAAAGTGCCAGGTAATGACCATCTCCAACAAAAGAGCATCTAACTATTCTTCACATTCAATGGTGTTACCATCACTGAGTCCCAAGGGAAGTCCAGAAAGTCAACAGGCCAACCCTGTAAATACCATGGCTATAAGAATATGTCAAAGACTGAGTATCCTGCATCATATAATTCATTCCCTAATATCCCATGGCCTTCTCATCATCTGCAAGGCAAGTCAGAAATGTACCTTCCATTTGCCTGGATGAATGCAGAGGCAACAACTCCCAAGTGGCTCAACCCCATCCAAGACCTCATTGACCACCCTAAATATTCATTCCCTTCACACTAGCACTCAGTGGTTGCAGTGTGTGCCACATACCAAATACCCTCTGTACTTGCCTCAGAGACCGTTTCCCAAACCTGAGAACTCTGTTCCGAAGAACATGGACAGCAGGTGCATGGGAACACCATCACCAGCAGGTTCCCTTCCAAGTAGCACACTGTCCTGATTTGGAAAGGCATCACTGGTCCTGCGTCACCTCGGGGTCTAAATCCTGCAACTACCTTCCCAGCAGCACTTTATTGGAAGCTTTGCAGTGCTTCAAGAAGATGGCTCATCACCACCATCTCAAGGGCAATAAGGTATGGGTTATAAATGTTAGTGTTATCGGAGACATCCAAGTTCCAAAAAAAAATTAATTAAAAAAAAAACTCCTAAAGAGGAAGCATTAAAAATGCAGCGCTTTTGTATACATTTGGACTTCTATAAATTGGACCTTTCAAATAATTATAAACCTGTTTACTGCCTGTAGTGGTGGCATAGAAACAACTTCTGTGCAAGGTCAGATGACAGGGACACTGTTTATCAGCCAGTTTGAGATCAGTGAGGGATTTCAGGATGCCAACCAATTTCCAGTTGATCAGCCTACGGAAACAACCCATGTTGCTTTGCAAAGGGCAACAATGTGTGGGTGGATGTTGTCAATGGGCCACCACATCCCTGATGTGTGTTGACATAATGGGAGTGAAAAGGAAGTGATTTGGTCTTTTGGAATTCTCCACTTGGATCAGGTGTATGTTTATCTGGATCTGAATTTATTTATATTTTGCTACAAAAATGCTACTTTAGTCTATGAGGGGATAAAAGCATCTTTATTTTGCTTTTAGTTTGGCTCCCCAGCTGAAAAAATACCCTGTGCTTTTGCTTTTTACTTTTTTTAACAAATCCCACAATGAAATAGTGTGTGCGTGAGGGATGCATTAGAGGGGTGATATGGATAAAAAAAGATGCAGACCTTTATAGGTTGTAAACAGTCATGTCTTGAATGGGACGTGCTTTGTTGTTATATTTATTCCTATAAGAATGATGGAAAATTCTGACATTTTCCAAATTGGAATCTCAGTAATGGCTATATCCTTTTATTGAGAGTGCCCTTCTCTGGTGAAGAATTCGGTTAAATGTGGTGTCTATACTTAGTTGACTTATATTGAATGAAAATGATCCCGTGATAGCCATGCTCATGTCCATCTGGGCTTGACCACCATCCATCTGTTAAGTTTTGCTTAATTAGAAAGTGTCATAATCCCAGTGACTTTCATATTATGCTTTTTTCAGAACACACAGGAATTTATGAGATTGGAAAAGATATTATGATGCATCTTGCCAGTCCTATAATCTGGGAAACCTCATACAGGCAACCCCTGCGCTATGGCTGTTCGGGTTACATAAATTCAACCTTATGGAATTCACTACCCAAAAATTTAAGATATGGAATAAAATTCGCTCTCATGGAATTTATGTGAAAAAAGTAAAAAACACTATTTTTTCTGCTTGTGTTTCTTGATGCGTGAGCAGATGATGTGGTTTCTTGTTATGGAAAATCATGATATGCCCCTTTTTATAGGAACGCAACTGCCCTGTAATACAGGGGTTACCTGTAAACTGAAAACCTTCTCATGTGCCTCCATCAGGTCTTTTTTGCTATGGAGTACAGCACAGAAATAGGCCCTTCGGTCCACCATGTCTATGCTGACCATGGGCAAAAGTTTCCTACAAACTACCCTATCTATGCCTCTCATAATTTTGTGTAACTTATCTTCCGATCAGATCCACTGTCAGTCTGTAGTCTGATTATCATCTGTGACCAGCTTGAACTTGCCTCAGATGCTAGAGTTAATCATAGGAAAAGGGAGGTCATGCTCACTGACAACTTGCCTGATACTTCATCTCCTTCACCATCAGTGTGCTGGGAATATGATTCAGTGTGGCCAGAAATGGGTGCAGCTTTTGTTGAGGGAAATTTGTCAACATGCAGTGTGTTTTTGAGTGCTTCATGAATTTATGTGCCAGTCTTGTGCAGGGGCCATGTTAATTTTCTATGTATCATTCCAATTTTAGTATACAGTATGTGCTGCTGAATGTGAATATACCTTTAAGAACTGACTGCATCATACAATCTTACTTTTGAAGTATTGTTGTAATTGACTATTCTTAATAAAGGATGTTATTAATAAAACATCTTAATAAAGGATGTTTTGTTGGTAGCTCTACTTCTGTTATCTGCCTTAATAAACTGCAATACCAAGGGGCTACAGACACTATGATTTGTCACTTCACAATTCTAGCATTAGGGGAAAGATCAGGATACCATGATGATACTAAGATTTGACTGTCTTCTTTCCGACTTTTGAAAAATTTGGATGCTTGGTACTATTTGCTTCAGTGCTATCTGATTGAAAATGGACTTTTCTTCAAATGAAATGTGATAATGATCACTTCTGAGTCATTTTGTTTTGTTCTGGAAATTTGACGGCTGGTTTTCTTGTACAAGTTGCATTTGTGTGTCTGATGTGGTTTCTGCATCAGACACATCATTTTTTAAATTTATTCTTTTGTGGGATGTGGATATCAGTATTAGTTGATGGAGCAAGTGCAAGAGGCCAGATAACCTACTCCTGTTTCTATTTCTTCCCTTCACCCTCTCAACAACAATAAACACTAGCCTTGCCAGTCATACCTGGATCCCCAAAAATGAATTTAAAAACTTAGGATAATGATTTACTATTTATGCTATCATTGTATTGTTACCCAAGGTATTGTCCTTTCTAACTCTTGATGCCCTAACCCCATCTCAGCCGCTTTTTTTACTGTTGATATATGTGTAGAATATTTTACTATTTTGTCCTGTTCTTGATAATTTAACTTCATAATTCCCTTTTGCATTTCTAATTCTGACTTCTCTCTTAATCCCATCATATACTTTCTTTTCATGAACTCCTCCACTGTCTATGTACTTGATGCAGGCTTCGTTCATCACCCTCAATTGCTCCCTTATGTCCTTATTTATCCAGGGTGGCTCATGAGTATTTACTTTGTTTTTTCTTTCAGAGGAATATATTTTTTTCTGCTCTCTGTTCTACATCATTTTACATGTTTTCCATTGTTCTACGAGGTTGTTGCCCATTTTATCTTTCCAAGTTCCATTCTTGGCCCTTCAAAATCAGCTTTATTTCCAAATCATTAACCTTGATTTTCATCGAATCCTACTCTGTAGCCATCTTAAAGTTCATTATATTTTCAGTTAGGAGGAGAAACTGGATAGACTGGGTTTGTTTTCCTTGGAGCAGTGGACACTGAGTGGGAACCTGATAGAGGTGTACAAAGTTATAAGAGCTATAGATAGAGCAGATAGTAAGAAACTTTTCACCAGAGAAGAGGTGACTAAGGCCAGAGAGCATGGGTTAGGGTGAGGAGTAAGAGATTTAGATGGGTTCTGATGAAGAATTTCTTTCACCCAGAGGATGGCAGGAATCTGGAACACACTGCCTGGGAAGATGATGGAAGCAGATGCTCCCACAACATTTAAGAAGTATCTTGATTCAAGATGAGCACTTGAATCACCAAGGCAATGGACCAAGTTGCTGGTAAATGGGATTAGCAGATAGGTATTTAATGATCAACATGTACACGTTGGGCTGACAGACCTGTTTTGTGCTGTATGACCCTATATCATGATCACAATTGCCTAGATATTAACTACTTTTACTGCTCTTACCTACTCCACTTCATTCCCTATTATTAGATCCAGGAATAAGTCCTCTCTCCACAAGAAATATAGGTTAATTCTTTAAGCTTTCTGGAGAAAGAGTCATTTATGAAAACCTAACATGTCAGCTTAATTTTAAATCAGGGAAGAAATATTTGACATACTTGTGATTGGGTTGAATTTTAAGGTGTGGCAAAATATTAAGAACTATATTTTTTCAGTATTATTCAAGAAGCAACATTTAAAAACGACAGAAGTTTTACCTCTAATATATTCTCAGCATGAATTCCACCCCATTTTTACACTAATCTAGCTTATTTTAAATGGTTTTTCAACTGTTGAAACAATACATATATGGATTTAATGGGAATTCATCAGTTGGTGAGCTAGAAATAGTCCACATGGAAAGTTCAACCTAAAAATGCTAACAAAAATAAATAAATCTCACTTCCCTCTCCCCTCCCTGCTCACCTGACCAACATTTTTTAATAGTTCTCTTATAAAGGTGAAGGATGAGTGCTGCAAAAGGGGATACAAGGGAAGGAATGTGCTTCACTCTCACTTGTTCCTGATGGGGAGAATTGAGTAATACCTGGGAGCATCTACTCACTATTCAAGAAATTGGATTCTCCTCCAGTGTCCCAACATGCTGCCGACAAGAGACCAGTTGGAAATTTTTTTGTTCCCCTATGTTGATTGATTAGGATCATCTATTTGGATAATTTTCAAGCTGGTGGCTTTGACTAATGCAGGATTAATTTTGTTACAGCATAGAAGGAGACACTTCAAGCCATTGAATTTATGTCAGCTCCTAATACAGTCCCATTCTCTGGCTACCTCCCCACTGCCCTACAATTTTTCCTTCTTTTCCTGCACTTCACTAGTTGGTAAAGGGGAAGAAAAATTACCCTGGAATAATTTAAAATGGGGTTTGATGCACAACGCAGTAAAGCAAGGTATTTTTTTTTAAATTATGAGAGTTTGGGTAATGTTGATATTCAAAGGGATTCAGTTGTCCATCTACACATGTCACAGAAAGCCAATGTGCAGGTGCAACAAACTAAAGCTTTTGTATGCAGGGAAGATTTTCCCCTGGCTAAGGAGTCTAGAACCAGAGGAACGCAGTCTCAGAATAAATGGTAGACCGCTGAGGCGAGGAGAAATTTCTTCACATGGTGGGTAGTCAACCTTTGCAATTCTGTGGAAGCTCAGTCACTGAGTTCATTCAAAAATAAGAGATTGATAGACCTGCATATTATAGGGATAGAGGCATGAGTGCAGGAAAATAGAATCGAGTTAGATGATTAGCTTTGTCTCGATGAATGGTGGAACAGGCTTGAAGGCCAAATCGTCCATTTCTGATCCTATTTCATATGTTCTTTGTGGATAGGAATATTCAGATGGGTCAAATAATTTCCTCAAATACATCTTTCCTGTTAACCTATGTTCCTTATATATGTTCTATATAGTAATATGTTTGCAATAGGTTTATTGAATTATCATTAATTAGCTTATTAATTTTATATACATTTGATTCTCCATTTCTATTGTTGGTAAACTAATAAACAAAAGTATAATTTTGAAATATTAAACTTTTTTTATATATTCATTCAGGTGATGTGAGCTTTGCAGGCTGAGCCAGCATTTAATTGCCCATCCCTTATTGCTCTTGAGAAGGTGATGGTGAGCTGCATTCATGAACTACTGCAGTCCTTGAGGTGTGGGTATGCTCACAATGCTGTTAGGGAGAGAGTTCCGTGATACTGACCCAGCGACAGTGAAGGAACGGTGATATATTTCCATGTCAGGATGGTGTGTGGCTTGGAGGGTGGTGGTAGAGGTCGTGGGTTTGGAAGATGCTTCTAGCTGGTAGACGTTGTGGGTTTGGAAGGTGCTGTTTAAGGAGTCTTGGTGAGTTGCTGCAGTGCATCTGTACATGGTACGAACTGCTGCTACTGTGCATCAGTGATGGAGTGAGTGAATGGTTGTGGATGGGTTGTCTATCAATCAGGCTGCTATGTCCTGTATGGTATTAAGCTTGTTGAAGCTGACCTTGTCCAGGTGAGTGGAGAGTATTCCGTCGCACTCCTGACTTGAGCCTTGCAGATGGTGTTCAGGCTTTGGGGAATTAGGAAGTGAGTGACTCACCACAGGATTCCCAGCCTCTGACCTGCTGTTGTAGCCACATTGCGTATATGGCTTGTCCAGTTCAGTTTCTGGTCAATGTTAACTCCCAGGATATGGACAGTGGGGGATTCAGTGATGGTAATGCCATTGAATGTCAGGGTTTGATCACTGGATTCTCTCTTGTTGGATATAGTCATTGTTTTTTACTTTTGTGGTGCAAATGTTACTTGCCACCTATCAGCCCTGACCTGGACATCGTCAAGGTCTTGCTGCATTTGCTTGTGGATCGCTTCATTATCTGAGGAGTCTGGATTGGTGCTGAACATTACGCAATCATCAGCAAACATTCTACTTCTGACCTTACTGATTACGTGACAACATCATTTCCAATGTACACAACTTGGCCAACACTAAAGAAAATTGCTTGCAGATATAAACAAAATAAAATGTGGTATATTGAGCAATTTACCTCATAAGATAGCTGGTGTTGTTTCAATAACTTCAAAGCCAGAATATCTGATTGGAGTAAAGAAAGTTTTAGCCTTACATCCAGTTTCACATCCAGCCTACTTCAATACTTGGATTTCAACACAACAAATGCAAAAAATCTGCTTTCACAAGAGTATGTTGCAGCAAAAGGCATCATATACGTTCCTGCTTTATCTACAGCATTATTTGTTATCTCTCTTCATTTTCCACCCCTATGCACATACTGAGAATTGATATTGAGATATAATCAATTCTTTTCCTGTTCTTTAGTTTTAAGCCAGGCTAGTTTGTTTCTTGATAGTTTCTCGGCTGCAATTTTATTGCATTAACTTTATTTCTTTGCTCAAAATATTGAAAAGACACAACCCCACTGCACTTTTTCCAGCAAGTTTTGCCTTTTGCTCCTGCTTCCAGCATTTGTATCTATTATTTTCCTGTTCTATCAGGCATCAGTCCTAGGCTTCTTGATGTGGTGGGCAAAAGAATGCTGCCTGATTGAGTATCCCTAGACAAAGGAAACTGAGGCCAACGGGAATGAGCAACTCAGGCCGTTGTGTTTGGCTCCAGGTCTCAGTGAACACTGTCCCCATCTATTAATTGGCAGGCATCCTAACTGGAGAAATTAAAATACTGATTTTATTGAAAGGTACTTCCTGCATAAAAATAAACAGCCTGTCAACTTTCATTGAGCAAACTAAGATACACAACTTGATGCAAATTGGACTAGCTTAGATGGTGTCTTGGTCTGCATGGATCAGTTGGGCCGAAAGGCCTGTTTCCATGCTGAATGATTCCATGTGTTGGGAATCTGTTATTCTATCTGCACCCCTCAGCAGGCATAATACCAAAGAATTCACCATAAAAGTGCAAAACAACATTCCTTGTTGCTTCAGAGCGAATAATAGAAAAGTGGTAAGCGATCACAATGATGCCCACCAATGTTGTGAATTCATTTTAGACTTTGTCATACCCAGTAATGTCCCAGTCACCTCCTCAAACAAGAGCAATTGAAGCAATATGTGCCACATAGTTTTACTGATTTCCAAATACAGCAGGTGGAGGGATGAGGAAACAATTAAAGTTTAGCAATTAAAAAGTCAGAGTTAGCCTATTCCAGAGATTCCATGCATGGATTTAAGAGATACTGTGAGCTTTACGTTGGCAGGGAATTCAGTGTTGTACCATTGAGCTAGTAGCTATATTAATAGAGATCTGGACTCATTGTCAACTAACCAATAACCAAGGTTGTTGACAGCAGAAAGTGGGCTTTCAGCACCACTGCTAGTTCATTATTGTTATCCCTTTCCCCCTTAAACTTGCTGCGGGTCTTAACCCCCTCTACAATACAGCATGGTATAACATAAGTTCACTGAAATTATTCAAGCACATTGGAAATTGTGTAAGTTCTCAGTGCAATTTCTTATTCTACCACTTTGCTTTTGCAATATTTTGAGACCTATCACTGTCAGCCAAGTTCTCCTGCCAAATATTTTTTTTCCACAAATCCCTTGAGATGGACCATCAGGGGTCTGTGGACCGTTCCTTAGGGACCATGGTATTATGTTGCAGCCTTTTTATTGACATTGTCTGTCTAAAATATTTCAAACATGGGAAGTCTTTATCCAACTTGAACCCATTCACTTGTGTGCATAATGTGCTCAAAAAAACAGCAATGAAATGGAGAGAAAATTATCAATGAATGAGTAACATCTCAATCATATAGAGCCCAGAATACAAGTGTGCCATGAAGGCCATGCCTCAAAATCATTGCACCATTAAGAGCTTCTAGTCATGCCTTGCCACTGAAAGCTTCAGTCACCACACAAGGACTCAAGCACTACTGAATCTAACATGCACATCCCTCCATTCCCTGCTCATTCAGGAATCAGCCTTGTGAACCACAGATGCACTTCGTCAATCACAGGTGTATCCTTTCTTAAATAGGGAGACAAAGATGTGCATAATATTCCTGGTGTATTTCTACCAGGGCAGTAAGCTATCTTTAGTCTTGAACTCAAATCCTCTTGCAGCAAAGGTTAACATATCAATCACTTTCCTAACATGCAGATATGGCAAGCAGTTAACTTTCAGTGATTTGCATACAAGGACACTCAGATCTCCCATACCTTTCAATCTTACCATTTAAGAAGTATTTTGCTTTTCTATTTTTCCACATTATATGCCATCTGCCATATCCCTACCAGTTCATTTCATCTGTCTATATCCCTCTGAAACATTTCTGCATCCTTCTCACAATTTGAACCCTGACCTTGCTTTGGAACATCGGTATCACACATGATTCCTTCATCCAGGTCATTGGTAGAGATTGTAAACAATTGGCAATCTCTGCGGCACCAGCTAGTTATAACCTCCTGAAGCAAAAATAATCTGTTTGTTCTGATCTCCAGCATCCACAACCATCTTCCTTTGCACATTATACAACTCCAACTGTTGGAGAAATTTCCTCCTGATGCCTGTTAACTTCATTTTTACTAAGGATCCTTGATGCCACTCTTGGTCAGATATTGCCTGGATTTCAAGTACTGTCACCTTCACAGCTAGAATTAACCTGTTTGGTCTATGTTCCATCAGGAAGATAGACCAAGTGGATGTGACATTTGATGATGAGATGAGTAATGAGATTTTTATTTAAAACATAAAAAGCATGTATAAGAAATAAATCAATTAAACTCAAAAAGGATAAATCCCCTGATCCAGATGGATTGCTTCCATGCATTTTAAAGAATTTTTAGGGAAGAAATTACAGAGGAATGGTGATGTATATTTAATGATTCACTAGAAATGTTGTCGTGCCAGAGGACTGATAGATATCTAACATAGCACTCATATGTAAGTGCTCAAGGGATTACAGAGTATTCAACTTAGCAGTGGTGGTGGGAAATATAAAGGAAAGTATAGAAGAATTAGAAAGAAAAATTTTACTAGTGTATAGTCGGCATGGATTTCACAAAGGAAAATTTTGCTTCACCAAACATTGAATTTTTTGAAGAGGTAATAGAGAGAGCTGACAACAGTAATACAGTAGATGTATGATTAGCAGGATGGATTGCCATTTGGCTTTAAGAAGAAAGCAGAGGGTCAGAGCAAAGAGCAGCTATTCACAGTGAAAGGAGATGGAAATTGAAAAAGGAGGTTAGTGATACAAAACTATATAAACCTTGGTTAGACCACACTCAGAGTATTGGGTAGAATTCTCGTCACCATATTATGAAAACAACATAGAGGTAGGGGAGGACATCTAGAGACAATCTGCAAGGATATTACCAGAAATGTGAGGAAATACATATCAGAAAAGATGATCACAATGGGTCTCTTTTCCTTTAAAATTTTCATAGAGCCATAGTGAAAGGTTTTAACATACTGGGTATGGAGAGAATATTTCCATTTCTGGAGAAAAAGCATAACTAGAAACCATCAATATAAGGTAGTGACTGAGAAATCCAATAGGGAGTTTGTTCTTTACCCGAAGAGTGGTGAGTATGTGGGGCTCAATACCACAGGGAATAAATGAAGTGAATAATATATCATTGCATTTAAGAGGAGGCTAGGTTAGCATATGAGGGAGAGGGGAAAAGATGGTTATGCTGATAGACTTAGGCAAGAAAAAAAAAGAGGAGAAAGCTTTTGGAATATAAATGCTAGTATGAACTGGTTGAGCAAAATTGTTCTTTACCTGCATCATGTAGTCTTACTAATATTATCATAATGTAATACATATCTATGGAAGAGTTATTATTGCTTTCAGTTATGTATACATAAGGTAGAAGCAAATGTTAAGCTCAAAGGAGTGAATTCTGGGCTGTGGTATTAATGAGAAACAACTGGCCTGCAAAGGTGAAGTGCAGGTTAGAGTGGGTGGTTTCAGACTTTTTAGTGATCACTTTGTGAATTATTTCTGCCACTATTTGCATTCTAGCAGCTGTGCTTGCTGTTACTTCCTTACTGCTGAAGCTCAGGACAGCTGCAGTCGGGACCCAGACAAAACACCATGCTCATGTCTGTTACCACCTTCCATCCTGCAGGTGAGCCATTTGGTTAACTATGCACTTCTCCACAGTCTCACCACTGAGGAAGTACCTATTGGCAACCATGCTGAGTTAATCCATTAAATCACATTAAAGTGAAAAGGTCACTTTGAACTTATCTTCATTAGTTGCATACTCAGCAGTGGTTGTAGGCTGTCTGTATTGGTGCTGATCTAATTTTCGGTATCCTTTCCCACACCTATACACACATACCCTATATATGGCTTTACACAGGAATTAAAGGTATTGTTGCACTGGACTGTATAATGTTAAAGTGCTGGCCATTTAGACTGTAAACCAGAGGATAGTCTGCATTCATTTTTGGAACAATGATATTTTACATTCTGGAAACAAGAGATCTGCAGATCTTTACATCTGTCTAACATATGAAAATTAAAGAAAAACAGTGGAGTTCACGCAAGCTAACATGGAGATATGAAGGAGACAGACCAAAGACAATAATGAGAACAAAAGCCTGTCATTTGCAATATGCAGCAAGCAAGGAGTCTATGAGGCCTGGAAATCCAGAAACCTGGATTAACCATCCAGTGGTGTGAGTTCAAATACAATCACTACAACTGAGGAATTAAGGACAGAAAAATTAAATAATCTGGCGTTTTAGAAAAAGCCAGGCTTAGTAATGGTGACTATAAAATTACTGGACTGTTCTAAAAACTGATCTGGTTCAATAATGACCTTAGGGGAAGGAAATCCTATATGTGACTCCAGACCCACAATAGTGTGGTTGAGTCTTAATTGCCTTCTGAAATGGTGCAGTTATATCAAAACCACTATTTGAAAAACAACGAGAATGAAACCAGACGGACCACCCAGCACCAGATTCAATTGCAGCAAGGGTACTCCCAGCTCGCATATTCTTCCTCACATATGTCGAGGAGCTGGTGCCTAAATTTGGGGACTTGTCCTACAGATTTGACCATCCTTCCTCAGCTGATGAATTAACAGACCTCTACACTGAACAACACTTGAAAGAAGTAGTAAGGCTTCAAATGTCCCCTGGGTGGGGTCTTCAATGCTCATAAGTGACACAATAGCATCACCGTTGATTGAGCTGGCTGAATTCAAAATTCTGGAGTTTCCTACTCAACAGCAGAGTGCTATCAACAGAATGATTAGTGCTTTTGGAAGGTAGCTCACCACCAGGTTCTCAAAGGCAATTAAAAATGTGTAATGACAATTGTCCTCATCAGCAAGGCCTGCATCTCACAAGCAATATCAAAAATTACAAGAATCAAACTAAAAAATTGCAAAATGAGTCTTTATTTTAGCACAATTGGGTTGAAATGATTTTAGCTGCTTCACTTTTTTTTTAAATTAAGTAGCTTTGTTCATGGTGAAGCGACCAAGTTAATGTGAATTTAACCCTTGACAGAATTTGTGGTTGTTGTAAGATTTTATTCAACATCGGAAGCTCAAACAAGCTTCTGTTTCCAAACTTTGGCAATGCCTCTTTAAATCGTGTTATCCACCAAAATCCCTTAGGTTCCAGAATGGTTCCTTCAGACTGGAAGGCAGTAAATGTGAACCCACTACTTAAAAGAGGAAGGAGAGGGAAAATGACCAGCTAGCCTGTTATCAGTAGTGGGGAAAATGGTTGAATATTATTAGGGAAGTGGTGCAGGAGACTTAGAAAATAAAATACAATTGGGCAGAGTCAAGATGGCTTTATGAAAGGGAATTCATGTTTGACAAACTTAATTTTTTTGAGGATGTCACTGGCAGAGTAGACAAGGATAAACCAGAGAATGTTGTGTAGTTAGACTTTTGAAAGGCCTTCCATAGGGTGCCACACAAGAGGTTATTAAACAAAATTACAGCACATGGGGTGGGGTTAATATATTGGTGTGGATTAAGTGTTAGATAATAGAGAGAAACTTGAGGGTAGAAATATATGGGTCATTTTAAGGTGGAAGGCTGTTGGGTGTTACAGGGATTGTGCATCAGCTGTTCAGAGTCTTGAATAATGATTTGATGAAGTGTCCAGCTGTGATATTTCTGACTTTGTTGATACAAAGCTGGGTGTCAGTGTGAGGAGGATGCAAGCATGCTAGATAGGCTAAGTGAATGTTCAAGGATATGGCAGGTATCACTCTGTAGAAAAAAAGAACAGCAGAGAAGTTTTTAAATGGTGTGACACCGAAAGTTGTTGGTGTTCAATGGGATCTGGGTTTCCTTGAACACAAATCTTTGATAGTTAATATGCAAGTACAGCAAACAATTAAGAAAGAAAATATTCTCTGTTTATTTCAGGAGTATTTTAATACAAGAGTAAATACATTTTACTGCAATTCTATAGAACCCTGGTGAGAGTTCACCTGGAATTGTGTACGCATCTGGTTTCCCCACTGAAGGAACGATATACTTCCGATAGAGAGAGTGCAACTAAAGTTCATGAGGTTAGCCTATGAACTGTGCAGAGAAACTAAGCAGATGAGCGCTTAGAAGAATAAGAGGTGATCTTATTGAAAGATGCAATATTCTCATAGGGTTTGACAAGGTAAGTACAGGATATTTCTCTTGGCAGGAGTGCCTAGAACCAGGAGTCACAACCTTGAAATAAAGACCTGGCCATTCAGGACAGGAATTTCCTCACCCTGGGAACAGTGAATCTTTGGAATTTTCTGCCCAAGGGGTAGAGCAAGGCTCAGTTGCTGAATACATTCCAGACAGAGATCAAGTGATCTTTAAATGGGGGAATCACGGGATATGGCATTTGTACAGGAATACGGCACTTAGGCTAAAGATCAGCCATGGCCTTATTGAACTGAGAAGTGCACAATTCCATTTCCAACACTCATCTCCTTCGGGTACGATGAATGAACCAGAAACAGCTGCGTGTTCTCTGTATTCTTAGGACAGGGAATCAAGGTTCATTGCATTAACTATCTTTGATGGGTTTCTTTGTACAGAACACATGAAGATTGGGTTAATATCCAAGTGATAATTTAAACTGCCCCTATTTCACAATCGGTTCTACCAAACTTCAGGCTCTGACCCCACAAAGATGACAAATAACAAGACCTAACCCTTCATCCATATTACTGAACCAAGGTAATCCTGTCTCTCTGGAAACAAATCCCTGTGGTCCCAACCATTGTTGCCAAATTCTGACCTATTCCCAGACTGCACCAAAACCCCACTCTGACCCTATCACATTACTCAACACCAAAAGGCTGAAGTCCATTGTGAATCAGTGGTCCTGATGCATTGGATGTTACAACATTCCACCCCTGCTGTTATAAAACACAAACTCACCCTCAACAATGGCACTGGAAATCTGTATAACCTGGAGGTGCTGCTGAAATATTTGATACATGCAAACCTCTTTGTATACTTTAAAAGAAAAAATATTAGAAAAGCAAAGAAAGCCAACCATTTGGAATATAAAGAGAAATTCATCCATCATTTGAAATACAATAGCTGGCAGTTTATCAAAGGAAAATCCTCTGCAAGAATCAGGAACTTAAATTTGACTGCTTTTGGGCAGGACCCATTAAACAAACATATCACACACATAGATGTACATCCTTAATGTTGTTAATGATAAATGGGGAGTACCCAATTGCCCTGCTGACTTCACCTTATCCCTTGCATTCAGTCGTTTTATTGCTCATGTCCTAAGGAATAAAGTTTCCACAGGTAAACTGTTCCCAATAACTTGTTAATGTTAAAATATAGCAATACAGTAACTGTAAGCCTTCCTGTTACTCTTTATGCCTCGCTGCCTTGGCGAAGCAGCCAGCATAATCAAAGACCCCACCCACCTGGGTCATTCTCCCTTCTCTCCTCTTCCATCAGGTAGAAGATACAGGAGCCTGAGGGCACGTACCACCAGGCTCAAGGACAGCTTCTACCCCACTGTGATAAGACTATTGAACAGTTCCCTTATATGATGAGATGGACTCTGACCTCACAATCTACCTTGTTGTGACTTTTTACCTTATTGTCTACCTGCACTGCACTTTCTCTGTAGCTGTGACACTGTACTCTGTACTGTTATTGTTTTTACCTGTACTACCTCAATGCACTCTGTACTAACTCAGTGTAACTGCACTGTGTAATGAATTGACCTGTACGATCCGTATGCAAGACAAGTCTTTCACTGTACCTCGGTACAAGTGACAAAAATAAACCAATACCAATGCAATTTAAGGATTTCAGTCAAGTCCTAACCACTAAACAGATGTTAAGGACGAATACCAGTGAGGATATTCCAGATTTCTTTGGCCTTCTCGATCCCATTAAGGTCCATTCAGGCAAACTATAAGATGCAAGAAACATTCTCCATTGTACCAGCAAGAAATAAAGATGTGCATGCAGATGGTATGGGGTGAGTAAAGAGGAGGAAAGAAGGCAGTGAGTGAGGTGGGGTGAGAAGGAGAGAGTGAGAGGAGAAAGAGAGGCAGATGTACAGAGAGAGGAGGAGATGCAGAGAAAGCTTCACATCTCTCAGGTACAGGGTCTGGATCTGATACACAGAGTCAACTTCCTTGATTGAAAGTCAGGGCTCAGTTTGTTTTGATGCCTTTCCTCCTGCCACCAGCGTGGCTCAGCACAAGGCTTGGGGCAGTTCCTCTAAGACTGATGGAAACTACTTGGTCTCTGGGTCTGCAGCTCCAACTGGATACAAATCAATTATGTACATTCATTCATGGAATGAAGGTATTGCTGACAACATCGATATTTATTATCCATACTTAACTGCCCTGAACTAGAGTGTCAACCAGGAGTTACAGTCAGAAGTTACATACAGTCCAGACTGAGTAAGGGCAGCAGATTTTCTTGATCTGATTTGGCATTGATTCACACTCCCCACGTCGCCACATTTACTCCAGTTCATCTCAGACTGGTTCAACCACCAACACACAGAGCAAACAGAGATCAAAATTGGTCAAATCTGGACTGGACCAAGCTACACAGACTCCACACTCTTCTCCATGTGGGTTCTCTCATCGCTAACAAACAATTTCTCTTGTCTGATCTTCACAGTTATTTGATCGTGAGCCTCGCAGTCACTGGTGGTCCAAACAAAAGTCTGGATGTGCAGGAGGCTAGCATTGAAGGAATGCCAAGGTTTGAGGGTTGTGAGACCAGAGGACATTACAGAGAGAGGAAGGGGCAACATCTTAGATAAATTTAAACACAATGAAAATTTTAAATTGCATCATCAGTGGCTACAAAGGCAAAGCAATTTTCCTTGGGCCATTCATATATATTACCTTTCTATTGCACTTCGTCAGGGCAATTCAAACAGCAATTAACTTGCAGATATTTTTAATTGCACAAGCTTGATTAATTTTTTTAAATTATTCAACAGTTCGAATTTTGTTCAAAAAAGTCTGCTCTTAAACATGACTGGAAACTTCAGCAGACAAGAGAACAGTTATTGCTCAAACAGTTCAGGGGCAGGGACCATGAAACTAAGCGTTTGACTTTAACATTGGGAAACTAAGCTTCACTTACCAGCTGGGGGCAGATGTTTTGCTTTCTCGATCTTTCTACTGGTGGCTCAGTTTGTGACCTAAGCATTGCCAGATGGATGAATATTTTAATCCACTGGTTACTGCCTGAAAGTAAACTAAACAGCAGGTTAATGGATTTAATGCTGGAAAAATAGAGCATGCATAGAGTGTTTGAAGAAAATATAAAGTTGACTGCATATTTGTAGATCGTTAATTATTAGAAGAACATTGTTTCTCAGTAAGCATCCCTAAAATACAACACATTCCATTAGTTGTTGGGTATGATACAGCATTGCCTTTGCCCCAGGTATTGAAAGGAAAACTATACCAGAAATCCAATAACAGTGTCTGTAAAAACCAAGACAGACTCATGTGCCAAAAAGCTCTGTTAGGAAATTAAGGGTCAATAGTTCTGATGTGCTCTCTGAACACTGTCTGGTCTAATCATCGGATACAGTAAGAATCTGTAGAATTTTTCTAACTACCTCTCTGTCACTAAAGATTTCAGTTTCACAATTAGCCTTTCCAAACTGCTTCCATACAAATTAATAGGCAGGAAATCATCCTTTTAAGGCAACCCATTAACCTTCCAATTTATGTTACAGTTGTTCATTATGAGCTAGGCAAAGTGAGATCATCTACTTTCAATAAACACGCCAGAGTTTTTGTTACAGAAACTTGCCCCAGGGTGCCACATATTAGTTAATGGCAGATTTAGTTGCCCCAACACCTACCCCTTCATTCAATGCGTCAGAGACTGTCCCTAGTGGATAGCTGAGTCCATTCAGACCAGCATGGTTCTCATTATGATCCCTGCTCTCATAGTCATAGGGTTTGACAGCACAGAAATGGGCCTTTGGCCCACAATGCTCATGCCGATCTTTTTACTCATCTTCTAATCCCTGTGCTGTGTTCATTAGTTTCAGTCTGTATGGTGGTAATAAGGGAGCTGTAATTGGCCTCAGCAATCTGAAGAGCAAAATTTGCCAGGGTCATTGTTACTGAGTGCTCTCCAACAACTTCAGCTGGAAGCACGCAAGGGCATCTGCTTGAATGTACCTTGATTGGGAAGAATGCCAGCTGTAATGTTTGTGTTATAATGGGGGTGAAATAGTCATTGGCCAGGATTACACACAACTGATAGCCCTGCCTCAGGATAGGATGGGAAGAAAACCTTCTGGCCTCAGGCAGGATTCAAGTGCAGATGAAAATTGGTTGTGTAGCACAAGGATGAGAGGTGGTTTGCTTTAACTTTGGATCATTATCTTCAAAAGAAATGAAAGTTGGGAGACATGCAAAACAGATGACCGAATCAGAACTGCCTGCTCTACACAATCAGACAAGATCAAAATGACATACTCTGATGATCCTGCTCCATACTTGATTTGGTGTTTTTGCCAGCAGTAAAGTCTTGGCAGAAAGCAACAAGAAACAATCATCCAGAAGCAAATCACACAAGTGGAGAGAAGTACTTTTTCACATTTGCTGAACGAACTGCATTGCTGTTCAAACTTTTATTTCAGTCAATGTCACAAACATAATATTCCCTGCTATGTGTCAGGGAAATTGTAGAAATATCTGCATGAGCCACAGTCATTATTTCTTAGAGCTGAAAAATGGCTTGGGCAAGATCGGCTGTACCCACGTCAGAGTGAAAGCCATCAGGGTAAGGGAGATGAAAGGACAATGTTCAGTAATAAATTACATGCCAAAGGGACTGCTTCTGGGAACTTTTTACTAGTTGTAGCAATTACTTGAATGAATGCACCAAGGGTATGGTTGCTAAATTTGCTGAAGACGCAAAGACAGGTATGGCAAATGAAATATAATATCGGAAAATGTGAAACTATACATTGTGGCTGGAAAAATAAAAGAGATTATCTGAATGTTGAAAGATTGTGAAGCTTTGAGGGTCAGGAGGTCCAGGTGTCCTGGATTCCCAAAAGACAAGTGTTCAGGTGCAGAAAGTAATTAGGTATTGGTATTGGTTTATATTGTCGCTTGTACCGAGGTACAGTGAAAAGCGTGTCTTACAAACCGATCGTACATTATACAGTGCAGTTATGTTGAGTCAGTACAGAGTGCATTGATGTAGTACAGGTAAAATCAATAACAGTACAGAGTAAAGTGTCACAGCTACAGAGAAAGTGCAGTGCAATAAGGTGCGAGGTCACAACAAGGTAGATCGTCAGGTCATCGTCCATCTCATTGCATAAGGGAACTGTTCAATAGTCTTATCACAGTGGGGTAGAAGCTGTCCTTAAGTCTAGTGGTACGTGCCTTCAGGCTCCTGTATCTTCTACCCGATGGAAGAGGAGAGAAGAGAGAATGTCCCGGGTGGGTGGGGTCTTTGATTATGCTGGCTGGACCCCATGTGCCTTAATCTTCTGGATCAGCCTACCATGAAGGACCTTGTAGAATGCTTGACTAAAATCCATCTAAACAACAGCCACTGCTCTACCCATATCAAACTTCTTTGTCACTTACTCAAATAACTTAAACAAGTTTGTAAGACATCACCTCCCCTACACAAAGCCATGCTGACTATCCCTAATAAGTCTATTCTTTTCCAGATGCAAGTAGATCCTATCCCTAAGAATCTTCTCCAGTAATTTCCCAACCACTGATGTAAGGCTCACCAGCCTATAATTTGCTGTTTTTTCCCTCTTGTCCTTCTTAAAGAGAGGAACAACTTTGGCTATTATCCTGTCTTCTGGAACCTCACCTGTGGCTAAAGAAGATACAAAGATCTCTGTAAAGGCCTCAGCAACCAGCTCTCTCAGTAATCTAGGATAGATCCCATCAGGCCCTGGGAACCAGGTTCCTTGGAATTCCCTTCCTCAAAGGGCAGCAGAAGCGGAATCTTTGAATATATTTTAAGGCAGAGGTAGATAGTGATTTGATAACAAAGGGATGAAAAGTTATCACGGGTAGATGGGAACATGGACTTGAGGTTACTATCAGAATAACCATGATCTAATTAAATGGTGATGCATGCCTCTGGGGCCTGAATGACCCATTCCAGCAACTAAATATGTTCTTATAAACTAATTCTATGACTCAATCAGCTCATTCTATATGTAATCTCTTTGTGTTTTTAAAGGCTCCAATAAAACACCCCAATAAACTCCAAATATTTCTCAGTATTCTGGTTGTGATAATTCACTGGATGCTAATTCCATCATTGATGTCAGTCTAACCCAATTACCAGCTGAGAAACACAAATGACTGAAATGAACAAATGTTAATTGACAGATATATCCAGATGGTTACTTTGATGTCTACTGCTGTGACATACTGGGACCTTAATAAAGCTTCCTTCAAAATATATATTCAACCAAAAGGAAGCGGAAACTAACTTTGACCTATACAACAATGTGGCATGGCATTTTCCTTAACCCTTTACAAAATAAGATAACCTTGCACATGGCTTGCAGCCAGTTCTAGCATCTTTATACAAGCAAAACAATATTTTATACATGTGGTATGCTGATTTGTGGATGGAGAATGGGCCCACTTTGCTGATATTAGTATTTAACATCTATGTGTAATACCATAAATCTTGTAGGTATTATCTGATAAAACATTAGATCTTTGTATGTACCTTTGCACACTACAACAACATGGTAAACACATGCCTATCCTAACTGACAAAAAACATTGGGGGTGGGGGGGGGGTGTGTTGGTGGGAGGCAAACTGCTGAGATTGAGAAAGAGAGAAAGGAGAGAGACTGGGAGAAAGGGATTAGGAGTTCATACTTGTTCCCTCAAATGCTAGACTAAACAACTCAGATATTTGAAACATTTGGCTGAGCACCAAATTATATTTTAGTGTACAAGTTAGTACATTTAAATCTGTTTGACCACACTACCTAGACCATCTTACATGGCATAAGTATTACACTTTCTTATTCCGTATCACTTTTAGTGAATTTGCTCTTATTGTCTTCCTAAGGCATTGACTCCAACTGGCCCACAGCCTTTATCCAGGTGTTGGTACCTCATCAAAGTGGTTATTTTTTTTCAGTGAAGGGTCTTTGACCTGATACATTGACTCTGTTTCTCTTTGCACAGATGCTGCCTGATCTGCTGAGTGTTTTCCATTTTTATTTCAGATTTTCAGCATTTTGATTTTCATGGTTATTTTCATATGCAGACAAAACAAGTGGGCAGATGGATCCACAGGACTAGGGTGAATCTTCTAGCCCATTTTTACTTTCTTATCCAAGAGACACTGGGACCTATTGTTGTACTCCTGTCATTTTGGTAGACTAATTATAGAACGTAGAAAAAACTACAGTACAATTCAGGCCCTTCGGCCCACAAAGCTGTGCCGAACATGTCCCTACCCTAGAAATTACTAGGCTTACCCATAGCCCTCTATTTTATTCAGCTCCATGTACCTATCTAACAGTCTCTAGAAAGACCCTATTGTATCAGCCTTCACCATCGTTTCCGGCAGCCCATTCCACGCACTCACCACTCTGAGTAAAAAACTTACCTCTGACATCGCCTCTATATATACTCCCTAGCACCTTAAACCTATGTCCTCTTGTGGCCACCATTTCAGCCCTGGGGAAAAGCCTCTGACTATCTACCCTATCAATACCTCTCATCATCTTATACACCTCTATCAGGTTCCCCCTCATCCTCTGTCTCTCAAAGGAGAAAAGTCTGAGTTCCCTCAGCCTGCTTTCATAAGGCATGCTCTGCATTCCAGGCAGCATCCTTGTAAATCTCCTCTGTACCCTCTCTATGGCTTCCACATCTTTCCTGTAGTGAGGCGACCAGAACTGAGCACAATACTCCAAGTGGGGTCTGACCAGGGACCTATATAGCTGCAACAATACCTCTCGGATCCTAAATTCAGTTCCCGGATTGATGAAGGACAATACACCATATGCCTTCTTAACCACAGAGTCAACCTGCGCAGCCGCTTTGAGCATCCTATGGACTCGGACCCCAAGATCCCTCTGATCCTCCACATTGCCAAGAGTCCTACCATTAATACTATATTCCGCCAACATATTTGACTTACCAAAATGAACCACTTCACACTTATCTGGGTTGAACTGCATCTGCCACTTCTCAGCCCAACTCTGCATCCTATCTATGTCCCTCTGTAACCTCTGACAGCCCTCCAAACTATCCACAACACCCCCAACCTTCGCGTCATCCGCAAACTTACTAACCCACCCCTCCACTTCCTCATCCAGGTCGTTTATAAAAATCACAAAGAGCAAGGGTCCCAGTACAGACCCCTGAGGTACACCACTGGTCACCGATCTCCATTCAGAATACGACCCTGCAACAACCACTCTTTGCCTTTTGTGGGCCAGCCAGTTCTGGATCCACACTGCAATGTCCCCTTGGATCCCATGTCTCCTCACCTTCTCCATAAGCCTTGCATGGGGTACCTTATCAAACGCCTTGCTGAAATCCATATATACTACATCTACTACTCTCCCTTCATCGATGTGCTTAGTCACATCCTCAAAAAATTCAATCAGGCTCGTAAGGCAGGACCTGTCCTTGACAAAGCCATGGTGACTATTCCTAATCATATTATACATCTCCAAATGTTCATAAATCCTGCCTCTCAGGATCTTCTCCATCAGTTTACCAACCACTGAGGTAAGACTCACCGGTCTATAATTCCCTGGGTTATCCCTACTCCCCTTCTTGAATAAGGGAACAACATCCGCAACCCTCCAATCTTCTGGAACCTCTCCCGTCTCCATTGACGACTCAAAGATCATCGTCAGAGGCTCCGCAATCTGCTCCCTCGCCTCCCACAGCAAACTGGGGTACATCTCTTCCGGTCCCGGTGATTTATCTAACTTGATGCTTTCCAAAAGTTTCAGCACCACCTCTTTTCTAATATCTACATGCTCAAGCTTTTCAGGCCGCTGCATGTCCCCACTACAATCCCCTAGATCCTTTTCCGTAGTGAATACTGACGTAAAGTATTCATTAAGTACCTCTGCTATTTCTTCTAGATCTATACACACTTTCCCACTGCTGCACTTGATAGGCCCTATCCTTTCGCATTTCATCCTCTTATTCTTCACATACTTGTAGAACGCCTTGGGGTTTCCTTAATCCTGCCCGCCAAGGCCTTCTCATGTCCCCTTCTGGCTCTCCTAATCGCTTTCTTAAGTTCCTTCCTTTTAGCCTTGTACTCTTCCTTGTACTCTTCACAGCTCAAAATATAAACATAGAGAATCTGATTTTTATTGTTTATCTGTACATGATCTCCAATAACATTTTAGACTATTGACAAATACCGGGTCACACTGAAGCAGTTCCAGATTATGAAATAGGATAAGTGATTTGGTAATAGTTGTACACACAAATACTGTTTAGCTTCCCAACTCATCTTCCTGAGATTCACAATGGTTTGGATTTCCAGTTCAGTGGTGAAGGACTGCAGACCTTGAGGAAATCTGACAATAAAGCTTCATTGAACTTGAAGACATCATTTCCCTCTTTTCCAATGTCATTTGGCATCACGTATAATTTCTATGGGTCTGCCAGCATCCAACTGAGATGTCATTGAGCTGACTGAGCAGCTAATTACATTGAGGAATTCTGACTGACAGCAAATCAGGAAGTTAAAAGGAGTTATAACCTTATAAACATAATAATACAGAACAAGATAAAAATTTCAGCATAGATCTGGGACTAAGGTATTACAAATGAACATCAAAGGATATTATTTTATAATCCATGAAATTTTCAAATAATTCTGAGGAAATTGGACTCCACATATATTAAAAAAAAGCTTTTCCGTGCTAGACAGGAATTATGGGTTAATAAGATAGTAAAATATCTTATTATGGCTTAATAAGATATTAAAATCTCAGGTCTACTTCTGTCAACATAGTGTAATATTTTGTATTTTAGAGCAACAATAACGTGCAAAAATTGAAGTTTAGATCAAATCTCTGATTATGCCTTGATTGCTTTGGTGAAGCCTACAAGAATATAACCAATGCAAGAGCAATGAACCAGTAATGGCCAACTTTGGATCTTCATCTTTTCAATCCTACTCCACAGAATGCCACAAGAATTCCTCCATTATAATTGTGAGTATGGATGGCTGCTACTGTATCTCCATGGTAATGCTTGCACTTTTGTTGAAGAGCTTCAGATGTGCAAATTAATAGGCTAGTCACTGTAAATTGCTCCTAGTGTATTGGTAGTGACAGTATATGTGGGAGTTGATGGGAATGTAGGGAGAATAAAAATAGGATTAATATCAATGTAAATGCAAGCTTAATGGATGACATGGCCCCGATGGGCTGAAGGGCCTATTTCAGTGCTGTGTTATCCTATGGCTCTAACATCATTGTCTAATCCAAAACTAACATGCCATCACTTTCTGCTTTAAAACTTGATTGGTAGTCCAGCAATGGAGACTCCACCCTGTTCAAAAAATTTACTCCAGTTTCAGTGAACATAAAAATTGCTTGTGTTATACCCTGGGTAGAAAATTGCACAAGCCACATTACCCCTGTTGAGTGTTTGGAAAAGTAGTGACTGTAGAACATAGAACATTACAGCACAGTACAGGCCCTTTGGCCCACAATGTATTGGGAATAATATTGGAAAGAAGCTATTCCAGGCTTCTAAATGGCTATATATATAAATTCTAAGCTATCCACTAGATCTCATAGAGGAGGTTGAACTATGTCTTCGCTGGCAGTGAGAAAAAGGCAGCATTACATTGGTGGACGGTATTACACTTGGCCCAATTTCCTTTTCCATTAGCTGTATTGTATAGAAGATCCTGTGGAATGTAAGTGAGCTGACAATGCACCTTCACCTGTTTTGCATTAGCAAGATAACTTTCTTCCCCTAAAGCTTTAAGGAGTTGATTTAATCTAGATTCATTTTGAAAAATGAAAATCCCTCTCACAAAAGTAACACAACTATTTTGCAGTGGAATACACCACATCTTACACTGCTATTAACAACACAGATGACAGCAGTTCTTTGGCTCATAAAGCTATCTAGCCTTTGAGCGCAGCTATGCGTGACTTGATAAACAGTAGCAGACTACAAGGAGGTAAGGTCCTATCAAAAGAAGTCAGGCAATTGGAGGCATTCCAACCCTCGACAAGCCTCCAAAGCCCCCAAAGCCCCAGAGATAGATCTGGAAAAGCTGCATGTTATATAACTACTGAAAATATGTTCTTTCCTATCATTGCTTTGTAAGGCAATGAAAATCTTCAGAATTGCCAAAGTGAAATCAGTTATAACGGAACTCCTGGACAGAATGGGTCCAGTGATGGTGGCAGAGATGACATTTTACTGATGAGGTTAAATTTGAAGAATATTACAATGGAAAAATTGTTGGACAGTATGTGGAAATAAGCAAATAAAAAACAAAATGAAGGTTAGTCTGCCATCAGCATTAGTGAAAATGAAATGGGCACTTATGTTTTCATTTCTGTCCTCCACACATCCAAATTTGCACGTACCTGCAAACAGCTGCCAAAAATGCCTTTACTTCAGGTCTGATGTACATAATGGAGACACGAGATTTTGCAGATGCTGGAATCTGGAACAGCACACACAGAGAAAATGCTGAAGGAACTCAGCAGGTCAGGCAGCATCTATGAGGGAAATAAACAGTCGACGTTTCAGGTCGAGACTCTTTATCAGGACTCAATAGTCCTGATGACTCAATCAGTCCTGATGAAGGGTCTCGACCTGAAACGTTGACTGTTTATTTCCCTCCATAGATGCTACCTGGCCTGCTGAGTTCCTCCAACATTTTATCTCTGATGTACACAATATTTAGTTAAAGGTGCCCAAAGGCTTGTGAGTCTCCGATGAATTATTGTAGCCAACCCTAATTTGGCTCAACAACCACCAGCAACTTATACATTGATAAGGACCTACAGGTGGAAAGACTACCACATAGTGAGGGTTGATATGCAGGAAAGATGAAGTTCATTAAGTTGAAGGAGTAAACATTCTTAATATTTCTTTTCTATTTCTAACTGTATAAATTCACCTTCCATATATGTAAAGTGTTATCACTACTCAAGTGGATAGACTAGTCAGCCGCATGTACATTCATTTTAATCTGTGAATTGCTGCCAAGAGTTGTTTAGTGAGGAGCTAACATTTATAATCAAGTACACAGCACCTATCTTCTGGAATCAAATCCCATGCACTCTCTGGAGAGGGAAATGGATAGCCAATGTTTTAGGTTGAGTCCCTTCATCCAGTCCAGTTGAAACATCTCAGCCCGAAATGTCAACTGTCCATTTCCCTCCACAGATGCTTCCTGACTTGCTGAGTTCTTCCAGCAGTTTGATTTCTGCTCCAGATTCCAGCATCTGCAGTGTCTTGTGTCCCTGTGAACTCTCTTATTGTCCACACTGTGTCAGCCAGTTCTCCCTTTAAACTTTGCCATTTTATACTTCCTTTGTAATATCTCTGCCCACCAAAGGCTCGCTGTGAAAATGGAGATAACGTCTTAATTAATGTCTATCATACTCTTTAGGCAACATGCTTTTTGTTATGAGATGCTGTGTTTGTACCCTTTCCTTCATCTGACTAATTACTTTTCATTGCTGATTTATGGTCAATGAGCCTTTTTGTCTTTTTAATCTGGCCAAAACCACCTTTAATCTTATCACGTTTACCATTTCTGCTATTCAAGCACCTCTGTTTACTTTTTTTTTCCCCTACTGTTCCTACAGCGAACCTAATTATGCTGTGGTTATTGTTTTCCAACTTTTCCCTTACTTTTTAATTGACCCAAATCTAGCTTCTTCTTTTCTAGTCAAATGAGGAGGTAGTCCCAAATATATGGGACAGCAAACTTGCCTTTCTTACATCATTTTTGTCCCAGATTATGTTTGAAATAATTAATGATTATAGGGCAATGATTATTCTCTAATGTTCTTATTAACTTTATTTCAGAAGACCAGGAACGGACACTATGAGTTTAATGGACTTTCTGTAGTGGTCCAATTCTCAGATTCTTTAATTGTCTCTTAATTGTTTGGCAAAATGGAAACCAGGTTGTGATAGTTCATTTACCTATATTGTCCCAGATGATTTCCTTTTTTGCTGAGGGAATCCTGAATACAGATACTGGGCATAAAGCACCTGAAGACTGAATGTTTACCAGCCAAGGAGATCATCTTGCCTGTCCTGGCTTTCTGATAGAGTTATCCATTTAGGCCCTTTCCCCTCCTTTTCCAATAATCACCCAGAATATTGGACTGTTTCAAGGGTTCCCAGTGCCTCTTAACTGACTGAAATTTGTTGATTAGGAAATCTTAGTCATAGGGCTTCTTAAGTCATAAATTTGTTTCTAATTTCCTAAACCATGTCCTAAATGTGCACAGAAGTGACAGACTTTCTCCTTCATTCCTCATCCAGCCTTGAAGAGCTTTACTAATAGGCAAGATCAGAAAACAATTAGAGGAGGAGCTCTATTTTTGATGTGTATCAAGGTTCACAATATGCAGGGTACATTAGATACCATTCCCAATTCAAACATCTGCGTGCTTCACCTTGAACCCTTTCAATATTTATTGATTGCAGCTAGTCCAAAGCATCATTCACCACACTCTAAATGCTTAGATAATGGGGGTATCAGTTTGCCACCTTTTATGTATCTGTGGAATTACCAATAGAGGCTTATTAGGGCAACAATCCACCATTGTCAATGCTCTCCATCTCTGCATGCCCAATTCCACTGATTCAGATAAATACTGACAGGTGGGTATTTTCTCTCACAGCTGCCGGCAGTTAAAAGTGTGAAGCTTGGAAATAGTAGAGTTCTCTGAAATTTGAGTAACCACAGGAACAGCAGCTGGTCTAGATGTAGCACAATCTCCCATTGCTGCTACAAGCCCAAAGTGTTCAGCCTGGTTTCCAGATATTGTTAGTCTTTACATGTTTTATCCAACTGTGAGCTACTCTCACTTACCTGGACTCCCATTGAGAATTGCACTGGGCAATATGATAGCCCTGGCAACCGAAGGTCACATTGCTCGCCATCTTTTCCTTTATTGCCTTGTGGTTTTTGTTGCATTGGAGTGATTTCCCTCAGCAGGTAAACATGAAAGTTGTGCTTGTCACTGAACTCCTAGTTACTCATCCATGAGCCAGGCCAGCAGCCAATGACAGGACTTTTTAAATAAATGGCCTTTTGTGTCAGAATAATGACCACTATAGAAGTAACGATTATTTTTTTTAAAATTGAGAATGAAAATTAATTAATTGGTGTGGATGAGGAAACATAATCTGGTTTCCATGACAGATTGGCATTTCTATCCAGTAAGCAATGCTGTAAGATACACAAGTATAGACATTGCATAAAAATTGTATCCCATGAGCTATAACACTTCTTTCAATTGAACAGCCCAAAGGCACCCATGTTCTAAGTTCTAACCTGAAGAATGGCCTATGCATGAGGTGCGGAAAAGCACTGGTGCCATTTCTATGACATTCCACCATGAATCAGTGCCTTCAGGTTGAAAAACTGGAACAAAAACATCTTTTAACAATCAATTTCTTTGGTGTAGACTATCCTGACTCAGATGTGGTTAAATGACTTTATATATTGTCTCAACATGTTTGCCTCTTGAAACCGTCTTCACTGTTTCAAACACTGTAACCCTGTTATGCCCTCTCCCTTAAATGATAAATATCATATTCAAAGCCAAAAAACATTGATTTGTCTTGTTTTGATGATTTTTTAAAAACCTGTTAGTTCTGCCTGACTGGCCCTGACAATAGAAAACTAAAGCAGAAAAACGAGTGGATGCGGGTCTGCTGGAACCAGAACTATCCTGTCTTTGATGCTAATTAAGTGAAATAATGCAAGTACCATAACCTGATGTTTGTGGGATCTTGATATGAACAGATTAGCAGCCATGTATCCAACAGCGATTCCATTTCAAAAGTGTGCAATTTGCTGTAAACATCCGTGGGGAATCTTGAAATCGTGAAAGACTCTTTATAAGTGCAAGTCTTCCATTTACTTTTCTGATGAGGGATCCAATTATTGCAATACAAAGCAATAAAATGGCAGTCACCTAAACCACAGAAAGGAATTCTCCTGAAGTTTTAGTTTTTGTACATTTTTGCTGTTATCAAAAAAATAAATCCAGTACGAGCTTAAAATATCCATTCATTAGAGTGACAATTATGAACTTAACAAGTAATGGTGGCAATTGTCAACAAAATGGCCCCTACAGCCCATTTTATTGCAGCAGGTAATTGGGTGAGTAACCTTCACATCGCAAGCAATTTGAACCAATACCACATTCATATTTGTTATAGTTCAGAGATCTACTGTCATCTTTCTTCCAATTCAGACTCTATTGCTACCAGATCATACAAAAAATATGTAGGGTTCAGTGGTGTAAGATCAAATCAGTAATCATGCAATAATTGGTTTTTGAGCAGCTTTGATTTTTTTTGCCAATTCTGATTATTTGCACAAGTCTTGGCCTGTCCTTCTTGTACCTGAAATCAAAGGTTAGAAGTTGAATGTTCCTTTATTGACATATATCATAAAACTCGTGAATATTCCTACATTACTGCTCATTTCATCCACCTTAATTAATTGGTGGCCCCCAAATCCATTACATCGGTGCAGATCAATGGATTTTTAGGAAGGTAGATGCAGTTGCACCTGCCATATCACATGAAAAGTAAAGACTTGAAAGGACTATGTGAGTGAGTAAAAGTCAAACAAATGTAATTAAAGAGATCTGAAATACATTAAACAATAGAAAGTACATGCCTACTATTATTATATCCCTGCTATCACAGCCCATTAACCAAGTAACTGTAATCTGATATATTATTAATGTGTTTCTGTTAAAATTATATGTGTAATTAATATAAGGGTGAGTGAAGAACAGCTGTATTTCATAGAAAGACTTGAATTTATATATCATTTCTTTTATGACTTCAGGATGTCCCAAAGCACTTTACAGCCTATGAAGCACTTTTGAAGAGTAGTCACTGTTGTAATACAGGAAATGTGGCAGCCCATTTGCAAACAGTAAAATGATAAACACCAGATAACTTGCTTTGGTGATGTTTGCTGAGGAATAAATATTGGCCGGGACAATATCCTTGCTCTCTCCTGAATTGCATGGTGGGATCCTTTTTACGTCCACTTCAGGAGGACAGATGAGGCCACTGTTTAATGTCTCATTGGAATTGGGTAGAATTCTCTCAGAACTGAAAAATTGTTAGCCTCAAAAATGTACTCAAGCCTCTGGACTGGGTCCTCTTCCCATAATATCCTGATATGGAGGTAAGGGGCTATTAACTGAGCCATGGATTTGGATGGGTCAGTGATGTGAGAAGTTGAACATTGAAAAATATACTATTCTTTAGTCGTCCACAACTGATTATAATGGGTGCTGCTCAGTTCGTCTCACCAATTTTTGAATGCAATGTTAAAAGCTTCTGTCATCCAAGTCGCGCGTAAGAGTTCTTTGCATATTAAATACCCCTTGATATTCTCTGGGGAGCACTGACTTCACCCTATGAACTGGCCAATATATTGCACCAAAGTGACATTTATTGGTAATGTATCACACTGTGGTTGTGGGATCTTGCTGTGTGAAACAAGTGAATAGTTTGCCTACACAGCAGCAGAAACCCTACTTCAGAATAATTATTAGTTGAAGCACTTTGTTGAAAGACACAATCAGGTCACAAACAAGGGATCTTGAAAAATGTTTTTTCCTTAGCCAGTGTCACTCAAAACTGATTATTTAGTCATTCAATTATGGGACAAAGGTCTCTTGGATAATTTAATCAATAAAATGAATGGGCATATTTGGGGAAAGCTTTGAAAAAAAATTATATGCATTTCAAAATTAATTAATTGCTTGCGAAACACATTGGAATTTCTGAGCATTGAAAGGTGATATATAAACAAAGATATTTCCCTATTAATGTACCTACTGTTTAGTCCGTGCTAGGGCAGACATAAACTTCCATTACTACTGACCTTATTCCTCTCAATCTGCTCTGTATTGAGAGAGTAGAAGTTGGGGTACCTTTCTCCTGGGATTAATGCAACTGCACCTACACCTGCCAACACCCTCTGACCACCACACTCCCTCCAATCAAATGGGTGGCTGTGCACTGATGTTATGGTACGGGAGTCTTTCTACACAAATATTGAACTACATTTCTCATTCAAAATGAGACAGTTGAGAAACTAGCCTATTAACTTAACACTTCTCTGTGTGTGGCAAAGCATAGGCTCCCATGTGGGCACCATCTGTAAGTATGATGCCATGTTAAAACACTGGAAAAATCGGATGGAAAATACATCAGCAGATGGAAATCCAACACAAAATATTTAAAATACATCTAGTAATATCCCTGCATCATAAATGTAAAGGGAGATATATTTAAGAATGATAGATAAATATATAAAACAGTGTGGCAATATATCTTCCTTTTAACATTCGTCATGCAAATGTACCCGAACAGTAATGGAATCTTTTGTGAATGTTTGAGTCTCTGTGGATCTGTTGCAGTGTGCGATGATATAAATGGAATGTAATCTAGCCTCCCGGTATTCTTTCTCTGACTGAAACCCCATTCAGCAGGTGCACATAAATCTTTCTCAATTTGTCACTGCATCAGCCTTTCCACTACTGTGGTTTTGTTCATAGTGGGTGCATTCAGCTCTGTCAAAGAACATCCCCATCTGCCTCTGTACTTGTTGTTAGCTGCTTATGAGGTGACCTCAGATCACTTTCCCCAAAGTTAAAAATGTCCAGATGATCCTGGACTGTCAGCTGCTTTATAATTTCCAGCTTGAAAAGCCAAGGTTTCTAGTTTTCTTTTTCTTTTTTTTAAAATTCTGTATCTATGTGTGTGTGTGTATTGAATCGTTCACTGCAGGTGCAATTATATTAAGCTTTATTTAATGCCAACTAAAAGAAAACTTTGATCCACCTGTCCATTCTGATACATTTTCTTTCTCATCACTGCAGAAAGCTTTAGTAGACTCCAATGCGTCATAGAAACAACGCATTTAGCCCAATCAGTCATTACTAACATTTTTTGCCCTGCTTGTCCTCCTTTCTTTCCTATCTAAATCTATCAGTATATCCCCCAAGTCACTTCTCCCTCACATGTATATCTAATGTCACCTAAAATGGATTCATGTTGCTTGTTTCAACCACTCCCTGCAGTGACAACTTCCACATCCTCAGCACACTTGGATACAGAAGTTGCTTCTGAAATATCTGTTGGATTTCTTGGATCTTACATCCTTTGCATAAGTAGTTTGCTTATGTGCTCAAATAAGAACAAATGAGATTACTATTAAAAGACATACATTATGCATGCAGGGAAGTTATGTTAAATATTTTTAAGTCACTGGTTAGATCTCAGATTGTAAAGATTTAGCATGTTCATTTCTGGGCACTACACTTCAGAAAAGATATGGAGAGGGTGCTAAGGAGATTTGCTGCAATGATATCAGACTTGAAAGATTTTATTTATCTGAAGTGACTAGAGAAACTACAGTTGTGTGTACTTACAGCAGATAGGGTTAGGGGAAATTTCATAGGGGAAATATTATCAGAGGTTTTGAAAGAATAGATAAAAAGTAACTAAGTTTACTGGAAGACAGACTGTTAACCAAAGAACATTTTATTCAAAAAATTGGCCAAAAAAAACCAGCGTGAGGTGAGAAATCGTTTTACTTTGTGTATTGGTATGACCTGGACTACACTGACTGAGAGGATGGCAAGAACAGATTCAGTAGTAAATTGAGTATACAACTTGAAAAGACAAAAAAAATCCTCAAGCTCATGGGAAAATGTGAGAGTGGGACTGATCAGTAGCTTTCTCGGAGCTAGCAAGGGCAAGCCTGGCCAAAAAATCCCCCTATTCTGCCTCATGTTTCTGAGATGCATAGATTCTAAGTGCCCAGATAACTCTGTCAGAAGCAGATGAATGTTCAGCTCCCACTCCATTTCATCTGAGGTTCAGAGCAGAACCTTCTCCACTGAGATGCTACACTCATGTTGTATCTGCTGACTGAATTGGATATTAAAGAGCAAAGCACTACCCAGAGAAAAAACAGGGACTTTTCCCAATGTCCAGATAAATGTGTCTCTGCCTACAAAGAGGACATCTGGTCATTTGTCCTGTGCATGTTGGTTGGTGTATTTGTTTCCATAAATACTGCAGTCTGCAAGAGAATGCAGAAGATTCAATATAATTGAAACCTCCTTATTTATTTTACATAGTGCAATTAGTAATAATCAATAACATAAACTTTAGAGGTGGTTATAAGAAAGACCAGCTCCTGATCACAGTGGAGATAGAAAATGAGCTGGAGCAAATATGCTGTGAATGTCTTGGCTCTCAGAGAGGGAAGGATGGTGGGAGTGTTGGTTTGAATGGTGTGCATGGATTGCATCATATTAGACCAATTGATTGATTTCTGCTTTTACTTCTGCAATTATTTCAAATTGGTCCCCGGTAGAAACGAATCCAGGAAACAAAGGTTTATAGTAGTGGCTGCTGAGAAAGGATGTAGCAGAGAGGGCCAGAAAACCACAGAAACTTGTGAGTAGAAAATAATGTCAGAAGAAAGAAACTGTAACTTGTGATTCAAGCCTAGAAAGTAAGAGGAACATCATGTGTATGGCACTGTGAGAGAGAAGCTATTGGATAGTAATGCTATTGTACCTTATATCTGGTTACACAGCTACTTTACAGGACAGATATACAGGCATAGGGATAGAGAGAGTGAGAGCAAGAAGCTGCAATTTTCTCTCTGTTACAAGGTGCTTTCCCTGAGAGTTCTGAACAAGGTAGATGGCTTTGGATCTTCTGTTTTGGGGTAATTCTGAATACAAACATTTTTATTTGTGTAACACAGAGGAAGTTTGCACTGGCTTGTTTATTTTACTTTGCAACATTTTGGCAACTTATTTTGAGTAGGAACGAATGTAGAATCTGTGAAGATCATTTTGAAAGCAGACCTTATGGCATAGATGTCTTGAATAGAAGTACCATTGGATCTCATCTTTGAAATTAGACCAAGATGTGGGGTAGGTTTTCTCTTCAAGCACACGTTGATGGGAATGCCAGATCATCTACAATCCCAATGTTTGGTGTGCCAATGCTATCTGATTTGAGGATCTTGACCATATTTATCCATTGTTCACAATGGTAAATGCAACAAAATGTAGGGTTGCCAAAACGTAGGGTTCTTATATAACGTGGGCAAGCTTCTGGCAAGACAAGATCAGATCAAAAGGGAATGGAAAATCACATCTAAGCAAATGGATTGCTGATATCCAGTGAATGCAAAATTTAAAGGGATATAGTATCTGAAGAAAAAATGTCTTATATGGGGACACAGGTGTTGGTAGGTTTTAGTAAGGCTTCCAAGATGTTTCTGCATACTTTAATCTTAGCAAAGGCTGGTTTGGTAGCAATGGTGACTCACAAATTGCAGTGGTGACATAAAATATGAACTGAATCTTTGGCCAAGGTTTGAAACCTTTCATAGAATATGGAAAATTACAGCACAGTACAGGCCTTTTAGCCCATGATGTTGTGCCGACCTTTTAACCTACTCTGAGATCAATCTAACCATTCCCTCCCACATACCCCTCCATTTTTCTATCATCCATGTGTCTATCTAAGAGTCTCTCAAATGTCCCTAACTTATCTGCCTCTACCTGCATCCCAGCAGTGCGTTCCATGCACCCAACACTCTGTGTAAAAACTTTTCCTCTGATATCCCCCCTGTACTTTCCTCCATTCACCTTAAAATTATGCCCCCTCTTGTTAGCCATTTCCACCCTGGGAAAGAGTCTCTAACTGTCCACTTGATCTATGCTTCTTATCATCTTGTGCACCTCTATCAAGTCACCTCTCATCCTCCTTCGCTCCAAAGAGAAAAGCCCTAGCTCGCTCAACCTATCCTCATAAGACATGCTCTCCAATACAGGCAGCATCCTGGTAAATCTCCTCTGCACCCTCTCTAAAGTTTCCACATCCTTCCTATAGTGAGGCAACCAGAACGGAACATAATACTCCAAGTGTGGTCTAACCAGGGTTTTATAGAGCTGCAACATTGCCTCACGTCTCTTGAACTCAATACTCCAACTAATGAAGGCCAACACACCATATGCCTTCTTAACAGCTGTAACAACTTGTGCAGCAACTTTGAGGGATCTATGGACTTGGACCCCAAGATCCCTCTATTCCTCTGCACTGCTAATAATCTTGCCATTAACCCTGCACTCTGCCTTCAGATTTGACCTTCCAAAGTGAATCACTTCACACTTTTTTGGGTTGAACTCCATCTGCCACTTCTTAGCCCAGCTCTGCATCCTATCAATGTCCTGTTGTGACTTACAGCAACCTTCTACACTATCCACAACACCACCAACCTTCGTGTCATCTGCAAACTTACTAACCCACCCTTCCACTTCCTCATCCAAGTCATTTATAAAACTCACAAGAGCAGGGGTCACAGAACAGATCCCTGCAAACACCACTGGTCACCGATCTCCAGTCAGAATACACTTCATCTACAACCACTCTCTGCCTTCTATGGGCAAGCCAATTCCAAATCCACACAGCCAAGTTTCCCTGGATCCCATGCCTCCTGACCTTCTGAATGAGCCTATCACGGGGCACCTTATCAAATGTCTTACTGAAGTCCATAAACACCACATCCACTACTCTACCCTCAATGTGTTTTGTCACATCCTCAAAGAATTCAATCAGGCTCGTGAGGCATGACCTGCCCCTCACAAAGCCATGCAGACTATCCCTAATCAGACTATGCTTCTCCAAATGCTCATAAGTCCTGTCCCTAAGAATCTTTTCCAATAATTTGCCCACCACTGAAGTAAGACTCACTGGTCTATAATTCCCAGGGTTATCCCTACTCCCTTTCTTGAACAAAGGAATAATATCTGCCACCCTCCAATCATCTGGTACTATTCCTATGGCCAATGAAGACACAAAGATCATTGCCAAGGGCTCATAAATCTCTTCCCTCGCTTCCCATAGTATCCTGGGATATATCCCATTCAGCCCTGGGGACTCATCTATCGTAATGTTTTTCAAAAGTTCCAGCACATCCTCCTTCTTAACATTGACATGTTCTAGCTTATCAGCCTGTTTTATGCTGTCCTCACAAACGTCAAGGTCTCTCTCACAGGTGAATACTGAAGCAAAGTATTCATTAAGGACCTCCCCTACCTCTGATTCCAGGCACATGTTTCCTCCTCTATCCCTAATTGGTCCTACCTTCACTCTAGTCATCCTCCTGTTCTTCACATACACTAGAACACCTTGGGGTTTTCCTTAATCCTACTCACCAAGGCCTTCTTATGCCTCCTTCTAGCTCTCCTAAGTTTATTCTTAAGCTCCTTCCTGGCTACCTTGTAACTCTCTAGAGCCTTGTCTGATCCTTGCTTCCTAAACCTTAAGTAAGCTTCTTTCTTCCACATCTCTTGTCAACCATGGTTCTTTCACCCTACCATCCTTTTCTGCCTCAATAGTACAAAGGTATCCAGAACACCCTGCAAGTGATCCCTAAACAACCTCCAAATTTCCATTGTGCATTTCCCCGAGTACATCTGCTCCCAATTTACACTCCCAAGTTCCTGCCTAATAGCATCATAATTCCCTATCCCCCAATTAAATACTTTCCCATACCATTTGCTTCTATCCCTTTCCAAGGCAAGGGTAAAGGTCAGGGAGTTTTGGTCACCGTCTCCGAAATGCTCACCCACCAAGAGATCTGACACCTGATGGGTTCATGGTCTAGTACCAGGTCCAGATTGGCCTCTCCTCTAGTCGGCCTGACTACATATTGTGTCAGGAATCCTTCCTGGACACACCTAACAAATTCCGCCCCATCCAAACCTTCTGCACTAGGGAGGTGCCAATCAACATGAGGGAAGTTGAAATCACCCATGACAACAACTCTGTTATTGTTGCACCTCTCCAAAATCTGCCTCCCAATCTGCTCCTCAGTGTCTCTGTTGCTAATGGGAGGGGTCTATATAATACTCCCAATAGAGTGATTGCACTCTGTTTCTGACCTCCACCCACACTGACTCAGTAGATGATCCCTCCAGGACATCTTCCCTTTCTGCAGCTGTGATACTATCCCTGATTAGCAATGCCACTCCCCCACCTCTTTTACCTTCCTCCCTGTCCCTTTTGAATCATCTAAACTCCAGAACATCCTGTCGCCATTCCTGCCCTTGTGACAGCCAAGTCTCTGTAATGGCCACAACATCATAGTTCCATGTACTGACCCATGCTCTAAATTCATCACCCTTGTTCCTGATACTTCTTGCATTAAAATAGACACACTTCAACCTATCCAACTAACTGCAATTTTGCCCTATCAACTGCCTATCCTTCCTCACAGTCTCCCTACACGCTGCATCAATTTGTACAACTGCCCCATCCTCTGACCTATCACTCGGGTTCCCATTCCCCTGCCAAACTAGTTTAAACCCTCCGCAACAGCTCCAGCTGATCATCAGCTCACCTGATGAAATGGAGGCGATGTGAGAGGTGACAGGCTCCATGAAGCGACATGGAAGCAGTGCTAACGAGCATAGGGATGGGAAGCTGGGATAGAGATGACCATTAGTAGTGGTGCCTGTCTCGTGGAACCCGACAGTACAGCTGCAACAGATAGCAGAGCTCTGTCACTGCCACGCTGGTGATTCAGATAATTCCTCTGATTATTGCCATCCCTATTCAAACACATTCCAGTATTCTGAGGGTGTTGCCAGGAAGATGCTGATTATATCTCCAGATGAAACCAGCCTGGCTTTTATCCATTTGCTGCTTCTTCACTTGTTTTCTCCCTGGGCAAACCTATTTTGTCAATGTTATGAATATTCTGAATAAAACAGGAATATGGAAACATTAATAGGCATTCCCTCAGAATAGCTCAGTGTCAACTTTGACTTCCTGAAGTGGACTTTGACTGGCATTATAAATTACTTGTCAATTATAACTACCCAGCTAGATTCACTGATCGCATGTTGACACCAGGGAGTTGTACTGAAAGAGAATATGGAGGGGTACAGAGCATAGCATGATAAATGAAGAATATTTTAGCCTTGGAACGAATCACCATAGATTTACCAGAATGATATCTGAACCAAAGACAGTTGTATTTCCTGGAATTTATACAATTAAGAGATTATTTGATCAGGTTTGTAGATAGAGCTGATAGGACAGAAAGAAGGAAATGATTTCCTTTGGTTGGGAGGTTTAGGGGAGCATTTTCCAATTTCTTCAGAAACAGGCAATGAGTGAGGATAGGTTCAAAAATAGCATGAACATAAAATTAATCTCAGTACTTTAGTAACTCAATAATACAGTCATTAGGTTTGATTGACAGGGGAACTGCCCAATCCTCCCTTACTCCAGCTAGGAATGGTATTATCATTAAGTGCAACTTTTGTGGTATACCTTGCTTTTTTTACATTGCAACATGAATATAATTCAAAAATACTTAATTGGTTGCAAAGGAATCTGAGACATCTTAAAGTCATGAAATATGCTATATAAATCCAGTTCTGATGGAAGGTCATTAACCCGAATTGTTAACTGCTGAGCATTTTTGGTTTTGATATCAGATTTCTAAAATCCACAACTTTTTATTTGACTCTTTCATTGCAGCATTTCTTTCCTTCCTCTTTTCTCCTTTCTTTTTTCATCTTGTAAATTAAAAGATGTTTGACATTGCTGGTATTACCTGCTGCTCTCAGGGGTTTCCAGCCAGCCTTTCAGAATTTATAACATATGTAAACTCCCCTCCGGGATATTTCCCTTTGCCTGGAATACAGTTATATTTTTCTTGTCATAGATTTGTTTTTTCATCATTAGCATAATCACTCCCTCTTGCGCATGTACCAGATGGTGCTGTATTGTGTGCTGGAAGAAGATAAAGGCATCATTTAGGAGCAGTTTAAGACCCTTAGAAGTTTGATATTCTTGCAGTGGCCAGACTGCAGTGGTTAATAGATAATGAGGTGTTAAACTAACCTGCTGAATGAACAATTAAGGGATTAGCATTTGTGAAAGTGGGTACTGGGTCATTAATCTGTGGTGATGAGTGAAGTGTGAGAGTGCATGGCTACAAACACGACACGCTGAACAATCAAACTACTCAAATTCAAACTCTGAGTAGCACCAACCCCAAGCAATAGTGCCAGAAGTAAATATTCATTGACATGAAAAGTTAACTTACTCCTTTGATCCCGATCCTTCCACTGAACAATAACATGTGGTAAACTCTTGCTTTATAATATACTTCACATCACTACAGATATGATCTGCCCTGCTTGTTCACAGTGATTTGGGGACAATGGAGCTAATTTCAACCCACAGAGATTGTAACCAAACCCGTGCTTGTGTTTTGTATTAGTTACAGACATTTATTGAGAGAGGAGGAAAGATTTTCACTGTGCGGTGGGTCCAGGGAAACAACAAAAAGCTTTTGTAAAATTTGTATATCTTTGAAAGCACTTAGCTTCATAAAATTGGTGCTAAGAGTAATTACTGAATTTAGCACTTTGAATCACATCTGGGATAGCAAAATAAACTACTATTTCGAATTATTTGGAAAACTATATAAAGTATATAGGTTTCTTCTTAAAACTATTTAAGTTTCTAAAACTTAATTTTTAAAGAAAAGCTATGCAGAGATTGCTTATTACACAATGTTGAGGTGTACAACATGCAAGGTCGTGTCAGTGTTCAAATTGAAGATTGTGTGGATTGTATTAAGCAGGCAAGTGCAATCCAAAGGTTTTTCAATCATGAATGGAGTTGTAGTAAAAGGACTTAGCCATTTACGTCAAATGCAACCTGCAGTTCTGACTACTAACACCACTGAAATACTCCAGGATTGAGAACAGTACAGACATCTTGCACAAGAGTGATACCTTTTTGAGTAAGAACATTGTGTTATGAGGGAAGGCTGCCACAAGTCAGAGAGGAAGTAATTAAGAGGTGATCTTTTAGTCCTGCCTAATAACAAATGGATTTGCAGAGCACCAGTAAAGGAACTTTAGAAGTTGGGATTAATATAGATAGATACTTGATGGTTGGCACAGTCATGGTGAGCTGATGGGCCTGTTTCTGTGCTGTATGAAGGAGTCGGCCATATGAATCAGAATCAGGTTTATTATCACTGACATTTATCATGAAATTTGTTGCTTTGCGGCAGCAGTGGAGTGCAAGACATAAAGATATAAAAATTACTATAAGTTACAAAAATAAATAAATAGTGCAAAAGAGGAATAATGAGGTAGTATTCATGGGTTCATGGACTGTTCAGAAATCTGATGGTGGAGGGGAAATATCTGTTCCTGAAACATTGAGTGTGGGTCTTCAGGCTCCTGTACCTCCTCCCTAATGGCAGTAACGTGAAGAGGGCATGTCCAGGGTGGTGAGGGTCCTTAATGATGGATGCCGCCTTCTTGAGGCACTGCCTCTTGAAGATGTCCTCGATGGTGGGGAGGGTTGTGCCTGTAATGAAGCTGGCTGAGTCTACAACCCTCTGCCGCCTCTTTTGATCCTGTACATTGGAGCCTCCATACCAGGCGGTGATGCAACCAGTCAGAATGCTCTCCACCGTACGTCTGTAGAAATTTGCAAGAGACTTTGGTGACATACCATGTCTCCTCAAACTCCTAATGAAATAGAGCCACTGGCATGCTTTCTTTGTGATAGAATCAATGTGTCGGGCCCAAGATAGATCCTCAGATGTTGATGCCCAGGAACTTGAAGCTGCTGACCCTTCCCACCTACATGACTACACGATGAGGTTCTGACATTCAACAAGCTCATGGCATATCCAACCTGATCACCATAGCTCTTGGTTCCTTAAGTGTTTAGAAACCTAACAACCTTCATCCTGAATATACTTGAAGACTAAGCATCCAATTTTCCCAAGCATCCCTGAAGGCAGCAACACACATAGATAAGGTGGTTCAGGAAACCAACAAGATCCTTGCCTTCATTAGCCAGGGCATGGAATACAAGAGTTTATGGAGATTAAGAGGTTCTGGTACAACTGCATAAAACAGCTGGAGTACAGTGTGCAGTTCTGGTTACCACACTATAGGAAGGATGTGATTGCACTGAAGAGGGTGCAGAAGAGTTTCAAGAGGATGTTGCCTATGATGGAGCATTTCAGCTATGAAGATAGACTGGGTAAGCTGTGTTTGTATTCTTTGGAGTGGAGAATGCCAGTGGGGTACCTGATTAATGTGTATAAAATTGTGAGAAAAATAGATGAGATAGATTGTGAGAAATTTTCCTCCTCATTAGAAATGTCTATAACCAGAGGACATTGCTTTATGAGAAGAGGTAAGAGATTTAGAGGAGATTTGAGGAAGAATTTTTTCACTCAGAGGGTGGTTGAAATCTGGAATGCATTTCTTGAGGAGAGTGGCAGAGGCAGGTACTCTCAACTTCTGAAAGGAATTTGGAATCCCACTTGAAAGCCCATGGAATAGAAGACTACAAGCCAAGTGCTGGAAAATGGAATTAGTATAGCTCGGTACTTGATGGCTAGCATGGACACAGTGGGCCAATGGGCCTGCTTCCATGCTATATGACTTGACATGACCTACTTGAATGGTAGTACAGGCCAAAAGGGCCAAATAGCATATGCTGCTTCAAATGGTCCAATGTGTTACTGCCAGACATCTGAAACCTTTTAAGGCTCAAGTGAGAGATAATTGATTGGATCTAAAAGGCATCTTGAAAATTTCAAAAGTGAATTAAATAAAATGGATTTAAATACAATTCAAGGAAAGACATTTTATTTAGGAATCTATGTTTTGAAAATCATAAAACTCCATGGCATTAAGCTGCCTTTGATTCCACTTTTATTTAATTACTTGAATTTAAATTGCCCCAGCAGCCATGATGGGATTCAAACTCACATCTCCTGATGAATAGTTCAGGCTTTTGGATATTGGTCCATTAACATTACCACTGCTCTCCCAGCTCTATGTACTATCCATTATCTTCTTTCACCTCTCATTATCGTGGCATTAAAACTGACCACTGTAACTCAAAGCCCTCCATTTACAAAAATAATTGGGTCCAAACATTGAGAAACCGAGCAGCTAATAAACAAACAGAAAGATGGAAGTGCCACATCAAATGATAAATAATGGCAACCTGCCACTTGCCTTCACAGGTCCTAGAACTAGGTTTATGCCAATGTTTATAATAAATTTGCAGGGCCTTTAGTAGGCCCAGTATTGGGATGTGCCACTTATGGCTCCTGATTTAGAAAACTGCAATACTGGCTCCATTACTTGGTTTTGAGGAGTGAATGCCAAAACAAACTGCACAATTAGAGCACTGAAATTTGTCCATTTCAGGATTATTTGGAAATTCTGAACCTGACCAAAATTCAATCTGTTTTCTGCTCAATTTCCATTTTTTAAAAAAAATAGGCTTTGAAAATATTGGTGTTATTTCTCACTGCACATTTCCTATATCTCACTGCATAATCCAGGCTATGGTGGCCTCGTTCAGAGATTTTCAAACATACTTGCTCCCCGGCAATACATGGCAGGATGACAGAAATGACACTACCATGATTTTGCTTTGTCTATACCTGTGAGCCTTTAAGACTTGGGTCCTCACTGTTTAAGTGGCCACACATATCCAAGCTGGATTAGTGATAATAAAACACTAGACAGTAAGGCTCCAGTAATGGTAAATAATGGAACACTGCCATTAGAGCTCTGGAGTGACGGAAGAAAGTGAGCTCACTGCGTATTTCTGCTTTTCCAACACCTAGAAAACACCTTATATCTAATTTGCCTCTACATCTCTGATGTAATTTTGGGCATCCAGCCAATGTGTATCACCTCAGTTAAGAATATCTCATTGTCTGAATCTTAATAATAAAAGCCTGGTAAAAAAGTTGGTAGATATCAAGCAGTCTCCATTACTTCATTTATATTATCTGTTGGTAAGCTATGATTTGAGCATCTGATCATTTACATTCTAGCAATTTAGCTCCAGAATAAGTAAACTTCATGTAATTTAGATCACAAGATCACAAGACAACGGAGCAGAAATAGGCCATTCGGCCCACCGAGTCTGCTCCAAGGAAAAGGGAAAAAGAAAAAGAAATGAGAAACGGGGGGGGGGGGGGGGGGGGGAGAAAAAAAACATTCTAATCCCAATTTCCGGCCTTATTCCCATATCCCTTGATACCCCGACTATTTAGATATCTATCTAGCTCTTCCTTAAACGCCTCCAATGATCTGGCCTCCACTGCTGTATCTGGCAAGGAATTCCACAAATTCACCACCCTCTGGCTAAAGCAATTTCTCCTCATCTCTGTTTTAAACCTGTACCCTCTAATTCTAAGATTGTGCCCTCTGGTCCTGGACTCACCCACCAAGGGAAACAGCCTAGCCACATCTACTCTGACCAGTCCTTTCAATATTTCAAATGTCTCTATGAGATCCCCTCTCATTCTTCTGTACTCCAGAGAGTACAGTCCAAGATCCGACAAACGCTCATCATACATAAGCCCTTTCATTCTGGGAATCATCCTCATAAATCTCCTCTGAACGCTCTCCAACATCAGCATATGCTTCCTAAGATATGGGGCCCAAAATTTAGATTCACGAGTACCACTTTCTCTTTACTGATGAGTACTGTTGCCTATTATCCTCCGCAACATAATATGAAAAGATCTCTAAAGACTAATATAAGAACAGAAGATGCTGGAAACACTCAGCAAGTGAGCAACATCTGCGCAAAGAGAAACAAAATTTTATCATTTCAAGTCAAAGACCCTTCATCAGAACTGCAATGAGAAAAGGTTAACTCTGTTTCACTTTCTCACAGATGCAGCCTGACCTGCTGGGTGTTTCCAGCACTTTCTGTTTCATTTCACATTTCCAGCATTCATGATTTTTTCTTGATTTTTAAAAAATCCAAATATTAATAGCTTGTTTGAGTTGCAGGAAATAGATCCAAATTAATTTAAATTGTTACCTCTGAAATTAGTTAAGATGCTATGGATCCAATCCCCATTACAGAAGGTCTGGAAGTTTGGACAAGTGTAAAGTTGGAAGAGGCTTTTGTATTAGATGAGGCTGGTATTTTATTTAGGATGGACTTCAAGTTCTATTGTCATTTGAAAAAGTATGATCTGAAACATTTCTAATGAGATCAGTCAGTTGCAAAGGCTATTGAACTGCTTTTAAATATCTCTGGTGATCAGAAATATAGAATAGTTCAAAAGGATTTAAATTATTTTAAAAATAAAGATATTTTCAACTTTTCAATCAAGGTGAGCAACCCCTTTCAGATGAAAGGAACAGCACTATCTCAGCCACCCATGCCTTCTCAATGCATTTATGTCCTGACACTTTACTCAGTGGTGAGTTCTATAATATTGGTGTCTCTATCTCTCTCTCTGCTTCCATTTATACCAGGCCAGTAATGACCACTGCCCATGTAGAAGATCTGAGTAGGGTTTTTTGGTAAATGATAAATTCCATATTCAGTGGTAAAATACCTTTACTGTAGGTTGAAATATTACAGTAATCTTAATGTAACAGCTGACACCAGTACACCTCTTTCTCTCTACCACTCCTTGCTACCAGCTGAACTTTGCATGTACTCAAGTCCATCCTGGAATTAATCTGGCAAAGATCTGATAAGGTATGACTTCTAATCACCTTTCCCTTTTCCCTGATTGCAGCAGCTTTGTGGCCAAGAGGTCTTACTTTTCAGATCAAACTTTACTGCCATGAACAATAGAATCTGCAGATTCTGCTTTGATATGTCAGTGTTTTAACACCCACCTCCTCTCTGTCCTGAGCAGCAGTACTTCAACTCTCTGCCCTCTTCCTGCCTGGAATTTGTGTCGGCAGTTTGATACAATTTTTAATGTTACAAATTCATAATTTTGAATTATGTTCCAGGTGATTAAACATAACTTCAGCACAATGGGGTAAACTTTACTTTCAAGCAGGTTTCAGGTGTGAAGCCACTTCAAGGGAACTATATGTTCATAATAGAATACTTTAGTTGAGGGAATAAAATTGTTGAAGACTTCCCACAACTGTTCTCCACTGTTGAACCAAGCTCACCCCATCCCATGTATAAACAGACAACTTTTGCATATCAGTATTTCTAAAAGATTCTTAGGATAAAACTCAAACATTGATCAACAGTATTGTGAATCACAAACCACAGGAGCTCAGATACATGCCTCTCTCTCTCTCTCTCTCTCTCGTCACTACTCTCACAGCTTGTACATTCACAGAGCTTTAGGACAATTGCCAGAATTGGGATACACAAATTGCCTCTTACTGTACTGTTGCCTGAGCAGCCGTCCAGCCCCATTAATGTAGGTCTGGTTAGTCATTCTTACTGCAGACATTGCGAGAGCCCAGCTGTGGAGAAGGAAGTCAGATGCACCAGCATTTGACCTCCAGCTCTTCGATTGTCATTGTGCAGTGCAGAATGAAAAAGGTCACCTTTGTCCACAATTTTCTACTGAACTGCTGGCAAAAGGTGAAGATGTTCCTGGGGCCATTGTTTTCATAGTATGATCATAGATTTGCATCTTTGAAATTAATCTCCCTATGATCCAACTACAATGATCATCCAATTGTCCTGGTGAGGCTAACTCCAAACTAGATCCTTGATCCATCTCCAAAAGACCACCACAACTATGCCATTAATAATCTTTGCTCCCTATAAACAAGCTCCAACTGCTGCAATGTAGACACACTGTATGCAGCGTTTACAACAAAGAGTTAACTATCACCTGTTGTTGGAAAATGCACATGGGTGTGCCCCTTGCATCTAGCACAATAGATGCTTTTATATATGGTGCTTCTGTAAGTCTGGATCACCAGAGACTGACATCAGCACTAGTTTCCTGTATTTACATAGCTGAACCCAACTCCCTCATGTCATGGCAGAATCTCAGGCCCATATTTTCAGCAGCATAAACATGGGAACTGGAGCATGGACTTCATTCTTCTGAGATCTGAAATAGTGATAACCTAAACTGCACAATCATCAAAATTCTCCCAGGTGCCACATGTTCTTGGTAACCACATTAATTAAGTTGGAGAAACATCTTACTATTTACTGCTTGCTCTTTCTTTCTATTCAAAATGAGCAATCTGAGTGTAGTTCTTGAGAATGTTTCAACAACACAAGTGGAGGATAGGAACAGCAGTATGTCACTCAGCCACTTGATCCTGTTTGGCCATTCAGCGAGACCACAGCCAATCTGGATCCTAACTCCATCTGTTGTTTTGGACTCATTACCTTTAACACCTTACTTAGTAAAAATGGATCAATCTCAGTATCAGAATGTTCAATTCAGTTTGCCTAAGCTGCTTTTTGTTTCAAGGCAGGAAAATTTTCTCTATCCATTTGTGGATAAGTACTTGCAGAAATCACTCTTTGCAGGCCTAGCTCTAGCTTTAAGATGAGGCTCCTTCCAGTTGGAGACCCCAGCCACAGGATAGAATTCTCCCCTGTCTAACTTACTAAACATATCTATTATCTTAAAGACCTCAGCTGAATCACCCATAATATTCTGGTCTATGTTGATTTATAACTTAAATTTTGTATCCATGAACTCCTGAACACTACCTCATTATTCCTTGTTTTTCTCTATTTATTTATTTTTGTAATTTATAGAGTTTGTGTCTTTGCACTGTACTTGCTGCTGCAAAACAACAAATTTCAGGTCATATGCCAGTGAAAATAAATTTGATTCTGATTCTGTATCATATTGGAATATCTCTCTGTGGAGGGAATGCCATTGTTTGTCGGGCCAGACCACTTAAAAATGCTGAATACATTTATACAGAGATTGAACCTTGTTTATATATAATTACCTGAAACTTTGCTAAATCTGGACCAAGGCTAATTGGAGCAAATTCTCCACCATGACAACAGATTTATATTCTGAAGGGGTCTATCCAAAAAATTCCCCCATCTTTTCTTACAAATCTCAACAAGTGCTGGGTCTATATCCAACCTTGTTTAAAAGAGTTAAATCATTGGCATTAGAAAAATTATGAAAGCATTATGAAAGCAGGTTGAGGGAACTTGGCCTTTTCTCCTTGGAGAGACGGAGCATGACGGGGGACCTGATAGAGGTGTACAAGATGATGAGAGGTATTGATAGGGTAGATAGTCAGAAGTTTTTCCCCAGGGGTAAATTGGTGGCCACAAGAGGACATAGGTTTAAGGTGCTGGGGAGTAGATATAGAGGAGATGTCAGGGGTAAGTTTTTTACTCAGAGAGTGGTGAGTGCATGGGGGCTGCCAGAAATGGTGGTGGAGGCTGATGTGATAGGGTCTTTCAAGAGACTGTTAGATAGGTACATGGAGCTGAGTTAAATAGAGGGCTATGGGTAAGCCTAGTAATTTCTAGAGTAGAGACATGTTCGGCGCAGCTTTGTGGGCCGTAGGGCATGAATTGTGCTGTAGTTTTTCTATGTTCTATGTTCTATGAAAAGGTTCCATCTCAGTGAATTAATCATTGCATGTAATCGCAGGCTTTCCAAAATATATGATCTGCCCCATACAGAACCAAAATTATTCCTGATAATAACAGGTTGAATCTGGGTCAGCTTTGCATATTTTGTTTTCCAGAACCTGATTCACCAGTTAGAAATTATAGGGGAAGCACTTTGAGAATTTTACATTTCTATTGGACCACCTTATTCATATTTGGGAATTATACAATCCTGACAGGCAAGATTCCTCACGGCATCCACTCAATTTTCTCTTTTACTGTTACATTAACTGGAGTAAGAGGAGTGTATCTCAATTCTTAATGATTTAATGATTAAATCTAACCCCAGCACATGCTCAGCCATGGATCAGCAATTGCATCCTTGTCTGTACATCATAACAACTGGGGTTTCAAGTCTAACTCCAGGAATATCAGCAGAAAATCAAAGCTGATATATGCATGTGGTTGCCTTCGACTATGCCTTTAAACCTTCCTGTGCTGGACTGAAGGCCCCAGAGTGCTATTTTGTGCCCTGAAGAATGTTTACAGTTATTATCTCGGTACTATTTGTGTGACTTTGTTCCGTGCGAGATGGCTTCAATGTTTCCTGATTACAACATTGACTACAAAAGTACTGATATGGGTGTAACATATTTTGGAATACTGTGATATGCAAATCACTCTTTTTCCTTACGGATATTTGTTGACTCAGCTTTTCAGCATTTTCTGTTTCTTGTCATTTTTTTATTATATAAACTTTCAACAAAATAACTGGTTAAGTCGAGTTGAGTGATGTTGACCTCCGGAAACTTGTAGATGAAGTCTAGATGATTTGGAAGGTGTTAATGATGACTGGATCTGCAATCTGTCCGAGGAATGCTTGAGCTTGTTAATAGAAAATACAACAGCCTGCATTTCACGGATGCAAAGCTCTCAGCATTCACTGTCATCACATCACAAAATGGACAGCAACTTCTGGAGGACACACTGCACGGGTAAACCTGGAAGTCTAGAAATTGCTGTCAGTGACTTCCTGCTCCACCACAAATTTGCTGATTGCAGCCTTCTCCAGCACAATTGCTAGAAACCAGAGATCTGAAGATAATTCTGTTATTTATGAACTCTTCTCACAGTAAAAACCCTGAAAATATTATGCATATTTGCTGAGGTGTTTTAATAGTATACTTATGACTACTTCATTCCTTCTTTGGATCTAAGAAACATTTTATATGTGTAGATTGTAATTCATTCGGAAAATATTTTAAAATATAATGAACTAGAAAATAACATTCTTTTTAAAAAGTAGGTGTTGTGATGCTTTATGTGCAGCATCACTGAAGTCTTCAATTTGTTTGGCTTTTCAGCCACCACTGTTGCTGGACACCAGAGATCCTGTGGAACTGATGTCTGAAAGGACCAAGATGGGAATTGGGGGAATAGACACAATAGAGATGGTTAGATAATTGTGAACATCTTTCTTGCAGGTCATCACTTAGCCACTGACCACAAAATCCAGGCTGTTGTTGTTTCAAATGACTGACTGTTGCACTTTTACATTCGGTGAGATAGCCTGACCCCACTTGTGAACAATTACCTCCATTGTGAAGCCAAACTTTGATTCTTTTTTTGGTTCATAATTGCTTACTAAATGGAAAGAAAGAGCAACTTGTATTTAAACTGGAGCTAACTGTTGCATCAGAAATGCATTACAAAGGATTGCTATCAGAGAGCTGTTACTATTTTCTGTAGCAACATATTCAGATTCATTTACACAGAACTTGGTTAGCTGAAGCTGGGTGAAAATTGCAGTCATATCAGCGGCATATGTGGCTTTTCACTTCAGCTATAGTTGAAACCTAGAACGTTACCACAATGGGGTATTACTTCATTGATGCTCCATTTCCAGTCCATATTCCCAGTCCATCTCAAGCAGGCATGGCTTAACTAGGTGAGTTAATACATATATTTGATATGCACAGTGAGTTTTAAACTCTGGATTGGAGTAAAATTAAATACATGTGGTAATTAGAATGGGATTCAGGACAAATATTGAAACAATATTAGAATATCAAAGAAAAATTGTTTAGACTTTCATCTTAACCAGTGGTATTTTGATGGAATGACTGAAATTGTTGCATAGAAATGAGTGAATGGAAAGCAGACAGATTTTGCAAAGGTTGGACAATCCACTCATAGAACAATAGAACATAGAATATTATGGCACAGTACAGGCCCTTTGGCCCACGATGTTGTGCCGACATTTTATCCTGCTCTAATATCTATCTAACCCTTCCCTCCCACATAGCCCTCCATTTCTCTCTCATTCATATGGCTATCTAAGATTCTCTTAAATGTCCCTAATGTATCTGCCCCACAACCTCTGCCGGCAGTGCGTTCCACGCACAGACCACTTTCTGTGTAAAAAAATTACCTCTGATATCCCCCTTATATCTTCTGTTACGTCTCCTTTATGTCTCCTTGTGTTAGCCATTTTCGACCTGGTAAAAAGTCTCTGACTGTCCATTCGATCTATGCCACTTATCATCTTGTACACCTCTATCAAGTCACCTCTCATCCTCCTTCTCTCCAAAGAGAAAAGCCCCAACTCACTCAACCTTTCCTCACAAGACATGCTCTCCAATCCAGGTAGCATTCTGGTAAATCTCCTCTGCACCCTCTCTAAATATTCCACATCTTTCCGATAATGAGGCGACCAGACTGAACACAATACTCCAAGTGTGGTCTAACCAGAGTTCTATAGAGCTGCAACATTACCTCATGGTTCTTGAACTCAATACTCAAGACTAATGAAGGCCAACACACCATACGCCTTCTTAACAACCCTATTGACCAGTGTGGCAACCTTGAAGGTTCTATGGACGTGGACCCCAAGATCCCTCTGTTCCTCCACACCGCTAAGAGTCCTGCCATTAACCTTGTGTTCTGCCTTCAAATTTGATCTCCCGAAGTGTATCACTTCACACTTTTCTGGGTTGAACTCCACCTGCCACAGCCCAGCTCTGCATTATATCAATATCCTGTTGTAATCTACAGCAACCTTCTATACTATCCACAACACCATCAACCTTTGTCTCGTCAGCAAAGCAAAACTTTTCCCTGACTTCCAGGTTTTATTTTCAATGCTCTCTTCCTCTAGAAATGGTGTCTCACCCTGGATTACTCAGGCTCCTATGCATTTCATTTACCTCATCCGAAGAACCATTCCTGGACCATAAGACTATTCAATTCACATTGGTAGCCATTCCACATCAGTGGACATAAAAACGGAACCCAATGTTGCCTGTACCTGATATCCACCACATCACCAACCTCTGGATGGTGATATGGTGAAGGACCCGTGCAGGATGTTGCTTCTACTATGCAATGGAGCATTAAGCCTAACTGTAGCAACTTATTTGCACCTTGGCTGAGATGAGTGGGGAAGCTGCGGGAGGAGGGGAAGGGGGGAAGAAGTCAAACATGGGATCTTTCTGTTCTGTAGGTCATTGTCCCATCAGATCAACAATGGCTCAGGGTCAAGAAAATATTGTAGTATTTACTGTTTGTCACACTGGTCAGCACCTTTAAAAAGGTGTTTATACGAAAAGAGCAACTCTGCATGCCTCTGCCTGTGGGTGATGTGTGGAGACGGAAATTCCGCAACAGTTGCTCGGTCTCTTATCAGTTTGACACAGGTTTGTGGTTTTTATTGTCACTGCAAGCCCATTTTAACTGCCAGCCCTTGCAGCAAATGCTGTGCTCCTCTCATGTTAACAGCTTCCATGTCATTTTGTAAAAGTGTGTTCAGTTGGGCTGGACATGTTACCCTCCACGTATGGACTATTTTTGCCTCTCTTGCTTGAAGAATTACAATTTCAATGAAAATATGCACAAGGGAAGAAAATTCTTTTGCAGATATATGAATTCATGTTTCTTAAATTAGGTAGGAACGTATTTGATTAATAAGTAGCTTCCAAGAAGCACATAACTTGTCAGTTCTGTGCAATGGTTAAAGACAAGAGTATATCAAGTACCAGTTAGTAAGGAGTAAATTTTCAACAAAATTAGAGGTTAATGATATAAAATACAAACAAGAGAGCAGAAATTGCTAGAAATGGTCAGTAGTCTCCCTGGAGGAAGAAACAATTAATGTTTCGTATGATCTCTCTCTAACGCTAGCTCTGTTTGTCTCTGGGTAGATGCTAGCTGATCATATTTTGTTCATATTTCAGGGTTCCATCATCTGCAGTACTGTGTATGGTTAGGCCTTGAATCAAACTGTGCAATAAATTGGAACAGAAATGACTTGTGGAGGCAATGGATTGGAGAGACCATCTCTAGAAGCAGTTTGTTGAATTAATGTTGATTTGACAAAGTTATGACTTCCTTGTGGTTCAGAATAGGATATGTAGATAAAGGGCATTGGTAATGGGAACTCAAGGAAACCCTAAAGTTTCCTTGAGTTCCCATCACTGGTAAACTGGGGTTGAGGAATACTGATCTGGATGGGGAGATGCCCACGTAGGGTTTCAAGTGTACTCTGAACAAGCCCTGAAGATGTAGATGGGCCAATGTTTACAAAGGGTTGGGGGTAAAGGGTTGGGAAGGAGTTTCTTAAGGACATGGAAGGTAAATTAGGGTATCAGGGAAGGAAGAATTGTAGGATTGCAAATAGGCATTGTGCATATAGAGAATTGGCATGTTATGGAAAAGCAAAGTGACCTCAGGATGAGGCAGAATTCTAAGCTCTTCATAATGTTAAACCTGAGCAGATCCAATAAAGCTGAGATGGGGCTGAAGCCACACAGCAGAGACAAAAACCTAAGGTACTGGCATTTTGGACTTTACCAAAACCACAAAAATTTGTCCGATTTTTTAGGTTATGTCAAAGAGGACATCAATGATTAAAATATCTTCATGGACACACTCCTTAACTTCTTTCAGAAGCGAGCCCTCAACCTTATCTTTTGCCTTTCTGAAACCGCAACTGTTCCTCAATGCATTCTGCCTGGCTTTGCTTCATTAGTGGCAACCACGTACTTGGTCACCTGAATTGTGGAATTCACCAAAGGGAAACTCTGTACATTAAATATGTTAATTGAAGGCAAGTTATTAATGTTGTAAATCCTTAAGTATAGGACCACATCTCAGTATTTTAACACAATTGCTTGCAAAATGTCTCTTAAAGATTATTTGGATATTATAGCTTTTTAAGAAGATGAGGAAATTTATAGCTGTTAAGTTTGCAATGAATTCCTCAATCGTAATACCAAATATAAATAAGGTCATTCACAATAGGTACCATTCAATGTCTCCAGAATGCACTCAGTCACCCTAAAATCACATGGGTGAGCCATTTATTTTTAAACACGGTATGTTGCTACACGAATGAAGATTAATGACAATAAGGTATAAATGCAAGGGGTGAAAGCTGAAGGTAACTAAACCACCAGGCTGAAGAGTTTGGTTCTCTCTTCTGTAGGCGGTTTCGGTTTTGATAAACCACAATTCATCATTCTCTAATCTGCATTCTGAGCCAGTGCGCTTATGTTTATTTATTCTGGTTGTTTTCACAGATTAGACCAACAGTCTATCTTGCAATCAGCCTATCTGATATGGTAGGAGTGAGTTTAACCCTGTGCACTTGATACAAACTGGTCAATATGGCAGTTAAGATCGTCTGCAAGATTATCCATCAATGACCTTCTCTTGTCCAGTGGGGAAAGAGACCTGCTGAAAACTAGCTGGATCCTTCTTTTGAGATTCCGCAGATGCTGGAATCTGGAGCAACACACACAAAATGCTGGAGGAACTCAGCAGGTCAGGCAGCACCTATGAAGGGAAATAAACCTTCGACGTTTTGGGTCGAGACCCTTCATCAGGACTGGAAGGAAAAAGAGCAGAAGCCAGAATAAAAGGTCAGGGGAGGGGGAGGAGCACAAGCTGGCAGGTGATAGGTGAGTCCAGGTGAGAGGGGGAAGGTAGGTGGGTGGGGGAGAGGGGATGAAACGGAGTGATGTGAGAAGCTGGCAGGTGATAGGTGGAAGAGACAAATGGCTGAAGAAGGAATCTAATAGGTGAAGAAGTTTTCCCTCATTCCTGTGGTCCTCTCACCCCTTCTCTTTCCCCTCCTCCACTCTCACAACCTCCCATCGCCTCCCTCCGGTTCCCCACCACCTTCCCTTTATTCCATGGTCTACTGTCCTCTCCTATCGGATTCCTTCTTCAGCCCTCTGCCTCTTCTACCTATCACCTCCCAGCTTCTTGCATCACTCCCTCTCATCCCCCCTCCCCCACCCACCTACCCTCCCCCCCTCACCTGGACTCACCGATCACCTGCCAGCCTGTGCTCCTCCCCCGACCTTCTGATTACGGCTTCTGCCCTCTTCCTTTCCAGTCCTGATGAAGGGTCTCGACCCGAAACGTTGACTGTTTATTTCGCTCCACAGATGCTGCCTGACCTGCTGAGTTCCTCCAGCATTTTGTGTGTGTGGATCCTTCTTTTAATATGCAGATTGGTTCTGGTGACATTATTTGAGACCTGACTAATATTTAGCCAATGTTTTGAGCATTGTCTCTTTGGTATTAAGAGATAACTGAATGGATCAGGCATGGCTGGAAGAAGCAGAAGGATATATTTTGAAACTCGTTCATTGCATGATCAAGAAGATCAGAACTTTTACTTCTGACCATAAGAGAAGTTCAGGCCTCTCCTATACCTTCCTATTCAGATCATAATAGCAAGTTGCTTGCTTTGAAATGCAATTTACTGTATTCCCAACTTGACACGCAGACTATAATGTCCAGCGCATTCACAATGTTACTTCAAAAACATTCAGGGATCATTGCCTGGTTCCAGAGTGGACTGAGAGACAACATACATAATCTTTACGATATATTTAATTTGTATGTTCTTCTTAAATGTACAACTATACAGAACATGTCAAATCAATTATGTTGCACATTAAACAAGAGCTTTTAGTTGTAGCACTTTTAATGTTGTAAGATTCCCCAAGATAATTGACAGGTATGTCATCACAAAAAAATTTACACTGAGCCAAATACAGGGAAGGCTAGAAAAGGTGATGGAAAGAATTGTCAAATGTGTAGGTTGAAGGAGTGCCTTAAGTGCAAGAAGGAGATGAAGATGTGAAGAGGTTTTGTGAAGGCCTTCCACAGTTTGGTTTCCCAGTAACCACTGGCACAGCCACTAATAGTGGAACTAAAATCATTGGGGTGGTTGGAGCTGAAGCAATGCAGAATCCTTAAGAACTGGAGGCTGGAAGAGGTTTCAGAGGAGATCACGATCATTTGGGAAAAGATCAGGGTAAAAGAAGATTACATCATAATTTATATCTGCGTTCAAAACGAAAGATTGCTGCACTTGGAATTATTCAGGATGACAGAGTCACAGAGTCATACAGCATGGAAAAGGCCCTTTGCCCCACAAAGTGTGTGTCAACCATCAAGTACCCATTTACACTAATTGCATTTTATCCTCCACATAGTTCCATCAACTTCCTCCAGATTCTGCGCTCACCTACACACAAAGGGCAACTTACTTTTGGCTGATTAACCAACCAATCCACGTCTTTGGGATGTGAGAGGAAACCAGAGCATCCAGAGGAAACCCATGTGTGTCACAGGGAGAATGTGTGAACTCCGCAGTCAGGATTGAACTGGTTCACTGGAGCTGTGAGGCAGCAGTGCTACCAGCTGTGCCAATGTGCAATTCCCCCTTGTGACTATAATAATGCTATTACAGCGCCAGCAGCCCGGGTTCAATCCTGGCCACTGTCTGTAAGGAGTTTGTACGTTCTCCCCGTGTCTTCATGGGTTTCCTCCAGGTGCTCCGGTTTTCTCCCACATTCCAAAGACGTACAAGTTAGGAAGATGTGGCATGCTATGTTGGTGCCAGAAGTGTGGCAAAACTTGCCAGCTACCCCCAGAACACACTACGCAAAATATGTATTTCACTGTGTGTTTCGATGTACATGTGACTAATAAAGAAATCTTATCTAGTTCACAGATTGGTGAAGATGGAGTTTTCCCAAGACTATCAGAAGAAAGGAATTAGGAATGACTTCCATTTCTCTTCGCTATTTAGTCATTCACAACAACAAAGACACTAATGGATTTGTCAGTTCTGATGAAGGGTCTCAACCCGAAATGTCAACTGTTCATTTCTCTCCATAGATGCTGCCTGACTGCTGAGTTCCTCCAGCATTTTGTGTGTGTTGCTGATGGATTTGTTAGATAAATCACTGTTATGATCAACGTTCTGTCCAATATCTACCCCTCAATTTACATCACAAAAACCAGATGAGAATGACCTTGATATTTCTGCTCAATATGCAGTTTGGAAGGAGCCTCTGTTGATTGGGTAACGTTCATTTTGGATGAAGTTGTTTGCTTTTCTTGTTGGTGTCCATTCATTGGCAGCTACTATATTGTGTGTTTAGCCCCAGCAAAGAGATTAAACTTCTGCCCATGATCTGGGTGTTATCACATTGTACATGTAGGATCTAATAATGCATAAATTTACTGCTGTTACCCATGTTATGCCAGTGACAACTCTACAGAACTACTTCATTGAGACAAACCGAGGTCATGAAGGCATCGTGTAAACAATATTTGAAATTGATTTTTCTTCATCAGTAATCTGATTGGAGATTTCCAAAACACGACAAAAAACAGTCTTTAAAATGGAAGGTCAATTTAAACTCCTATTAATTCCATGCCCTATGCGTTAGACACCATGCTGAGTTCTTTCTCAATAAGAAGTCATTTTCTGCTGGCTGGAGTTCATAGCAACTGATTGCCCTCCAAATTCTTCAACCATTGGAAAATTAGGAGGGCTGCAAATGGCAAGTGCCTGGTTTCCACCCTCTACTTATTCACTCAGGGCAATGCTTCTCACCAAGAACACGGTGAAAAATCTTACCTCTCTGATTCAGAGCAAACGTAATCAAAGTCCATGTTTGCTGGTTCCTGGATAGCAGCAGTATATCACACCCATCTCTTGCAACACTTATGCCCACAACTCAAGCCATGATTTACCTTGTCTAGTCTGACAGGGCAAGCCCTAACAATTCTATTTAACTGTGAAACCTTCTGTTCAGACATCACTGTCTTCGACCCAGACATGGTGAATTACCACCTGTGCAAAGTACTGCTGCACCGGATCCTTGTGTCCTCAAGAGAGGTGTAATTGGAGAGGGAAATGGATTAAAGACAATTAACTTCTACTAAAGAAATGTATTATGTAGGAGTTTATAAAATCTGATTACATCAGTTGAAGGCCAACAAAACTATAGTCTCTTTCAGAGATATCACTTCTGTACTCTGTAAAGAATAGTCTTTTGACACTTGCAACTACAATAATAATGGTTGGCGCTGGGTCTGAGCAGCTGCAATGAACAGCTTGTGACACTCTGCTGGAATGGAAGCACACCCAGGAAATGGAGAAGTATGGGCCGTTATGCAATACCATCCAGCCAGCAAGTTGCATGAAAACTGACTCCTCGCAAAGGACAAAGGAATTTTTATTCACAGGATTTCATAGCCAGGGGAACAATAAAAGGAAGGTGTTTTAGTAGATGGTGTAAGGGCAGTGCAAGTACATATAAAATTTACAATAACCGCAGAGACCGGCCTTTGTATTAAGTAGTTAACACCTTTTTTAGACGAGTGGCTGAGGTAGGCTTGATGCTTTTTGAAATGGGATCTAATTGTACTACTTAGGATAAATATCTGGTAATAGTTTAGGTGGCAAAAAGTTTGAAGAAGAGTTTGGTAGTAACTGTTGGTAAACAGTAGCTGAACACTCAATGCACTTGGATCACATTCCTCTCTTAGTTTAATACAGGCACAGATGTTTACTTTCAATGGATTGGTGCCTCCACTGAAAGAGCAAAGGCACACCATTCTGTGCAACAAGCACTGCTCCAGTAATATCACCAAAGGTAACTTCTGGACTCATATGGCCAAATGCTAAACCTGGATACTGGACAGTAAAAATAATATCCATTCCTCATTTGGGTTTAACATGTGTTTTCAAACATGATGCCTTTTAATCTTAAATGCAAACATAAAAATATTGGAAACATAGAACGCCTGGTGGAGCCAAAAGTCAAAAGGAGGGTTGGAACCAGAAACTTGCCAGTTCTTTCCATAGAGACCACTTGACCTGTTGTGGATTCCTTGCCTTTACGTTGGTTGAAGACTTTCAGCCAAATGCACTGATGTACAGTCTTCCAAAAGGGACGTAAAGAAATACCTAATGTACATACATTTCCACTGACCCTTCCTATTTTCAGGGCAACCTTGGGATAGCGAGTAGTGCTGCCTCCCAGCTTCAGTGACCCAGCTTCAGTTCTGACTCCTGGAGCATGGAATTTGCACTTTCTCTCTGAGTTTCCTCTGGGTGCATCAGCTTCCTTCCCCAAAGATGTGCAGGTCCGTAGGTTAATTGCCCACTGTGAATTGCTCCTTGTGTAAGTGTAGATGAATGCTAGAATCTGAGGGTGGGAGGTTGAACGAAACGTGGGGAGAAAAAAAATGGTATTTGTGTAAACAGGTACTTGGTGGTTGGTGAAAACTCGGTGGGTTAGGGGCCTGTTTCAGTCCTGTATGACTCCAAGGTTTCACAGTAAAATAGTCACTGAATTATTGTAGGAAACACAACAGTTAATTTTATACACAGCAAGACCCCACAAACAAATGAGCTGAGGAATAAATACTGATTAGAACTTGGCAGTCTTTCTAACGAGCATCATGGGATCTTGCAACATAAACTGGGCAAACAGGTAGGGCTTTGACTTAACATCTCATCTAAAGAATGTAACCGAGTTTCAAAAATATGATGCTGCTCTCATGTAGTTTGGCACCACACACTGGAGATGAATTCCTCGGCAGAAAATACCAACAGTGCAGCCCTCCCACAGTACTACACTAGAGTTTCAGCCAGTGCATTTTGCTCAGGTCCCCCTATGACTCTGAATTCATAAACTCTTGAGGCAAGAATAGTACCAACAAGCTACAATTGATGTCGAAGTTGCAAAGAAATAACTAACTTGCCACCGGAGTAGCAGATTGGCGACCCTTATTGTAACTAACCATTCTATCAATGATATCAATGGATGTGAATGCCAAGTGGTTTCCATAAATGGCAGCCAGTTCCCAAGTCTAGTTTTACACACGGATGAAATGTCTTCTTTCAGATGCTGACAGGTCTGCAGCATCTGTCTGGTTTTCCACACTTGCAGATTCCTTTCCTTCTGGATGTGATTGAGCTTTGAAATGGAGCATGCCATGCTCACCCTGTATTACTCAGCCTCTGTATTTTTGCATAATTGAAGGAGCCTTGTATGGATTCCACTCTCATTTACATTTTGGGCAGGGATGCAAAACCAAATTTATCGCAACAGTTTTTGAATACTGGCCTCAGGAAGATCTTGATTGACAAGTTTAGAAAGGAAATGCCTTCAGTGGTGTAATAGTTAGACACAACTTCATTCTGCTCCCTCTGTATTTAAACATACTAAACTCATTGGAAACTTATTGCACACACTTATCATAAAATAACCCTTCAGTTTGAATCCCTAAATTGAAAATTTGACCCAGTCTACTCTACCAAGATCTTTCTGGATTGATTAGGATGAGTTCTTTTAAGTAAACAGTCTCTACATGCTGAGAAGGCATTTGAGTTTCAACCATTTTCATTGCTGGGATGGTGAGGTGGAAGTGTGATGTAGGATGGATAGTGTTGGATGGGCTTGATGGATGGGGGTGAAGGTAAGTTTATGCATTGTCCTCAAAGGGCTATGCAATCTGCCCCATTCACTGTGTCGGTTGTACTCAGCAGCACCAACAGCAACATTATTGGTTTGGATTCTGAAACTCAGTCCAATCCTTGTAAAGCCATCACTTTGTGGTGGCAGTTATGGTAGTGGGGACTGAATTTAAGGAGTCTACAACAAGACTTAGGTAAATAGGCAAAACAAAAGGCAAATAAAATCTCATTTGGCCAGGTGTAGACCACCAAACAGAAATTGGCAACAGGAGAAGTCTGTAAACCATGCTGAAACAGCTCAGGTTATAGTTAAAAGAGTTCTGTGGGTCTGATAATACATAGGTCTGATTATATTCTCCTGCTGGCCTGGGAAATGAATACAAAGCAAAATGGGCAGTGGAAATCTCCATCATGAAATAGGCAGAAGCTTCACAATATTGAAATGATCAAGAAATAACATCAACATAATTTTGCACAATTGTAACATCAGAAACATCACAATTATCATCAAGAGGCCTGGAGTAGTGAGGAGGAGACATGTTTAAGCCCTATTGTGTCAGCTGAGGAATTGAAAAGCACTGAAATCAATCAGTTTGGAATTATCAAACTAATATCTGCTGAGGTGCTCATGAAATTGCTGCAAAGATCCATATGTTTCGCTAATGTCCTTAAGGGAAGAAAGCCTATCATTGTTCCAACTTTTATATCACCCCATAGTAACCACAAAGCAATGGCCTGTTGACTGACCTTTGAAAAATCCTCGCAAACCTATCAGTTGCATATTGTGGGAGTGCAGTAGTTTGAAATGGTGGATCACCATCACCTTCTCAATGGCATTTAGAGTATTGTAATTAAATGCTGGTCTTGCCAGTGATACCACACTTAAAACATTAATACACATGTCATACAACATTTCAGTGTAAACTAGGTTAGTACCATGAGGAAGAAAGGACCTGAATCGTTTGATGGGTTTAGATAAAGGATGCTGCGAGGAGGCCATGAATATGGACCCATTGGGGCAAATGGTCCATTTCTGAACCTTAATACAATTAAGGCAGGTATGGCAGTGTAGCGGTTAGCGTAATGCTATTACAGTGCCAGCAACCCGGGTTCAATTCTGGCCACTGTCTATAAGGAGTTTGTACATTCTCCCCGTGTCTGCGTGGGTTTCCTCCGGGTGCTCCGGTTTCCTCCCACATTCCAAAGACGTATGGGTTAGGAAGTTGTGGGCATGCTATGTTGGCACTGGAAGTGTGGTGACACTTACAGGCTGCCCCCAGAACATTCTACGCAAAAGATGCATTTCACTGTGTGTTTTGATGTTCATGTGACTAATAAAGATATCTTAAAATAATGTTATCTAATGTAGAATAATTGAAGACATATTAGTTTGGCTTACTTGATAGCATTTTATGTCTGTGTTTAAAAGCCCTGTTCCTGGATCATGTTTTCTAAGCTGTAATTCTGATGGAATAATGGGGGTGTACAGTACTGGCAGAGCTGCTAATTTCAGCCAAGGCAATAAATTCTGGTGACTCAAGTTAATGCTAAACGTCCAAAGGTAGTGTTGAAGAAGAAACAGAAGTTTTCCAGGATTTCCATATACATCAATATCATCAGAACAGATTATCGAGCTCAAAGTTTGCTGTGTGTTCCTGCAGTTCTAAAATGAGTGCCTTCATAACAACAGTCAGTCACATCATTACTTTGAGGTGTTCCTGAAGCTGATAAAATCCAATTTTAACACAAGTCTTTCCCTCTGACTCCTGACCCCTATGAAACCATTCAAAGCACTATCAGGACCACCAGCTATAGTTTCTGTGTACTTTTGAACTTGCCCAATAAGGCTTCACATTCCAATAATCTAGTACATGAAGATAAGAGAACAGCTGAGTTGTTCATCCTGTAATGTTTAATATGACTGTAAAAGTATACACTATCCTGACCAACTCTTGCTGATGCTATGAATCTGATTTATGAATTAAAATGCTGGTTCATAGCTCAATAACAAAGGGGCATTCCCACAAGCTACACCTGAAGCTATCAGCTAGGAGAGTAAGATAAAGGCTATTTAGCCCACCTCTCCTTCTACAGAAACATACAATTGCTTTGACAGCAGTCTACAGTCAATGACTCCAGAGCTGGGCTTTCTGAGGACATTACGTTCATCTTTTTAGACAAGGAGCATCCTGATATCAGTCCTAAACCTGCTTGTAGCCTGTTTATATCCTCTTATAGGTCAATGGAAACTAGTGTAAAGAAACTAATTGCATTAGTTGCCTCTGGGAGTTTTTGCTGATGTGCTCTCATTTGTCAGGGCCCAGCATGCCTCAAGGTGAAGTACCCTAACTGCTATCCACTGGAGACGGGGACTCACTTGAGGAGGTCTGAAGAATTAATTGGTAAATATGGCTCCACTGCAGAGGAGATTACTGGGTGGCAAACTCATGTGTTACAATATTTCCTACTGGGGGCAAATAAGAGAGGGGAGGCAGGGGGGCGAGAGGGGGGGCGAGAGAGGGAGGGAGAGAGAAAGGGGGAGGGAGGGGGAGATGGAGAAAGGGGGAGATGGAGAAAGAAGGAGGGGAGGCAGGGGTGAGGGGGCTGAAATTGGTCATGGTATCATCCCATTAGCTTCCTACAGAATATTCTACAAATAGTTATAGCCACCACTTAAATTTTGCCCTGTTTCCCTTTGTTCCTGATTTTCTTTTCTTATTCTTTTTCTCTTAAGTTTCCTTTTGTTTGCCCTTCTCCTTTCTCAGTCAAGATCTTTCCTCAACTCCTGTTGTGTCCGTCCTTGCGTGTTGGGAAAAGCACAAAAAGCAGTGGGAGAAAATCAGCAGAAAACTTTCATCTGAGAGGGAAGGCAGAGCTTAGATGAAACAGAACACCGGCAGGACAGCTTGATTGTGGGAAACTGCAGCAGAGATGGAAAACTGCATGGGACCTTCACACTCCTGAGATCCAAAAGCAATATACAGTGAGGAGTATTTAACACCAGAAGGTAGTTGAGGAGACTGCCACCTTGCATAGTTCAAGGTTCCACTAATGACATTGTAACAATTACCAGTGACGTTGGTCGAAGAACGAATGCCGATTTGGATAGTAAAGAGATATTCTTTACTCTTCTTTCAAACAGTGCCATGAAATCTTTTACACCCACCAGAGGGAGAAGGGAGGTAGTGGACCCCAGTTTACCAACACATCTGAAAGACAGCACCAGCAACAGTGCAGCGCCTCCTCAGTACTGGTCTTCAGTCTAGAGTTTTGCGTTCATTCACTCTCATTCTGAATGGGTCAAGACTTTCATTCAGAATGGGAGTGCTACCCACTGAGCCACGGCTGACACCAAATTATAGACAGAGGGTGCAAGACTGTGCATTATGAGGAGAGACTGAGGGAGCTAGGGCTTTACTCTTTGGAGAGAAGGAGGATGAGAGGAGACATGATAGAGGTGTACAAAATATTAAAAGGAATAGATAGAGTGGACAGCCAGCGCCTCTTTCCCAGGGCACCAATGCTCAATACAAGAGGGCATGGCTTTAAAGTAATGGGTGGGAAGTTCAAGGGAGATATCAGAGGAAGGTTTTTTACCCAAAGTGTGTTTGGGGCATGGAATGCGCTGCCTGGGGTGGTGGTGAAGGCAGGTACATTGGTCAAATTCAAGAGATTGCTAGATAAGCATATGGAGGAATTTAAAATAGAGGGATATGTGGGAGGAGGGGGTTAGATAGTCTTAGTCGAGGTCTAAAGGTTGGCACAACATTATGGGCCGAAGGGCCTGTATTGTGCTGTACTGTTCTATGTAAGACTCCAGTTGCACAAGATGGAACCACAAGTACCTGCTTCAGGAATGAGTCATCTCCAGCTACATGCATAAAGCTTTTAAGAGTATGTTCTCTTGATTCAAATAAAGCTGCCTCAAACTTCCCTTGGGCTATCCACCTCCACATGGAATAATACAAGTTTGCACTTCTGAATTAGCATATTACTATTGGAAAACCATATGGTGGGAGAGGGTTAACAAATTACACACCATTCCTTAAATCCAGAACAGACCTCGACTGTGTTTCTATTTGGTTAAGAGTCCATGCTTTACATTCAATTCTGGAATTAGAAAACTAATATAAGCCAGTTTACATCAGCATCTGTAGTGTGCAACCACAGCCCTTCTGCACAGCCTCCTCAAGCCCTGGTGATGACAAAACACCCACATAGCAATATAGGAAATCCAAGATGCCATCACGTTGGTGCCATGTGCATATCCATAACTATAAACAGGGCTCAGATGTCGTAAGATCCTGTATGATGATGGTATGGCTATGTGGATTTAGAGGAGGTAACTCCATACAGACTGTACCCATGGCTTCAGACCCTACTTCCAAGAGCCTTGCAGAATAAGAAAACCAGCACTGTGCTGACTGCCAGAACACACAGTTGGCGCAGTTTCACAATGAAACAATTTGAAGTGCTCCTTTCGTGAGTAATCATCGTTCTCCATGATTACATGCCTTGAAGAGACTCCCAGATTTAACTTATGAAAACGTTCTGCTTCTTCAGCAATAATCGTACGTTGAGGATGGGTTTGGTCCCCCTCAGTGTGTGCAGTCATGGAGCTTACACCACTGGTGATTTTGCTGCAGGCCACACAAAGTTGTCACTTTACCCCATCTGACACTCAGAGACTAGCCAACTTGTTTACTCAGAAGGGCATGTGTTAATGTGTACAGAAGCACAGAACAGTGTCAGCAATGTTTCCAATTTAAGAGGGGATAAAATCTTACTAAATGAGCGCATTGTCTCAATTAAATATCAAACTGAGATTAGGCAACTGCTTACCACCATCCAGCTCTTAATTACAGTGTAAGCTCAACGTGTCATTATTTCTCAGAGCTGTGATGTAAAATTTTTCAATTAAATCATTTAAACATATACAATCTTGCTGATAAACAAAAGTTACGCTTGGCACATGTGGTGTTTCACTTTGTAAGTTAGGTTTTTGGCCATTGTTTTCGGCCAACATTTGTCCCTCATGTCAGCCGAAAGTCAAATTTATCAGCTTCTCATTGTGGGACCTTGCTGTGCACAAAGATGTCTGCAGTGTTTTTGCTGGTGGGGTATATTTCAAAGATTGTTCTTTAGCTACAGAGAGCTTTAGGATTTCCTGAGGTTGTGAACGGCGCTCTATAGATGCACATTTTTCCTGTCGTTACAGCATTTCTGGTGAACATTCTGTGAACATAAGAGCCCTTTATAGCACAGTTGGCCTGACGTGTGTGTGTAAACATATTTCCTGGAGGGTAACTGTTTATTATACTAATGTATTTAATGTTTCTTGAGTAAATATTGCAGAGATAGCAGTTTTGAGAAGAATTATTTTAATCCTATATTCCTCTTTTCAATTTCCTGTGCATGGGTGGTTTGCAATTTAGTAATTTTTCTGATGCCAATCTTTGGAAAATTAGTTAATTCATGAAAGGAGAAGGCAACTGCTTTTACTAATTTTGACTGGTGTTTGTGCCATGGAATTGTACAATCCCAGAGTAGTCTTTAAGTACATATGACCTTAAACCAGTCAGTCTCCCCCAGCCTAAACCTCCCCGCCTTTGCTCATTCCACAGACTGAAGTGATTCACATTATGAAATGTCTCACTGTTAGTGAAGTATCTGCATGGATCCCCTTAAGAGTGCTAGCACAGTATTTGGTCCTATCGTGAAACAGGATGGATGGTTGACGGCAGCATTTATTAAAGTCCAGGGTCTAAGTCATCACTGCCAGGAAAACTGCTCAGAAGGAGTCTTCCAGTTGATTTAACCTTGCCCTTTTAGAATCGATGGTGAAGTATTGAACAGAAGGTTTGAAACAATTGAAGCCTTTGATCCAGGTATGTATCAGCCTCTGGGCAAAATGTTGAATCCAGACCCCTTCCACCCTCGCAGTTGATTGTAGATATTCTTAGGGCATGACTTTGAACAACGGTAGCACTTTCTCCTTGCTGTCCTGCTCAATATTTGTCCGCAACTCAGAACTAATAAAACAGATTCTCTGACCTAATCAGTTTGTTGTTGGTGACACCTCACTGATCACAAATTGGCTCCTGTATTACACAACAATGAAGCTCTTCCAAAGTACTTAATTGACTGTAGAGAGCGTTGGGATGTCTTGAGGTCTGGAAGTAACTCTAGAAATTCAAAAACTTTATTGGAAGCTTGTCTGTGAAGTTTACAAACTTAAAAGTTTACAAGGTATTGGCAATGTTCTGCTTGAACACAGGGCAGCATTGAGTGAAATATTACCTGCACAATTAGATATTTACTGAATAGGATTAATGTTTAAACTCACGGTAAAGTGAAAACATCCGTCCTCTTGGGGCGCAATGTTTCATCGGAAGGTGTGACTTCAGCAGTTTCCTTGTCGGAGAGCATAAGGGATAGCCTGGTGCGGTATGATAGAAAAGACCCATATCCTTTGTGGTGTACCACACTCAATTCATGCGTCAGCTTTCTTCCAGTGTTTTCTTAGAATAGAACAATTGCTTTTTTTCTCCTTTCTCATTTTTAACACGGTATCGTGCTACAAGAGTTATGGATTTCCTTCTGAGAGAACTGCACGGCCTGATAAAGTGAAATATATGGGACGAGAAGTACTTGTTATTTCCCCGCTGCCGACAATTTGGGGCAATAAATTTCAGCAGTGTTTTTGCAGAAAAGGGATGAGAGAGGCGCCCGAGGTGTTTCTAATGACTGGTCCGTGCAAAGAGCTGGGAGAAAACTGCAGCAGAAACAAATTGCCTACAGACGTGATTATTTATCTAACTTGCATGAGTCTGGGAGGTATTCTGTTTCTGCCTCATATCTCGAAGCTGACCAGAGTCCAGTGCACAAGCAAGGGAAAAGGGGAAGCCAATCCAAGAAACAAGGTTATCACAAATACCAGTGGATTAAATATACTAGCTTCCTTCTCAACGTTATATGCATACTCAGTATGACTCCATGCCAACGCAACTTGCTTACGGTAATTATTTCTTTTTCTTCATTTAACCATCAATTGGGAAGACCAATCAATGGTAACCTAGCTGCTTTATGCTTTATCTTTTGCTTTTGCTTAGCCCCAGTGTGCTGGGTTAAAAATGGCGCCTTAACTAATGCCCATAACTCCCGACTGTTCAGCAGACCGTGCCTCAGCTGCCTGGACTCTGCAGGAGTGAAGCCGGATTATTTATACATTGGTCTTTATTACCTTATCAAACTTGCAAAAATTTCCTCTATAAGTTTTCCTGTTGATACAGTGGGAAACAAAACAAGAGAAAAAAAGGCAACCTGAGTCCAGGAAGGTCCTTCTCGTTATTCGAAGAATATTGTTTCCTCTGCTGTTAACAGCACTGAGGAAGCTGTTGCTCAGTGAATGGAGGGAGTTATTAGTAAGTTTGCACAGGGACTGTGGCCATTCGACAGAGCTGAATGATGCTGCAGGAATGCACAGATCATCCAACTACCATGAGTCGATGATAGAAAATTTCTCCCTTTCCATACAAGTTCTACTGAAAACAGTGAGAAGCTATAAAAGATTTAGCAACAATCTAGAGAAGGAACTATCTATGCTTGCTTCAGGGGAGTTGCTCATGCATCATTCACCCTGCTTTGCCAAATGATAATTTTTTTTTGTGTGAAACAGTCGACAACTGTTAGTGACTCGAAGTGACATAAGTTTCCCAACGTGTATCTTGTCCTTCTGTTTCCGTACCGGCATGGGTGACTAATTCAGTGTTTTCAAAACTGCTTAACCAAAGACTCCAGTCTTTCTTTAGTCAGCCTTAAAGAGTGCAAATTCTCCTCACACAAACCATTAGACAAGCCTTACATCATGTTGTGCAAAATGTTGCTCAAGGCAGACAAATTTATTACTTCAGCAATGCATTTTAAACTGGAGAAAATTGGGATCCACAAATAAATACTTATAAAAAATGTTAAACATCAGCTATGGACCCAATAGCTTGTCATCATGCAGCCACAAAATAACAGCATCTTTTTTGCATTTTGTTTTGGAGGACTCTTTCTCAACACTCACCGTGAACTGAATCATTCTTAAACACGGGTGCTTACCTCTCATGAAGCATTGCTGATATGAAGGAAATGACTCAAATATGCTGTTCGAAGCCATGGTGTCCAGTGAAGTTGTCCTAACGGGTAGCACAGGTCTCCCACCTTTTCAAAGCAAAACCAACAAAGTTTAGGAGTCGCACTCTCCACTGCACCGTTCATCTCTGGCAATTTCCTTTTACCTTATCACATAGCTTCTGCAGCACTGCAAACAACACGATAAGGTACTTTTTGAGGTCTGAAATGTAAAAATAGTGGATTGGTTGTGGTTAGATGATGCTTACCACTGTACGAAATGCTTGGCACTCTGTGGTTTAAATCAGAATGAGTTGCTGTTTGCTGACCAATATCCCGGACCCACTGTTGTGTGACTGGTCTGCACCCAACTTGTGGTTCTGTGGTTGTTTATGAGGCCCAAAGAGTTTCACACAACCTAAATTACAAATTTAACTGTTCCCCTTTGATAATTCAACCTAATTGGCTGTCCCTGATCATGTGTCCCGTGTGATGTCGCCTTTTTTTCTTATTGCAGATTGCCCTTCCCGCCCCACCTGCCCTCCCCCTGGTTTAGTCAGGAAATAGCAGAGGCTAGAGTTTGCAAAACTGACTCACAGCCTCTTTTTGCTTATTATGCAAATAGAATGTTATGATTTTGTACAACAGAGCCTGTGTTACTTTAAGAGCTGTTTTAATCTGTCATTTCACTGTAACTTTCATTTTCCTTATATACTCTTGAAAGAAACAGATAGCTGAGATATTGATATTCCATTTTCTTGCTATAAATATCAAGAAGAATTTCTTTATGCAGGATGAAATATATAAGATATCACTGTAAGTCTTTCTAGTCCTGTTCAGAATAAGTTGCACACTTTCAATTTAAGGGATTTTAGTACACAATTCTTTTATCCCTCAATCATAAAGGAACTGCAGATTTTTTTAATTGTTGGAATATGTGTCTTTACATTTCCAAGTACTATTTTAATTTAAACTTAAAAAATAACGAAGAATGAATCACAGGTGATACGCAGATTCTTTCCCACCCGTACTTGAGTGTGACCATTAGGTGAGGTAGATCAGGTTTGTCCACAGTGCCTCTCCACAGCTGAATCACCTGCCTGCACTTAACCCACGTGAAGAGTAGGCAAAGTAGCAGAGATATGCTGGCACTAATGGAGTTAGCACACTGGGGAAAATAAAGCTTCATACCCTTTAACCAAGTGTCCAGGCATATCAGATTAATTGATGCACTATCAAACCTACAAGTGATTTCAGAATAGAATACCTTGATATAAAAATTACTCTGTTAAATTAAGGGATTAGGCACGTTCAAGAGAGCTTCGAGACTCACCTTGAACTAGGGTACCACCGGTAACTGTAGCAGCACTTTTTCACAGCGTCCTAATCCAAGCAGTTATTTATAAAAGGAAATATATTTTGTGCTTTTATATTCTAATTGTAGTCCACAGATTTGAAAAGCAAGTCAACATTCTGAGTTGGTAAAAGGCACATTATTTTTATTACGAGCTTTCACCGCCTTTTTTTCAATCGGACAATGCAAATGTTTGCGACTCCTAATTGATAGGTTGGAGTAGGGCTGGTTGTACAACAGCTGGCTCACTGCGAGTATCCTGTGAACAAAGTTTTGAATTTCCTTAGCAGTTAACCACATCACTATTTAACCCATCCATCTGCTGCTAACTTTTCTTTTTGTTCCTACGCATGCATGTAATCTCACAAAAAAGAGAAATCGCTTAAATCTTTAACCTCTGACGATCGGCTGCTTCTTTCAACAAAGCATTTGTAGACCGTTAGTGTGATGGTTTGGATGCATGTCCATAAATAAGATCAGCATGTTTGCGAGATGTGCTCCATGAATTCTTCCTTGTATTCCCAGTCTATTATACTTTGCAAAGCCTGCTGCTCATTTCCATGCAATTGGTGCCACAGAATTTGGAATCATTTGATGTTACATTAGAAGAAATGAAAGCAAAGGAGGCGGAAAGAAAAAGGAGTGTTTGTCTCTCCTTTCTTCTTGAGTCGTGTTTCGACATAGCCATTGGCAAGGCTGAGGCAGTCGAAGAGTAGGAATCCACCCCCCTCATCCCCACAGAATATTGCTGTTAATTGTTCCCAGCCTACCACATGGCTCCATTCCATAAGGGGATGCTTCTTCGGAGGTCTGCTAGCTCCACGACATCAATGGATGAGCAGGGATGTTAAAAATCCATGCGGAGAAGCCAGAAAGAAGCAGCATGCTCTGGAGAAGCTTTGAGAGTTTAAATCTCAGTCAGCAACAATCAATCTTCATGGGACTATCCCTATTACTTCAGTCCTGGGTCCTTTCATCATGCAATGCATTTTAAATTATTCCAGAAAGGAAAGGTATGCCCCATTATTAATGGGACAGTATGCATCCAGTAATATGATATTAAATCATAAAAGGTTTTTGTCTGATCCACGCTGGTTGATGTTCCCATGAAGACAAGAAGGAGGAATCAGCTTGATATCCAGTATTCCTTCTGAGAGGGGCCTGTGACCAGATAGCCTCTGGTGAGGGGAAGAATGGCCTTTACTTAACGTCCATCCTGGTCACAGCAACCACCAGTGCTCGCTGACAGACAAAGTAGGAGTACTTAGGATGGGACACATTCCGACGCCAGCTCAGTGATACCACTGGCACCTTCTCTGTCCGCAGTTATTTAGGTTCAGGCCCTCTGCAGAAATATAATGCAAAACTGTTCTGACTGTTAAGGGTGTTGCTGTTCAGGTGAAACCCCATCTGCCTTGTTGGTTGGGAGTGGTGCAGTGAGTTATATTAATGACCTAATGACCCAATGGCACTATTTGAGGAAGAGAAGGAGGTTTCTCTGGTATTCTGACCAATACGTTTCCCTCAACCAAATTTAAAATAATCAGACTCTCTAATCATTTACTTATGTGCACAAGTTGGTTGTGTGTTTCCTTATGTTGTCATAGTGGCAATACCAAGATATAATGCTGTATAATGCGTTGAGTTATTCTGAAGATGTAAAAGGCTCTGCATTATTGGATACTAGTGTCTGTGAATTGATACAAGGCAAGAATATACATCAATAAGAAGGAAGAATACAATGAAAATGGAGTCAGTTCATTTTAAAGGATTAACCAGTTCATTTTGTTTTAACCAGATACTTAACAGTATTCCTATTATCATGGAATTCATTTATCGGGGGCTAAAACTTCATGATATCTGAGTAATTATAACTGAAGAGTCTGCCCTTCCAAAATATACAAAGTTTCACTTATCACCTTGAGTAATGTTGCATTTTAGTTGATTGTGGGAAGTCTAGCAGTCATAGGAGTTCATCTGTAAGATAACCCTATAGTTTGTGTTTTAAAATGGTAAATGTACATCCTGAGCTAAGGAATCAAAATCCTTGTTCATTTAGAAGCAATCTGTGTGATGAATGTAAGCAGAGGACAATTCAGATTTCTGTCTATTTAACAGCACCAGCTGTTGGATTCATTACATCTCAGACGCTCATGAACAGCAATCGAGCTGACTGTACTCCTGGCATCCATACAGGCTGGTGTGTCAGAGGGGACACATTCCTTGAGTTGGGAGGGGCAGTGTCTTGAAGTTGGGGTAGTTAAGTTGAAACATTCGTGGTTATTGTTTTTCTGTGTAATGTCGCTGAAATGCTAACTCACTGAAGGAATGTAAATCTTGGCTTGGTACTTGTTCAGATCAGTCACGTTTTAGAGATGCAGATGAGGACAAAGGACAATCACAACTATACATTCCCAGAAATAATTAGGAGAAAAAGTAAGAACACAGGCTTGGCAGTAATTTATATAAAACCGCTAACGTGGCAAAAAAACCCTTTCTCCCTCAAGCCTTGCTGAAAATGCTGGGGTACACTTCACATGTGTAGACCAGCACTGCACAATTCCTTGTGGAGTGAGCATGTCAGCAGGGGATCGAGAATGCAGGTCAACAGTTGAACCTGATCACAGTCTCACGACACCTCACCACAATGGCTAATCTTTGGCCTGGAAGCACAGTGGGCCCCCGCGACCAACCTGTGGAATTGGCTAAACTCAGCATCGGCTTCAAAGCTGACATCATCCCAGGCTGGTGCACTTACCAAGGTGAGGGGACTAAAAGAGTCTGCAGAGAAAAACGTTGCAGATGCTGGAAATCTGAAATAAAGATGGAGGGTGCTGGAAATACACAGCAGGTCAGGCAGCATGTGTGGAGTTTGCACTTCAAGTCAATGACCTTTCAGTTAAAACGGACCATTGGTGAACCATGGTGAAATTCACCCTTACTTCCCATTTCAGGTTAAGATCGTGTCACTTACGCCTGAAGGGCTAACAGTGGAATGCGACAACCTTGCGCTGGTGCCGGATCGTGCCCTGTGGAGGGAGAATGTGGCAGGGCTAACATGGAACTGAATGTTATGAATAATCATCAGGAGTTAATTTGCCGTTGGTTACAATGGAGGCTGCAGAACCTCCAATGCATTCCGAAATGGGACAAGATTACAATCAAAATTCTTCAAAGGTTACTGGCGAGGCAGAGTCACAACGGAGCTGGGCTCGCCGGCAGATCAAGGCATTCTTCGGCACGACGCTGGGAAGGTCTTGGCGTGCGAGTGGAGGAGAATTTCTGTCAAGTGGCGCAAACTTCTCGCACTGGACTGAAACCGAGCGGCAGATCCCAAAAACCAAATCGGCTTGGAGAAATCCTCAAATAACCACAGGGACATGTGAAACATCTTAAATTGCACATCTTACTCTAAAGTCATGTTTTAAAATGTCCTTTTATGATTTTTTCAGCTTTTTAACATTGGTGGAATAAAATAAAATTAAATGCCGATAGATAAATTTGTTTGTGTTTTCCATGTGTGTCTGATTTAGGAGGAATGTAATTACTGTGTGTAATTCTTTATATTTCAGCTATCGATCAGTCTCGTTGGGAAGAGGGACGGATTGTTCAGCCCCGGGCAGCTTTTGGGCTGAATACTGTTGGAAGGGTAGCAGTTGTGGCCACGGGACAGGTCTGACGAGTTTGCCGGCACGGTGCGCTGCTGAAGCCGTCTTGTGTCACCGGGGGACAGTAAAGTCAGCCCGATCTCAGCAGCCACCGGCTGTTTGCCCGGGAGGCTCCCCTTAACTCTTGCCATGCACTTCCCCTTCTGCTAACCCGGGTCAGTGCATTGCTTCTTAAAGCTGTTTAGAGGTTATAAAGCCAAATAGGTGAAGGGCTGGAGAGAGCATATTTTGTAGAATTATCATAGCGCCTGTGTACCTGCAGGCTGCTGCCACAATACACAGATTGTGCCCATTACAATGACCTTTGTGCACATTATGTTGTAAGATGGAGAACAGATCAGACTGACTGTGGAAATGCTTTTTACTCCTCCCGTTGCTAAAACCACGGCAAAGCCCACGGATCTCCCCACAACAAGCGCCTGTTTTACTGGGTGACCATGAGAAGATCACCGGCTGCCTGCGAAAGCCGTGGTGGTCTTCCTGCAAGGTCGAGTACTGGCAGCAAGCGGAGACCCCATTCGACAGGTTTAGTGGTCGTCTTTTTTGCAGAGCTCGGCCTAAAGCGGAGGGAATTATCACTTTCTGAGGATTAGGCTGCGTGTGTCCCTGACCCAACTTGTGAACCCGCGGCTGTTACACAGAGCCGCGGCGAGGGGGTTCTTTTCAGTTCCGAGTGTGGGTCGATCAACCTCCACGGTGGAATGTCACTGTCCGGGATCTTCTGTCCAAAGAAGTGAAGCTGGAGGAATGTTTTATTAACCCCTACCCCTCCTCTTTATGCCAGCAACCTTCCCTCTTCACCCTCAGTCCTGATGCTGGCTCTCGACCCGAAACCTTGACAGTCTGCTTACCCTTCATAGATGCTGCTCGACCCGCTGATGTCCATGAACATTGAATTCTCCCACTTTAAGTATTCCCCTCAACTCCCAACACACAACCTCCCGCAAACAACCCCCACACAACCCCCCCACAACCTCCCGCACACAACTCCCCCACACAAACCCCCCAACACAACCCTCCACATAAACCCCCCACACAACCCTCCACACAACCCCCCCCACACAACCCCTCCACACAACCCCATACAACCCCCCACATAACCCTCCACACAACCCCCCCCACACAACCCTCCATACAACCCCCTGCACACAACCCCTCCACACAACCCTCCACACAACCCCTCCACACAACACCCCACACAACCCCCCACACAACCTCTTGCACACAACCACCCCATACAACCCCCCCACATAACCCCTCCACACAACTCCCCCACACAACCCCCACACAACCCCCAACCATGCCTCTTCTTTTTTCCCCTTTCCTAGCCTCTCTCTTTTTTCTACCCCTTTTTTCCTCCTTACCTTTGACCCATCCCCCAGTGGATCTGCTCTCCCCTCCTCCCCCGCACCTGCCTACCACTATCTCTTACCTGCATCTACCTATCACCAGCATGTGCCCACCCTGCCTCCCCTCTTTTGTCCACCTATCACTGCTCTGCTTTTCCCTCCTATAGATTGGGCTTCCCCTTTTCCTATCTTCAGTCCTGAAGAAGGGTCCTGACCCGAAACGTTGACCACCTGCTTTTCTCCACGGATGCTGCCTGGCCTGCTGAGTTCCTCCAGCATCATCCTGTTTTTCACCTGGATATCCTCCAGAAGTTTGTTTTCTGTTCCATTTGGCTGGTTGTGATTGGACAAAATGTTGGGCAACAGCCTTGTCATTGGGCACTTGAACATAAAGTGCAGCAGAGGTCACTGCAATGTCAAACACAGGGTCATGAAGTCAAGTCGAGCTTATTGTCATGTGCACAAGTTTGGTGAGGTACAGGTACAACAACAGACTTGCCTGTAGCAGCATCACAGGCACATAGACACAGACAACAACACACAGAACATAAGATAGACAGTGAAGGAAAAAAACCATGCAAAACAAGACATTAATGCAAAAATAAACCACAACCAGGGGATAGAATTCTACAGCACAGTAACAGGCCCTTCAGCCCATCCTGTCCATGCTGACACTGCCCTGAAAATATTAATTCCCAAAACACCAGGAGTGAGTTCTGTTTTTACGTAAACATGGTACAATCTTTCCAGTATTCACAACGCTTCAGAATGGATTAAAGCGCAAGAATCCCACAGTAGGGAAGTTCAATTATTGGGACTGAGTTCTGCTTTACCTAATCCTCAACCAGGAGAGTTTGGGATGGGATGCCATGTGGTCACCTCCGGAGTGCCTGCCTCTGCTGTGGTGCTGTGGAGATGCCTGGACTTGATGCAGGGTGGAGAGCAGACGTCCAGTGGAAAGTCTGGTGAACTGGGCTATGGAGCTTGGGGTGGATGCCCTCACTGGAACCAAAGAGGTCACAGTCATTAACCTTAAGGCCCGTTTCTAGGGTTTGTGCTTGATTGGCCTCGCTGGGAGACATTTTCGGCACCTTAAGGCTCCAGGAACTCTCTTGGGCATGCCCCAAACTCATTGCAGGATTTATGGACCCAATAAATATCTGCATGGATCCCAACCCTGAACAATCAACGTACCTCAAGGGTTGCAAACATAGTGGACGCAGGTTTGAACTCAAATTCCTGGATCTCTCTGAGCAATTATTCAATTTCCACCCTCCCCTTCCTTAAATTTTGACAATCAATTATATCTATTTGAGAATTTGTCTGCAGGTAATAATGCATTCTCTCTGACCCATGCAGAAGCATCTCAGGTACCAGAAGACATATTAAAATGACACCATGCACAGGGTTTGAATGGGACCCCAGCCATGAATCTTTATTACACACAAGGCCCAAATTTGGGGGTGTGGTGTAGAGAGAAGTGGGTTGGGAGGTGGGCGGTTGAGGTGCAATTAGTCTTAGAGTCTGGGGGTGTCAGAGGCATCAATATGAGAGGGTTTGGGGGGTGTGGCACTTGGGGTTGAGTGTGTTGGACATGTGATTGTTCAGACAAGGGATTATGCAGGTGTTTGATTCAACTGTTTTAATTAGTTTTTTAACATGTATAGCATTTAATACACCTCAGGTGGCTGCACAAGGAATGGCCGCTTCCTGTCTTATTGGTTTGTCCATCAGGTGAATATGTGTTTTTTCATTGGTTGGTTTGACTACAAGTATCTAATAGGTTTCTTGATTGGACTATTGTTAGCTAAGGAGTACCTCTTATCTCAGGTACAAAAGGTGTCGTGTTTTGTTGATCTCTCTCTTCGCTCTCTTCCCAAACACTCCATCTACCACCCCCCCCCCCCCCAACCCCCACCCCGGCCCTAGCTCATCTTTAGTTCCTTTTGTCTCGGCTCATCTCCCAGTAGTAAAGCTAGTGCCATGTGCTCTGTGACTGTTTCTTTGTTTTAAACTTTTCCAATAAAACTTTGTGAAGCACCAAGTTGTTTTCAACTCATTCCTGGACTCCTGAAAGAACCTGCGGATTCGAAACTAACTGGATCTGACACAGGATATTGGGGAGAGCGGGTTTAGCAAGACCTTAAGGTCTTGTGCAAGACCTTAAGGAGATAATCCATAAGGTTGGACAGGAGGTTGTGAACAAAATACCAAGGAAGCTACTTCAAGGAAGATGGCTGGTTAAGGCCTGCTTGTTGGCATGATCCAATCCACTCAAATAAATTTTGTGCAGGTGAAGTTACCAAGAGTATTGGTATCACTGTGTGTGGTCCTCTGCCCACCATCTGACAAACTGATGCTACTCCTTTGACCATCAATTGCAATCCAACCACCGATTCCTCCCCATTGATTAACAACCTCCCCATCCAAGCTACTAATTGCACCCCATTGATCATTGTCCTGACCTCTGACCACTAATTCCGCTTCCTCACTACCAACCTTACTCCACAACTATTATATTTACCCCATTGACTATCAATCTCAGTTCCCCTTATTACCAACCTCTCCCTGTTGACTAATAACCTAAGCTCCTTGGCAAGTGATACCATCCTGCAATGGTCCTGGAACTGACCCCCATCCCATGCCCACAATTAGTCTTAAACCCCCTTCAGATCCCCTGCTCTTGCTTCCACCTATCCCATCCCCTCAGCATCATCAAAGCCTCTCTCCCCTTTAACTCCCTAAATCCAGCCCAGTTCAGCTCCACTCCAGATTTACCTGTATGTTCTACAGGGTTTACTTCTCAGTGCCCTTTGGCCTCAGTTTCCAAAAGGTGGGCCAAAACAAAAACGTTCTTTCACCAGCTGCAAACCAATTAATACACTGCCCAATTTCTAAGCAAATAAACAATGCTGCTGGGTCTTTTGTACCCACTTGAGAGAGCAAGTTTGGCTTCAGTTGAATACTTCTGCCAGTGCAGAGCTGCCTTGTTGGTTTGGCAATATTGTATGAGGTTAGTGGTATGAGCAAGGGATAGCTGAAGCTTCCCATTCACTCCCAAGAAGAAAACAGCTGAATGAAAAACAGTGCGGCAAGGCTGTACATGGGTTGGAATGAGAAAATATCTCAAACAACTGGGATGCATTTTTTAGCAAATAGAAAACAAAGGAAAGAAATGAAAAACTAAAACTCCAAGTGGGATTGGAGGGACCCTGCAACCCAAGCATCTTGACTTGCTATCCTTTACCAGGTGAAGGGTCATATGCCATGGGTCTGGATATCAGGGAAATGCTCCCTGATGGTGCTTTTTCATACCTGGACATTCGATTGGAGGGATCACCTTTAAAAGAAAAAAACTGAGAGCACGCAAATTTCAAATTAAAACAGAAATACGGAGATGAAAATTGGGTCAAAATCTGGGCTGTAGAACGTGGATCAGAAGCTCTGTAGATTACCCAACTCCAGTCACCTCTCACCATGTCTGAGTTGTACGTTCTTTTAATTCTATTAAGAGGTAGTAAGAGACACTTCTAAAGTCTTGTTATCTGACATCTTTTATCACCAGTGCTGAGGTGTTTGATAAGGATTGATATGTTTCAATTACTTTTCTTCTGACTGTTCTTTCTTTCAGTTGTTGGCTAGTAAGGGAAAGTGCTGAGTGAACATTTTTATGAAAGTTTTTTTAAAATCTTCCCTTTCTCAGACTGATATCCAACCCACGGACCTCGGGCTTGCCTTCTTTCTCCTTTAATTATTTTTTTTAGCACGCTTCTAGGTTTACAGACTAACTTTGAAACCATTGTGTCGTGCTCATAATTAAGCCATGAGTCAGTAGGCCACAGGCATAACCACTGGTGCCAGACATGTTCAGCCGAGCTGCTTTACCACCTGTTAACATTAGTTCCTTGTGTGGGTGGAAAGACAGTGAGGTGCAATAAGATTCACTGGAATGACATAAACACATCCCAAGGAGGCCTGAAACACACTGGAGAGAATTGTGCATTATTACTGTGTGCTGCTGATGTGTAAGGACTAGACAGTTTACCATTGGCAACTTACCAGCGCTGATCAAATTAAGATTTGCTTTTATTGTACATTTTTTCCCATACAAAGAAGTTCTTCAGTTGAAAGTCTTTTTTTTCTTTTTGAAGTCCTTAAGTTCCCTCCTCTCCCAAAGGCATTTATCTCTCTGCCATCATGAGTTCCCACAATGGCTGACTGCCCTCTAGTATTTCACTTTGGCTTCACTTTGGTGAGGTTGCAAGTGCTGGAGGGTTTTGGAACTTGGGAAACATCATCGCTCGAGTCCAATCTCAACCACATAGCAGTTGTACACTTGCACTCACTCGATCCAAGGAGGAGCCATAAAAAATGGCCAGAAGTTGGGAGCTTTTGCTGATATATAACCCCCAATGCTTATCTTAACATAGGATCACTGTGCCATCAGAGCTGGCTCGCAAAAAGGCTTCGGCTGCACAAATCCACAACAGATTCTTCCCCACAGGCATCAGGTTCTTGAACCAACGTGAAAACTGTTAACACTACCTTGGACTATATATTTTTTTCCTCTCTCTCAGTCTTGCAAAGTATCATTATGTTTATTTTGTTGTTTATTCTTGCGTTATGTATAATTTATGTCCATTTAAGTTTATGTTAACACATGTTTGTCCTCGTAATGTACTGTGCTGCCACTGTAAAAAGCTAATTTTGATGGCAATTATACCCTGTGTATGTATGCCTATGACAACAATCAACTTGAACTTGAAATCAGAGTTTCAACGCGTGCTTTGGTTCAGAATGGGGAATCCCAGAACACGTCCTAAATCAATCACCACCAGCAAAGGCAGATTAATTGATCATTTATTTCACTTGCTGTGCTGAGATCTTGTTGTGCGCAAACTACCTTGACAATGACTGTACATGAAAACCATTCTACCGGGATTGCGGAAGTGTTTGTGAAGTACTGATTGGGCTCCGAATTCCCTGGTAAAATCTATTGGCCAATTAGAAATTAAGCATTGGGGCTGCAATTAAAGGTCCTTTTCACCATGTCAGTTACCTCCTTTGTACACTCCGACAGCTCTTGCTCATTCCATGCTCTGTTCCCTCCCTCCCTCCCACCTTCTGCCCATGCCTGGCTGGTTTCCCCTGATCAGAAAGTGCACCAGGGGGAAAATTGTCAGTTTATCAATGGCAGATCTTACAGAACACAGACTACTTAACATAGCTAAATTAGCAAATAAAAAGGTGCTAACCAAATGACATTGCAAATACGTTACTTTTAATGAACTGGCAGCTATTGATTAGACTTCCTCATCACAAAAATGAAAAATAAGTGGTCACAACAATTAAAAGCACAGATTATTGTCTGGGATTGTACCTTGAACAGTCTGCGGTTTGGCTTTTGTCCCAAGATGAGATGCCTGAAAACACTGTACTCCTGACAGCAGACATTTTATCTGCAACCAGCACTTTAAAGCATTAAGCAGAGGAGCAAAGGAAGACTGCCGCTGATGTTACACTGGGGCTCGGATTTAAAATCAATGACTTCAAAGTGTTCTCGTGCAGCTGTCACTCCACCTCCCGCTGTGCCAGTTGTACTGTACCAGGCAGCAGCCCAAAGACAGAAGGCACTGGTCAGTAACCCAGCCACATACACCACTGCTGCCACAGGCTCCCATGCTGTACAGGGATAAACTTTGAAAGGAGCAGTCCAAGGAAAAAGTGGAAAGAAACAATTCTTTTTACCTTGCTAATTCATTGACTCATTAAGAAAAAATTCAGATGCTATCAAACCATTTCCCTCATCCTGCTCCACACTTCTTTCTCCTGTTCAGCAGCTGAGATGAACAGCCTGTCGGTTCCTTGCGTGCTGTCAGAGCTGGGGGGCCTACGCTGAGTCACTGCTTCCAGTGGGTCTAGTTAACAAAGCCTTTGATGTGTCTCCTCTTGATCTGGGCAAGCTAAATCACGAACCTGATGGTGAACTTATGCCAGTAATGGCACGAGTCAGCAAATGCATTGAGTAACAACAGCACAAGTAAATGGACAGCTGCGATCAGAAAATAAAGTTATAAAAGAAGGCCTAGGTTCGATATGAGTGAAAATGGCAAAGAAAGCCGTGAAGTGACAGGTGGAGACTGAAAGGGGTCCAGGGGAATTGGTTCAGCATAAAAATACAAGATCAGATAAAGGTAAGTAAAAAACAAAAGAATAGAACTTCATCTTAATTCTTGCAGTGAAAAATGTAAATGGAAGCGATGGGATTATAAGGAAATCACCACTGGAGATAAATATTAAAAATGAAATGGTACAGAAATAGTCAACGGTCTGGAATATCCTGGAATATCAAAGGGTATTGGAGAGGAGATAGAAGAGACAGTTTCAGCTCTCACTGTCTTCGTGGATACAGGTAAATCATTTGACATGTTTGCCTGGCGTTTCCCTCTTGTGCCTCAGTGCCGAATTTCCAGCATGAGTACAAATCCAATGCTCTAGCCGCTCACCACCACACAAACAGATAGCCACTGCCCACCAAGGGTCCCTTACATCCAACCTCCCCTTGTGCTGGCTGTGCAATCCCCCTCAGCAATCACCAGAAAGAATTTAAACCAAACAACAACTTGCATTTATATACCACCCTTAACTTAACAAATGGCCTCAAGGTGCATCACATATGTGCATCAAGGTGCATCAATTTACCTCACAGACCAGCTGAATCCACTCCAGGTCTTCCAGGTCTGTCTTTTAGCAATCACTTACCTTCCAATCCAGGTGGCTCCATTCCAGGAACCACAAGATGCAACCACTTATCTCGGAGGCATGGTATGAGGGCTGGGCTGCAGTTGAGACTGAAACGGTGTGGGTTCAAGTCACCCCACACAAACACACTACTAGTTAACATCCAGGTCATTGAGAACAAAGCTGATGAACTCAGAACAAGACTGACCTACCAAAGAGAACTGAGAGACTGCTGTGTGCTATCTATCACCAAAAAGTGGCTTACATCTGCTTCACCTGACTGCTCCATACAACCTGAGGGCTTCTCAATTCACCAGGTGGACCATATGGCATCCTCGGGCAAAGTTAGAGGCAGAGGGGTCTGCTTCCTAATCAACACCTCATGGGTGCTCGGATGTGACGGTCCTGACAAGTTCCTGCTCACCCAGCCTGGTATATCTAACGGTAAAGTGTTGCCCACACTACTTGCCACAGGAGTTCACTTCAGCTATTCTGACAGCAGTCTACATCCCACCTCAGGCAGATGTGAAGCCTGCACTCAATGAACCATACTCTGTGGTCAACAGCCTTGAAAGGGGATACCCTGAGGCCCTCTTCATCACTGCTGGTGACTTCAACCAGGCCAACTTCAAGATTGTGTTACCAAAATACTACCAGCACATCTCCTGTCCCACCAGGGGCCAAAACACCCTTGACCATTGCTATACAACCATCAAAGACGCCTACCGAACCACCCCCCCACCTACACTTTGGTAAATCAGACCATCAGGCTGTGCTCCTTCTCCCTGCACACAAACAGAAGCTGAAACGTGAGGATCTAGTACAGAAAGTCATACAGTGCTGGTCTGAGGAAACAGATGAGCTTCTACCCGACTGCTTTGACTTAGGTCTATGTTCAGGGACTCAGCAGTCAGCCCAGGTGAGTACGTCACCACCATCACAGACCTTATCAGCAAATGTGTTGAGCACTGTGGATCAAAGAGGACAATCTGGGTGTTCCCAAACCGGAAACCGTGGATGAACCGGGAGATCCACTCCCTAATGAAGTCGAGAACTGCAGCCTTCAAATCAGGTGACTGTGACCTTAACAAGAAATCAAAATATGACCTCTGTAAAGCTATCAGGGATGCTAAGAGACAACACCAGTTCAAAATCGAGTCCCAGACCAGCCACCAGTTGTGGCAGGGCTTACATGCCATAACAGGCTACAAAACGAAGTCGGGCAGCAGCGCTGACAACAGCGCATCCCTTCCCGATGAGCTTAACGCATTCTATGCACGTTTTGAACAGGAGGGGATTGGTATGTCACCACCCACCCCAATAGCCTCCAATGTACCTGAACCCATAATCATGACAACAACCTTTCCCTCAATGTCAGCAAAACAAAAGAGCTGGTTATTGACTTCGGGAAGGGGGGGCGGTGCATGTGCACCTGTCTATATCAAGTCCTGGTCCAACCACATAGACACCACAGCCAAGAAAGCTCACCAGCGCCTCTACTTTCTCAGGAGGATAAAGAAATTTGGCATGTCTCCTTTGACATTCACCAATTTTTATCGGTGCTCCACAGAAAGTATCATATCCGGATGGATCATGGCATGGTATGGCAACTGCTCTGCCCATGACCGCAAGAACTGGACACAGCTCAGCACATCCTGGAAACCAGCCTCCCCTCCATGGACTTTGTCTATACTTCTGGCTGCCTCGGCAAAGAAGCCAGTATAATCAAAGACCCCACCCACCCTGGACATTCTCTCTGCTCCCCCCTCCCATCGGGCAGAAGATACAAAATGCACGTATCAGCAGGCTCAAGGACAGATTCTATCCCGCTGTTATAAGACTATTGGTATTGGTATTGGTTTATTATTGTCACTTGTACCGAGGTACAGTGAAAAACTTGTCTTGCATACCGATCATACAGGTCAATTCATTACACAGTGCCATTACATTGAGTTAGTACAGAGTGCACTGAGGTAGTACAGGTAAAAACAATAACAGTGCAGAGTAAAGTGTCACAGCTACAGAGGAAGTGTAGTGCAGGTAGACAATAAGGTGCAAGGTCACAACAAGCTAGATTGTGAGGTCAAGAGTCCATCTTATCATATAAGGGAACCATTCAATAGTCTTATCACAGTGGGATAGAAGCTGTCCTTGAGCCTGGTGGTATGTGCCCTCAGGCTCCTGTATCTTCTGCCCGATGGGAGAGGAGAGAAGAGAGAATGACCCAGGTGGGTGGGGTCTTTGATTATGGGTGGGTGGGGTCTTTCCTTTTACAACGAGTTGGACTCTTGACCTCACAATCTACTTCGTTGTGACCTTGCACTTTACTGTCTACCTGCACTACATTTTCTCTGCACTGTAGCACTTTATTCTGCACTCTGTTATTGTTTTTACCTTGTACTACTATTGAATGACTATTTAACCTTTAAACAAAATGTTGTGCTAAGCAATGCTGTTTAATGTGTCAAATTGTAGAATTTCTTTTCTAAAGGACTTACTTGCTGTTGTAAATTGAAATAACTTTAGCAATTAAGTATAGACTCTTCTCTCTTGTTTCTCTCTCTCAGCCTAATTGTTCTGTTGCCATTCTCATTCTGTGTCTGATTTGACATTGAACAAGAGTTTAGCAACACTATGACCACTTTGATCACGTTGTACTAAAATGGATTTCTGCTTTGCTCAAATTGTTTTATTTCTTGTAAAAATTGTGTTTAACTTATATTTAGGTTTTTCTTGTGAATGTTGCTTTTATGATGCAATGTGCCTGTGATGCTGCTGCAAGTAAGTTTTTCATTGCACCTGTGCACACATGTACTTGTGCATATGACAACATGCTCAACTTTGACTTTGATTTTGAACTGACCATCTCCACTGTATAGTTACCTGTTCAGATCAATATTCATTGCACAATTTTTAAAATCTGATTAATTAAAGAGAGAAATATTGCTGCTTCTGGAGAGGGCACGATATCCTTTTTAATCTTCCCTTCGAGTGGGTTTAGAAGTATTGATGTGACTAAAGGGACCATGGTATGTCCGATCACCAATCCATTGGACTACACCTGCAATGCTTGGTCATTGTTGCTGACTAGAAACTTCCATCAGGGATGCTCCAGGATTGTGTTTATTTGAAAAAAATCAAAAAAAAACCTCTTGTTGCTGAATACCTGAAATAAAAATAAGCAAATGCTTGAAACACTCAGCAGGTTAGGTAGCAAGTGTGGAGAGGGAAATAGAGATGACATTTCAAGTTGAAGATCTTTCATCAGAACAGGAAAAAAGGAAAAAACAAGTTAGTTTTAAGTTGCAGAGGTGGTGGCGAAGTGAGGGATAGGACAGAGGGAATATCCATGATAGGAGGAGGCTAGGGTTGCCATGTTTAAGACGTCATGTGGTCAATGGCTTAATGGGGATAATGAGAGTGTGAGAATACAAAGGAGTATACAGGGATTCCCTGGATTATGGATGATCTGACTTTCAGAAATCCAAATTCTCCCATACATTGTTAAAGCAGTTTTCAAGCTAGTATTAATAATAATAAAATATCTAATATTCATTAATGACTGGATATGGTATATATGCTATTAATTTAGTTATGTGTTAGTGTGATTATTCAATACAATGAAAGAATTATAGCAAGGGTATGTAGGGCGATACAATATGGGTTACTACAGTAAAGTGACATTTCTGACTTATGGAGAAATTGGCTTATAGGCAGTTCTCAGAAACTGAACCCTTACATAACCCAGGGACTGCCTGTACAAAGTTGTGTAATGTAGGGCTGTAATACATGCCCCCGAGTATGTTAATGCCGAGAGAAAAACTGAGCCAATATCACAGGTGGTTGACTTATCGCAGAAACGGCCAGTTCCAACACATAAATATAAAGTGAGCTCCTGGAAGTCATTATTTATATAATTTTGAAGAATATGATAGTTCAGGAAAGTACTGCTGTGGATTCAGCACCTTTCATACTTGAGTAAAAGGAGTTTTGTAAGGTGCAGCTACAAGCTCAGCCACCTCAGTTTCAAGCTTCTTCCAGATTGAGGTGCACGCTAATGTCCTGTTGATGGACCTCTGTATTAACACAGAAACAGGTCGTGGCTCTGACGTGTCCATGCCAACTGAGATGCCAATCTGCGCTAATCCCAGTTTTCTGCATTTGGTCCATATCCCTCTATTCCTTTCCTATCCATCTAACAGTCCAAGTGCTTTTTAAACACTATGATTGTACCTGCCTCTACCACCTCCTCTGGCAGCTTGTTCCATATACCCACCACCCTCTGTGTGAAAAACTTGCCCCTCAGATCTTCTTTAAATATTTCCCCTCTCACTTTAAACCTATGCCCTCTAGTTTTAGACTCCCCTAAACTTGGAAAAAGACTGTCCATCTACCCTATAATCCCTACCTTTCCTATCTCTCCTTGTAACTAAAGCCTTCCATTCCAGGCAATGTCCTGGTGAATCTCATCTGCACTTCTTTTAGTGCTACCACATCCTTTCTATAGTGTGGTGACCAGAACTGCACACAGTCTTCCAAGTGTGGCCTAACCAATGTCTGCAACATGATGTCCCAATTCTTATACACAATACCATTGCCTATGAAGGGAAGTAAGCTGAACGCCTTCTTCACTACCCTATCCACCTGTGTCAGCATTTTCAGGGAGCTACACCCCAAGGTCCCTCTGTACATCAATGCTTGCAAGATCCTTGCTGTTTACTGTATTAGATTGGCCAGTGTTAGGTGACCCAAAATGCATCACCTCACACTTCTCTGGGTTAAATTACATCTGCCACCACCCAACTTTTCAGCTGATCTGTGCCCCTCAACCATCCTTGCCATCTACAACTCCACCAATCTTCGTGTCATCTACAAACCTACTTATCAGACTGCAGATATTCTCATCCAAGTCATTTATATATATGACAAACAATAAAGGTCCCTGCGGTACACCACTAGTTACAGACCTCCAGTCAGAAAAACAACCCTCCACCACTATCCTCTGCCTTCTATCACCAAGCCAGTTTTGGATCCAGTTTGCCAAAACACCTTGGACCCCATGTGGAATGGTGAGATACCATACAGTGGTGTGGTGTGAAGGTTGGTCAAGCTCTGCTCTGAGCGAGTTCAGATAGAGAGAATTCACATGAGATGGCAGTGTTTCTAAGCCTGGCAGAGAACAGTGAAAGAGGTAAAACATACTGGTCACTCATTAAGCCAATCCCAGAGAATTTCCTTGGAGTCAGTTTACAGTGAAAAAAAGGCATTAGTTTAGAACAAGGCCAGTTAGCTAAAAAAGTGTATCTTTTAAAATCACATCATTTTGTTAATATTGTTTCTCTTCATGCTTCCTTCCAAAATGTTTAGTTCACAATTGTTTGCATTAAATGTTGCCATATATCTCTCAATTTCATAGGTTTATATCCTCCAGAAGGCTGTTCAACCTTCTCACTGTTTAGTACATTTCTAAGCTTTGTGTTATCTTTAAACCTTAAAATTATGCCCACTCAAGTTCAAGGTCGGCGATATAAATCAAAAAGAACATCGGTGCCATTATTAAACCCTGGGAAAGCCTGGGTTCCATCCAGGCTGAGAAACAACCACTGACTACCGCTCTCTGCTTGTCCTGATGCAGGGTTTCAACAATTACTTTCCCTCAATGGATGCTGCTCGACCCACTGAATTCCTCCAGCAGAAGGTTTGTTGCTCCAGATTCCAGATTGCAGTCTCTTGTATCTCCACTGCTCTCTGCTAGTTACATCTCTTCCAATTTCGTGTCTGTATTACAACTATCCTATTAATGTCATGGGTTTTCATTTTGCTTATGTGTGGCACTTCATCAAACACTCTCTGACAGTTCATATAAACTTCAACTGCACTACATGTGTCAATCCTCTTCATTGCTCAAGTTTGTCAGACAATGGTTCCTCTTTCACCAGCAGTAAAGGAGTCTGTAGAAGGGGTTGAAATGAACAAGTAAAAAGTACAGATGTCACATACATGTGTGCAATCTGTGTTGCAACGATATCAAGCAAATAAAAACTGCATCTGCTGCTGCTTTGAAAATAATGAATTATTATCCACCAGAGGATATTGAGAAAAGAGCTGGGTAAACCTGTTTAAAACTTTAGAAAGTATTTGTGGTTAAAATGTCTGTATTTACTTCCTAATTATGGCTATTAGTGGGGTTGACCAAATGATGTAATTAGGGATTAAGCATCCCCACAGGCTGACTGCACAAAGCTGCAATATTTGAGGTTTTCTTGTAGGCACGTGTATGTAACACAAAGAAAATTCCCTTCCATAATGCAGACTAATTCTGGACTAATAAGTGTAGTTTCTTCATTGTGGGCCACACTTTTATCAGGCAGGTTCTTGTTCTGCAACGCACAATTAAAGTCCAATTTTGTGTTAAAATCACTTCTGATGTTAATATTTTCCACAGTATTATGTGAAAAACATGCAGCCTCTTCCCTTCACAACTGGCATGCCTTTGAAACCCACCTAACCACAAAGTCTTGATTTAGCTCACGTTGGAGTGGGGAAGGTTCACAATACCACGGGTCGGGCGGTGGGGAGGGTGTGATTTTGCAAATACTCAGAGAGGCTCAAATATGTGTTCCAACTCCTGAATCCACATTTATACTCTCTGGAGAAGAAATGCGGAAAATACAAATCTTCATTCCAATTGCACAGAATATTTGAAAACCACGAAGTGCTAAAAAAAGTTGCACAACAAACATAATTACAGCCTCTGAACAGACAGGCTGGGTACCTAAGTACAATTAAACATCAGCTCTTTCTTAATGGCAACGCTCTTACTTCTGACTCAGAGACTGTGCATTTTCTCCTACTTCAAATTCTCCAGTGCAGTCTAAGGGATGGCTGGATTTTAGATGAGACATTAAGTAGAAGTAGTCTGTTCATGCAGCTGAATGAAAAAAGTCACATCAAGGCATAGAAGTAGGAGGCACAACATCCTTCATTCAGACAGCAAACCTTCCTTGATGGAAGGGAAGGTGAGACTCCAAGGAAGGCACAATCACAAATTCTGTTATCCTTTACTCCTGGAGTCTTTTAACTCATGGAGATAACCATCATGAAGAGTCACAAACAAAATGCTGGAGGAACACAACAGGTCAAGCAGCATCTGTGGGGGGGAAAAGAATTGTTCACAGTTCGAGTCAAAACCCTATGTTAGGTGCTGCTTGACCTGTTGAGTTCCTCTAGCAAATTGTTGGTTGCTCTAGATTCCAGCATCTGCTGTCTCTTATGTCTCCATCATGAAGAGTCAACTGAGTCAGAAAAGAGTCATCATGGATCTGATGTAATAAGGTAGATTGTCTGAAGGTAGAGAGAAGGTTGCAGCAGAATGCCTTCTTGTTGGTCATCTCTCCTAGTTTTATTTTTGTTGACTTCAACAGAAGTGGTACGGTGATGTAACTATTAGAGCCCACTGCTTCACAGCACCAGAGACCCAGGTGCTGTTTGTATGGAGTTTGCACATTCTCCGTGACTGCATGGGTTTCCTTAAGATGCTCCAGTTTTCTCCCATATCCCAAAGATATGTGGGTTGGGTTGGTAGGTTAATTGACCACTATAAGTTGCTCGGAGTATGTAGGCGAATGAGAGAATCTGGGGGGAGTTGCTGAGAATGTGTGGAGAATAAAAAGACAAGATTAATGTTGGAAGAGTATAAATGGGCGATTGACTGTTGGTACAGACTTGGTGGGCCAAAAGTCCAATTTCCGTATTGCCTTGCTCAATGACTTTATAATGGATGTATATTGGTCTGCTGAGTTGCCATTAGCTCTTTTACACTACACACATAATCTCCCACTTTAGCCAGCAGATTACTATTATTGACATAATCATGTCAAACAGAGAGGCCAGCTGTATCTTCACGTGGTATAATGCACAGTCTCTCTACTTGTAAATGGATAAGGAAGTTAGGCTATCCATAATATTTTACATTTGATGGGAGGAGAAGACCTTTCAGAGGATCAAACTTTGATGACCCTTAAGGCAGTTGGTAGGCTATATTTTGATTGCATTGCCATGTTGGCATGTTCTGTGTAGTTTTAGGTCCTTTACTACCAGGGATTCCACCCAAGCCTTCCTGAATGGTAAAGTTATGAAGAACATAGGGTGATCACTACTCTGGACAGTTGCTCTGGAGCATTCTGAAAACCACCAGCCTGACTGAGCAGCAAAGGTTTAATTTCAAAGCTCACATGGTCCTATCAATCAGCAGGCCACGAGGCCTTATAGTAGTGTCTCTCTGCTGTTACTGTGAAACATTCTAATTGGGCTCATCAGTAAAGTTAGCGCAGGCATGTCTTGTCATCCAAACACCATTCATGGTTCTGATGCACTTTCTTGAATAGCTCTGGATGGCTGAGTGAACAAGAACAAACATATTATGGCAACATCCTGCATGTGACCAACTGTGCATTCTGTGGGTCACTCAGTGACTTGGGTGTCATTGGTAAATAAACTACCACTTCTCTCTTGCCCAGCCACCCAGCCAGAAGTCCGAAGATTAAGAATTGAGCTGCTCTTCTATGAAAGGTGCCAGTGACCACCTCTTCAGTTCCCTAACCAATGCAGCAGAGAACCCCACTGTCTACATGAAATGACTGTGTCCATAAAGACAGTGGACAGTGGTCAATTTTATAACTACTGAGGTGACAGTGCGGACAAATGATAAAGGCTGGGACCATATTCTTCATATATAAAGTTTCCCCTCAGACCTGCACTAACTGCATATTCTTTCATTGGAGTTGGGATCTGGGGGTGTCGTGGAGGGCTAGTAATACCTTGTAGTCTGATCATTTTTGAATGATGTTTGATTCTTATTTCCTTCATGTGGAGCTCGCTCTCCACCACTGTAGTAGCTGAGAGTGATATTCCATAACCACTCTTGACTCAGGGTGAGGTGAGGGTCGAAAGTTTTCCTTTTGTGAGGAAGTAAATAAGTGTGGAATAAAAGAAAACTTCAGCAAGTGTTACTGGGAAGATAAGCACATAAGAAATAGAAGCAGGCAAAGGCCCTTTGCTCCCTTGCAGCTTCTCTGGCTTTCCATAAAATTATTCCCTCAGCACATCTTTTCTACACCAGCCCCATATCCCTTGATTCTCCCAATATCCAAATATCTGTCAATCTTTACCTTGAATATATTGAACAACTGATCTTCCACAGGCCTCCTAGTAAATAATTGGACAAAGGAGTTTCCTCTCATCTTAGTCTTGAAAGGGTAGCCAATTATTTCCTTACCCAACCATGACTCTTCCCTATCCCAGTCTAGACACCAATGAGGGGAAACATCATTCCTGCATCTACCCTGTAAGAATTTGGTAGATTTCAAGGTGATCACCTTCCCTTCTTTTAAACTCTATGGAGTATAAGCTAAATAAAAACAGAAAATGCTGGAAATACTCAGCAGGACAAACCAGTTCTGATTAAGCGCCTTAATTCTGTTTCTCTTTCCACAGATGCTGCCTGACCTGTAAAGTGCTTCCAGCATTGTCTGGTTTTATTTCAGATTTCCAGCATCTGAAGTGTTTTGATTTTCAAAGGATATAAGTCCAGTCTGTTTAATCTCTTTTCCTGAGAACATTTTCCCATCCCAGGAATCAAGTTGGTGCACCTCACTCAATTCCCTCTATCACAAGTAGAGGTAGGGAGACCAGATCTAGGCAAATATTCCAGGGCTTTATATAATTGCAGTCAGACTAAACTCCAGAGATCACCGTAAAAAGCTTCCTGACTCCCTATCTTGACACCTCTCCTGCCTTCAGATGATGTTGGTTGCCGTTGACCTCTTTAACTTGTCTAAAGTGCTCAGCGTGCAGTGCAGACCTTTGGAAACAAGAAGCTGTTTTCAGCTTCCTCATTTGGGTTAGTAAGTGCATGGTGTATCTATCGAGGGAAGCATCACAGAAAATGATCAACCTGAGGCAAGCATTTAAAGAGGAGACAAGTGGTGTATATACCTTCCATCTGAACTTACTCACTCAAAAAAATTTTCTGTGTGCTCCTGTGCAGTTGACTTGCTGAATATGATGAGAAAATCTCAGCCTTTCTCTGGTCACCTTTCTGCTTCATTGGCTATGAAAGGCTTTAGCTGTTCCAAGATCACAAAAGGTGTCATATTCCATAGTCTTGAAGAATCTTTCCCAACTTTATTTTATATTCTTTGTATTCCATTTCTAAATCAGCTGCTCCCATATTGTCCAACCATATTTTATTTTTAAGCACACAGCCAGTGAACTTTACCTGATCCATGTTGGTACCAACAACGCAGATAGAAAAAGGAAAGAGGTTCTGCTGAGGGAATTTGAGCAGTTAGGGGCTAAATTAAAAAGTGGAACCGAAAAGGTAACAGTCTCTGGATTGCTACCTGAGCCATGTTCAAATTGGTACAGTGTCAATAAGATCAGAGAGTTAAGTGCGTAGCTCAAAGATTGGTGTGGGAGAAGTGGGTATGACTTCGTGGGACATTGGCACTAGTATTGGGGAAGGAGGGAGCTGTCCTGATGGGATGGGCTCCACCTGAACCATGCTGGGACCAGGGTCCCAGCGAATCACATAACTAGGACTGTGGATAGGGCTTTAAACTAAATAGTTGGAGGGTGGGTTCAACAGATTGGAAAAGTATGGTTAAAGTAAAAGGGAAGGAGAGTGCAGGAGAGGTTACTGAAGTCTCCAGAATAATGAATAAGACAGAAAGTTTAGCAAGGGATAAGAATTTAACTTCAGGCAACATAGAGACAAACTTGAGAAGAAAGGTGGTGAATACAGGACTGAAGGTGTTATATTTGAATGCACGCAGTATACGAAATAAGGTATCCGAACAGTTAGAAATTGGCAGGTATGACTTGTGGGCATCACAGAGTCGTGGCTGAAAGAAGGTCACAGCTGGGAGCTAAACATCCAAGGAAACTTGATTAGTAAGGGCGTCAAAGGTTACAATGAGAAGGCAGAAGAATGGGGTTGAGAGGGAAAAATAAATCAGCCATGATCAAATGGTGGAGCAGACTCGATGGGCTGAATGGCCTAATTCTGCTCCTGTGTCCTATGGTCTTATCCCTGTCACTTGTGGTGAGGTGCATGAGATGAGCAGAGTCCCATCTTCTCCTTCCAAAGGCCACCAACTCTTGGCTTGAAATCATGTTGATTTGCACAAAGTGGGTATGTCCGACAAATCTTTGGCAACTTCTCCTTGGAAAAAGTTGGGATGAGAGGAGAGTTTCACAGGAACTGCATTATCTAACAAAATAGGGAGGGAGAGTTAACTTTTGAAGTGGTCTCATAAATTTTGGTCAGAGGTATCAGTAAAAAAAAACAGCTAAAGTAGATTTGGCGAAATGGTAGATCAATACAATGACTGAGCATGAATATGTCACATGGACATCTGCCCCCTTCTAAACCTGCTCCCCTGGAAGTCCTGGAGCCAACATCCTTTGCTTGACAGTGATGAGCAGTAAAGCAGAATAAAGACTTTCCTGACTCACACCCTTTTAAATTTGCAAATATAGATATTTGTATTTTATGCTGAAGATGCACTGTTATCATCAGGTAAAAACAGTGCTGATCTTTTTCTGAGTAAAATGTCTCAAGGTTTTTCACAGGAGAATAATCAAAGTTCAAGATGTCCTTTCTAACCAGCACTATAACCTTTTCCTTTTTGCATTTGGTTCTTGGTGTGGTGGTGTACAATAGGCTGTCAGTATCTCAGGGAGTCCTGAATAGATACATCCTTCCTTAGGCATTAACTGCCTTCCGATTCAATGTGCACCAGTGGCAGTATATCACCGTTTTAGTGACACATCCTCAGTAACCTCCTTCAACTACCAGCACCACCTCAGACCAAATAAATCTTTCCATCAGCAAATAGAATGTGAGAAAGCTTCAAGTGAAGATGGTGAAGAAAGGAAAGCCACACATTGCTGCAGATACAAGGCAAAAGAAGACAGAAGAACAGAAATTGCTGCAAACATTCAATGGGTTAAGCAGCATTTGTGAGAGAGAAACAGCGTTAATACTTAAATTCAGTGACTAGGAAAAGTTAGAAATCAAACATGTGCTAAGTTACAGGGAAGTGTAGGCTACACTCGGGAAGTGTGGAAAATTGCAAAAATACGCCCTGTTCACAAAAAGTAGGACAAATGCAATCTGGTTCAACAAACAATCTGCTGGAGGAACTCAACGGGTTGAGCAGCATCTGTGGGAGGAAAGGAATTGTTGACGTTTCGGGTTGAGACCCTGCATCAGGGTTCCTTTCCTCCCACAGATGCTGTTCGACCCCTGGAGTTCCCTCAGCAAATTGTTTGTTGCTCCATATTCCAGCATCTGTAGTCTTGTGTTTCCAATCTAGTTCACTATCACTCAACTCTCAATCATCAGCAAAGTGATGGAGGCTGTTGCTGACAATGCCATTGAGTGGCTCTTACTCACCAATAATCTGCTTATCAACTCTCGGTTTGGGTTTTACTGGGACCACTCAGCTCCAGACCTTATCACAGCCTTGGTCTAAAAATGGACCAGAGAGCTGCAATCCAGAGATGGGGGTGACAATAACTGCCCTTGACATCAAGGCAGCATTTGATCAAGTGCAGCATCAAGGCCCATTGGTAAAATTGAAATCAATAGGTATCAAAGGGAAAACACTTACAGTGGTTAGACTCATACCTCACACAAAGGAAGATGGCTGCTGTTGTCAGAGGTCAATCATCCCAGTGTCAGGATAATATTCAGCTTCATCGATGAACTTTCTTCCATTCTAAGGTCAGAAGTGGGGATATTTACTGATGACTGCACAATGTTCAATTTCATTTGTAGTTCCTCAGCCATCCCTGCATGCACACAGCAAAGCCTGGGCAAAATTCATGCATGGGCAGATAGCTAGTGAGTATAGTTGTGCAACACAAGTGGTAGGTAATGACCATCTTAGCAAGAGAGAATCTGACCACCTAACCTTGACATTACTGTTGCTGACTCCATCAACATCCTGGGGGCCCACAATTGACCAGAAACCTTACTGGATCCTGACAGCCCAAGACCTTTCCATCAGCTACAGGGCATGTCAGGAGTGTGATGGAATACTCTCCATCTGAGTGCAGGTCCAACAACTCTAAGGAAAATCAAAACCATCCAGGCAAAAGCAGACCACTTTATTGGCACCCCATCAAGCTGCCTAAACATTCACACCCTCCACCACCAACTCACAATGACTGTAGTGTCTACCATCAGTGCAGTTACTCACCCAGGCTACTCCGAAAACTCCTCCCAATCCTGCAACTCTATAAGGGCAGCATGGTGCCTGGAAATACTTCCAGTTGCATACCATTCCTAACTGGAAACATGTTGTCATTCCTTCACCCTCACTTGGTCTAAATCCTGGAACAACAACAGCGATCCTGGATCTTACGCAACAACACTGTGGGAGAACCTTCACCAGAAGATTGGCAGTGATTCAATAAAGTTCAATCACCACCACATTTCTAGGGCAATTAGGGGTGGGCAACAATTTTTGCCTTTGCCAGTGATGCCCAGATCCAAAAAAGTGAATAAATAAAAAGACAATGTCTATGACAGGGTGAAAACCAAGAGAGACTGAACGGCACAATTAGTGGTGGCGGTGTTGCCTGAGGATGGTGAATGCTTGTTGATCACCATGATCTGCCTGGAGAAGGTGTAAATAGGAGAAGATTAATGAAAATAAGAGAGAAAAAAATGTGCTTAAAGAGTGAGATACAAAAGTGTGCAGCTGCTGGAAATCTGAAGTAAGAATGCTGGGAATATCCAGCAGGTCAGGCAGCCTCTGAGGAGATAAAAAATTAACACTGCAGATTAATGACCTTTGGTTAATGTCACAAACTGGAACGGCCGGTTATCTGAAATTATTGAATTCAATGCTGAGTCCTGACGGCCGCAAGGCACCTCGTCAGAAAATCAGATACTGATCCTCCTGATAGATTGGGAATAGCGCAAGAAGCCGCAGACAGGGAGATCAGATTGGGAATAGGATGGAGAATTAAAGTGGTACACTCAGTGTCGTCCTTCTGGACTGAGGTAGACTGCTGAGTAAGTACGCTGGGAGAATTTGCACAACATCTGTGGATTTCAATTTCTAAAAATTAAAATATACACACTCAAAACGATGCACGTGTACCTCGCTGGAAAATGTCGCTCAAGTTGCCCGCCCCAGAGTTGTTTGTTCGATTCCAAACGAAATTGATGGTTAAAGTAATGATGCAACCGAGGAAAGGGAAAGGGTAAAAGGAGGTGGGGGGGCTTGTAAATGAGCAGAACATTTTTTTGCTTCGTCGTTTCCCTTCATTTATCTTCCATTGCAACATATCTATCTATATATATGAACACAGCAGCTGCAGTAAGGCTTCGACTTTTTTTGTTGTAATTTCAGTCACTATCATAAAATGGACAGGCAGCAACACAGAGGGCTCAAATTACAGGTGAACGGCGAGCTTTCAGATGCACACGACTGCGGCGGCAGAGACTGCCACCAACAACAAACTGTTAGCAGCCCTCCCGTGCCTTTCATGTGGGAACACGTTTCGCCTCTAAATTGTGGGTGATCAGAGCCAGGGCGAAGTTTTAATCTCTCAGTAACCCACACATTGGCCAGCCACTCCCATCAATTAAGATCAGTCCTTGGGAGTGATGTCGTGCGGGGTCCCGATTTACAGGTTCGCCTCTATGTTTCCTTCAGTGCTCGGCAGAAAGCCAAGGGTGTAAGACCACCCTGGAGGCAGCGATCCTATTGCAAAGGATGGCCTGCATTTCAAAGCCAGGGTAATGTTATACAGTCGCTGCACGCTTTTATCCACTGGAGGTCCTGTAATAGACCTTTATAGATTGTTATAACATGATTTGCCAGTCGGATGTTTGCAGATGGCATGAGTTAATTGGTGAGCCCACTTGGAGACGTCTGTGGGATGTGCATTTGTGTTTCAGTATCCATCTATTTCTCGGAAGCTTCTCATTGTTGTGGGTTAATCAGCATTTTTAATTATCCACTCTTGATTAGAACATAGAAAGTAGAACAGTACAGCCCAGGAACAGGCCCTTCGGCCCAAAATGTCCTGCTGAACTAGTTAAATTGGTAATCAAATTCCCAGCTAAACTTCTGCCTGCACGAGGTCCATATCCCTCCATTTCCGGAACATTCATAGAACAAAGAACAGTTCTTGGCTTTATCATTCATGCCCTTGATTCCCACAGCCTTAGATCCATGGATCCTCTGTCTCCTCTTCTGGCCTGAACCAGTCACAGAAGGACCCACTCTTGCTCACAACCTCTACTTTGGCAGCTCCTCCCTCAACCCTCCGCTCTCACTGACTTCTGTCTCCAAACCCCCTTTCTCCCTCCCTCAATGCTCCCCACTTGTCTGCCACTAATTCCCCTCGGACATTTCCTCCTTTTTCCACTTCCTTTCTCCGCCCTTATGCTCTCTCTCTCTCCCCTCCTCTCACCCTCTTTCCCCCACTGCTTGTTCCCCCTTCTGCTCTCTCACATTCTTCCATCTGACTCCCTCCCATTCTCACCACTGCTCTCCCATTACTGCCCAGCCGTTACTCCCACTACAAGCCCACCCACCCTCCAGCTGCCAGTGGGTCGCTCGTACCTGGAGTGAGACCACTCACCCGCTACAGCCTTCCCCTTCCTTCAGTCCTGGCAGCTGTGCCATCTACAGCCTGTTGCCCAGCTGAACACGACCCCGCCCAATCTTTCCCGCACAGAAACCTCATGGATTAGCTGGTATCCAGTGCCACCTCACAACACTGGCTGCCCGGAGCACTGAGATGTGTTGAGAGCAATGTTCAGGGCAAATGCTTAATAATCTTCCAGCCTGGATCTCAGAAGAGCTTTAGGTTAACATTTTTCCAAAGGCCGGCACAGTGCTCCTCCCCATCCCTGCTTTTAGATTCATGGACCTTTCAGTCCGTTCTGCCATCCCTGGCTCTTCAAAAGGTCGTCCATTAGTCCTCTGCTCTTTTCCCTTGATCCTGCAATTGTTCCCACTTTGAGTATTCATTTGATAGCTGGCACTGCACCTGTTTCTACCACCCATTCAGATTGTGTACTTTAGAACACAGGAACTGCTTAAAAGAAAATTATTTATTGTTTCCCTAACTATGTGTCCTCTGGTTCCAATTTCAGATACTCCACACCCCCTATGTTCCTTTCCCACTCTCACCAGTCCACCCAGGCTCTCTCTCCCTTTGTTTAGCTTTTCCATCCCTCCTTTCTCATTATCTTGTTACCCTCCCCCACCTTGTTCCATCTGCCCATCATCCCTTCCTTATCTAGTTCCACCTATCACCTACCAGCCTCCGTCTCTAATCTTTCCCCTGCCCTCCCATTCCTCAACGGGGGTCCATCTGCCCATACTTTTTTCTTATGTTTCACCTGTCGCCTACCAGCCACTTGCCCCTCCTCCACCCCACCTGGCTCCATCTGCCCATCATTTCCTCTCATCTGATTGCACCTCCCACCTACCAGCCTCTGCTGTCTCACTCCTCCCTCTCACTTCCACATACAGACTATTTTCCCTCTACACGCCCAGTCCTGATTCAGCATCTCGACCTGAAATATGGACTATCCTTTGCCTCCACAGATGCTGCTTGGATCACTGAGTTCTTCCAGAAGATTGTTTTTTGCTGCATATATAACATCACCCCATTCATTTGAATGGAGTCTCTGACCTGGATAGAGTGGTATGTCTGTAAAACAAAAAATTACTTAATATTTTTTAAGTAATTTATGGCACCAAAAGGTATTTTTTAAAAGCTTGCAATTTTTAAAGTTTAATTAATGTTTTTAATTACTTAAGTTCTTTAGAACTGTCAAAAAGCCATCAATGTGCTCAGAGTGTCTCAGGATCCACCTTCTGAGGCCTAGTCACAGCTCCCAAAATACTTCGCCAGGATGGTCTGTTACAGCAGTGAGGCTGCAAGAATAACTGTACCCACGGGGCCACGAAAGGTCAGTGTGGCGAGGAAAATTTGAGGAGGGAATGCAGTGAGTGGGTCAAATATGGCCCAATAAAACTCAATAAAAAAACCTCCAATTTAGGTTGAATTGAATCAACTAACTTCTCAGGGAGAAAAGAGGGGATCTGAAGAGGATCTTTTTCACCCAGAGAGTTGTGAGTACCCGGAATACACTGCCTGAGAGAGTGCTGTAAGCAGAGTCATTGACAGCATTTAAAAGTTTCTACGTGAGCTCTTGAATCACCCAAGCATGGAAGGCTAAGGGCCAAGTGCTGGAGGATTGGATTAATACAGATGGTGTCCACTGGTTGGCATGGACGTGGTGGGCCAAATGGCCTGCTTCCATGCTGTATGATTCCATGACTATATTAAGGAATCTCTACTTGCATTCAATGGAATTTGTTCTTATTCAGATATCCTTCAGGCAAGCCAGCCGTCGTGCTTCTGCTTGTTTCACAACATTAACACTAAAACCACAAAAAAAAAGCATGTCACTGTGGGCCACAGGTTTCCTCTGGCATCATGTAAAGAAGGCCCAAAGGGAAGTGGTTACTGAAAGAAAAACTATTCTTAATGTAGCTTGAAGTCACTGAATGCCAGCATCCACCTGACTCTTTCAATCCGAGTATGAATCTTGGGATTGGGGGAAGGAGGGAGCAAATGCAGAAGAATGTCACACCCACAACAAGTCAAAATAGTACTGTAAAGCAGGACAATTTAAAGCTTTGCTTCCAACAATCCGAGTTCATTGTATATTCCCAAGGGAGGGAGTTTTTAACAAGATGTGGCACTTTGATCATTTGGAACTAATTTGGCTTCGTGTTCAACACAGACATCATGGGCCAAAGGGCCTGTTCCTGTGCTGTACTGTTCAATGAGTCATCGAGCAATACAGCATGGAAACAGGCCCTTTGGCCCAACTAGTCCAGGCCGAACAAGATGGCAATCTAAGCTAGTCCTGTGTTTGGCCCTTATACTTCTAAACCTTTCCTATCCATGTACCTATCCAGCTGTCTTTTAAATATTATTGTACCTGTCTCAACCACTTCCTCTGGCAGCTTGTTCCAGATATGCACCAGTCTCTGGGTGAAGTTATCCCTCAGGTCCCTTTTAAATCTTTCCCCACCTTAAACCTATGCCTCTAGTTCTTGATTCCCCAACCATGGGAAGAAGACTGTGTATCAGTCTCCTATGATCCAAGTCCTAGCCTGTTTATCCTCTCCCTCTAACTCAAGCCTTCGAGTCCTGGCAACATTCTTGTAAAGCTTCTTTGCACTCTTCCCAGCTTAATGTTGTCTTTTCTATAACAGGGTAACCAAAACTGGAGTGAAAACAAGTTACCCTCAATCCTGATGGACTGCCTATGAAGAGAAGATAATATAAAGCAAAATACTTCTCACTCTGCAATCTGAAATGAAATACTGTTTTAAAATACTCAGCAGATCAGACAGAATCAGAAGATGACACATATACATTTTCAAATGTAGTGCATGGCATGAATTCTTTTTAAGTGTGTTATTGTTCTGTTTGCAGCAAATAAGTAATTATTTAAACTTTCTGTAGTGTACAGTATATTCTAACATATCTGTAAATTTAGAAACACAAAACTTAATTAAGAAAATTGAGGTACATGATTAAAAATGTCAAAGCATAGCAAATATAAAAATAATAATAAACATAAAACCAACAAATGAAGGTGCACTTCACCTCTGGTGCCTCACTTCCATTTTCATTTTTTGCATTGGAGTTCGATCCCCATGCCTTATGACTGCAATCACACAATATGTTCTAAATTTGACTCTTGAATTAGAAGGTTATGAGTTCAAGCCCTACGTAGGTATATCATCCTGTATAATAATTCAGCCTAGTACCAAGGGAATGCTACCTTGTCAGTTGGGCTTGGGCAGAGACCCACAGCTTGTAACTTTTGCATTGTCTAAGGCATTGTTGGTTCGAAATACTCCTGCTGAAGTTGTGCCCTGAGAGTAATTCATCGGACAGGAGTATCCTGGGGAGGTGTGCAAATCCAGAACCAAAGATCCTTCAGCAACAGCAACAGGATTCTTTATAGCATTAACCCCTTGTGGTCTGAAAGTGACAAGTCAAACAAGCATGGTCTCATTTCTGAGTGGAAATTTGATAGTGTATCAGTGCTATGCCATTGTGAGTGAATTTCAGTATTTCTGAGTTGTTTGCATATTTCAGAAATTCGATTGGGTACTTCCAGTTGTGAGTGTGTTTCTAATGCATTGAGGAAATCAAATGATCATTCCTCATGCAAAGCATCTTTTGTAGGGTTGCCAGGGAAATTAAAGAATGTTCAGACTTTGGCAATGTTGCTCGAGGCTGGAATTTCACTATCGTAAGTCCCTTTCCTTCCTGTTTTTGCTTGGTGCTTTCAAAGGCCAAGGTACCAGTCATTCCCTCACCAATCTCATTCCATGATCCTTCCAGCCCAGATCCCCCTCTGGTCCAAACCCCACCTGCCCCCAACAACTGGCATCTGACCACAGTCCCCAATTCCCTGTCTCCCCCAAACCACCAATGGTGGATCTACTCTCTGGCAACTGAAACCAGCAACCATTCAATATACATTCACTGTACCCTCCCCCAATTCCCCACACCCCAGGGCCTGATTGTGTTTCCAGTGTCTGCCGAGTCAGACCAGACCGGGCTTCTGATGTCTTCTCACCCCTGTATCTGACTTGAGTACAAAAACAGGCCAGGCAGCACCCGTGGAGAAAAGCAGGTGGTCAACGTTTCCAGTCAGGACCCTTCTTCAGGACTGAAGATAGGAAAAGGGGAAGCCCAATATATAGGAGGGAAAAGCAGAGCAGTGATAGGTGGACCAAAGAGGGGAGGCGGGGTGGGCACAGGGTGGTGATAGGTAGATGCAGGTAAGAGATAGTGGTAGGCAGGTGCGGGGGAGGGGGGGAGAGCAGATCCACCAGGGGATGGACAAAAGGTAAGAAGAGAGAGGAAAAAAGGCTGGGAAAAGGAAGAAGAGAAGAAACACAGTGGGGGGGGGGGGGTGGCAGTTTTGTGGGGAAGGGGGGTGGGGATTACCTAAAGTGGGAGAATTCAATGTTCATGCCATCAGGCTGCAAATTTCCAAGACGGAAAATGAGGTGCTGTTCTTCCAGTTTGCACTTGGAATTCTCCTGGCAGTGGAGGAGGCCGAGGACCGTCATATCAGTGATACTGTGGGAGGGGGAGTTGAAGTGACTGGCAATAGGGAGATGCAGGTCGTGGTTACGGACAGAGCCCAGGTGTTCTCCGAAATGGTCACCTAGTCTGCGTTTGGTCTCACCAATGTAGAGGAGGCCACACTTGGAGCACCGAATGCAGTAGATGATGTAAGGGAGGTGCAGGTGTATGTCTGCCTCACTTGGAGCACCGAGTGTTTCACAGAACACCTGCGCTCTGTCCATAACCACGATCTGCATCTCCCCGCTGTCAGTCACTTCAACTTCCCCTCCCACATTATCACTGATATGACAGTCCTAGGCCTCCTCCACTGCCAGGAGAATTCCAAGCGCAAACTGAAGGAACAACACCCCATCTTCTGTCTTGGAACCTTGCAGCCTAATGGCATGAACATTGAATTCTCCCACTTTAGGTAATCCCCACCCCACTTCCCACAAGCCACCCCTCCCCCCACTATACTTCTTCTTTTCCCTTTCCTAGCCTTTTTTTCCTCTCTCTTCTTACCTTTTGTCCATCCCCTGGTGGATCTGCTCTCCCCTCCTCCCCCGCACCTGCCTATCACTATCTCTTACCTGCATCTACCTATCACCACCCTGTGCCCACCCCACCTCCCCTCTTTTGTCCACCTATCACTGCTCTGCCTTTCCCTTCTATATACTGGGCTTCCCTTTTTCCGGTCTTCAGTCCTGAGGAAGGGTCCTGACCTGAAATGTTGACCACCTGCTTTTCTCCACGGATGCTGCCTGGCCTGCTGAGTTCCTCCAGCATCATCATGTTTTTCATCTAGACTCCAGCATCTGCAGTCCTTTGTTTCTCTGACTTTAGTACCAGTTGCCTTATTTTCCTTCACACACAATGCAGCACATGAAGGAAAACTTGTAACAGCAATTCAGCAGCGCCTGGGCCCTTACTGAGTTGGTTGTTGGAGTGCTTTGTAATGTGAACATCATGTACAGTGAACCACCACTTCTTGGTCACTGTACTGTCATCATTAAACAGCATTGGTGAGTAGATTCCTCTGATCAGCTATCAAAACATCGGGAGCAGATCGGTGGAAATCCAATTTAGACATGTTCCCATGGTTACCACTGATCTCCCAGCAGTGCATAGGGAAAACCCCCATAGCAAAGGTTGAGCCTCAAGTGGTTTCTTCTATCATAGCCTGCATGATTAATAACTTTTGAAAAGTAAGAAAAAGCAACAGCATTCTGAATCATCCATAGGTCAAAACAAGAATGGTACTGAGCTGTTATTTTAAGATTCACCGATCAGAGATGATGAGGTCAGTACCTTTATTGAAATCCCCCTCTGGCTAGGGGATAGTCCAGGGTCTATATAACAGCTGAGCTCATAACTTCAGCTCTGAGTGTTGAAAATTCCTTGAAAGCTCTGGAGTTTCCTGATTTCCTGCTTGTCATCTTGTCATATCCAATCCAGGAAAGAAAATTGTGGGTCAGTAACACATTCTCCCCCACAGATCCCCTCTGCCCAATCCCCTCCCCTTCCACTGGAAATGTCTCCATGCCACAATATAGAAAGGCGGTAAAAATTGACCTTCCCCTTGAAAAGGCAGCCTAAGGCAGAGGAACTAGGAAATGCCCATTTCTGGACAACTTACATACAACAATGTCAGCAGCCCACACTTAGGGGAAAGGTTTGGGGATTTTAGTCTTCAGACCTAACAGATGACACTGTGGTTGGAGCTCATAGTTTAGTATTCCATTTTCCAGGAAGAATGAGTGGGCCTGACAACCCGATTACATTTCAGTGGGAGATACCAGATAGGAAGGTCATGCCTTGGGAAAACTCTTGGGAGCTCATGTAGGAAGACCGCAGGTCTAGGAGGGGGTGGATATAGTAGTGTCACTAGTGCAGTTGTGGGGAGGTGCTGAGGTCAATAGTTGGCTTTGGAGGAGTGATTGCTGGGGTCAGGAGTGAGATCAGAGACCATGTAACAAGAAATGACAGTGATTTTGGCAAGTTCTTTATTTCAAACCCTTTTGATGTTTAGAGTGGGTTTTCCTGGAAGCATTCAGCATGACCATTAATCAGGTGTAAGATTCTGGTCCCTGCTTCAATGTGTATAATCAAACTGTTGGTCGCTTCAGGGATGGGTACAGAACAACTCTTTTTTATGTCCTTTGCCATACAACCTTTGGCCTGATTCACAACAGAAATGGATGCCATTTCAGTCCACAAGCAAAATCCATAGTGCCCATATAACTGCTGCTGCCAATCCCAATATCATATCCACTGGATTTTCATTTTCATTTCTGAAATTTCCAGGCGCAACTCTGAATAGATGGCAGTTTATTGGGAAGAGGTGATGACTGTGAGTCAATGGTATTTAATCAATCTTTCCATTAAACTGATAGAACTCCACTCATTGCATATGTAGAGAAATAATTGTACATTATGTTGTCTCAAAGGAACCTGGCTGACAGCATTATATTGTGAGTGTTACTGAATTAAAACTGACACTCCAAAGTTATTGAATTGCTGGGCACTTTTGACGAACTAGAGTCCATTAATGTGAAAATAGAACATCAATCCAGGGAACGAGAAACAAAACCCCAAGGCAATTACTTTAAAATCAACATGACATTGTATGGGGAATTCAGAAGATATTCTTTACCCAAAGAATGGTGGGAACTAACTACCAGAGAGAGTAGTTTAGCTGCAAAGTGGAGATACATTTAAGAGTATGAGCATAGGAGAGAAAACATAGTTATAATGATAGACAAGGAAGAATGGACAGCTTGAGTGGATCATATTGGCGGCATGGACTGTTTGGGGTGAATGGCCTATTTTTGCTGTATCGGATTCTATACAGTATAATCCAATGCAAGTATTTATCACTATTCCACTGATTGATAGGCAAACCACCAGCAGGTAGTTTTGTAAAATAAAAAAAAAACAAGATTTATATTTGAATTGTTGGCCATTTGAATTGTTGGAGCTTTGGAGAGCTTTGCTAGTGAACGGTGGTGACACAGGACAACTGGTACAAAAGTTTAGACTAACAATCCCACATATATTTCAAAATCCTCTCCTGCAATAAAGGGCAGGAGTTGGGCCGAGCATGCATTGTTCATGTTTTCCTGTATTTGTTGTTGCCTCACCAACAGCAGTAAACCTTTTGAACTCTTCCCTGAGTTCAATTCCTCCCATCAAAGTCAATTAATAATTAGTTCTTTTTATAAACAGCTGATCTTAGCCACAATGATCACAAAAATACCAGATATTTAAAAAACTCATGAGGTTCAATAATGCCCTGCAGGGATGAAATCTACTGCCCTTATCTAATCTGCCCTGGGTTTAACCATATACCTGCAGCAATGAGGTAGATTCTTAACTATGAAATGACCTAGGAAGCCATTCTGCTCAGGGGCAAATAAGGATGGACAGTAAATGTTGACCTTGCCAGTGATGACTGCCTCCTGAAAAGTAAATGAACATAAATTGTCTTCAAAGTTGAGTCCACATGATTGCTACTTAAAGCACTCATAAAAAGTGTGACACTTGTGACTTGGAGGGGAAGACAGAAGAATCTATTATTATGGGAAATATGTGGACGTGTAGCTACCTAAAGACAGGACAAGTGTGCATGTATCTAACCATAATGCATTCTGTACAGTGATAATTTTCTGTTGTGATTTTTATAGATTTTTTTTCTGCAAAGGTAAATTACCTTAACATCAATGTCTGAACAGAAACAGGCAAGAAAATTGAAGCCAATGCCTCTGCCTTTCTGGGCAAAAATTGGTGGAAACAATGACAAGTTTCCTGGGGCTATGTTCAATTTCCCAAGTGAGCATTAGATACCCCTGTTTCCTTAGTGTGTTGGCATTGTTAAAGCCAATGAAATGACCATTGGGTTGCTTGCAAGTGTCAGTGAGGGAACCAAGGCATATTTTAAGATCCTCCCTTACAATGGAAAGCAGGAGATGTGTTAGGTATTCCCAGTGCATGTTTTTTGGTGTCTGCTGCAGCCTCACCAATAGCAACCAACCTAAATCAGGGTAGCTGGCCCAAATGTTGGACAATAAATCATTGAGTTGGAGGACGGGAGCCTGCAGCTCACTGGAAATAGATCCATAATGTCTATTGGGGATTAGTGTAGGATGAATATGGGTTGGTGCTTGGTGTCAGGGTGAACTTGCTGGGCTGAAGGGCCTGTTTCCACAGTGCATGACTCTATGACTCTGTAACTCTATGACTCTAAGGTCTGAGGCCAGTGAGCCTTGGGCCCATTATAGTGCAATCTCATCATGCTGGGTGAGGGTCATGTAGCTGTTAAGTTACTGGACTAGTATCCTGAGGTCTTCACCATTGATTCAGAATGTCGAGTTAACTACAGCAAGAGAATATTACTTCAAATAATTAAACAAAACTGGAATTTAAAAAAAATCAGTCTTAGTAACAGTATGTATGAAACAACCAGACAGTTGTTAAAAACCTTTCTGTTTCCTAATGTCCTAAAGGAGATCTGTCATGACTCCAGACCCAGTAATGCACTTGACTTACTTCTAGTGCAGGAGGAATTAGGGATGGATAATAAATTCCAACATGGACAGTGACTTCTTCAACCTGTGAATGTAAAACCTGTTCCAGCCATGATAAGGCCTACACAATTTTCTGAGCCACAGTGCATTATTTAGGACACACCTGCCAATTTTATTTATCAAACTGCCAAGCAACGAAAGTAAGTGCAGTCCATGTTCTTACATACAGACGCAAAAGCAAAGAGTTACCTGTAAACAACATGTGAATATTTTACTGAGAGAGAAATTATTATATTGTTATTCCCAGTGCTTTTGGTTTTGCCTCTATTTTGTTCCTCTGTGACACTGTATACAAATTTTACATTGTTTAATTTCACTGTCCAAGATACAATTGCAATAATTTCTATCGGAGACAATCTATTATTTCATATTCTCCCTGACTTGAGTTCGATTTAGAAAGGAACTTCAAATCCCTCAGTCTCTTAGCAGAGTCATTTTGGCCCATCATGACCATATTGCCTTGTCGAGAGATCTATCCAATTGGTGGGGCAGAGAGAAAATGGGAAATCCCTGTGATACGTTGCAGACCAAAGTCGTAAAGGTAGCAATTACTTTAAATATCAACAGCTAGAGACTAAAAAGAAGACACGAAGGAACAAATTGAGCCTGAAATATATTGCAATAAAGAAGGGCAGTTACATGAAATCATTGGACTTGGGCAGCAGGGTTTTCCAGTCCCAGTCATAGAGTGTGGGAGATGGGAGATTGGCATTGGGGAATTCAAGTCTCGAACAACAGAGGCATGGGAGAGGGTTTCAGCAATTGTGCTGAGACAGGAGTGATGTAAAGGGTGCTGTTCATGATATCTTTCTGTGTGCAACTTGGCTGCCAATTCTTTTTTATATTGCAGCAGTGTCCACAATTCAAAAGTACTTTGTTAACAATTTTAAAACAGCATTAACAATTTTGGATGGATGTAGTTGTGAAGATTGTGTTCTAACAGTAACATTGATCACATAGTTTATAAAATGTGACCTTAATATGATCCTTGTAGGTTTTGTCGTATTAATATCGTTATAGGACTGAATGCGATCTCACAGCTCCTTGGTTTTATAAATTTGTCAAGTTAAAGGAAAATTAGGTTGCCATTGTGACGTCTGCCAGTATTCAACAAACATAATTGCGGGTGGTGGGCCAAGGATCATTGGCAGCAGTTCATAGGAACTTAAGGAAAGAGATTGTGGCAGGTAGTTATAGGCAAATGTATCAACTCACTAGGGCCCCCTCTATCCTTTTAATCAAGGTCCAGATGAAGGATTTCGACCTGTAACATCGACTGTCCATTTCCCATACTGCCTGACCCGCTGAGTTCCTGCAGCAGTCTGTTTTTTTGCTCCAGACTTCAGCATCTACAGTCCATTGCGTCTCTGTATTCTGATGTTTTCTTTGCTACTGATTAAAAACTCGATGCATACCTCTCTTTCATGATCTTCCCATGTCGCAAACTATTTCACCGCCAATGCAGTACTTTTGAAGTGCAGTCCCTGGCATTATATAAAAACAAGTAGGTAACTTTAGCACAGCAAGAACCTACTAATATCAACTCAATAATGACCAGATTAAAAGTTATAGATTGAAAGGCATGGTAGTGTAGCGGTTAGCGTAACACTATTACAGCGCCGATGACCTGGGTTCAATTCCCGCCACTGTCTGTAAGAAGTTTGTGTGTTCTCCCCGTGTCTGGGTGGGTTTCCTCCGGGTGCTCTGGTTTCCTCCCACATTCCAAAGATGTACATGTTAGGAGCTGAGGGCATGCTATGTTGGCACTGGAAGAGTGGCGACACTTGCGGGCTGCCTCCAGCACACTCTCAGTAATGCAAAAAGGTGCATTTCACTGTATGTTTTGATATACATCTGACTAATAAATAAACATCTTATCTTGTCTTATTAACAAGGACACTGAGGAGAACTCTCCTGCTTTTCCTTGAATAGTGCCATGAAATGTTTTACATCCTTCTCAGAGAGTAGACGGGGCATTGGTTAAATCTCAGATCCGAAAGATGGTCTTTCTGACAATGCAGCACTTGCTCAGTACTACATTGCTGTGTAGGTCCAGGTTTTGTACTCAAGTTACTGGAGTGGGGCTTGTGTCTGAGGTCAGATAGCAAAGGCACTGGTGTGGAATGGCCGGATTGTGTGACCAGCAGATACAGGAGTATTCACATCTGTCTTCTGTCAGATCTGTGGAACATCTTGATGGTCACTGAGTAGGCACCTTCTCACCACCCCTTCTCCAGTGAAACTGGCCTCTCGTTGCAGCAGAGGAATTGTAACACCCCCACCCCCAGGCTTTGCATCAGTGGACAGCCCCCACCACTCAGCAGTCTAGATTGGCTGAAATATCTCAGTGCAAACAAACTATGGAGTGGCAGGAGGTCACCAGTGATTGCTTGTGTCTTTGGCTCAGTCTGGGATTCCAGGCAGTTTTGGGAGATTGTTTACTCAAGTTACCAGCCAGCATGAAAAAAACTGTCCTTAACATGTGTTTTGTTAATATTTTTCACATTATTCCTGCTTCCTGTCAAATGATTGACATTGGAACCCCAGCAAGATTTCTCAGCTCTCTTTTGTGGGATGGGTGCTGTGTATGCAACCACTCCCCATCCCCAAAACGGGTACAGATGTGAAAGGCAACATCAGCAAGGGTTTCCATGTCATTAAACTGTGAAGAAAAGGAAGTTAATTTCATCATTGTGCATGAGGGCTGGTCACCCTAAGGCAGTGATAATCAAAGAGTGGGGTCTGCCTGCTGAATTTGGTGGGGGGGCAGAATCACTGATGTTACCCAGGTAGCACATATTGTACCTACAAGAGGAGTGGTGGGCAGGCTTTAGGGAGGACCCAGCCCAGTGTTCTTAGCCACCCCTACTTCTAAACGCTGAAGTAAACTGAATAACTTAACTGTGTTTTGAAAATATGTGTGTTTTTTATCAGACTCAGAAGAAAAGTCACAGGTTACAGCACAGAGGCAGGCCACTGGACACATTGTGACTGTGCTGGGTCTTTGTTAGAGCAATCCAAAATAGACACCATTCCCTGTGCTTTCCCCACAGCCCCTGCTTTAAAGATTTATCCAATGTTTCCTTAAGCAATGCTATGGTCTCTGCCTCAATCATTCCTCGTGTAAACGCATGTGTTTAGTTTCAAGTAATGTTTAGTTTTAAGTAACTCCAGAAGGAATAAGGGTGTGGCAATCTCATTGGAATTGAGTTGTGATGAAAGATCACATAAATATCAATGCCTCTGGCTTAATCTGGACCACAGTGTGTGAATGATATGAGGTGGACTGGGTGGAAGAGGTGGCTGTGGGGGCCAAGTATAACGAAAACTGTGTTGAAACTGCTGCATTTGTCCTGTGTTCCTGCACTCTGCCATTTTGGCTTGCAAGTTTTCGAGAGCTTGGAGGCTGCCCATTACAGGCAGGCCAGACTAAACTGTTGCAGTCAGTTTCCCTAATTATGTACTGTCACTCTGGAGATGTACAGATTAGTCTCCTGACCATTAGGGTGGATCAGAGGTTCCCAGGTAAGTACTGTGACCATAAAGCCCCATTGGACAGTGCAGCATTTACACAAACAACTCAGTAGAATTTCAATGGAAAACCATTTTCCAAATGCAATTGGTTACTTGTTTTGGCAATCTTGAAGTTCATAATTCTGCTCCCAGGTCTTCTGTACACATGACTTCTTAATACTGCAATGTATTCAGCTGCAGAGGTAGGCACCCTTTAATTTAAATAATATCCCACTTGTTGCTGCCTCTGTAACCTACAACAAATTAGCCTTTGATAAAGCCTGTGTGATTGGTTAGTCCAATTTACTGCTATGCAATATAGGGCAACAGTCGCTTTCTTTATTATTATACCCAAAATACTGGGCATGCCAGCTCTAAACACCATCTTAAAGAGAAAATGCACACAATGTTCTTAGAAAGGACTTAGTACAGGAACTGGGATTAGTGTGGATAGGTTCGATGGGCTGCATGGACATTGTGGGCCAAACGGCCTATGTCTATGCTGTATGATTCTACAACTCTAGAAGTCAAAATGTACTCATGTAGCTTATCAATAACAGCATTATATCCTCACATTAATTAATTAAACCATTCTCCTCTGAGTCTTAATACAATTTCATAACAGAGACTCTTAGGTCTGGATGTTTCCACTTGTGCAGTGGATAACCCCTAGTTCTGTCCTGAGGTGAGGGCATTCACTATTGTGTCAACTGAGGTTTCTCAGTTTCTTCGTCAGCTTTGAGGTTGTCCATTTTGGATTCGCCAACAGTGGATGGTGTTGGGTGCTCTGGATGAAATGCTTTAAAGGACAATTTATGAACTGAGAACTACAGTGATCATCAAGTCTTATGTGGCAGTAATTTCAGATGGCACTGTATCATATGGAGTTGTTTACTTGCCAATATAGTTGTTGTGTTTCATTAGAACTGTACTCCCAAACTGTAATGATAGAGCTATGCATTTCATGTCTCCTTGTTTGTGTGATATTCTTGATTTTGTCATGTTCACGTAAACGTTGATTGTCTATCTTATGGAGTACAGAATGATAATGATTAGTTGAGTAATGTTTTAACATGTTACATTGGTGTCTATGGAATGATAAGTCATGGCAGAACATCTGAGGTTGCTGGAGAAGTACTTTCATTGTAAACTGTGTACAAATCTTAAAGAAGATGTACAATGTTACTCGGGAATGCATTTTCTATGACTCATTTTCTTTGTGACAAATAGGCTCGTTTGTAGAAGCTGCATTGTGATATCTACAATGTGAATAGCCGATACTGTGTCAAAACTTAGAATAATTTTACAGTGGCCTGGGGTTACATGGAATGTCATTTGTGATGAAAACTTTCCTGGAACTGTCAAAGCTGTGATATGATGGTAAGAAAGTTTCCTGAGAAGTCTTCACTGAGTTGGAGAAAGGCAACAGAAAAGATGCTTGTTCACTCATCGTTGACATGTGCGCCTTATCAACCTGGAAGATTAATTTGCCAGGTGTAAATATTCACCTCTGTGCATGGATAAGCACTTGGCAAGTGTGATGAATTACAAATGAATACTTATGATTGTCAGAATTGCCGTTGTTCTCTGCATTGGTTTCAACACTTTCTACATTGTTTGACGGGTTTTGAATCAGCAAATTTGCCAAATAACAAACTCTCATGAAATAATAGATTTCCACACAACTTGTTCTGTTTCCCCCTAGAAGGATATTCCACTTAGTGAGAATAGCTGCCACCACAATAATAGCACTATTCTGAGTTCTGCTCATCTCAAAAATACTGGTGATCTTTCTTTATTGACAGTTTTGAGTGAAAGGTTCTACCTTTGTGTTTATATTTTCTATTCCCAGTCACAATGATACTTTTTCCTTTCTCCACTGCTTTATTCTCAGAAAGTGACAATGATCAAGCAGTTTGGACAGTTCTATATCTTTACCAAAAGGGTTTCCATCAATGCTGCTTTGAAATGCTCCTTTCAATGGCCTGTGTTTTCTGCTCTTACGCTGGATGTGAAAGTTCATATTTAACAGCAAGGTGTCTCAGATATGTGATTTGAATCAATTGTACTGCTTGAATCTTATCCAAAGGAACACAAATGGCTCAACTATCACATTCTGTTCTGGAGTGAAATGTGTAGTCAATGCATCTTTAGCTTCGATGTAGTTAGCAACTGTGAATGATGATGTTTCATAAATACCCCATAATTCTTCATCATCATTGTGTAACAGGAATGCTTTTTTACTTCCATCATCTGAAATTCCAAATCTTGTCATTCCCCCTTCAAACATAGACTCTGATTGATTCACCGTCTCATCAGCAGCTGCAGGGTTTAACTGTCAGTGGACTCAGTTACATAAACAGATAAAATATGAAGAACCAAACTGTGGTCTGGGTGGTAGTCATACATACAAAATGACAGAAATGGCATTTTGTTTGATCATCTTTGTCGCCAGTGTAAACAACTGATAAGTTTGTGATTAATCAGCTACGCTCATTGCTGGAATGACATAAAACAATGGCTTTCCTTTATTATCACATGCGATGTATTGGATTTGCTTGGTACTATATGTATTTAAGAGGAAATACACACTGTATTCCTAAAGAGGAGATGTACTAAGATCACAACATAAAGCTCCCTCTTGGGACTCTCATCAGATTGTGACCCCATTGTTTCACCCCAATCACTACAACTCAACTTCAATAATCTTCCCCACCACCAGGAAACAAACGTAAACAAGATCCTCACAACCTCCAACCTCAACGCCAATAGCCTGACACAAAGAGCAGAGTATTGATCCCTCCCCGACTCGCCACCACCATTCCAATGATTTCTCCATTATAAAATGCTCAAGTAACACTTGATCAATGATCCACAATGTCTTCACCCATTTGCTTCACAATTTTACAATCTCCCCATACCCAAACTTAGATACTGAACTGCTGAACATTTCAAACATTTTCTCTGCTGCGTAAATATGTTCCTTCGAATTCTGTCCTCTCTCCCTTAGCAATAATCTCAAATTAATAACCCCTAAACATTTTTTAGGGAAATCTTTCCCTCTGGTAAGGATATGGAATTCCCTATGGAATGCCCAGGTTTCTGTTTTTAATACATTTTAAAAGGCACAGACAGGTATAGGGATAGGAAAGGTTTAGAGGGATATGGGCCAAACATGGGCAAATGGGACTAGCTTAGATGCGAGTCTTGATAGGCATGGACTAGCTGGGCTGAAGGACCTGTTTCTGTGCTGTATTACTTATGACTCTATGGTCCATCTGCCTCCAAGATCAAACTGGCACATTATTGCTTGCTATCCTGGCCCCTGTGAGTGAGATGGGACAGGCCAAGTGGATCTTGAATTATAATAATTCACCATTCTAAATTAGCAGTTTTTATTTGGCGATTTTTAAGCAGGTTCAGATAGGATAAGGGTGAGACAATGTTATCAAAACAAAACTGAACAGTGATATAGGGTCCCTCTAACATTAGAAAAACAAATGCTGTTGATACTGGGCTTAAAACAGAAGCAGCAGTGCTGCAAATACTCAGCGGGTCAGGCTGCATCTGTGGTGAGGAGAAGGGAGGTTGAACATTATGAACTGACGTTCTGATTTACATCAGAAGCCTCTTCAGCAGAACTTACACTTGCCAATAATAATCAAGGGTAAATGATGCAAGTTGTCATATTTATGGAGTGTCAGTACCCAGTTGTTTTACTTTCATTTGGGTGCACACAAAATCTTTTCATAAAATGATGATACTGTAAAGGCTTCCCAGGTGGTGGCAACTCTTAGCAAATAACAGCCTCTAAAAAACGATCAGAGACTGAAAGGTAGAGCCATTTTGTGTGGAGCCTATAAAGCCCTTTCTGCCAGTAAATATATGTGTGTATTTACTGGCGTCCTGCAGGTATGCTCCTGCCTATCTTCCTGTGTGGTTACTTAGTATCGTTGGTCCATTAAAAGGAATAAAATAGTTATAACAATTGTTTGCAACTTGACAGATGGAGAATGTAAACTTTGACCCTATAATATTGACACACCACCATTATGCAACTTTGCTGCTCACTCAAAGCCAAGAAATCCATTGCTGCGCCTTCTTTCAGTCAGGTCAAAAATGTACAGCCTCTCCAACTAATGCAATGACTCCACTAAAAGGAGGCATTATGGAACTTCCAATTTCTCGGAGGAATATGGAATGCCTAGGTTTCTGTTTTTAATGTCTTTTAATATTCATTGTGAGGGAGAAAGGATTAAATAATTTCCCACTGCAAACTCTGATTCATTCACAGACAAAAATTACTTTGCAAAATAAATCTCCCCAGCATGCATTGATTGCAATCTCCATTGACCACCTGTTTCTTGGAGCTTGTTGTGCCTAAACTGACTGCTGCAATTTTCTGCATTAGTACAACAACCATGCATTAAGTGTACTTCATTGGCTGTGAAGTGCTTTGGAACATTCAAAGGCAGTAAAAGGTGCTACACAAATGCAAGTTCCTAATTTCTTCCACGTTAATGCCTTTCCAAAGTGCTATGCGCTGTTGTTGGAAAGGTAGACTCATTTGAAATAATAAGGGAGCACAAACTGCATTCAAATTGCTGCTTCTTCTTAGCCAGTTCCCTGGGCTCAAGGGTGGCTTACTACCTGGCTTTGTGGGTTCTGAAATGGCAAATGAAGCCAATGTGGGAACTGTAGACTCTTCCACAGATGGGACAGCTGATGGGCAATGGTGCAGGTGGGTGGAAAGTTTGTGATGCAGTCTGCTCCTTGCTTCTGTGTGCTCCCAATATATGGCTTCAAGGTCCTTAAGAACAACCCAAAGACCAGGAGTAATTGGAGGTTGCTGCATTTCTTTAAGGAGGCTTTGAGTACATCCTTGAATCTATCTACCTGGTAAACTCTTCCCATGACAGAGCTCTGAGTAGAGTGCTACTCATGCAGTTTACCACCATATGCTGCCTCATAAACAGCTCACATACGAATGAGAGCTAGAGGCAAAAGACGATGCAAATTTTTGGACAATGTTCACAATACAGACATTAATTTCAATGTAGTCAAGAACAGGCCCACATTTAATCGGAATTAAAAGACTTCCATTTACAATCTTTGCGTATCTGAAAACATTTTAAAGACAACAAATCATTTGTAGGAAAAACTGAATAAAGATTAGCATTCAAATAGTGGCTCATACAAACTAAGGATGTTCTTTGTTAAAATACTTCCCCTTGTCTTTTTAAATTCCAAAGATCCTAAAAGTTTATTTTGGGATCATAAATCTAGGCATAAAACAAAGTACTGGAGGAACTCAGCAGGTCAAGCAGCATCTGGGGGTGGGGAAGGGGAAGGAATTGTTGACGTTCCTTTCCCTCTACAGATGCTGCCTGACTAACTGGGTTCCTCTAGCAGTTTGATTTTTGCTCCACATTCTAGCATCTGCAGTCCCGTGTGTCTCCATATATCCAGACGTGTCAGATTGCATCAACAATGAATGGATGCAACATGCAGGATAAACACAGAGTCTAAATGAGAGGGGTTTGTTGGTGTTGGGAGAGAGACGCTGTTGATAAGATAAGATAAGATAAGATAAGATAAGATAAGATAAGATAAGATAAGATAAGATAAGATTTCTTTATGAGTCACATGTACATCGAAACATGCAGTGAAATGCATCTTTTGCGTGGAGTATTCTGGGGGCAGCCCGCAAGTGTCGCCATGCTTCCGGTGCCGACATAGCATGCCCACAACTTCCTGACCCATACATCTTTGGAATGTAGGAGGAGACCAGAGCACCCGGAGGAAACCCACACAGACATGGGGAGAACATATAAACTCCTTACAGACAGTGATCGGAATTGAACCGTGATCGCTGGTGCTGTAATAGCATTACACTAACTGCTACACTACCATGCCTGCCCAACAGTGGAAATTATCACTTAGTGCTCATACACAACAAAATACATTTGTATGAAACCTACTTCTTAAGCTGACCAGAGAGGAAAACTCTTGTTCTCATCATATGAAGGATAACATCATTTGGGACAGGAATGAAGAGGAACATGAGAGATGTACAATTTTATCTTTCAATCCTTATTTAAATCAATCAGGCCTACCTTCTGTCCAAGCCCAACATCAATAATTTCAAGCTGGCAGAATGAGGTGAGTATGTCAGGAGGCTGTGGTTGGAGACCTCCTGAAACACTCCCTGCTGAGGTAGGTGTTGTGGGACACCTGGGGCAGACGATATCAAAGGACTCCTCTGGCCCTCAATGTGACTCCCCTGGCCCAAAGGGAATCATTCACAAAAATCAAATAGGTCTTCCTTCTCCCTTATTTTTTGGTGCCTGGTTTCCTTACCAATACAGGTGTCAATGTCACTACCACAGATTAAACTGCAGGTGCCATGAATAACATAACCAAACCCCAGTTTAAGTTAAATGAGGTACATGCCTGAAATATGCTTGTAAAATGTTTATGCATGTGCTACATGGCTCTGATGGGAATCAAGTTGATGATATTTTAAAGCCCTCATCCAAACGTCCCCAGTGGGTGCAAAGGGTTAAAAAAAAGTCTATACTCCATGGCGTCTCATTGTTGGCAGATCTTTGTATTCAGGATCAAGATGATGACCCACAGCATCGTACCCTTGGATTTATTTAGGCTGTAGCATAGTAGTGCTGAGAACAGCTTGCAACAGGTGCACAAGGCCGTTGAGGGTGGATTGGAGGAGATCAGTGGTGCCAGCACGACTGGGTTAAGCAGACAGGTGTCAGCGCCAACTCAGCATGCTGACTCAGTGTTTAACAGGCTGACTCAATGTCATTTCAATTCATCCCTTGTATAACTCTGATCATTCACACAGTGGTCATCCGGTCTGTTCTGGATATTCCTGCTGTACATGACTGAAAGCCACGGGCATGATGTGTTTGCTGATGGTATGTAGTAGGTCTCTGTTAAATGATTGTTTGCTCTTCTTCATATGCTGCATGAAGTTTCCTTTCACAAACTGTTACCCTAACGCGATGTTGGCCATTGAATAAAACCTTAGCCTCAGCAGCTTTGAATGGTGCAGGAGGACATTTATTTGCGTGTCAGTACTTCATGGTTCGGTATTTTGTGGGCACTGGTGAATGGAATAGAAAGAAAAAGATTACAACTATTTATAAGTGTACTCAATATTTTTTGAAATATTAAATGGAACTTGCCACACAGATACAGACTCAAGTCTGACAAATCCATGCTGGTATTTACTCTCCAAGGAAATCAATCCCCCTCCCCACCTCTCTTCCCCATACTGTGTCAACACATTCCTTTCTCCCTCATCTGTACTGACCCAGTCCCTTCACACAGCTCACATTTCTCTGCCCGGTCTGGGTAGCGACATTCAGCCTTGTCTCTTCCTGTAGTATGCTCGACCTCAGTAGGAACTCTTAACTCGCCTACATCAAAGAGAAGTACGGCATTGAAAGAAAGCTGCCAAGTTTTGTTTTGTCATCACCATTAAAGTTTGCCTTTCTCTGGTGAGCTTGGGTCCTTTAAGAGCTCACCCCAGGCAGGATCTTCTGATCTCCAGCCAAGTGTGCTACAGACCAATGTCACTGGGGAGGCTGCTGCTGTGACTGTGTCCCACTCTGAACCGAGGGTGGGACAATGTTTGTATGATTCAGTGCAATTCTTCATCATACAGATGCACAGAAATTCATCATTTAAGTATACAAAACTGTCCTTTGATGTCAACTTAAATTTTTAGTAACGGCTATGTTTGATGTGGTGCCATTGCATTAGAGATCAAATGTCTGCAGCTTTTGTCTTTATAAACCAATTAAAGACCATGTTTCATTGAAAGTCAACATTCTTTCAGTGCTGTACAGAAAAACTGTCCCTAATCGGTAAATGCTCGAGTTCACATAATCTGAAGATTTCAGAAAATAAAAAAAATCCTGCAGATGCTGGAAATATGAAATACAGACAGATAATGTTGGAAGCACTTGGCATCTGTGCAAAGGGAAACAGAGTTGAAGTTTCAGGTTCAAGGCCCCTCCGGAACTGATCAGATTGAGTTTGAGAGTGTCAGATTTGATCTGCAGTTGTTAATGTGATCCACCCCATTTCTGCTGCTGATCGGTGGCACTCACTGGAAAGCAAATGCATTTGGTGATGCAGGGTTGCTCTGGTTGAAGAAACCCTCTATGCTTGAATTTTCCTTTTAAGCTGGAATAAACTGAGTGGAATATTGAACACGCCAGGGACTGTGGAACAAAACCCCAGAAATAATTCAGTACTTACACCAGACAAAAGACCAAATGTTGGACATGTAAAGTCAGAGGATGACACAAACTGCTTTGGATAATCTCACTCAGCAAAATTAGTGAAAGTAGCACTGCCATATCTGGGGAAACTGGACTCTAAGCTTGTTCAATCCTGGCACTCCATTATGTTCTTATGTATGAGGCAGCCCAGTGGTTAACTTTTTGGACTGGAAACCAGACTGGACTAATGATTTGGAAACCTGTGTTCAAATCCCACCATTGCAACTGGGGAACTTAAATTCAGATTGTACAATAAATGCAGCATTATGAAAAAAAATGGCCAGTACCAGCAATGATGACCTGAAACCTCCGAATTGTCATTAAATCTCACCTTTCTCAATAACCTACTTCAGAGAAGGTTCCCCTACAGCCCTGCTATTTAGTCTTTCTCACATGGCCACCAACTTCACCTTTTGCAACAAAGAATTTGCTGGAAGAACTCAGCAGGTCAAGCAGCATCTGTGGTAGGGAAGGAATTGTCCCAGTCTTCCAGAGCTGGGGAACATCAGAGGGTGTACGGCTCCTGAAGTTAGTGTGACAGTTGTGCACCTGGTCTCTTGAGGCAGGGTTTTGACCCGAAATGTCAACAATTCCTTTGCTCCTGCAGATGCTGCTCGACCCTCTGAGTTCTTCCAGCAGATTGTTTGTTGCTGCAGATTCCAGCATTTGCAGTCTCTTGTGTCTCCAACTTCACCTGTTGATTCTTTTCCATTGTGTCTATACCAAGGGAAAACTTAACAGTAGCCAAATAACCTAACAGCACATCTATAGAAAGCAGGAGGAAACTGGAACACCCCAAGGAACCTATGCCATCATGGAGAGACAGTACTTGAAGCCAGGGTCAAACCTGGGTCCTTGGAGCTAAGAGGTGTCAATGTTAACGGCTGCACCACCATGCCCCATCACCACCTTGCTGCCCATAGGACACAAGTTCACACTGCTGCCACTAGGCTGCTCTGTAAGCAGGAACACCAGCACAAAACCGAAGCACACACTTGTAACTTGGAAGGCATAAACTCCCAATGACCTGTTGCCTTTTACAGAACACAAATGCTTTATATTAATAGCTGCATGCTTTGATCCTGAGTTATTGTGTAACACAGACAACAAGTGCATACATTCTGGAACAGTTTAGACATTTTCCGTATCTTTAGATGTCTTTGCTGTTCAAATATCACACCTGTACATTTTTCTCTTCCCACTCACAGTTTGAATTATATTCTGCACACATCCATTAATTCTGTTCAGCGTCCTTGTTTAATACATCAAAAAGATAGTGTACTCTGGCTGGTCTCACATTACATTAAGAGGCAGTTACTGCTCAGATCTTTTTCTTATTCAAGCAAAGTGCCTCTGGTCATTTGGGTAGGCTACTGACAGGCTCCCGACTTTCAACATCTGCATTTTGAACATGAACGTGCTGCCCGAGGGCTGTCTGCTGTAGGTAAATGGGACCTAGCACCTGGTTTCTTTCACCGGCAGTCCATGCAATGCTATAGGTGCAGAGATGCCTTTTGTGTAGCGTCATTACAAGCTGTCAAGATTAATAAAGGTAAAGTATAGAGGTTTAATCTCATGCAGATTCCAGACAAAGGTGTTGAATCAAATTTTAAAAGTTGTTTCTTTAAGGAGTATCTTAAGATGTCAACTTAAATTCTGGAAGCTCATCTCGATCATACTTTGCCAGATCCTTCCTAGCCCCAGGAATTTTGAGTCTATATTTCTTTCCAATGGAAATGTATTTTTTTGTATGGGGCTCTGAACCTCTGTGATCAACAGTGATGATGAGCTTCTCATTTAAAGTGTGACTGTATCTGCCACAGTGAGAGCACTGGAAGTCAGTAGCAGCTATCAGATGCGATGAGGATTAACCAGACAAGGTATTGATCAACAGGCAAGTGCGGAGATGTCAGATGGGGAATAAACATGGTGCTGACTTGCCCCTGAAACTGATGGCATGGAAACAAGAGGAGAAGATCATTATGAACTTTCCATACTGTTGTTAATTTGCAAGGGTGCTTGTGAAAATTAAAATAATTCCAACCCACATGCTGAGGGAATTCAAGTAATTTGCAATGATAACAAAACAGTTAGTTGTCGCTCGACACAGACTACTTGTGCAGCCAGTCACCACACTGACAGGTGGCACAGCCTAAGGATAAGCAGGGAACACACTGCAACAGCTTGTATGAAATTTAGCAATGTTATATCAATCATAAATAATAATAGACATCAGGAAGGCAATTCATATCATTTGAATTCTGGATTTAAAGTAATTATAGACCACCTGACAACTTGTGATGGTATCAGAAGACTTCAACCAGATCCATGATTTATAACTGCTCCTGTACAATTCCTTTCTCTAAATAACAATTGGTAATTGGTTTACTGTTGTCACATGTACTGAGGTACAGTGAAAAAACTTTGTTTTGCATGCCATCCATACAGATCATTTCACAACATCAGTACATGAGGTGGTAAAAGGGAAAAGCAGTAACAGAATGCACAATATCTGCAGAATTTCTCGTGTCAACAGAATGCACAATATAGTGTTACAGTTACAGAAAAAGTGCAGTGCAGTTAGGCAATAAGGTGCAAGACCATGACGAGGTAGATTGTGAGGTCAAGAGTCCACCTTTTCATACAAGAGGTCTGTTGAATAGTCTTATATCAACGGGATAGAAGCTGTCCTTGAGCCTGGTGGTACATGCTTTCAGGCTTTTGTACCTTCAGTCCGATGGGAGGGGGGAGAAGAGAGAATGTCCTGGGAGGGAGGGGTCTTTGACTATGTTGGCTGTTTTACCGAGGCAGGGAGAAGTGTGGACAATGAGTCCATGGAGGGGAGGCTGGTTTTTGTGATGTGCTCAGCTGTGTCCACAACTCTCTGCAGTTTCTTACGGACTTGGGTAGAGCCGTTTGACAGAGCAGAACAGTAACAGACACGTGTTCCTAGAAATTCTAGTCCACCTTTAGCCAAGTAATCTTTTTACCATGCAGAAGTCCCAGCTCGGTGTTGCGGTTTTAAGCCCATTGTTTGGGGAATGGCTAAGGAAGGTATAAGGGGGGATGTCAGGGGTAAGTTCTTGTACACAGAGAGTGGTGGGTGCGTGGAACGTACTGCCTGCAAAGGTTGTGGGGGCAGATACATTAGGGACATTTAAGAGACTCTTAGGCAGATAGACACATGAATGATGGAGAAATAGGGGGCTATGTGCGAGGGAACGGTTAGATAGATCTTAGAGCAGGATAAAATGTCGGCACAACATAGTGGGCTGAAGGGCCTTTACTGTGCTGTAGTGTTCTATGTTCTATGTTCTAATGCTGGGCATTTGCAGGATAATGAGGCCAAGTTCTTCTGCAATGCCCCAAAAGGAATACTTCAAGGAGCATTTCATGGGAAGTAATGTCATTGTGTGTCGCCCTCACTCAGAAACTGTGCCAGAGTTGAATGGATAATTGAGTAATTGCAAAGTTAAAATTTTGGAGAGAACTGGAATGACTGAGGAATGGTTATATTTCAGTCCAGAAATGATTTATTTTCAATTGCTTTGCACTAAATCAAGTAGAGTGAGGCAGATGAATCTCCAGGCAACCTGCCTGCATGATGGTTAAGCCATGCAATGAGCAGGAAGAGTTACCAGGTGCTGCTACACGGTGGCCAGCTGGAAATTTTCTTTCCCCCATGACCAATGATATTGACATGAAACAAGTGAGCAAGAGGCAGGAAACCTGATTCCAAATCCCACATCCCGTGTCATTTTTAGGTCGGTCTAAAGTGTTTCATTTCAATTTAGAAATAAATGGTTATGGCAGAAAAATAACTGCGAGCATGATTCTCCAATCAGCTTGTGCCTTTGGTTGGTCCATCTCAGAGGAGTGTCGGGGGAGGGGAGGGGATGGGGGTGTAGAGTCCGGACAGATAAAACACAGTAAAAGTGACTATTCAGGCATGGCATGGTAGTGTAGCGGTTAGTGTAACACTTTACAGTGCCAGCGATCCAGGTTCAATTCCGGCTGCTGTCTGTAAGGAGTTTGTATGTTCTCCCCATGTCTACGTGGGTTTCCTCCGGGTGCTCCAGTTTCCTCCAACATTCCATAGGCTTATGGGTTAGGAAGTTGTGGGCATGCTATGTTGGCGCTGGAAGCGTGGCAACACTTGTGGGCTGTCCCCAGAACACTCTATGCAAAAAGACACATTTCACTGTGTGTTTCAATGTACATGTGACTAATAAAGATATCTTATCTTATTCAAGGGTCTGATTATTCTTTTGGTAGGTTTGAATGGCAGTCTCCTGAAAGCTGCTTACTAGTTTTAGATCTTTGGTTAACAATCTCACAACTTCCTTACTGCTCTGCATTTTAGCATTTGGTGCAGGAAGGAGAGAATGAAAGCTGTGACACTTGCTTTCACAGCTAGGTCTCCACAGATCCAAGCACACCACTGGGGAAGGAAATTGATTCTGCCTCATCAGAGAGGCTGTCGCAGGGTTTTGTTAACTGCTGATGGTCTCCCTATGAACTTTGCCACTGGCAGCCAAGACAACTGTTGCACCCGTTTATTGTCTCAAACTTGATCTAAAATACCAGGCTGTGCTCCTTCCCCTGGCATACAAACTGAAACTGAAACGGGAGGATCCGGTACAGAGAGTCATGCAGTGCTGGTCTGAGGAAGCAGGTGAGCTCCTACGTGACTGCTTTGAGATAGTGGGCTGGTCCATGTTCAAAAACTCAGCTACCAGCCTTGATGAGTATGCCACCACCATCACAGACTTTATCAGCAAGTGTGTGGAGGACTGTGTACCAAAGAAGACAATACGGGTGTTCCCAAACAGGAAACCACGGACGAACCGGGAGATCCACTCCCTACTGAAGTTGAGGACTGCTGCACACAAATCTGGTGATCCTGATCTGTACAAGAAATCAAGGTATGACCTTTGGAAATCTATCAGGGATGCCAAGAGGCAATACCGACTCAAAATAGAGTCCCAGACCAGCCGTCAGTTATGGCAGGGCTTACATGCCATAACAGGCTACAAGATGAAGACGGGCTGCATAGTTAACAACAGCGCTTCCCTTCCTGATGAACTTAACGCATTTCTATGCACGCTTTGAACAGAAGGGAAGTGGATTGTCACCACCCACCCTGACAGCCTCCAATGCAACTGAACCTGTGATCACAGTTGAAGACGTAAGATCAGTCTTCTGGAGAGTGAACACGAGGAAAGCACCTGGCCCAGATGGTGTCCCTGGCCGTGTGCTCAGATCTTGTGTTGATCAGCTGGCAGAAGTATTTGTGGACATATTTAACCTCTCCCTACTTCAATCTCAGGTTCCCACCTGTTTTAAGAAGACCACTATCATCCCGATACCGAAGAAAAGCAAGGTAACATGCCTCAATGACTACCGACCAGTGGTTCTGACATCCACCATCATGAAGTGCTTTGAGAGGTTGGTCATGGCACACATCAACTCCAATCTCCCAGACAATCTCGACCCACTGCAATTCGCCTATCGCCAAAACAGGTCTACAGCGGATGCCATCTCCGTAGTCCTACACTCAGCTCTGGAGCATCTGGACAGTAAAGACACCTACGTTAGACTATTGTTTATTGACTACAGCTCTGCCTTCAATACTATAATCCCAAGCAAACTTGTCACCAAACTCTGAGTCCTAGGACTCAACACCTCCCTCTGTAACTGGATCCATGACTTTCTAACAAACAGACTGCAATCGGTGAGGAGGGGCAGCAATACCTCTGGCACAATTATTCTCAACACTGGTGCCCCACAAGGCTGCATCCTCAGCCCTCTAATCTACTCCCTATACACTCATGACTGTGTGGCCAGATTCTGCTCTAACTCCATCTACAAGTTTGCAGATGATATCACTGTTGTAGGCCATATCTCAAACAGTGATGAGTCGGAGTACAGGAAGGAGATAGAGAGCTTAGTGGAATGGTGTCATGACAACATCCTTTCCCTCAATGTCAACAAAACAAAAGAGCTGGTCATTGACTTCAGGAAAGGGGGTGGTGTACATGCACCTGTCTACATCAATGGTGCTGAGAGGGTTAAGAGCTTCAAGTTCCTGGGAGTGAACATCACCAACAGCCTGTCCTGGTCAAATCACATAGATGCCATGGCCAAGAAAGCTCACCAGTGCCTCTACTTCCTCAGGAGGCTAAAGAAATTCAGTTTGTCCCCTTTGTCTCTCACCAACTTTTACCTATGCACCATAGAAAGCATCCTATCTGGATGTATCACGGCTTGGTATGGCAACTGCTCTGCCCAGGACCGCAAGAAACTGCAGAGAGTTGTGGACATAGCCCAGCGCATCACGGACACCAGCCTCCCCTCCTTGGACTCTGTCTTTACCCCTTGCTGTCTTGGTGAAGCAACCAGCATAATCAAAGACCCCACCCAGCCGGGTCATTCTCCCTTCTCTCCTCTTCCATTGGGTAGAAGATACAGGCGCCTGAGGGCACATACCACCAGACTTAAGGACAGCTTCTACCCCACTGTGATAAGACTATTGAACGGTTCCCTTATACAACGAAATGGACTCTAACCTCACGATCTGCCTTGTTGTGACCTCGCACCTTATTGCACTGCACTTTCTCTGTAGCTGTGACACTTTACTCTGTACTGTTATTGTTTTTACCTGTATTACATCAATGCACACTGTCCTAGTTCAATGTAACTGCACTGTGTAATGAATTGACCTGTTCAATCGGTATGCAAGACAAGTTTTTCACTGTACCTCGGTACAAGTGACAATAATAAACCAATACCAATACCAGGTAACATTAGTGATGTTGGTTAATTATATTGCATTTGCTAAAAAAAAACACTGTGTAAAACCAGCAATAGATTGAGGGTCCTTTGCAGTTATTACACATTGCAAGGTTATCCAAAGTCCAGGATGCTACTGTTGTCCAGGTTGCTATCCACTAACAATACCTAGGAATGGATAATCATTAGTGGGGCATTCAGCCCCTTGAGATTCAGTTTGATCAGGGTCGTACTTAATGCTGTCTCATATTACCAACTGTGGCTCTGGATTCTTTTACATCCTTGGGTAAAAAGATTCCCAGACAAAGTTATCACTTGGGCAACCACTGCTTCTGTGGCAGACAACTCCACATCCTTTGCAGGAAGGAGTGTTTCCTAACCTCTCTCCTGAATTACCTGCTTTTGATTTCAAGATTTGGTCTCCTTGTCCAAGGTTCCCATAACAGCAGAAAGAAGGTTCTCACTATTCTTTAAATCTCTTGCAAAGCCCTAAAATCCTCACTCCTTAACTCGCTGCATTGTAGTGTTTATGTAATCTTTTCTCATAAGCCAACCTGCAGCCTTGATAATATTCTAGTGAATTGCACAGTACCAGACAACCCCAGGTAACAAAAAGGGTTCCATTTTTACAATTGCCCTTAAGTCAATTTTGTCCGTAAGTTGGAAAATACACTGAAATCACTTGATATGGTAACCGTACCTCCACAGTATTGTAATGAATGGCATCAGAAACACACAAGATTGATGAGAAATAACAATTACTAAATGTGGAGAGAGAGAGGAAACTAATTCTGCCATTTAATGGAATACACGTACTGTATATCAGACATTTGAATCTAATAACATTGTGGGAGCTCGTTCGTATGTGTGGGTGTCCATAGTAGGGTATTTGTAACCCAGAGACAGCCTTTAATATTGAGGAAAATGCATTGTTTCTGCATTGCAGTGTCCAGTACCATGTACAGTACCCTAGGTATGGTCTCGCCAGAACTATTTAAAGCAACAGCAAAATTTCTACCCTTTGCACTATAGCCCACTAGCTGTAAAGGCTAACACTCAATACCTCTTTTGATTATATTTTTGAACTGACTGGTATGATTTGGAGATCTATTTCCCTGAACTACCCCAGTTTCTTTAAGACTTCCTCATTCCTCATATTTTTACCATTTAAATAATGCATAGATCTATTCTTTTAATATCTTGGCACACCATCTATAAGTATGTGACTAATGCATGGGTTCACATGAAGATTGCCGCTCTCCAATGGTCATACCAACATCATTTTAAGATAATTCTATGTGCGAGAGATTTGAAAAAGAGCACCAGCTATTAGATAAACTCCTGGGAGATTTAATCCATTTTATTCAATTCCCCTTTGATATTAGTAGTGTCAGCTGAGCAGAAATAGACTAGCTTCATGGCAACTAACGTCATAACTGGAGACATTCAAAGAATCCTGAGGCATCAACCATAGGATTGGTTGCATTAAGATTACCTGGTGCTACAGATCAACCAGAGGGCTGGAGATTAATTCAGTTTGCAGCAATGTCGACCACTTTGGCAGAATAATCTAACCCTAGTGTGTGCAGAGCAGGAGGAGACCAACTGCAATACAGGGCTGGCCAATATCCTATTGTGTTGCAAGGGGCTATCATTAGAATGCCATGGTGAATATGTAGAGCAGAGTGGATGTAAGTAGCTTGAATCTACCAAACAGAAAATGGACGTCTTTAATATTATTATTCCAATCCGATTTCCAAACCTGCCTTTGCTTCACTACCCTCGACATTGACTCGGTCACTCTCCTGTGGTCAAGCCAGATTGTCAACAATTTCAGCATCCTCCAATTCAACCCCAAGTTGGGCTTCTTGCCTCATTTTCCCTCCAAAACAAAGACCACATTCTTCAAAATTTATAATACTACTTGCCTCCCATCACCACTGAAATCCCAAACTATGCCTCTGTTCTCAAGTGTTTCCTTGGGCAATCTCCAGTTTGCCATTTTTCATCCCAGCCAAAACTCTGCTGTCCATATCCTAATCAATTTTGTCATTCTTTTAAATTCATTTTCGAGAGCTGGGCGTCTCTGCCAAAGCCAGCATTTATTGCCTGTCCCCAATTATCTTGAGTAGGTTGTGGTGAATTACCTTCTTGAAGTGCTGCAATCCTTCTCATAGAGTCATACAGCATGGAAACAGGGCCTTCAGCCCAACTCCTCCCTGCCAACCAAGATGTCTACCTGAGCTGGTCCCATTTGCCCACCTTCGGCCCATATCCATGTACCTGTACATATGTCTTTTAAACATTGCAATTGTACCCAGCTCTACAGCTTCACCTGACAGCTTGTGCCATATCCCACCACTCTCTGTGTGAAAAGATGCCCCTCAGATCCCTTTTAAATCTTTCCTCTCTCACCTTGAAACTATGGTCTGTAGTTTCAGATTTCCCTACCCTGGGAAAAAGACTGTGACCATCCAGCTTAACCATGCCCATAATGATTTTATACACATATATAATGTTACACCTCAGCCTCCCATGCTCCAGGGAAAAAGTCCAAGCCTATCCAACCTCTCCTTATAACTCAAGCCCCCCAGTCCCAGTAACATCCTTGTGAATCTTTTCTGCCCCCTTTCCAGCTTCTGATGAAGATTGTCCAACAGACCAAAACTGTGCACAATATTCCAAGTCCCTATCTAATTGTCATAAGACATCTTTACTCCTGCGTTCAGATCCTCTCATAATAGAGAGCAAAATACCATTTGCCTTCTTAATCATTTGTGGACTGTCATGTTGGCTTTCAGTGGCTTGTGTACAAGGGCACATCAGTCCCTTTGAACAACAATGATTTGAGTTCTTGGTCTTTGAACATTCTTTGCAGACAATCAAAGGTCATGATGGTACGTTGATAATGCCTTTTACAACTGCGTCCAATGTATGCCTTCATAGTTTGTACAGTTTCTCATTTGTCTCAGAGGGGGTACAGAAAAAAAGGACGGCAATAGTTTCAGGCTCGAAGATTTCACCTACAATGTGAAACCTAGGGTAAATAGAGAGAAGCTGTCTCCATTTATGAATGTTCAAGAATCAAGAAACATAGATTTGAGGGGCTCTGAGAAAAAACTAATTGCAGAAAATGACTATGAGAGTGTGTGTAAATGTGGTGGTAACAGGCAGTACGAAGAAATCTGACTAGGTTGCTCTACAAGAAGCCAGCACAGATTCAGTGGGCTGAATGGTCTGCTCCTATTCCCTTTTTGGTCTATAATTATTCACTTTAAATTCCACACTTTCATTAGACCATTAGTTTTTGACTATTCCTGGTATATTTGTTGTGTCTTCTACATTACAGAAAACAAGATCTATGTTAACTGGTTCTCTAGTTACATCCATGATGCATTCTCAGGGAAACTGCCTGAAATGAATTACCTTCCAAACTACTTATGTCAGCATATTTTGCCCAGTCTAGAAGAAATACAAGTCCTGCACAGTTATACTTTAACCTTTGCTGCAAGTTCTTAATTAGAACTCTCCAACTGTATTGTTTTCATTGGAGTTCTTATAAACTACTCCTACCAGCACTTTTTGCCCCTTCTTACCTTCACCTAAACCAATTCTATATTCTGTTCTCCAAGCCAAGATCATTCTTCATAATGCTTTGTACATTACTATCTTTGTAATAGCTTAACCCCATTTAATTCTTTTTTTTCATAAATTCTTTTATCATGGAAGTTTAATATATTCAAATTATGCTTTTATTTTAACTTCTTCAAATTGTTTTCCTGTGATTTGCCTTTGTTCAGTGATACACTGTGACTGCTAATCTCCCATCACTCCCATTACTCTCTCCCTTTCATTACCAAAATTGCTCCTTTGGTCTTTGGCTCAGCCCTTTATTCTTTTGTTTATAACTTCGTTTTCATTTGAACCCATCCCAACCTTACAACTTTCAACTTAAAGCCTTATAAACAGAACTAGCTATCCAACTTGCCAAGACATTATTTTTGTTTGCTTTAAGTAGAGCCCATCCCAATGGATTAGCTCTCTTTTTTCCCATGATCCAAAAGCCCTGCCTCCCACGTCACTCTTTGAGCCAAGCATTCAACTCTTTGCTGGTTCGCTTCCTTCATCTATTTATGCCTGGCTCAGTCAACAATCCAATGACTCCTTCAGATTCTGCAATATAATTTTGACCTTAGCTCCTTAAACTTTCTCAGCAAAAACCTGTTCCTTGTCTTCCTCTGTCATCCTGTGTGGATCATGACAACTGGATCCGCCGCCTCCTACTGCTTGCTCTTCTTTAGTCCTGTGATGTCCTTTAGGATGGCATGGGTTCAGGACTCCTAGTCACAGGTAGTGTAGTGGTTAGCATAATGCTATTACAGTGCCAGCAACCCAGGTTTAATTACGGCCGCCGTCTGTAAGGAATTTGTACGTTCTCCCCATGTCTGCATGAGTTCCCTCCAGGTGCTCTGGTTTCCTCCCACATTCCAGAGACGTACGGGTTAGGAAGTTGTGGGCATGCTATGTTGGTGCCAGAAGCGTGGCGACACTTGCGGGCTGCCCCCAGAACACTCTATGCAAAGATGCCTTTCACTGTGTGTTTCGATGTACATATGACTAATAAAGATATCTTAAAGATCTTAGGTGCAGGGAATAGGATATATTCCCCGGACAACACTGTCCACTGCCCCCACAAAGTTCCTCTGCATTTCTCGAATTTCGATGGCATCTCAACAGCATGTCATGGTTAGATTGCTGCTGCATCCTCTAATCATTGCTTGCATTTATACAGACAACTGGCATCCTGCTGGACAATGGCAAAGACTGCAACTGCCATTTCACTGCATCCTGATCTCTGTTTCCTTTATCTGCCTCATCCCTGATCATTGACTAAATCTAGACTGTTGATAAGCCTGAGGTAACTCTTCTTCTTCCTTAATACTTGATAATGTTAGCAGCTCGGACTCCAGCTCTGCAAATCAGAAGTTGCCCAAGACGCAGGCATCGGAAGGAGATGTGATTGTAATTTAATCAGCTGCACTGCTGAAGGATAGTACCCCGAGACATCACATTTCTGATTGCAGAGTAAAAGTCCGAGGGGTCAAAGGAGCTGTTGCACTTCGGAAGCCAGAGTTGCCACTGGGTACGGATTCACAGCACAAAACTGGTCCTAACTGGCGGTAAAGGAGATTGGCCAGGAACTGACATGTGTAAGAAACAATAAATTTCCATACATAATTCTTCAAAGTCCTTGCACCTTATTGTCTACTTGCACTGCACTTTCTCTGTAACTGTAACACTATATTCCACATTCTGTTGTTGCTTTTCCCTTGTACTACCTCGATGTACTTTTATGTTTTGAAATAATCTGTATGGATGACATGCAAAACTAGGTTTTTCACTGTATCTCAGTACATGTGACAATCAATTCCAATTCCATTTCCAATTCCAATGATGTGGGTGCTAATGTAGGTTAGTGGGGCAAGGCAGAGAGAGCTTTACTCGGGATCTAACTGTTACAGAATGGCCAAAGACTACATTACATTGGCATGAATGTCCTCTCTAGCACTAGTGGCCCACACTGCAATGAGAGCATGTGTACCATTGCCAGTAACCTCTTTTAGTAACCTCTTTGCAGTCTCGGCAGTAGGAACTCCATACACCTGCACGCAAACTCCCTCCAATCTCTGACAGCAGAGATTCAAAGAGTTGTAAATGGGACTTTTGCTGGCTCTGCTAATGAGCTCCAGGTGGGAAATATGTATTCCAGAAAAACAAAATCGAGTGTAGTTTGGCTTTGACGGCTGCTCACTTCATCACGGGAGCTGCAGTAGCCGAAGTAAAAGCAGGCAGTTTGCACGGCGCAATATGTAACGTTGCAGGAGGGGATAGGGTCACTCACCCGCCAGATTCAATTTCTTTTCAGGGGGTGCTGCAGCTCATCTGGTTGCAGTTCTGCTTACTGTCTTCCTTCCGTTGTAAGGGCCTATGCTGGCAGGGATTTCTGTGCGTTATGTGTGTGTTTTCCCCTCTCTGGGCAAAGGGCCATCGCTATGATGTTATGTGAGTCGGCAGCTGGATACAGATAGGCCTCTCATTATGCAACAGCCACATGCCTTGCATTAGAACTATTTCATCAGTGCACTTCAAACAAGCAGCATGGAAAGAAAGAGAAAAGTTATTTCCTAGGATGGCTAGTGCTTTTTGTTCTTCCCCAAACCACTTTTCTGTTCTGTTTTGTGACGGTTTGGTTTGTGGTCATCAAAGTCATGGTTGTCGTGTTTCAAATACCACTTTTGCAATTAAATGACATTGTTATTCAATTATAAAGTTACAGACACTTTCAAAATATAGGTGCATAGACAAAGATAGAGACAAACTGAAGGACAAGCTTATCTAAAATGAAGGATCACTTTAGAGAAAGGAGATGAAAATTGTGAGTGTAATGACATACATGAATACAAAAGTGGTTTCTTCGTTGCCTCTGATACACTGAACCGGCAGGCACCAGAAGCAGGGAACAAGGCTGGGATTACTGATTCTTAAAGAGAGGTTAAATACCAGAAATGAGGTCATTTGTTCAATGTTTAGTCTTCTCTCTTTTGTGTGACTAAGAATGGATCTCAGCTGCTTCTCATTCCTCTAGACAGATCATTGTTTGGACCTTATTACTGGCTTGCTGTCCTGTGCATATTTATAATGATTCATCTGCAATATTGCACACAGTCAGACACAAAAATCTACTCGTTCCTTTATGGTCTTTTTAATGTTACTTTAATTCTTTTTATTTCTTTCACATGTTCTATCCATTTGCCTTACTCACTCTGCACAGCTGAGATACTTTTTGCTCTAAGTGTATCAATTTGTCTGTCATTACACTCACAATTTTCATCTCCTTTCTCCAAAGTGATCCTTCATTTTGGATAAGCTTGTCTCTATCTTTGTCTATCTCTATCTCAATTTCCTTCTCTTTCTTGCCTGTCTGACAGACTGTTTCTTCTTCCTCCCAATGTTATATATTTTTAAAAAAAATTCATTGTGCCTTTTTTAAATGTTTCAGTCTTTTTTCTCCTATCATCCCCTGTGGTTCTTGTAAATTAACTGCTAATTTGCTATTTAAAGGCACTCTTTAAGTCTTAATTTCCCCTTACTTAGAGAGAGATGAGTCAGGTGTGAGATAATGGGTGGGGTTAACAGGGGCACTGTTGCCCAGTCCCTCTCAGAAAGGGGAAGAAATTCAAACTGGGTAGAATAGAAAGTCTCAGCTGGAGGAAAGAAAATTATTTAAAGAAAAAAGTAAAATAAGGGATTAAAATTGTAGATCTGTTATTAAAAAATGACAGGAAGTTTGGACAAAAGGAAAAATGACTGATTTGTACTGATTATGTATGGGATATACTGGTTGCTGTTAAATAATCTTTAGGTGTGATCAACACTGCAATGATTGCCCATTCTTTCGCCTTTAGAAGATGGTGATATTTGGCCATTTAATGAAATATCAAACTTGGCTTCCAGAATGTGGACTGGAGTTGAATGCAAGACAAACAGATTAGGTAGTGTCGAGTGAGCTAGCTGTAACCTACTTGTGCCCAGATTTCTTTTTCTACACACTGACACCCATATCCATCTTGATGATACTTCAGTTCAACTCAGTTGCTGTAAGGACACCATTCTGAATCCCAGTTTCTCTGCCTCTGTTTAATGTGTACTGATGATAAATATTTCATGCTGGTACTTTCCATGTAGCTTCTCTTTCTCTCAGTCAAAGATTTGCCTCCATCACAGCTGATAGGGAGCCTGACAAGAGTCCATCTTATTTCCTGCACTTCTGCCCTCAACTTCCATCCCCCTCCCTCCCAGAACAACAATTAGGATTACTTCCACCCAATCAGTCCCCATCATTTCATCCAGCATACCACCATCCCTTCTTGTTCCCTTTCTGCACTCTGAAGGGATCATTTCAACCTTGACTCCTTGGTCACTTTTCCCTCCTTGGTAATATCTGATCCCCCTTCTCAGGACACATTTCAGCGCAAGCACCTGTTCCTTAACCCCTCATCATTTACCTCAGAACCCATAAAACTGGAAGCAAGTCTTCCTTGATCTCAAGGAGATGTGTGAGAACAAGAAGCAGCAAATGTAAAGGGAGTCAGTATGATTGAAACTCACATGATCATTCTGTGTGGCATTCAGAGACACAGTTTAACGATACAGATCTCTAGATCTTTCCTGCAAAGGTGGGAAGTCAAGCAATAATTGAAATGTACTTATTCTTTAGACCCATAATTATGTCATAGAAATTGGTTCCCTTTTCAGAGATCTCACTTGCTAACTATGTTCATTCTCAGTTTTCCAGCAAGCTACATCTTAGTAACTTAATCACTAAAATCAATGTTTCATCAAGGTTTTTACTTCATTACTCAACACTACAGTAAAAACACATGAAGCCTAATACTAGAGAAAGGCTACATCTTTGGTTAAACAGAGCCTATTAATCTCTGGGAATCTTACAGCAGACAATGAAGCCTTTTGACCCCAAACCACTACTGTTATATATTCTACTGTTGAAATTTACAGCTCCTACAGACAGATTTTTATTTCTCCATTGCACATAAGCAGGTTGGAAGGCAAGTTTTGCATTGATCTTTATTACAAGAGAATTTCAGACCTGGGATAATTTTGGTCTCTTTGCTGAAAAAAGGATAAAATTTTGATAAAGATTCACTGGAGTTTTTCCAGGGATGGCAAGTATGTCAAATGAGGAGAACTCAAGTAAGCTAGGCCTCTCATCCTTAGAGTTTAAAAGGATGAGAGTGACCACATTGAAACAAACAGAATTTTTAGTGGCTTAACAGGCTTGATACAGGGAGGATATATCACCTGTCTGAGGAGCCCAGGACTAGGGATCACAGTTTTAAAATAAGGGGTAAGCTATTTCTTCAGTCTTACTTACGATGTAGTCATCTCCCTGAATCTGTTGGGCTGGGCTGCTCCCCTATCAAAGATTCACTTTGGATTCACTATGCTCTGACACAGAAGTCTGTGGAGAGTCAATCATTGATTGCATTCAAAACAGAGATTAGTAGATGTTTGGATTTTATAGATATCAAGGTAGAAAACCAGTGTTGAGGTAGAAGATCGGCCTTGCTCTTATCGAAAGGTCTATTCCTGCTGCTACTTCTTTTATTCTTGTTTTCTCTCTTTCGTTCATCCCTATTCAGTTCACTGTGAAAGCATTAGACTAAATCAGTTGACTTAATCTAGTGAACACTCTCTGAGCTGCTTTGACACCAAACATATCCGTCCTTAAATATGGAGACCAAACCTGCATGCAATACTCCAGTTGTTGTCTCACCAGTGACTGTGCAATTGTAGGAAGAGCTCTTCACTTTTATACTCCATCCTTTTTGCAGTTAAGGGCAGTTCACCTTCCTAATCACCTGCTGTACTCACCTTCTGTATTTCATGCATAAGCAAACTCAAATCTCTGTCCAGCAGCATTCTGTAGTTTGCTTCCTTTTAAACAATATTCTCCTCTTTTAATTCTTTCTACTAAAGTGGATGCCTTCATGAGTCCCCAGGGAACCACACAGAGACCCCACTGGACCCAAGGAAGACCGTGAATCCTGTTCCATCCTCCTGTCCTAACTTTCCCCACCCCCTCCCTCAGGCCCATGGGTTATCAAACCCATCAATATGATCTATTCTATTGATTGTGATTGACTTTGATAAACATTGAATAACACCTGGAACAAGTTAAAACATTAAAATATTAAATCAAAGAAATGTAAAGGACAGAAACGGACCCTTATGAGATTGTGTGACACAAGCTGGTACAAGATGATAAGAGGCATAGATTGAGTGGACAGTCAGAGACTTTTTCCCAGGGCGAAAATGGCTAACACGAGGGGACATAATTTTAAGGTGATTGGAGGAAGGTATAAGGGGGATGTTAGGGGTAAGTTTTTTGCACAGAAAGTGGTGGGTGCGTGGAACGTACTGCCGGCAGAGGTGGTGGAGGCAGATACATTAGGGACATTTAAGAGACTCTTAGATAGCCACATGAATGATAGAGAAATGGAGGGCTATGTGGGAGGGAAGGGTTAGATCGATCTTGGAGCAGGATAAAATGTTGGCACAGCATCATGGGCCAAAGGGCCTGTACTGGGCTGTAATGTTCTATGTTGTTCTATGTTAAGCACCACACCTTGGTCATAAGAACAGAAAATGCTGGAAGTACTCAGCAAGTCGGACAGTATCTGTGAAGAGTGAATATTTCAGGTTGATCATCTTTCAACAGAAATGGGAAAAGTCAGAAATCAAACTGCTCCTTTGTTACTGAATCAAGGTTCTCCAACCAATCCTACACTTACGGTGCAGTCATCTCCCTGAATCTGTTGGGCTGGGCTGCTCCCCCATTTCGAGAGTGGGCTCAGAATTGAACAATTGTTCTCAGAACACTGAACACCATATTATGCAATATCTTCCTTTCAAATTTTGGTGACACGGTGAAACAATTAGCAGAGTCTTCCTCATAGCTCCAGTGACCTGGGTTCAATCCTGACCTCCCATGCTGGCAGTGTGGAGTTTGCACGTTCCACATGCACTTCCTTCAGGTGCTCCAGTTTCCTCCCACATCCTAAAGATGTGCGGGTTGGTGGAATAATTAACCCCTGTAACTTTCCCTTAGTGTATTGGTGGAATATGGGGGGTGGGGTGGGGTGGGGGAAATTCAAAGGAATGCGTGGAGAATAAAATGGGTTTAACGTAAAAGGGTGCCTGATGGTTGGCAAGGCCTCAGTGGGCCAAATGGCCTGTTTCTGTGCTGTGTGTCTCTAGGTCTCGACGTCTATTTATCCAGTTCCTTTTTGAATGCCACGACTGAATCTATCTCCATCATCCAATCTGAGTACATTTCAGACCACCTGCTGAGAAAAAAAAACATTTCCTCATGTTTCCATATTTTTTGCCATTCATCTTCATTCTGTGTCCTCTGGTTCTTGATGCTCTGTCAAGTGGAACAATTTCTGCTCTGTTACATTCAACAAATTATGTGCATACACCCTTTTCCTGCGCCCATTTTTGATTTGCACCCTCTAGTTTACATCAGCAGTTGGAATTGGTTGTCTAAGCATTGACCTGGGATGCTAGTTGCATTGAGTCCTGTTCACCTGTTACTCATGTGCCTGCTGACCTACATTGGCTCCTGGTTAAGCAATGCCTCAGTTTTAAAATGCTTGCTTTCAGATCCCTCCATAGTCTCACACCTTTTGTAATCTTCGGCAGCTCTTCAATCCCATAATGTATCTGTTCCGATCTAATTCTGCCCTCTTGCAAAATTTAAATATTCCAAAATTGACTATTGAACGGTTCCCTTATACAATGAGATGGACTCTGACCTCACGATCTACCTTGTTGTGACCTTGCACCTTATTGTCTACCTGCACTGCACTTCCTCTGTAGCTGTGACACTTTACTCTGTACTCTTATTGTTTTTACCTGTACTACCTCAATGCACTTAGTACTAACGCAATGTAACTGGACTGTGTAATGAATTGACCTGTACGATCGGTATGCAAGACAAGTTTTTCACTGTACTTGGCTACAAGTCACAATAATAAACCAATACCAATACCAATTGGTAAATATGCCTTCAAACACCAAGACCTATGCTCTCAAGTTTCCTCTCTAAATCTCTCCACCTTCCCACTTCTCCTTCTTCCGATAAGATATTAAGATATTTATCTATTAGTCACATGTACATCGAAACACACAATGAAATGCATCTTTTTGCTTTACTGAGAATGTGCTGGGGACAGCCGGCAAGTGTCACCACTCTTCCAGTGCCAACATGGCATGCCCACAACTCCTAACTTGTACATCTTTGGAATATGGGAGGAAACTGGAGAACCCGGAGGAAACCCACACAGACACACGGGGAGAACGGACAAATTCCTTACAGACAGCGGTGGGAATTGAACCCAGGTCACTGGCGCCGTAACAGCGTTACGCTAACTGCTACACTACCGTGCCACCTGTGCCGATAAGCAATGCTCAAAGGTTATTCCTTTGATCAAAGTTCGAATCATCTACCCTATTACCTCCTTACTTGACTCAGAGACAATTTTCGTCAATAATGTTCCTGAAAAGATGCTATATAAATGCAGGATGTTTAGATGTTGCTGTTGTTGCTTGAGATCTACATAGCCATTGACAACATGAGGTACATTTACCTTATGAGCTTTTAGAGGTATAGACATAGGGTATTGAATTTTTCATTGTAATTCCTTTCATTTCAAAGCTTCACAGCCTCTCACAGAATGAACTACTGAATTACCCTGGGAAATCATACTGGATGATCAATTGTAGAAGAGATTAATGAAAAGGATGGAAAAAGTACTATTGTACACCTCTCCCAGACATTAAAAAATTCTGGTTATTTTAGAAGACATAGATTCAGCGAATGGAGGAAGTTCTGTTTCAGAAGCTGTAAGAAAGATAAAAAAATGGGGCATCAGTTCTTATACTTTATCAACTGCAAGTAATTTGTTATTCAATAAATGGCACGTAACGGAAATGGTTTATATTTTCCAAAATGAGTTCCCTTTTTCACTGTGGAAATTGCGTAAGAACTGCAACATATGGCTTTAGGGATGTGAGTGAAGATTCTCATGTGTTAATTGGCAATGAAAGCAAATCTAAGCTAGAAAACTGTGTTAACCTAACCTTAATTGGAATTAGAATTGGAATTAGTTAATTATTGTCACTTGTACTGAGGTACAGTGGAAAAATTCATCTTGCATACAGTTCGTACAGATCAATCACTACACAGTGCATTGAGATAGTACAAAGTAAAACAATACAGAATGCAGAATAAAGTGCCACAGCTACAGAGAAAGTGCAATGGTGGTAGACAATAAGGTGTAAGGTCATAATGAGGTAAATTGTGAGGTCAAGAGTCCATCTTGTCATACCAGGCAACCGTTCAATAGTCTTATAATAGCAGGAAGCTGTCCTTGAGCCTGGTGGTACATGCTTTCAGGCTTTTGTATCTTCTGCCCAATGGGAGAGGGGAGAAGAGAGAATGTCTGGGGTGGGTGGGGTCTTTGATTATGCTGCCTGCTTTACTGAGGCAGCAAGAAGTATAGACAGAGTCCATGGAGGGGAGGGTGGTTTCCAAGATGTGCTGAGCTGTGTCCACAATTCTCTGCAGTTTCTTGTAATCACAGGCAGAGCAGTTGCCATACCAAGCCATGATGCATCCAGATAGGATGCTTTCTATGGTGCATCAGAAAAAATTGGTGAGTGTCAAAGGGGACATGCCAAATTTCTTTAGCCTCCTGAGGAAGTAGAGGCGCTGGTGAGCTTACTTGGCTGTGGCGTCTACATGGTTGGACCAGGTGTTGATCATGTTCACTCCTAGGAACTTGAAGCTCTCAATTGTCTCAACCTCAGCATGTTGATGTAGACAGGAGCATTTGCTGAAGACAATCACCAGTTCATTTGTTTTGCTGACATTGAGTATCCTTAAATGTGTCCTTTATCTTGAAAAAGAGACTGGTAGGTTATGGGTCAAATGCTGGGAAATCAGACAAGCTTGTATGGAGCAACTTGGCAGGCATGAAGGGCCTGTTTCTGTGCTGTATAACTCCGTGACTCTGTGTTTGGGCCTAAAGCACTTTATCTGTTCCTGAAGATTCCTATCTACAAAATAGACTAATTTAACATCTCTGAAAATAAAGCAAGGAAGCATTTTTATTGTGAAATTTTATGAATGAAGGTTAACAATTATGGAAAAGTTCATTTGAGAGTCTGAGCTGAAACTTGAAACAGTTTGACTGGACAGTGGTTTGTTTCTGGTCAGTTAAAATGACCAAGCAATGATCCATATTAATTTGGCCAAGAGAACATAGAACATAGAACAGTACAGCACAGAACAGGCTCTTCGTCCCACAATTTTGTGCTGACATAGCTAATCCCTTCAACCTACAGAGTGCCCATATCCCTCTATTTTCCTCTGATTCATGTGCCCATCCAAGCTCCTCTTAAAAGTCCCCAATGAAGTTGCCTCCACCACCCTATCAGGCAATGCATTCCAGGCATCCACCACTCTCTGAGTAAAAAACTTACCCCTCTCATCTCTTCTATGCATGCCCTCTGGTATTGGATCACTCAATAATGGGAAAAAGATATTGCTTGTCCACCCTATCTATGCCCCTCATAATTTTATACACTTCCAATAGATCACCCCTCAGCCTCTGCCGCTTCAAAGAGAAGAGCCCAAGTTTGTCCAGCCTCTCCTGATAACACATGCCCTCTAATCCAGGCAGCATCCTAGTAAACCTCCTCTGCGCCCTCTCTAAAGCCTCAACATCCTTCCTATAGTGAGGTTACCAGAATTGTACGCAATACTCTAAATGCGGCCTAACCAGAGTTCTGTAGAAATGCATCATAACTTCTTGACTCCTGTACTCAATACTTCGATTAATGAAAGTAAGCATTCCATAAGCCTTCTTAACCACCCTGTCTACCTGTGTAGCCACTTTCAATGAGCCATGGACTTGCACCCCAAGGTCTCTCTGCTCTTCGCACTGTTAAGGTTCTTGCCCTTAAGAGTGTACTGCCTCTTGACATTAGTCCTACCAAGGTGCAATACCTCACATTTATCCAGGTTAAACTCCATCTGCCATTTCTTTGCCCACATCTGCAACTGATCTATATCACGCTGTATCCATCGCCAGTCTTCTACACGATTCACTACTCCACCAATCTTGGTGTCGTCTGCAAACTTACTAACCCATCCATCAACATGCTCATCCAGGTCATTTATGTACATCACAAACAGCAGAGGTCCCAGTACAGATCCCTGCGGAACACCACTACTCACAGGCCTCCAGCCCAAATAAGTCTCTTCAACTACCACCTTCTGTTTTCTATGGGCAAGCCAGTTCTGGATCCACACAGCCAATTCTCCACTGACCCCATACATCCGAACTTTCTTGATTAACCTATTATGTGGGACCTTGTCAAATGCCTTACTGAAGTCAATATAGATGACATCCACAGCTCTACCTTCATCAATCTCTCTCGTCACCTTGTGAAAAAACTCAACCAGGTTAGTAAGACATGACTTGCCCTGCACAAAGCCATGCTGGGTTTCCCTAATCAAGCCATTAGATTCCAGATGTTCGTATATCCCATCCCTAAGAATTTTCACCAGCAATTTCCCTGCAACTGATGTGAGAGTCACTGGTCTATCATTCCCTGGATTTTCCCTTGTTCCTTTCTTAAACAGAGGAACAACATTAGCCACCCACCAGTCCTCTGAGACCTCACCCGTGGTCAAAGAGGACACAAAGGTACTGGTCAAGGCCCCAGCAATTTCCTCTCTCACCTCCCTCAGTAACCTGGGGTATATCCCATTGGGCCCCGGGGACTTATCCACCTTAATACTGTTTAGGAGACCTAACGCTACCTCTTCCTTGACCTCTAAGTGCATGTTTCCGACCTCAGTTCCAATATCTGCATCCTGCATGTCCCTTTCCTGGGTAAATACTGAAGAGAAATACTCATTCAGAACCTCACCCACATCCTCTGCATCCAAACATAAATTGCTTTCTTTATCCTTGTGGTCCTACCCTTTCCCTCATTGTCCTCTTATTCCTGATGGTAGGTGTGGAATGCCTTTGGATTCTCCTTAATCCTACTTGCTAAAGACTTTCCATGGCCCCTCCTGGCTTTCCTAATTCCTTTCTCGAGTTCATTTCTAAGCTTCTCTATAGTCCTCACGTGCTCTGTCTGATCCTAACTTCCAAAGCTCTACATACTTGTCCTTTTTCTTCTTGACTAAGTTTATTACTTCTCTGGACATCCAAGGTTCCCTTATTTTCCCATTCATGTCCTTCCTTCTAATCGGGACATACTCATCCTGTGCTCTGTGTATTTGATCCTTAAACACTTTCCACATGCTCAACGTGGACTTGCCATTAAAAAGGTTTTCACAGTTTACTCTACCTAGTTCCTGCCTTATGCCTTCATAATTAGCCCTGCTCCAATTTAAAACCCTTGTGCTAACCCCATTCCTATCCTTATCTATAGCTATCCTGAAAGTCAATGAGCTGTGGTCACTGTTCCCCAATTGCTCACCCACTGATAGGTGAGTCACCTGGCCAAGCTCATTACCCAACACCAGGTCCAGAATAGCGTCTCCCCTTGTTGGACTGTCAACACATTGATTTAGGAACCCCTCCTGGATACACCTAACAAATTCTGCCCTACCTAACCCCCTTGCACTAAAAAAGGTCCCAATTTGTATTAGGGAGGTTGAAGTCCCCCATGACCGCAACCCTATAATTTTTACACATTTCCCTAATCTGTTTGCATATCTGTTCCTCAATGTCCCGGTGGCTATTGGGAGGGCTATAGTACACCCCCAAGAGAGTGATTACACCCTTCCTATTCCTGAGTTCTACCAGAATAGACTCTGTGTCCGAGCCCTCCATTATGTCTCCCCAGAGTGCAGCTGATATATTATCTCTAATTGACATTGCAACTCCTCCCCCTCTTTTACCCCCCTCTCTATTCTTCATAAAACTTTGAAACCCTGGTACATCGATCACCCATTTCTGTTCCTCCCTCAACCAAGTCTCTGTAATGGCCACAATATCATAGTTCCAAGTACTGATCCATGCTCTAAGTTCATCACTGAAAACCATTCATCCCACCACACCTGTTATTAGGAATCTGCCTAATACTAAATTCCCTGACATCAGCCCTCCTGCCCATTCCCTTACTTACTGTCCTGTTGTTCCAGTTCCCATCTCCCTGCAAAGCTAGTTGAAACATTCCCCAGTAACATCTGATATATTAATCACTCTTACAAGGAAAGCACCATTTCAAAATCTGCCCTGTTATAGAATCATAGAGTCATGGAGTCATTCAGCATGGAAACAGGCCCTTCGGCCTAACTTGTCCATGGCGATTGTGTTGCCTAGCAAGCTAGTCCCACCTGCCCACATTTGGTCCATAGCCCTCTAAATCTTTCCTATCCATGTAATTATCTAGATGGCTTTTAAATGTTGCTAATATGCCCACCTCAACCACTATTTCTGGCAGCTCATTCCAAATACGCACCACCCTTTGCGTGAAGAAGCTGCCCCTGATGTCCCTTTTAAATCTCTCGCCTCTGATCTAAAACCTATGCCCTCTTGTTTTTAGCACACCCTCCCTGGGAAAAAGACTATGTCCTTTCACCCTGTCTATGCCCCTCATGATTTTATTTACCTCTATCAGGTCATCCCTCAACCTCCTACGTTGCAGGGAATAAAGTCCTAGCCTACACAACCTCTCCTTGTAAATCAGGCCTCTAGGTCCAGCCAACATCCTGATAAATCTTTTCTGCACTCTTTCCAGTTTAATGACATCTTTCCTATAACAGGGTGACCAAAACTGTACACAGTGCTCCAAGTGCGGCCTCACCAATGTCTTATATAACTGCAACATTACGTCCCAACTCCTATACTCAATGCCCTGACTGATGAAGGCCAGAGTGGGAGACGCCTTCTTCACCACCCTATCTACCTGTGATGCCGCTTTCAGCGAACTCTGTACTTGCACTCCTAGGTCCCTCTGTTCCATAACACTCCCCAGGGCCCTACCATTCATTGTATAAGTCTTACTTGGGTTGTCCTCTGTAAGGAACCCCCAGAGAATGCAGGTTGGGGATAGCAGTTCATCATTGTAATCCCAATTCTCAAGATCAGATGCTTCTGAAATAGTGCAGGATCACTTAATCACCCATCATATGTAGTGGATAGGTGCAGAAGTGGAGATGATGAGACATACTTTATTCATGTTGTCATCAGTAATAAAAGAAATGGTTTCAGCAATTAGCGATAATTATGAATCATGGCAAGTCAATTACCCTGAGTCTAAGAATCAGGGTGCAAGAAGAAGCCATATATCTCAACATTTCTGCATTGTCTCTGGTCAATTTAGTCCCACTCCCTTGCTACACAAAACAATTATTCTTTAAAAAAAACATAACTGAAAGTGTATTCTTCGTTGGTACTGGAAGTGAAAGTTTCTCAGACCACATTTATTTGGAAACTTACTAAATTCCTGCGTACATATATAACATCAGCTGCAGGACCATAACCTCTGTGGGGAAAATGAAAGCTCACAATCATTGTGACAATGAAATGTCTTCATACTGCGTTCTGATTTGAATTTGCCACAGAATGTGGCCTTGATAAGAATGTGTATTTATTTTATATATAAGCTCACAAAGTTCCAAAAAATTACTGAAGCAAGAACCTTAGGGAAAAATATTCAATACAAAATGTTCCTTCACCTCAGCACTCTGAGAAATGGTGTCTCCTGTTAGTTTGACTTGATAGCTTTACTCATTTTAAACATTTACAATTGATTTTGTTACAAAGTTGCCACAATAAAACAAAACAAAAACAATTAATGTGTAAGCACTGGAAAGGAAGATTGTAAGATGAATGAAATTAAAGATGCTTCAGATGCAGATGATGATTCCAGAGGAGTGTTGCAGAAATGGAACTTAACATATTTGGACATAGTGAAGCAATGGTTGGTAAAAAAAAATGGAATGTCTTTCAAAGCTCTGATTAGACCCTGACTGGAGCATGGTGTTTAATTCTGGGCACTATTAGGGACTAATTGAAGTGGGGCTAATTGCATGGTTTTTTCAAAGATCTGGAAAACGTCCAAAGAGCTAAAAGGATCCTTGAGAACTGTATTAATCTGATAAATCACGATTGCTAGACATTATTGAGAGTATGCACATGGCAGTATGGGTTCCTGTCACCTTTTTGAATGGGAAGTGAATTTTAGATTCTTTTCAGTTTCATTTCCTCATCCAATGAGCTGGATAATCCTTCATTTGATCTGTGGGACATTGTGTGCTGCATTCTCAGAGTATTATGGGAAGTGGACCTGTGAGCTTACAATGATTGACGGGTGAGGTATTTGTGTAGATGTCAGGTAGACCTTCATCCTCAAACATAGGAATGAGAGCAGAGCATTCAATCCAAACCTGTTCTACTATTTTGATCCATTACCCTAACACATATCTTGGCTGTTTATCCTTTTATACTATTGGCCAGTAAACATCTAGTGATCTCAAATTTAAAATTATTAATTGACCAAGGATATGCTGCTTCTTGTGCTGGTCATTTCAACCCTGTGCATGAGGAAATGCTTCTAACTTCCCTCCTGAGTGGCATCCTCCGTTTTATTGCCATCACTTCACACAGAAACCTGTCATGATCTAGTATGCCTGTTCTGAAAGCAGTTCAATATTCAATTGCTATTCTGACTATTATTCCTGGTCTTCCTGACCAGTGGAAAAAGTTTTGTTGAATTTTATCAAATACACAAGAAGGTTATACTTGATCTTATGGCACTACATACCATGTATTTTCCCATTCATCCAGCCTCAAGTAGTTTAATCTGAGCTTGTTGATCTTTCAACATACAACCACACTGACCCTTTAGAAATAAGCAGCTGTAAGGAAAGTAGTGACTACCAATTTTTAGCAAGTGATTTAGGAATATAATTTTGTTCCAGCATTTATTTCCATACTTGACTAAATAAAACCAGAAATGTACATAACAATGATGCATAGACTGGCTCAGTAGAATAAGAGTTTTATTCTGTTTGGGATTGGCCAGTGTGTTGCTATTGTCACAGAGTTAGAGAGAGGAAGAGCAGGGAAGCAGGCTCTTTGGTCCATCGAGTTTCCACCAACCATCAACCACCCAATTTACACTAATCCCCACATTCTCTTCAACTCTCTCCAGATCCCCAGATTCTACCGCTCACCTATACATTAGGGGCAACACCTACCAACCTGCAAGTCTTTGGAACGTGGGAGGAAACCAGAACACCCAAAGAAAACCCATATAGTCATAGGGAGAATGTGCAAACTCCAAACAGACAGCACCCTAGGTCAGGAAATGACCCGGGTCTTTGGTACTGTGAGTCAGTGACTCTACTAGCTGCGCGAAAGGCAACTGGATACAGAGGGTAAAGTTCCTGGGTCAATTTCCATTCCTCTAGGGCATTAGTATGCTGGTGAGTAATTAGTGTGTTCGATGTACCACTGCAGGTATCCCAGAGAAGAAGTTTGCAGTTATAAAACCCAGTATTTCGGAGCTGAGGTAGAATTGAACAAAGCCTTCTGCAAAGTGTGTAAGTTTCCTTGTCAGTGATTAGTTTGAAGTAACAGTGTAATACGGAGTGCCAGTGCACCTTGAGGTCCACCTATCACAGGCACTGATCATTTAACTGCAACAAAACTTCAGCTGCCCTTCTGAATCTTGCACTAGTCCCCAACAGTGAAAAAAGAAACATACAGTGCTAATATTTGAAGAATGATGGTGTGAGTTTACAACCCTTGTAAATGTAAAACAGGGTATTTCTTAGAAAACCATCATTGGAGGCTTCTGTAGATTGTTGTCAGAAATGCCATCTGCAATGAAAGCCCATGGCAATGTGTACAAGGAAGCTTTATAGAGCAGCTTGTACGTTTTGGCATATTACCATAATGTCAGTATCTATCACATTTTATTTCAAATTCCAGCCTGTTCCACCACATTAAACCAGAAGTCTTTCCTTTTGAAACAGACATGATGTAAAATTTATTGAGATTTCTGTCAATGCTTCAGCCTAAATTTGTCTCAGGTTTTCAGTTCTCCTTTTATTCTGACCTTTTGTGCATATTCACATGCCAGTTTCTGGCAAGCTTTATAAAATATTGAGGCTACTAAGAAAAAAATATATCCATAAAAATTGGAAGGTAATGTCTTTAAAATCATTCTTTGCATGGAAGTGATTTATCCCCTTGAATAATAGAGTCAGAGATTGAGGCGTTAAATGTGTCTAATGGCATTATTGACAAGGATGTGTTCACACCTTAATGTTGCCCAACCTAAGAGATACCATTGGGTCTAGACCTCCCTCCTACTGTTACTGTGCCCATGGAGCATAGCAAAACTATTTGGGGTAAAGAACTACATTGCATGGGATTTCCTAAGAATAATTAATTTGCAACTGCAGATATCATTTAACTCGTTAGTTGAACCATTGAATCGATTGAGATGAAATTGGTTAACCCCAATGTCATGAACCAAGACCAAAGAGATCAAATGAAAGTGGCCATACTATTTGTTAGGATCTGAAATAATCAAAAACTAATTTTCTGAAAAATAACATAGTAAATGGAATATCATTCAGTGGCAAAAAAATCATTTCCCCTTGCCGTGTCCAAAGGTTGTAGAAGGCCTTGAGTCTATTGGTTGCTCCTGCCTCAGAATCACTCAGGAGTGGAAATACCACAAAGGACAGGCAGTCAGTCAGAGTAAAAGCAGAAGAGCACAAAAGAAAGGAGCAGGAGCAGGCCATAAAGATCTTCAAGCCTGCTCCACCATCCAATGGGATCATGACTGATCTGATTTTGTCCTCAATTCCACATTCCATAATAAGTCACTCCCCAGTCTCTCTTAGTCTTGAATATATTCAATGACTCCACCTCCACAGATCTCTGGGATAGACAATTCCAAAGATTCACAACTCTCCAAAAGATACTGTGTGCAGTTCTGGTCATCCCACTACAGGAAGGGTGTGGAGGCTTTGGAAAGGATGCAGAAGAGGTTTAAAAGGATGTTGCCTGGATGAAATGGTATGAGCTATAAGGAGAGGTTGGACATACTTGGGTTGTTTTCTCTGGAGTGTTGGAAGCTAGGGGGAGACCTGATAGAAGTTATAAAATTATGAGAGGCATAGATAAGGTAGACAGTCAGAATATTATCCCCAGGTAGACATGTCTAGTACCCGACGACATGCATTTAAGGTGTCTCCCTATTGCTTACCTACCAGTTTACTTGGCATTCCTGTTCTGTGTTAGTTACTGTGCATTAAATGGATATCAAGGTTTGAGACATAGAGTTAGGCCTCAGAATGTGTGTCTATACCAGGTGTACTCTCTACAACTGTGTATATGTTGGATGGGCTGTAAAGGCTGCTGCTGCTCTCCGGACTGGGTCAGGTAGATTTATTTGAAATGTTGCATTGTTTGTAGGAACTTCCAGAGCCAGTCTCTGAGAGACTATTGCAAGGAACCTGCTTGCTTATTTGCAGTTCTGATGCAGGGCCATGGATCTGAAACATTAATCCTGAATCTCTCACCTCAGAAGCTCCCTGTCCTGTTGAATATTCCAGCATCTTCAGTTTTTATGCCTGATCTCCAGTATCTTCAATTTTTTAGTGTTTGGATCACTGTGGGATTCATTATCACTGCCGTTCCACATACGCTCACTGGGCAGAGGCTCTGCTCTTGTCTGTGGCATAATTCCTATCTGTCTCTTTGACTTTGTTCATCCCCAATGGTTCCTATTTCCCTTTTTGTTTTTGATAAGATGTTGACTAAAATTCACTACCACAGCCACATCCCTTTCCTTAGCGAATGTGTCTGGCTCACATGGCTTCCAACTGGAATCCAACTCTTCACAGTCTGGATTCACCCATGATCACAGGTATGTTCAAGTTATTCAATGGTTCTCGAATCACTCTTCTCCTGACTTCTTGAAATCCATACTTAATACCATGCGTCAGTGCATACATGCTCTTGAAACCTCTCTCCATCTCCAAGCTGTCTTGGTCTACTTACCGACTTAATTATTATGACATTGAAGGAGGCTTTTTGGCCCATCAGGTCCATACCAGCTCCCTGTACAATGATCCCATCAGTCAGATCCCCCTCTCCTTATTTCCCTGTATTCCCGCAGATCACATGCCCATTAATTTCCATTCAGAACAACAGACAATCTGCTGGAGGAGCTCAGCGGATCAGGCAGCATCTGTGGGAGGAAAGAAATTGTCAACGTTTCTTACATTGATCATGCTTGCATTCAGCACTGTCGCCCTGGATTTTGACCCGAAACATCGACAGTTTCTTTCCTCTCACAGTTGCTGCTCGACCCACTGAGTTCCTCCAGCAGATTGTTTGTTGCTCCAGATTCCAGCATCTGCAGTCTCTTGTGTCTCAATTTCCGTTCAGACTTTTGCCATTTGCCTACACCATGGGGAGTTTAACCATTGCCAATTTACCAAGCAGAGCACCTTTGGCATTTCATCCTTTGCCACATTTGATGCTCCAACAAACTATTTTTTTTACTTTCTTTCAGGTATTAGGCATCGCAAACTTCTGCAACCTTTGAATAACAATTCTCCTCTGGATCTTCTGCCTCCTTCACATTCCTCTGACCCCAACTCTCTCCCCAGTACCACCACTTGTCATGTCTTCACTATTCCTGCTGACCATTGCCTCTCTGATCTCATTGCTACTATCCCCCAGTCAGTGACTTCATTTTCTCAGGAGATCTTCCTTCCACAACCTCATATCTCAGAGTCTTCCAACCACATGCAGCCCACTTCTACTTGCTTCTCAAGATCTACGAGCAGGTCTATCATGGTAGACTCATTGTTTCCCTCTGTTCTTTTTACCTTGACTTTCTTTCTTGTCCAGTTTCTTCCCACTTACGTGAGTGACACCTCTGATGCTCTACATCACTTTGATGGTTTTTAGTTTCCTAGTCCCTACCAGCTCATTTTCACTATGATTGTCCAATTCCTCTACACTTCTGTCCCTCATCAGGTTAATCTGAATGTCCTTCACTTCTGCCTTGAACAGAGGCCCAAACAGTCCCCTTCACCACCAACCTCCTTTGCCTGGCTGAAGCCATTCTCACAGTGAAAAGTTCTTTAAATTGACTGACTTTCTTTAAATCAAAGATGTAGCTTAGGGACTCAGTTGGGTCCAAACTTTGCATGTCCATTTGTGGGATATGTGGAACAGTCTTTGTTTCAATCCTACTTATGCCCCTTTCTCAGCATTTTTTTCCAATATCATTGACTGTTTTGGTTCTGCTTCATGTTCTCCCACAGGACCCAAACGTTTCATCACCTTTGTTGCCAATTCTGCTCTCATTTTTACATGGTTCATCTCAACTTTCATTTTTCAATGACTCAGGGTTAAGATAGGGACCAACTTCTATTCCAATCCACCAGACTCTTAAGGCTATCTTGATGACACTTCCTCCCACCCAGTTTCCCATCCCTTGGTAAGAACCCCATCCCATTCTCCCAGTTCCTTCAGCTCCATTGCATCTGTTCTGATGACAACCCCTTCCATAGCAGCACTCCCAAGATATCTTCTTTTTCACTCAGCCGTGCCCTCTCCTCCACCATTATTGACAGGGCTCTCAAACGTATCTGCCTCGTGTCCCATATTCCTGATCTCACCTACAGCAGGCATCTTGAGGCACTGGAAAACTACCATCAGCGCAGTCTCTGCAAAATCATCCAAGTTCACTGGAAGGTTCAGGGCTTTCTCTCAGACCTATATCCCTACTATTGGGAACCTAGTTGCACTCAGTCAGTTATGATGGGCAGGCTACATCTCTTCCATGCCTGACACAAGACGCTTGAAACAAAGTCTCTATTCTGAGAAGCAGAGTGTAGGAGAATGAGGGGTGATTTTATAGAGGTATATAAAGTCTTTGAGGGCCATAGGTGGGGTGAACGAGCACAGTCTTTTTCCCAGAGTTGGGGAATCAAGAACTAGGGAACATAGGTTTAGGGTGAGAGGGGAGAGATTTAATAGGAACCTGAGGGGTAACTTTTTCACCTTGAGGAATGAGCAGCCAGAGGAAGTGCTTGAGGCAGGTACATTAACAATGTTTAAAAGACACTTGGACAGGTGCATGGCTAGGGAAGGTTTAGAGGGATATGTGCCAAAAGTGGGCAAATGGGATGAGCTTAGATGGGCATCTTGGTCAGCATGGACCAGTCAGGCCAAAGGCCTGTTTCTGTGTTGTATAACTCTATGACTCTAAGTGCAATATCCCCATTGACTCCTAAGATTCACTGGCCCATGACAACGCAAAGTGGAGAAGGAGCATTGGGGATGGTATTGAGAACCTAAAGGCGATACATCAGGAACACACAGAGCCCCGTTTATGCACCACCTCACAAACTACCCAACGCCCTTCCGAAAGCTTCCTCCTGCCCCATCTGTGGAAGAGCCTGTGGTTCCCACATTAGCCTCATTAGTCACCTCAGAACCCACAAAAACGGAATGGAAGCAAGTCATTCTTGATCCCAAGAGACTGCCTAAGATGAAGGGTTGTCTGTGTGCTCTGTTGTCATGAGAATATTAAAAAAAAGTAGCCTTGACTAAAGCGATTAATTTCTCAGAGGTTCACTTGGAAGAAATTAGCGGCGTGCCCTCTCCAAAAGATGTAGACCAGTGCAAATTCAGTCATTATAAAGCCAGTCGTTACCCTACAACAATAGGAAAAGTTTAAAACAACTCAATCCCTGGTTTTAGAGAGTTAGTTTTGAAAAGAATGCCAATTAAAATTGTAAGTTATTGTCAATCCTTATGAGGGCATTGATGTGAATTAGGTGTAATAAATGAGGGGAAATGTGAAACCAATAATTCAAAAAGTAACAAATATTCACAAGGAACTCTTAAGTCTGTCTTGTAAGATAATGACTTTTTTTTAGTATAAGCTTCAGATATACAATCACGAAATAGTAAGCAGTTGCCAATGTGACTGGCAAATCTCCTTAGTGTTTCTAGGGTCATGATGACCCTTTCTGGCTGTGAAGGGCCCTACAACATTGATAGACTTAGCCTTCCAAAAAGCATTCTGATACAATAATGTATGAGAAGCCGTGGGGATTCAAGATGATGCTTGCGTCCAGATTTGGAACTGGCTGGAAATGGACATGTGGCCCAAGGTATTTTTCAGAAAGAACTTTTCCATGAAGGATAGGTAGTGCAGCAATGTTCAACTAACTGGGACATTGTTCGACAATAGGACCACACTGATTTTTTTAAATTTCGGAAAAAAACTTTATTCATAATAAAAATATGTACAAAAGAGGAAACAGTGCAAAACTTTTACATTCATGGTCATTACAGTAGGGTTAACTTATTTTTTAAAACCATAGCACGATTGCCACTTATGTGGCCCCTTGGGGTGATATACTTTCATTGCTTTGAGGGGCTTCCCCACCCAACTCAGCCCCTCCATGTGCAGTAGTGGAAGGACCCTGGACTGTGGTCCTTCCCCACAGAGCCTTTGCATTGGCTGCATCAAGCTTCAGCGCATCCCTCAGCACGTACTCCTGCAGCCTGGAATGTGCCAGTCAGCAGCATTCCCCTACAGACATCTCACTGCACTGGAAGACCAACAGGTTTTGGGCAGACCAGAGAGCGTCCTTCACCGAGTTGATGACCTTCCAGCAGCACTCGCTGTCTGTCTTGGAGTGTGTTCCCAGGAACAGCCTGTGGATCAAAGAGTCCCCTGTTACGCAACTGCTTGGGATGAACCAAGACAAGGAGCCTTGCATCCGTCTCCACACCCTGTTCGCCCAGAGGGCAGCGTGCATCGAGGATAATATGTCATCTGTACAGGAAGGATCTGACTGGGAGCCAGCCATGCAAGGTCTTGGTTCTTGCTGGTGAATTCTGGTGATGTGGCACACTGATACCAATTTACAGCAAGGCAAGCCTCCAACCTTGGGAATAAAGTGAGTATTATTATGATTGCTCCATATCTCAGTGAAAGGGCTTACATATGATGAGTGTTTGTCGGCTCTTGGACTGTACTCACTGGAGTACAGAAGAATGACAGGGGACCTATAGAGACATTTAAAATGTTGAAAGGACTGGACGGAGTAGATGTGGTCAAGCTGTTTGCCTTGGTGGGTGAGTCCAGGACCAGAGGGCACAATCTTAGAATTAGAGGGTACAGGTTTAAAACAGAGATGAGGAGAAATTTCTTTAGCCAGCGAGTGGTGAATTTGTGGAATTCCTTGCCACATACAGCAGTGGAGGCCAGATCATTGGAGGCGTTTAAGGAAGAGATAGATAGATATCTAAATAGTTGGGGTATCAAGGGATATGGGGATAAGGCCGGAAATTGGGGTTAGGTTTTTTTGCGCCCCTGCCCCCCAATTTCTCATTTCTTTTTCTTTTTTCCTTTTCTTTGGAGCAGACTCAATGGGCCGAATGGCCTACTTCTGCTCCCTTGTCTTGTGATCTTGTGATGAAAGTGGAAGAATTTTGCCAATTTAAAGATTTTGGAAAGAACTTTGAGATTTTAGAAGCTTACAAAAGTGATCTGAAATGAAAGATTTCGAGCTCTTTCTTTGGTAAGGATCAGTACTTTCAGATTCATCACTTTTTAACAGTGTGTCTATGCCAGATACTTCCTGTCATTGCAAAGACAGGCCACGGGGTTTTTGCTCTGGTGTATCGGTGATCCTCTTGTCGGGTCGTTGTAGAGCTTGGATTCCTCAAGTTTGCTTTGAGCAAGCACATTTCCCCTACTTTGCCACTGCATCACACCCCTGCAGGAAACCCCCACTGCTTCCCTGCCAGATATATATAATCCGAGGCAGGGGAGGTGTCAGCCCTCTTGACCGTCCAATGCATTTTCCTTCTTTCCATATCTCTTTGCTCCTTCTTCTCAGTAACACCATGTGATCAGTGTCAAAGACCATGGAATTTAGTGGGAATGGTCTCATAGTTCTCCCAATGGACAGAGAGAGTCTTGTGGAATTCTCCCTCTCATCTTGTCCTTTCCCCTTCCCCCTCCATGCATTTAGGTCATTTATTCATTTTAGGCCGTTGCACCCAGTCAAAGACTTGAATCTGGCCTTTGTGATCTTTTCAAGATCTTGTTGCCGTATGTTCTGCTGAGTTCACCCCATAGCAGTGCGGCTGCTATTCTCGGCCCTTATAATGGTGGACTTCCTTTCCACAGGGATCCTGAAGGGAGCTTGATCTGTGTATTAAAAGGCACCATTACTACCACAGAGACAGAAGAGACTGTAGATACTGGAATCTGGAGCAAAGGGAGTGTTGTCACGATCAGGAAGAGAATTATGGCAATACTCAGTGAGGATATCCTGGAGGAATCAGCCAATGAGGTGTATGAGTAGAACTTAGAAATAAGAAAGGGATGATCAATTTGATGGGGGTTATTCTATCAAAGAACAGATATGTCGGCAACAGTGGAATGTAGTTGCAGGGCATTTTAACTTTGCCTGAGTGTAAGGGGCTTAGATGGGGTGAAATTCGTAAAATTCATTCAAGAGGGTTTTTTAAAACAGTATGCAGAGTCCTACTAGGGAAGGGACTGTACTCAACCTTATCTTAGGGAAAGAGGATGGGCAAGTCATGGAAATGTCTGTGGAGGAACCCTTTGGAAACAGCTGCTGCAGTTTTGTAAGTTTCAAAGTAGTCATTGGAAAAAGATAAGGTTGGTCCTAGAGTTAAGATCTTAAATTGGGGGAGGGCTGATTTGAACAGTGTAAGGCAGGACCTGGTGAAAGTAGATTGGGAGCAGCTGCTGGAGGCAAAAACAACATCTGATAAGTTAAAGGCAAGATAGAAACAGCTCAGAGTCGGTTGTCCCTGTAAGGGTAAAGAGCAAAGATAGTAAGATAAGGGAACCTTGGTAAACAAAGGAAACTAAAGGTTTGATCAGAAGTAAGAAGGAAGCATATGTCAGGCGTAAGCACTTGGTATCGAGTGAGTACTTTGAGGTTTATAGTGGATGTAGAAGACAAGATAAGATATTTACTTATTAGTCACATGTACATCGAAACACACAGTGAAATGCGTCTTTTTGTATTACTGAGAATGTGCTGGGGGCAGCCCGCAAGTGTCGCCACTCTTCCGGTGCCAACATAGTATGCCCACAGATCCTAACCTGTATGTCTTTGGAATGTGGGAGGAAACCGGAGCACTCGGAGGAAACCCACGCAGATACAGGGAGAACGTACAGACTCCTTACAGACAGCGGCGGAATTGAACCTGGGTCGCTGGCGCTGCAATAGCGTTACACTGACTGCTACACTGCCGTGCCTAAGGAAGAAATTAGGAGGGCAAAAAGAGAACATGAATTGGCCTTGGCAAACAGGATTAAGAAGAATCCCAAACTTTTTCTAAGTATATTAGAAGAAAGAGGGTAGCTAGGGAGGTTTAGGTCCCCTCTCGGACTTAAAAGGAAATCAATGTGTGGAGCCAGGGGATATCAGCGCGATCCTAAATGAAGACTTCTCATTGGTATTCACCAGGGAGAAAGATGTGGAGGATGGAGAGTTAGGGATATGCTCATATTCTGGAACAAGTCTGTTTCAGCAAAGAGGAAGTGTTAGAGATATTGCCACACATTAAGGTGGATAAATCCCCAGAGCTTTATGAGATCTATCCTAGGATCCTATGGGGAGCAAGGCTGGGTCTCTAATGGAGGTTTTTGCTTCTTTGTTAGCCACGTGTGAGGCACCAGAAAACCGGAGGATTGCCAATATTGTTCCCTTGTTTAAAAAGGGCAGTAGAGATAAGCCAGGAAACTACAAGCTGGTGAGCCTTACATCAATAGTAGGGAAATTATTGGAAAAAAACTCTAAGGGATAGAATTTATGTTCACTTGGAAAGACAGAGACTGATTAGGAGGAGTCAATATGGTTTTGTACGAGGGAGATCCTGTCTCACAAATCTGATTGAGTTTTTTGAGGAGGTAACTCAGAAAACTGCTGAAGGCAGCATGGTAGACATGCTTTACCTGGACTTTAGCAAGGCTTTTAACAAAATCCCGCATGATGGGCTTGTCCACAATGTTGGGGCACATGGGATCCAAAGTGTGTTGTCAAACCAGATTCAAAATTGACTTGGTGCTGGGAGATAGAAGGTAGTGATCGAGAGGTGTTTGTCTGATTGGTCTGTAACCGGTGGTGTACTGGGGCATTGGTGCTGGATCCATTGTTATTTGTCATATATACATATACTGCATAAGTGACTTGGATGAGAATGTAAATGGACTGATTAGTAAGTTTACTGACAACACAAATATTGGTGGAGTAGTAGATAACAAAGAAGGCTGTGAAAGGATATGGAGGGACATAGATCAGTTGGGAAGTCAGACTGAGCAGTGGCAGATGGAATTTAATCCAGACAAGTGGTGGGTATATGGAATGAGCTACCAGAGGAGGTGGCAGAGGCAGGTTAAATTACAATGTTTAAAATACACTTGGACAGGTACACGGATGGAGAAGGTTCGGAGGGATATGGGCCAAAGGCAGGCAATTGGGATTAGCATAGGTAGTCATGGCATGGAGAAGTTAGGCCCAAGACCTTGTTTCTGTGCTCTATAACTCTATGCGTCTATGAATAAGATGTGGGATAATGCATTTTGTGAAGCCAAAAACTAACAGTACATATACAATAAATGGCAGGGACCTCAGGAGTGTGGATGTACAGAGGGACCTTGGGGTGCAAGTTCATAATTCCCTGAAAATGGTGACACAGGTGGATAAGGTAGTGAAGGAGGCATTTGGCATGCTTGCCTTCATAGGCTGAGGCATTGAGTATTATAATTGGGGTGTAATGTTGCAGTTTTACAAATATGGGTCAGGCTGCACTGGGAGTATTGTGTATGGTTCTGGTCACCACACTACAGGAAGGATGTGGTAGCATTAGAAAGAGTGCAGAAGAGATTTACCAGACTGTTGCTTGTAATGCAGGTCATTGATTGGATAGGCTGAGTCAGTATCCCTCTACAGGTACTTCTTTTCTATCAAGGACCTGTCCAAATGCCGTTTAAATGTTGTAATTTTATCTGCATCCACCACTTCCTCTCGCACCTCATTCTAGATAACCACTGTATGTAAAACCTACCCCACTGGAACATAAGATGGTTATAAAATTATGAGGGGCATAGATAGAGTAGATAGAGCTTTTTTTCCTAGGGTAGGGGAGTCCAAAGCAAGAAGCACATGTTTAAGATGCAAGGGGAGAAAGTTACAGGAGATCTGAGGGGCAAGTTTCTCACACAGAGGGTGGTGAATATCTAGAATGAGCTGCCAGTGGTTGAAGGAGATACCATTATGACATTTAAAAGGCATTTGATTGGTACTTGGATTGGAAAGAAGTAGAGGGATGTGGGCCTATTGCGGGCAAATGGGATTAGCATAGATAGGCACCATGGTCAGCATGGACAAGTTGGACCAAAGGGCCCGTTTCTGTGCTGTACAACTCTATGACTCCTCCTTTTATACTTGGAGATCAGGAGTGATCTCCTACTCTTCCTCCAATAGTTTTGTGGATTCTTTTTTCTCCTTTAGAGAGGGAAAAACAATTTAGCATCTCATCCACAAGCCTACATCTTTGGTCTTCCTGTAGAGTTACATTGCCTCAGATCAAGGGTTGATCATTTAGAAGGCATCAACTGCATGCTTCCATTGATGAAAGATGTATTTCTGCAGGAAAATGTCTCCTGGAAAAGTGTGGTAAAAGTAATTTTGAATGTGCTACCTGAAAGTGTAGTGGAAGATTAATGGCATATTTCAAGAGATGGATATATACTTAGAATTTTGGTAAAAAATTCAGTTCTCTGGGGGCAGAGCAGAGAAGTGTGACAGGTTGGATTGTTTCTCAGCGAGCTGACATGGGCACAATACGCCAACTGATTTGCAATGAAATGACCAATAGCAAGCAAACTCTGCACCTCTGATTACATCTGGAAAATTAAATACTATGGGTCTCAAATCAGCGAAACCTCCCCGTGCTAAAGTTAATACTTACAAATTCACAATCCAGTAACCAGTGCAGCCCTGTCAATCTCACTAAACAGACTACGTAGTAGAGACAGCTTAAAGGCCTAAACTTTCCTTCATGGTGACAACCTATATCACTGGAGAGCAATGAGTCTTGGATTTGCCTGAGATGTGCATGGTGGTTGGCTAGATTTTTATCTACGGAAGACTTGTGCTCAGTTATCAGAATGAAAACACATTTGGTGAAGGGTTGTTGGTTCTCTCAGACCAGCTGCAAGTTTACCCTTTCAACACAGCAACAATTGGCAGCACATGTTTTTATCTCAAGGCCCTGAATATCTTTACATCACACTGAAACCAACTCAGATTTCTGGGCAAGCCCCTTCCATTTCAGATAAAGGTGATTTCAATTAAACAGTTTCTTCTTGAATAAGATTAAACTCAGGCATATTCTGACTGCTATTTCTTTTTTATTAATATGTTTTTTTGAGAAACTGTCATATCAAGAATATTAATTGTAATCATCAGGAGCCGTTTGTTGCCCTGGGCAGTCAACTGGAACTGTTAGCAGCCCACATCCTGTCCCTAACCAGTGTCACACCTCACAGTCCTATATATACATCTTCTAATTATGTTCTTGGTTTCAGAAGCAGAGCTTCATTATGGAAATAATCTGAAAAAGTCTGGCAAACCTTTGTAAGGTTTCTTCCCTCAAAACTGGCTGTGTGGCAGTAAAATTACAGGAACCAATCTCAGTTGTTCAGGGGGGAATCTCAAATCAGCTGCAATGTTACTGAAACTCAATCACAAAGAATCAGAAGTACTCTTATGGGTTTTCTTTGTTGCCAGCTCCCTCCCTCCTGTTCCTCACCCTCCTACCTCCCCTATGCCTATATTTGTCCCCTGTTTTGAAAGTACTGCATGGTTTGATGGGAGTTTGATTCAAGCTTGTTATTCTGCACATCCAAGCCTGGGCAATGAAAGTTTGATGCGGAACAAGAAACAGAACCCTGGAAGATTTCAACAGCATCTGTGGGAAAAAGGTGTAAGCCAACATTTGGAGTTGAGACCCTGCAACAGGACTTTGTGAGGAGCCAGGCATCAGCTGAAGTTGGTCACATGGTCGTACCTTCTGTGTTCCAGCCGTGCTCATTGGTAACAGTCATGACAGGACTTCTGCTGACTTTTTCTCCCGAATAATGAATTAAACAAAAGAACATAAAAAGGGGCAATTGCACTACAGCCCACAGAATAATTTAAGGGGATAGAAGAGCAAACCTGCAGGCAAATTTTCTTACAATCCCCAAAATAAGAATGGAAAGAGAATAACAAAATGGGATTAATGGAGGATTAATGGGTGGTTGATTGTGGGGACAGACTCAAAGAGCTGAAGGGGCTGATTCTGTGTTGTATTTCTCTATAGCTCTATAAGTCTCTGACAAGGGCAAATACAGAGGGCCACAGTAGCAAGGGGATTTCATGGATTAACTGGGATGCAATAAGTTTTAGAGGTACACAAGACACAGAGTTCTGAAATTCCATTCAGGAAAACCTTCTTATTCCAGAATGTAGCAAATACACCAAGAAGGGCGAGAGACGCAATTCTGGATTTAGCTTTAGAGTATGAAACTGGGCAGGTGGAAGGACTATCAACAGGAGAGCAATTTTACAGAAGTGATCATACTTCAGCTGGTTTTGCATAGTAAAGGAACAGGACAAAGATAAAATAGGAATAAAGGTTCTAAATTGTGGGAAGGTATGTGTTTGTTGGCTGGGAGGTGATTTAGCAACAATCAGCTGGAAACAGCTACTTGAAGGTAAGTCCGTATCAGAGAAGTGAGAGGCTTTCAAGTAGAAGATTCAGGGTAAAGATGTTCTTACAGATTAAGAGGATCGGACTGCCGAAGCTAGAATCCTTGGATGACAAGCTGCATGAGGACAAGACAAAGCAAACATGGAAAGCTTAGGTCAAACACTGAGAGACAACTCAATACTGCAGAAAGGCTGGAAGACAATATAAACTTTAGGAGTCTAAAGGTAAAACAGGAAAGTGAACAAAGGCCAAAGATAGCAAAAAATACTATCGTACAACATTGAAGAAAATACAAAGATAAAGTACACAAAGAACAAGAAGATAGGTAAGGAAGAGCTGGGCTTCTTAGACACTAAAAAGGTAACCAATGTGTGGGGGTGAATGTGGACAAAGTTTCAAAATGAATATCTTATGAATATCTTCACAAAGGAAGATTTGTGAGACAACAAAGGCATAAGGGATGGTCCCCTATATTAGCCAAGTCATAGGAAATAAGAGCAAGGATATAACTCTGAAACTCTATGCAACAACTTGAGTACTGCATTCTGACCACCACATCACAGGTAAGCATGTATAAATGTGAGTCTACATTTAAGAACTGTGTATGTGTAATGCATTATTGTACTAGTCACAGCTGTTACTTGAGTGTTGACTGCATTCAGTTAGGGATGTTTTGTTGATAGCTTCATTGTTACTAATGAACAGCAGCACAAAACTATGAATGCCACAGTTAGAGACAATTCAGATGAGATTCATGAGGATTTTGTACGGATTGGAAAATTATAGGTCTGAGGAAAAATTAGATGACCTGGGTTGTTTTCTTTTAAACAGAAGAGGCTGAGGGAAACTTAATTACGCTGTATAGGATTTTGAGGGTCCCAGAGGGAGTAAACAGGAAGGATCTATTTCCCGTTGAGGAGGGGTTAAAAAAACCCACAGATTTTATGTAATTGGTAGAAGGATTGGAGCAGAGAGGGGGAAAAATATTTTCATGTAGAAGGTTGTAGAAGCCCTCATTACAACAGCAGTGTGGAGCATCAACACATACAAGACAACTGTTCAACAAAGCAGCTCATCTACCTACAGAAATGAAATTAAGGATAAACATTCAATACTGGTCTTGCCAGTAAGGCCCTACATCCCATGGTTAGTGTAATGCTATTACAGTGCCAGCGACCCGAGTTCAATTCCTGCCACTGTCTGTAAGGAGTTTGTACGTTCTCCCCGTGTCTGTGTGGGTTTCCTCCAGGTGCTCCGGTTTCCTCCCATGTTCCAAAGAGGTACGGGTTAGGAAGTTGTGGACATGCTATGTTGGCGCCGGAAGCGTGGCGACACTTGCGGGCTGTCCCCAGAACACTCTACACAAGAGATGCATTTCACTGTGTGTTTCGATGTACATGTGACTAATAAAGATATCTTACCTTATCTTAAAACAGTAACAGTCACTCACACCTTGCTTTGGTTGTTGCTCCAGCATTGCTGCATTTTATGTGAGCAGCTGTGATAATAAGGCACAATGACTGACACCTGAGGCCTTCCAGTCCCTCAGTCTTCACAACGACCAAATCCAAACCTTATCACGTCTTTGCCAGATGTATTTGGGCCACATGGACCTTAGCTATTCCCCCCTTCCAGAGTCCAACTAATCATTGCACCTTCAAGTTTAGTCCTTCTATTTTCACAAATATTATCCAGTCCTTTTCATTGCAAACAATGTATTCAATCCTTGGGCCATTGCACTGTTGAATTCTTGAGCAGTTTGCACCATTTTTCATTCAGGCAAGTTGCAAGAAATAGGATGGGTAAGGCTATCAACAAAACACCCTGAATTTAAGGCAGTCAACACTCAACTAAAAACTGGCTTATACAATAGTGTATCAAAAGTCATAACACGTGCAAGGTACACCTTATTTATATATGCTACACTGGTGCAATCGCAACTTTCCTGTTACATGGTGACCCCAACACACTGCTAAAGTTGTGACCTAATTAATTTTGTACTTGTTGTTAGCAGTATCTTCCTGTACTTATATTCTGTGCCTCAGCAGTTCTGGAGTGTATGCTCTATCTGGAAGGACTGTTTAGGTCTTTGGATGGTGTGATTCACTTGTAGCCTCTTCTAAGCTAGCATACTGCATTCACTGCTCACAATGTGATATCCTCTACATTTGAGAGACCAACCACAAATTGGGTGACCACTCTGCAGGGCATTCAGTCTGCAAGGGCTAATCTGAGCTTCCAGTTGCGTGCCACTTTAATTCTCCATCCTAATCCCATTTTGACCTATTTGATAATAGATTCCTGCACAGATACAACAAGGCCCAATGAGAGCTTGAGGGACAGCATCTCCTCTTCCATCAGCCATGTTGCAGCCTTTGAGACTCAATATCAGTTTCCAGCAGTTCCAGGTAACTTGATTTCACTCTCTATATCAGAACTGGCCAGTTCTGCTGTTTGTCACCCATTTGTAATATAAGCTCAATTTTGAATCTGAAAGACCTGAACTCTGTTTCTCTTTCCATAGATGCTGCCCGACCTGCTGAGTATTTCCAGTATTTTCTGCTTTTGTTTCAAATTTCCAGCTTCTGCAGTTTTTTGATTTATGGGTATATGTCAACATGTAAAAGTCACATGACGATAGGACATAGAATAGTACAGCACAGGAACAGGCCCTTCAGCCCATGATGTCTGTGCCAACCATGATGCCAATTTAAATTAATCCCATCTGCCTGCACATGGTCTATATCCCTCTATTCCCTGCCTGTTCATCCCCCTGTCTAAATGCCTCTTAAACGTTGCTATTGTATCTGCTTCCGTCACCTTTGGCAACATGTTCCACGCACCTACCGCTCTCTGTGTAAAAAAATTGTGTCATAAATCTCCTTTAAACTTTTCCACTCTCACTTAAAGCTATGTCCTCTAGTATTTGACAATTCCACCCTCGGGAAAAACACTCTGACCATCTATCCTATCTATGCCTCTCATAAGTTTATATACTTCTATCAGGTCACCCCTCAGCCTCCGATACTCCAGAGAAAACAATCCAAGTTTGTCCAAACTCTCTTTATAGTTAATACTCTCTAATCCAGGCAACATTCTGGTGAACCTTTTCTGTAGCCTCTCCAAAGCCTTCATATCCTTCCCAGAATATGGCGACCAGAACTGTCACAATACTCCGAATGTGGCCTGAAGAAAGTTTTATAGAGCTGCAACGTGACTGCCAACTTTTATACTCAATACCCCAAAAAGTATGCCTTTTTTACCACCTTATCTACATGTGTTGCCACTTTCAGGGAGCTATGGACTTGCATCCCAAGATCCCTCTGTACCTTTGTGCTTCTAATGGCCTTGACATTTACTGTATACTTTTCCTTTACATTTGACCTCACACTTCACACTTGTCCAGATTAACCTCCATCTGTCATTCCTCCTCCCGTAGTACCAACTGATCAATACCTTACTGTATCCTTTGACAACCTTCCTTACCATCCACACCTCCACCAATTTTTGTGTCATCTGTAAACTTACTGATCAGCCCACCTACATTTCTTCCAAATCATTCATAGACATCACAAACAACAGAAGTCACAGCAATGATCCCTGCAGAATACCACTGGTCACAGACCTCCAGTCAGAATAACACCCCTCCACCACTACCCTCTGTCTTCTATGGCCAAGTCAATTTTGAATCCAGTCTATCAAGTCTCAGTGGATCCCATGTGCCGTAATCTTCTGGATCAGCCTATCTTGAGGGATCTTGTCAAAAGCTTTACTAAAATCCATGTATACAGCATCCACAACCCTGCCCTTTGTCACCTCCTGTCAGACATGACCTCTCACACACAAAGCCTTGGTGACTATCCCTAATAAGCACACACTTTTCCAGATGTGAGTAGATCCTATCCCTAAGAATCTTCTCTATTAATTTCCCTACTATTGATGTAAGGTTCACCGGCCTATAATTTACTGGATTATCCCAATTGCCCTTCTTAAACAAAGGAACAACACCAGTTATTCTCCAGGTCCTCTGGGACCTCACCTGTGGCTCTGTCAAGGCCCCAGCAATCTCCTGTGTTGCCTCTCTCAATAACATAGGATAGTTCCCATCAGGCCCTGAGGACATCCACCTTAAACTTCTTCAATAGATCCGACACCACCTCCTTCTTGATATCAAAGTGCCCTAGAATATCAGCATGCCCCTCCCTGATCTCTCTGTCCTCCATGTCCTTCTCCTTGGTGAATACCAATGCAAAGTACTCAGTTTGCACCTTGCCCACTTCCTTTGACTCCAGGCATAAATTCCCTCCTTTGTCCTTGAATGATCCTACCCCCTCCTTAGTTACCCTCTTGTTCTTAATATATGTATAAAATGCCTTGGAATTTTCCTAAATCCTACTCACCAAAGACACTTCATGGCTCCTTCTTTCTTTTTCAATCTTTTTATTAGTTTTCAAATTAATACAGATTAATATATAACATCAATGTTTGTACATGTAATACAAAGAGATCAGGAGAACAATCATGGCACAGATAATCATAAAGAACAATAGAATATAAAAAAATCTGCAGATCCCACGATCTCTCATGGTTCCTTCTGGCCCTCCTGATTCCCTGTTTAAGTTCTGTTTTTCTTCCTTTACATTCCTCAGGGTTCCATCTGATTTCACCTTCCTAAACCTTACATATACTTCTTTGACTAAATTTGCAAAATCTCTCATCATCCAAGGTTTCAAACCTTGCCATCCTTGTCTTTCTTCCTCTTTGAACATCTTGGTCCTAGGATTCTAACCAACTGGGCCTTAAATGACTCTCACATGTCAGATGTAGACTTACCCAATAACACCCACTCCCAATCTACACTCCCCATCTTCTGCCTAATAGTGTTGTTATTAGACTTTCCTGAACTTAGAACTTACCTCTGAGGTCAAGTGTTATCCTTATCCATAACTATCTGAAAACTTAAGGAGTTATAATCATTGTTTCCAAAATGCTCTCCCTTCGAAACTCTGTTCACCTGGCCAGGCTCATTTCCCAATACAAGGTCTAGTATGTCCCCTTCCTTGGTCGGACTATCTATATACTGTTTAAAGAAACCCTCCTGGATGTACCTAGTAAATTCTGCCCCATCTAAGTCTCTGGCACTAAGGGAGTCCCAGCCAATACTGGGGAAATTAAAATCACCCACTACAATAACCCTGAGGCTTTTACATTTTTCCATCATCTGCTTACATAACTGTTCCTCCATCTCCTGCTGGCTATTGGGAGGTCTACGTATAAGTCCATCGGAGTGATGGCGTCTTTCTTATTCCTGAGCTCTACCCATATTACTTCACTGGATGAAACCTCCAGCAATTCATCTCTAAATGCAGCTGTGAAATTCTCCCTGCACCCCTCCCCCCCCTCCCTGCCCCCTGCCCACCCCCAAACCACCTCTTTTACATCCCTCCCTATCATGTCTGAAACATCTGAATCCTGGAACGTTGAGCTGCCAGTCCTTGCCTTCTCTCAACCAGGTCTTTGTAATGGCTACAACATCATAGTTCCATGCACTAATCCAGGCTCCATCTGACTTACTTGTAATGCACCTTGCATTGAAATAAATACACTTCAGCCCATCAGTCCCACCATATTCATTAACCTGGCCCTGCCTCTCCCTCCTTTCAGACTTACTTGACCTACCTCTACCCTCCCCTCAATCCCTCCACTTGCTGACCTGCTCTGGTTCCCACGCCCTGCCAAGCTGGTTTAAACCTTCCCAAGTAGCAATAGTAAACCCCCCTGCAGGGATATTAGTGGCCCTCCAGTTTAAGCGCAACCTGCTCCCACCTGCCCTGGAAGAGTGCCCAATGATCCATGTACCTGAAGCCCTCCCCTCTGCACCAGCTCCTGAGCCATGCATTCAACTGTAATCCACAAACCTCCTCCCACTGCACTGGCCTCTGCCCGCCATGGCCAGTTTACCACTACTTCCCTCCTTCCTCTTAAAAACTTCAAGGTATCTATGAGGGTACCTAGGGCAGGCACAGTAGTGTAGTGGTTAGCATAACGCTTTACAGCGCCAATGACCTAGGTTCAAATCCGGCCGCTGTCTGTAAGGAGTTTGTACGTTCTCCCCGTGTCTGCGTGGGTTTCCTCCGGGTGCTCCGGTTTCCTCCCACATTCCAAAGACGTACAGGTTAGGAAGTTGTGGGCATTCTACTTAGGCACCAGAAACGTGGCGACACTTGCGGGCTGCCGACAGAACACTCTACGCAAAAAGATGTATTTCACTGTGTGTTTCGATGTATATGTGACTAATAAAGATATCTTATAAATTAACAGTGTTCTTTGCTTCAAGCACTCAATCCATTTGATAGTAAGTGACTGTCTTTAAGGAAATAATCTATTCCAAGGTTTTATTTGATTTGTTACTGCCCATGTTATCTATGTCCCCTTTGTCTGGATTCACACACACATTTCTCCAAACCCAGTCTATTAAACATTATCATTATATTAATAAGTCTTCTTGTTTCCTCATTTCTAGAGGTGCCCTCAGTTGGTTGCAAAGTTAGATCCAGCTGCTGTCAGTATGTTCAAATAGTTTAAGTGTATATTAAAGTTCCCAGAACACTAACCAGTAATGTTTTTCCAATGTCTGAGCAACTATTTCTCTTTTTTAACAACCCACATTGAAAATACATTCATTCATTTATTTTGAGGCTGCCACCATCATTGTCAGTTTAGCAGTAGCCATTCTACATTTCAAAAGGATCCCTTGCGAGGATTATGCATGATTTTCACTCTGGGTGTATCTGAAATGCTTTATCATTGTTTGATTACAGAGGAAATAAAATAAGAAATGCAATACCTCCAGCACAATTATTCTCAACACTGGTGCACCACAAGGCTGCGTCCTCAGCCCTCTACTCTACTCCCTATACACTCATGACTGTGTGGCCAGATTCTGCTCTAACTCCATCTACAAGTTTGCAGATGATACCAGTGTTGGAGGCTGTATCTCAAACAGTGATGAGGCGGAGTACAGGAAGGAGATAGAGAGCTTAGTGGAATGGTGTCATGACAACAACCTTTCCCTCAGTGTCAACAAAACAAAAGAGCTGGTCATTGACTTCAGGAAAGGGGGCGGTGTACATGCACCTGTCTACGTTAATGGTGCTGAGGTCAAGAGGGTTGAGAGCTTCAAGTTTCTGGGAGTGAACATCGCCAACAGCCTGTCCTGATCAAATCACGTAGATGCCACAGCCAAGAAAGATCACCAGCGCCTCTACTTCCTCAGGAGGCTAAAGAAATTTGGTTTGTCCCCTTTGACTCTCACCAACTTTTACTGATGCACCATAGAAAGCATCCAATCTGGATCTATCACGGCTTGGTACAGCAACTGCTCTGCCCAGAACCACAAGAAACTACAGAGAGTTGTGGATACAGCCCAGTGCATCACAGAAACCAGCCTCCCCTCCTTGGACTTTACCTCTTGTTGTCTTGGCGAAGCAGCCAGCATAATCAAAGACCCCACCAACCCGTAACATTCTCTCTTCTCTCTTCTTCCATTGGGTAGAAGATACAGGTGCCTGAGGGCACGTACCACCAGACTTAAGGACAGCCTCTACCCCACTGTGATAAGACTATTGAACAGTGCCCTTATACAAGGAGATGGACTATGACTTCACGATCTACCTTGTTGGACCTTGCACCTTATTGCACTGCACTTTCTCTTTAGCTGTGACACTTTACTCTATACTGTTATTGTTGTTACCTGTACTACATCAATGCACTCTGTACTAACTCAATGTAACTGCACTGTGTAATGAATTAATCTGTACAATCGGCATGCAAGACAAGTTTTTCACTGTACCTCGGTACAAGTGACAATAATAAACCAATACCAATACCAATAGAGAAAAGCTGAACTGTTGCTAATTTGTCTAATTTTGTTTGGTTGTATGCAAAATCAGATGAATCTCCAGGTGCTGAATGTCTTGATAGTCAAAGTACTCTAATGCATTTATAGCAATATAATAAAGTCTTTCTATTACTGGCAGCTTTTTAATCTTTATGAATTTACATGTTTGATTCCTTCCGTCACAGCTGCTACATCCTATAACCTTGCGGCCTTGCCTCTTTCTTTCTCTGTGACGTCCTTCAGTCACTCAACACCCCACACCCCATAACCAAATCCCCAGAACTCTCCGGTCATCTAACTCTGGCCTCTTTTGCATCATGCCCACTCCTCATATCCATCCACCAAATTCATGGCTCTTTCTGTCTTCCAATGGGAAGAAAGTTACTGATTTACTGACTCATGATCCTGCTCTCAGCATTCCCAGAGTAAACCAGCAACACACTTCCCATCAACAGAAGGGTTCGTGGGTTTAGTGGTTGATTATGAAGAGTTGGCATCATGCAAAAGAGGCCAGCAGTCAGAAAGGTTTCCAGGAGTGGGCCCACCTTCTGCAAGGAAGGTTTCATGAACTGGTTGTAAATCCCTACTTCGTCTCCTTCTCCATCTTCTTCTTCCCCTTGACAATCCTCTCTCTTTGACCGAGATTATCTCGTTCTGTCCTCTGCCTCAGTCTCCCATGTTACATCAATGCACAGCACATTAGGACATGTTTCTATCTAAAGGTACTATTTAAATGGAAGTTACTACAGCTGTAAAACAAATAGTTTCACATGTGGAGGAGCCTGCAGGAAGGTAGAGCTTATGGATGAAATTATTATTTAAATAGATTAAGACTATCAAATGTTGCATAACTAAAGCATCTGGAGTCTTAGTGTATGAAATACAAAAAGCTAGCATGCAGGTACAGTAAGTCATTAGGAAACCTCATGCAAGGTTGACCTTCATTGCAAGGGATATGGAATATAAAAGGAGAGAAATTTCAATACATCTTTGGCAGTTTTGATTCTGGTGAGATGGCACCTGGAGTTCTGTCCATACTTAAAGAAGGATATACTTGCATTGGAGGCAGGATTGAGAAGATTTACTCAAAGATTAACTTGAGAAGATTTGAGAAGTTATTCCTGGGGTAAAAGAGTTGATGTGTGGAGAGAGGTTGAAAGATGGTAATCTTTCCATCTCAAACTTCCTCCAATAGGTTGTCTTTTTTTGCTGACAACTATATATATTCAGTTATATATAATAGTCTATAACGATTTACGTTTCAACATTTTTGTTTCTACTTATCATCTGGCTTCAAATGGAGCAGCCAAAAAGCCATCCGGAAAGCTCACTATCAGCAAATAGAACATATAGAACATTGCAGCACAGTACAGACCCTTCAGCCCACAATATTGTGCTGACATTTTATCCTGCTCTAATATCTATCTAATCCTTCCCTCCCACATAGCCCTCAATGATAGAGATATCATTCATGTGGCTAAGAGTCTCTTAGATGTCCCTAATGTATCTGCCCCCACAACCTCTGCTGGCAGTGCGTTCCACCCACCCACCACTCTCTGTGTAAAAAAAAACTTACCTCTGACATGTCTCTTTTACCTTCCTGCAATCAGTTTAAAATTATGTCCCCTCATGTTAGCCATTTTCACCCTGGGAAACAGTCTCTAACTGTCCACTCGATCTATGCCTCATCATCTTGTAGACCTCTATCAAGTCACCTCTTATCCTCCTTCACTTCAAAGAGAAAAGCCCTGGCTCACTCAACCTATCCTCATAAGGCATGCACTCTAATCCAGGCAGCATCCTGGTAAATCTCCTCTGCACCCTCTCTAAAGCTTCCACATCCTTCCTATAATGAGGCGACCAGAACTGAACACAATACTCCAAGTGTGGTCTAACCAGAAGTTCAACTGAGCTGCAACATTACCTTGCGACTCTTGAACTCAATACCCCGAATAATGAAGGCCAAATGATACAGTGAAATTCAAAACTGAGCATAAAACATCATTTGGTTGATTTCATGCTGAAGTACAGAAAAACTCTGTATGTTACCACAGTGTACACCTTTGCAGAACTCGTGATGGAGAGAAGATTGAGAATGTGCCTCATTCACCTGAATTTGGCTTCTATGGTGAGCAAAACTAGTTGATTTGAAAATGTCATTGTCAGACCAATTAGAAGGAACATGTTTTCAAGCAAAATGATCACATTCATTTGTCCCACCCTTAGTTTTTTTGTTTCAAAATTTCAGGTTATTTAATTACAATTTAAATTACCAAGCTGCTGAAGTGGGATTGGAGCCCATTTCTTTGGATGGCTAGTTCAGGCATCTGGATTAGGAGCCTAGTAATTTAACAATTTGTCATGCTGTTTTGATAGCAAGGGATAGGAATATCACTGGTGAGATAATTGCTCAGCAAATATTAGGTGGCCACCATTCCACTAACTTAAACTTCTAAAGTAGATTTCTCTTACAAGTGCTTTTGCTGGAATTATTATGGAGCAAGAAATTGACAGTTCCCATATGTGCCCTGGGACCTGAGCTGCACTCTTCATTTAATTAAACTGGCAATGATACTGCTCTGGTGAAATGTCACTTCTAGACTTCTGTTTCTGTTGCTTTTGCAGTGACAAAAGCTAAATTGCCTGTTCCGAGCCTTTAGGAAATTTCTCCCTTAATTAGGAGCAACTCAAATGGAAATCATGAGTTAATTTTGTAATGATTGCCGCTGTGATATGAGAACAAACTGTATGACTGTCAGGGTGGAGTGGGAGCTCTGAGTCCTTTCGTTTAGTGCCCAGCAGGGAGCCTCCCCCGGGCACAGTCCTGGCAGTAGATTGCTACAATTTGTCTTTGGTTGAATAGAATAATTGGTCTCCGGAGGAGCTGTGTGCTTGCTGCCGAGCGAGATTTAAGTGAAAAGGCACAGTTTGAGATAGGTAACTGAGACCATGGCTCTCGCACACGCTTCCAGATTGCTCTTAAGGCTGGGGCTTGGGATGTCCCGTGAAAATCTCCCTGCAATTGTTATAAATTCCTTTCAGGGGTTCTGAGAGCATTTAGTTTTGTAGTGACAGTTTAGAACTTTAATAAATACACATTCCCACTGGGAATTTGTTCCTCAAGTGATTTTTCTTTCCCCCGCTGCCACTTCCCAGAGGTGTGAAGTTCTCAACCCATCTGTTTCCTTCCAGCCCTCGGCTTGGGCACTGAGCGTGTTTTCTGTACCCTACTCCCGATCACTTTTATTGACGCTAACTTTGTATGTCGGTGTCTGACCTGCACTGGTTACAAATAATGGTTACAAATTCCCACTTCCCTGATCTTGATTGCTTTGCAGTTTTGAAAGGGAATGTGCTTTGGAGGACACACTGGATTAAATTTGAACATTGATTTCTCTCCCTCCAAACTTTCAACATAATGCCAGAGTCCAGCTCTCAAGGTTTTTTGTCCAACTCTCATTCAGCCAAGCGGCTGCATGAGCCGAGACTGTAAAAAGAGAGAGTCTTGCTCAGAAAGTGCTTGCTTCAGTTAATCCACCCAAGGGGCAAGTGTCTTGTCCACAATGCTTCTGATTACTTTTCAGTGATCAATAATGAGCGCTAAATAAGTGTATTGGCAGCTAGTTATATTCATCTCCCAACCTTTGGTTCCTTTGAAGTTCATGGTTTTAAGAGAAGGTTGCATCCTATGTATGTGCTGCCTTGCTCTTTTCTGCACCATCCAAGTTTTCTTGCTTCTCTATCATAACACTGACAGCAAGTGCCTATTGGGAATATCATACACATACTTTGGAAGGGCTGCTGTTTCCCAGTGACTCCCAGAAGCTACAAGAGGGAGGCCCAGGCCATGAAGGCAGAATATCAAAACAAAACTGCTCCAAAAAAATCTTTCCAGCTGCACCAATCGCTACTGAAACTTTTTACAGTTTAGATCTGAAAGAGCTTGTCTCAGCTGATGTCAGCAACAGCTGCACTAAATATCTCCCATTTCACCATGAATGTGATAACTTTGTGCTGTTTATCTGAATTATATTCTGATAGGAGCTACTCACAATATTATGACCCAGGGAATATTTATGGCTTGCCAAGCTGTATGTTGCAGAGCAGATCTAATACATGCTGTGATGTAACTGGTAAGGCTATGCTTGTATATGATCCTTTACAAACAGCAGATCTGTACCAAAACCTACTATCACATGAGCCAAATGATGCTGGAAAACAGAAAACAAAAACACTCAACAAGTCAGACAGCATCTGTGGAGGGAAGACCAGAGTTAATGTTAACCACCTGATATGGAGGCTCCAATGCGCAGGATTGAAAGAGAATTGTAGACTCAACCAGCTCCATCACGGGCACAACCCTCCCAGCCATCGAGGACAGCTTCAAGAGGTGGTGCCTCAAGAAGGCAGCATCCATCTTTAAGGACCCTCACCACCCGGGACATGCCCTCTTCACATTACTCACAACAGGGAGGAGGTACAGGAGCCTGAAGACCCACACTCAATGTTTTAGGAACAACCTCTTCCCCTCCACCATCAGATTTCTGAACTGTCCATGAACCCACTACCTCATTATTCCTCTTTTGCACTGTTTATTTTTGTAACTTATAGTAATTTTTCATGTCTTGCACTGTACTGCTGGCACAAAACAACAAATGTCACGACATATGTCAGTGATAATAAATCTGATTCTGATTCTGATTTATGGTCTCACATTCAAACTGGGAGAAGTTAAAAATAAAGCGAGCTTGTTCTTACTTCTAATTTTACCTGGTTCTGATGCAAAGTCATTGATCTGAAACGTTACTTCTCTCTCCACAGATGCTGCCTGACCTGCTGAGCTTTTCCAGCATTTTATGTTTTTATTTCATAGTACAAAATAACTGCCAGGGTTATGCTAGTATATATTTTATATGAATGGCAGGGCAATGTAGGTACAGGCTATTATCCAACAGGCAAGGTTTTGTTGGTATACGTAGTTAACATGTCTATGCTGTACATGCTGTTATATAACTAACAGGTCTATGTTGTACTTGCTACCATATAACTGGCAGGGTAATGCCAGTACATTCTATTATAATAATGGCAGGGTTATGCAGTATATAACTGACAAGTCTATGCACTGAATGCCATTATATAACTAATAAGATTATGCTAGTATATGCTATTCTATAACTGGAAAGGTTATGCTGGCACATGCTGTTACACAACAGTAGGTTTATGCTTGTACATGCTATCATATAACTGGCAGAATTGTGCTGGTGAATGCTATTATATACCTGACAGGGTTTTACCAGCATGTGCTTGTAATGCTGCAGTGTAATTTTTTGGGTGATGCTAGTCAATATTGGTTCAGGCAGCACAGACAGCAGAGGGGCACAAGAGTTTGATCTTCTTCGAGAATATAGCACTGAACACCAGCCTCAGACACAGGCTGACATACGACCTAGACTACTCAAAATTTGGCCTGGTGCATTATGAGCAAAACACCAGGAAATTCAGGACAGCAGAACCTCTGACCCTCATGCAACTAATGAGATCACTCAGAACTCAGTAATGCATCACGGGAAAGGTCAACAAGCATGAAATATTTCAGAGAGCATCTATTTGGGCAATGAAACTTGCTGACAATGCCTTCTCATCATTTTGGTTAACAAACAGGGGTTACTCCCTAGTTCTACATTAAAGGGTAGAAGGCAAACTGTGTGGGAAGGCAAGGCTAAAACTACATTTTGTGCAAGGGAAAATGAGCATCAAACATAAGAGACCAATGAGCAGGAACTGCATCTTTTCTGCCAACCCGTTAGCTTTATGTATAACACCATAAACAAGATAAACATATGTTTTTCAACTATGTATAAATTGTTAAAAGAATTGCATATGATCCTGAATATAAACAACTTAACTTTCAATTACTTAGAACATTAATTCTAGGCCCATAACTTCTATAATTTATTGTATTTCTTCTTTCTTCTTTTGTTTGATCTTTTATTTCAGTTGGTTTCCAAATTATTACGTTAGACTGGAATTTGAAAGAACAAATACTGTTATAAAAACTCATCATTTACAGTAATTGTAACAGGTTGTGGGTTACCACAGGATTGCACTATTATGATTGAAACCACACGTTAATAATCTGTTCCATGTAAGGTATATAACAAATCAGTAGTGCTTTGAACACAAATTAATACGAACACATTTGCACTAGAGCAAAAACATGTAAAAGCTTTGGTGACACAGTTAAAGCCCATTTCAGGCAGATCATATGAAAGGGATGGTAGGAGATCATGGGGTCAAGCGGGGGTGGGGGGAAGGGGGCCCAATATTCATCCAATAAAGATGAGGTTATGGATGTCTGCATAAGTTCACCACATAACATTAAAGCACACAAGTACCCCTCTAAAAGAAAGCAATTTATAATCCCTGATTATAGTAGTATGTTTCACAGAAACACATTCCGATTCCAAGGGCCATTGGTTAGAATCAATAACCCTGCAGGCCTATGATGACACATCAATGCACTGTTGAGACACCCAGCTGAGTGTTACAACAAGGCCCTGTTCATTCTCTCATACAGATGGAAGAGCACTCTCTGAACAGGAGATTTCTCCCCAGTCCCCTGGCCAATATGATAAAAGCAGATTTAGTCATTATTTCTCTGCCATTAATGGGATCTTGCTACATGAAATCAGCTGCCCTATCTACACATCACTCCAAAGTACTTCATGGACTGCAAACCTCTTTGAGTGTCCAAACCTTATGAGAGGACTTCCCTGAATGCAAGTCGTTTCCTTTGTTTCTCTGGCCGCAGAAGCTGTTTGATCTGCTTGAACCTGATCCAGCAGTTTCAGATTTTATGTCACTGGTCAGTGTCTGCGGTACTTTGATTTTTGAGGGAAAGATAAATTTGTTGTAATTCACTTTTCCAGTAAACAATCACATTCCTGAAGAAACCATGGTATACTAAGTTTTGTTCATAACCTCCTCAAAGTTTCATTTCCAAAACATTACAACAGTGACCACACTTCAGAAGTATTTTCTTGGCCATTGAGCATTATGGGGACATTCTAAGGTTGCAAAAGTCACTGTAAAAATGCAAATCTATCCTTCAATTTTATCCTTCTGATTTTTTTTAACATTTGTGGCTTTGACATGGCTGATCAAAATGCAACTCTCTAGTTCAACTTTTCTTTCTAATTAATTCAGGGGATATAGACCTGGCTGGCATTTATTCTCCATTACTAATTGCTGCTGAACTGAGGAAGCAGCTAAGATTCAACTACATTGGTGGGTCTGAAGTCACACATAAATCAGACTAAGTAAGGATGACAGATTTCCTTCTCTTTGTAAACCAGATGAATTTTTACATTAATGCTGAATTTTCATGGTTACCATTACTAATATTGGCTTCTTTATTCCATATTTATTTAATTACTTGCATTTAAATTCCCCAGATTTGATTTTGTGTCTTGATACGTTCTTCACAATATATGTCAGAATTGACAAACAACTAAAAAAAATATTTCACTTGCCTTTTATCTTGACAAGAAAACAAGATTATGTAGAGTGCTGAATTTGTAGGATTTATTAAAAATGTTGGTTAGCAAATGTTTAAGTGAAATACTATTGGAGTATTGAGAAGTATCACTGTTCTTGTCCACATTTCAATGACAGTAGTACACCACTGAAATGTATTACATTGTAGATCAAAGACTGAGACAAAGTAGATGGAACTATGCCTCAGGATGAATCACTGTGTATATTGAAACTGGTTTACTAAGGGCAATGTCAGATGTTTGTTATCAAGTTTGATTAGATTGAAATGATACCAGAAACCAGAATTAGTCTTTAAGGATCGACTTTTTCCCCTTCCTATTTCTCATCTATAAGCTAGCCCTCTTTCAAAGACATGTTGTGGCTCCATGCATACCCTGACTACCCTCAGCTCTTCAACACTGATACCTCTCTTGTCTGCTCCAAAGTCTCTAATTTGTAATGCAGTTTGCCTGACATAGAGCACTGTATGAACAGATCTCTGCTCAAACTAAGTGTTAGGAAGACTGAAGCAATGTTCTTTAGTCCCTGTATTCTTGTCACTTCTTGTCCATTGTCTGAAGCTTTACGAGATCATTCACAGGACTGGTGTCTACTGTTCTGTGATGTAATCTTCGGATCCCAAATCTGCTCCATTAACTACACTGCCACTTCCATCTCCAGTACTTCTACCTGTTCTACCTTGCCTCACCCCATCTTCTGGTGAAACCCTCATCTGTGGGACTGCTGCCTCTGTACCCAATTATTCCAGTGCCCTCCTAGTTGTCTTTCGACCTTCCTCCTTCATTAAACCTGAACTCATCCAAATTTAAGCAGCTTGGACCCTATTTCGAACAGTCTCCATTGTCTGGTATTGTTATAAAATCACTTTGAAAACACACTGGAGGAGTTGAGACAGTTCTGGAATCACTTTGAAAACGCACTGGAGGAGTTGAGACAGTTCTGGAACTACCATGAAGCTATTGGGTACTTCTGAAATCATGGAGACACAAGAGACTGCAGATGCTGGAATCTGGAGCAAAAAACAATGCAGATGCTGCTCAACCTGCTGAGTTCCTCCAGCAGATTGTTTGTTGTTTTTGAAATCATAACTGATCCAATAAAAATTTTTCTTACCCTATCTGGGTACATGGGATTCCAGTCTCAAGTTATCATAATACACCTTTCAAAGCATGAAGTTAATCACTCGACCATTGGCAGCCACGTCTTAAACTGACAATCCCCTAAGCTCTGGAAATCCCTCCCTAGACCGCTCAACCTCCATTTCCCCCTTAAAGGAACTCCTGAAAATCATTCTCTGACTAAGTGGCTGGTATATCATATATCATTCTTAAACTTGGTGTTAATTTTGTTTTGTTTACCGACATAACTATGAAGCCACTTGGGACATCTCTGGTAGATTAAAAGAACAGAACAAATACAGGATGCTTCTGCTGCCATCAAAGCCTCCTCTGTTGAGATTAACCAGGTGCAGGAAATAATTGCCAGCCGTACCAGTGCGTTCACACGCTATGAATGAATTTTAAAAAGAGACATAAGGAAAGAATGTAATAGAATGATCACGAGTTTGAATAACACTGAGAAACACAGTAGCACAGTAAAATACTGAGAATACATGCATGCATAATACTGCTGGTAGGATATATCAACATTTTTCTTTAATCTTATGGAAAGTTATTCCAACGGAAAGGTTGAAATAAATCACTATTGATCTGAAAGTCTTGTAAAGGTACTTTTGGTATTTAAGAATGAACACTATGCCTGTTGGTTTTGTGATCTCAAAAATGAAATAATTGCAAGGGTGGCAGTGAGCTGTAGAAATAACAAGGGAAAAGTGCTTGACTCACACGTGTCTTATTCAAACCACAATTATACCCCGACCAATATCACTTACTTGGGTTGCGATTGTATTTGTCTGATCAGCAGCAAGGTCCCCATTGTATCTAATTAGGGGAAAGGACTTGTTAATCTGTTGAGCTGAGATTGTGGTTAGGCCTGACAGCCCAAATGAGCTGATGCTTAAAACGTCCTTTGAAGTGTGGCCATCAGTGACAGGTGAAGTTTCAGAATGAAAAGTGTTGTGGGGACTGTGGCGACAATGATGTTGGGCAGGTGGCTGCTACAAGGTGTGCATGTTGTAGGTTTGAATTGTGCCATTGTGAGGTGGTGGCAGGTGCGCCACACCTACAGCTGCTCCGCAAGGAAGGCTCCATTGTGTGCCAGGGTGACTTACTTCAGGCTACAAAGCAAGGTCGGTTAATGTGGTATGGGATTATTCTGCATTCATCATCTGTTCTAAAGGTTCTAAAGACCAAGCAAAACTATTTAGGATTCTGCTTTATGTTTCGAAGGAAGAAATTAAGGAGGTAGCATGTTTTCTATTTACTGGTTTTCTGAAACTGATAACTCAAACTAGCGTTTAAGTACATGATCAATGATCATATTTAAACATGTGAGGCAGAAGATATGAGAACTGGGCTTCTGGTGTTCCAGTCCCATCTCCAGTCCATACTCTCCTGAATTACATCTCTAGTGGGAGCATTGAAAATACCCAATAATAAAGATTTGCTAGAATAGTTCCAAGGATAAGGAAGTAGCAACTGTAAGGTTTGACTGGAAGAGTTGGGGTTGTTCTCCCTGAAGAAAAAAATGTTGAGAGGAGATTTGATGGAGATGTGAAACATGATGGTCGTCAGAAGGAAGCTCCTCCAATTAGCTGATGCTTCAAGGGGCACAGGTGTAAAATTTTGGGAAGAAGATACAAGGAGGATGGGAGGAAAATATTTACTCAGACAATAGATGGGATCTGGAATTCACTGCTGGATGGGTGGAGAAAACAGAATCAGAGGTTTAGAGAGGGAATTGAATAGGCAGTTGAGGGAAAGTAATTTAGAGGCAAAGGAGAAAGAGTTGGGAAATGGAACTGATGGGATTGCTCTACTAGGAGCCTGTACAGACATTATGGGCTGAATGGCCTTCCTTCTGTTGCTTTGATTTGAGGCACAGGGATCCTAAATGACTTTTACTTTTCTTGCTTGATCTGCCTGGTAGTGTTCCTACTTCTGTCCTGACGAGAAGAGGCTAACATGTCAAAGATCAGGGAGCCTGCTTTCCTGTGAGATTCCTTAACTTATCATCTATCCACTCCCACAAATACAACAAACAACAAAATAACTTTATCTTGTATACTCCATGTATGGCACGAAGTTTGCAGTCATCTTAAGAGAGGAGCTCATTGCTGGCTTCTGCTGGAGTTCATAAAGTTATTGGAGTGTTTATTCTTCAGGTCTCTGACCCCTCTGATGGACAGTGCTCAGGCAGCAACTCCCCATGTGCATTCACACAGATGAACTGTGTCTTCTTGTGATTGCTGCAGTTAAGGACAACATATTCAGAGAAACCTTCAACTTTTGCCTCCAGCAAGACTTGATGTGTGTTGAAAGGGTGTGGTTTTCCCCCTCATTTCAGTGCTCCACAGGCCCAGAGTTGAGTGCATGCCTGCCTAGCTGCTGAGTTAGGTGAGGTGTTTTTGCAATGGGGCTTTGTGCTGAAGAGCAGGCCAGGCTGAGACAGCTGGAACTCAGTGTACTTGACTTGGTTCAGCTGGCAGGACACGCCGAGCCTCTATTATCTTGTAGTCTAGATGCAAACTCAGAAGCTGTGGGGTGAAGGACAGTAGGTAGGACTGATGTCGTAAGGCAGTTTGGCTGCTTTGGCCAAGCTATGTTAATGGGCTGCTTGTTGACTCCCATTTGTTGTTCCAGTGAAATGTTTCAAACAGCTGCAGAAGCTTTGACGCCCGTCAGGAGCACTGCCTGCACGGCCCCAGTGAACACAAGCTACACACTCATTAATGGTTTCGGACCCTGGCTGATCCAGCTTTGAAAGCCTGCACAGCTGAAATCATTCTCTGACAGCCCCCCAAAAAAAACACTTGAAGTCATTACGGCTGCTGTGTTCTCATTGCAGTTCAAAGGCGGACGCTTAAACACAAGATCCAAGGGAGAATTACTGAACTTTAGCCTTTGGTGAAATACATACTTAAGTTTCTAACATGTAGCATTGGCAGAGAAAGCACAGACTTTATCTTTGAATGGGCAACCTGGCTCAGTTAGTAGCATGATTATTTCTGAGTCAGAAGGCAATGAGTTCAAGTCCTACTTCCATTCCAGCACTTAATTTAAGATGACACTCCATTACAATATCGGAGGAGTGATGAGCTGTGAAAAGTGCCATCTCCCAGATAAGGCCTTAGACTGAGGCTCCCTTCAACTGGATATTAATGATTCCATGGCATGACTTCAGAGGATGGTAGGGAGTTAATGCGTTTAACAATTCTTCCCAAACTATCATTTCCAAAAATTGAACAAGCTGGTAATTCATCACATCCTTGTTTTTAGATTCTACACCTGAAATATTTTGATTTTTCTTCGTGATAAATATGGGATTTCCGTTGCCTATATCCACTAGTATAATCTGACGTGACTGCAATCCGAATTTTGGCAATTCAGTCGAGCATCGGCAAATGAAATCCAGGTCAAGACGAACTTTCTAATTTTTCTAACACTTAAATATTGGCGGAACACTGCTCAAAAGTTTAGTCATGTCCCACAGACAGGTCTGCTTTACCTGAATGTAGGTACAGTCACTATAATTTAGTCTTGTTGACTCATGCTGCTCTAAACCAAACAACTTTAAAAACAACATACATTAAATTGTCTTTAAAGTCTTGATCAACTGGGATAGTGTTACAAAAACCTTTGCTCTGTAATGAAAAAGATAAAAGCATTAATAAATAGTTGATCTAATTGAGCCCATGTGAAAATTCAATTGACATCTCTTAAAGTTTGTATAGCAATCTACCCTGTGCACTCCAATTCCTGCTTCTAGTATTTTTCCAATGTCTATAAGACATCTTTATTAGTCACATGTACATCGAAACACACAGTGAAATGCATCTTTTGCGTTGAGTGTTCTGGGGGCAGACCACAAGTGTCGCCACACTTCCGGCGCCAACATAGCATGCCCACAACTTCCTAACCCGTGCGTCTTTGGAATGTGGGAGGAAACCAGAGCACCCGGAGGAAACCCACGCAGACACTGGGAGAACGTACAAACTTCTTACAGACAGCGGCTGGAATTGAACCTGGGTTGCTGGCGCTGTAATAATGTTATGCTAACCACTACACTACTGTGCCTGCCTGGCTATGTTGTGACTCATGCCTTCAGCTGCCTAAATCCAAGCCTATCCCCCTCCCCCCTCCTCAGCCCTCCCCCCCATTCCCTACTCTCCTCTTTTTAAACGGTCTTTGCCATCTATTTCTTAGGCCAAGTTTTTGTTCACCTGTCCTAATATCTGCTTTTATGTCTCAGTATCAAATGTTATTTTTTCATGTTTCTATTCAGCATTTTGGGACATTGATTCTTTATGATGTGGAGTATAAAGGTGGAATATTGCTGCAGTAACCATTCCCCTCTTTGTGCCATGGTAGAGGCGCTGGCCAAATCCCACCCCTTTTAATTTATCCTATCACCCTGAATGGATGCTCAGCAAGCAATGAATTATGTTTTCTTATCAAACAGCTGGTGGATTTTTGAAATACCATCCAACAATTATGTGTGAATGACTTTCCATTCTTTTCTGCGTTCATTTTACCCAGTGTTGTCACAAACGTAAAATTTTCTCTTGCAAGTTATAATAATTTTTGCCAGATAGCTAATGCACCATTTAGCATGGTGCATTAAATCAGAATGTAATTAAATTTAATTGTTACTGTTGCTGAGATTAACACAAGCATGCTTACGCCTTTTAATTTGTAATTAAATGATCATTCAGTTTAAGCAGCCTAATTATACAATCCCTATTATTTACCTCTATGAGTTGGTTTTTTAGTAGCTCAAACCTTTTCTGATATTCAGTGAGATAATGGCTGACCTGTAACCTAACTTTGTACACCTGCCTTTTTCTTGTATCCTTGAAAACCTGTTATTAACAGAAATCAATTGTTGCTTGGTTAAGAGAATTCCAAATTTCTTCCACCCTTTGTGTTCAGTATTTCTTAAGTTCACTCTTAAAAGTGCAGCCTCTAAATTTTAGACACACCCCCTAGTCCTAGACTATCTCTTAGTTGGAATACTTTCTCACCATCCATCCTATCAATTCCATTTAATACCTTCTAAACTTTGATCAAATCACCGCTTGACCTCTGAACATGTTCATACACAGGGGCTGCCTACATGCTGCACCCCACTGTCTGAAGTTGGGGTGACCTTGCTTCTGGAGTATAAGTGTCATAGATTGAAGAGTTTTTCATTCGTCCTATAGACTAGCTCTACTCTAGCAGGAAGCTAGTTCGAGGTGAGGTGAAGTAATGCGTCAAAAAGGATTAAGTAAAGTGTTTGGGGCTATGATGTAGCCTTGCTTGACATCAGTCAATATTGAAACTAGTACTGTCATGGGCCATTGGTTAAAGTCTTGACTTGCATGTCACCATGTAGCAGATAAGTTTCTGAGGGTATTGGTATTGGTATTGGTTTATTATTGTCACTTGTACTGAGGTACAGTGAAAAACTTGTCTTACAAACCGATCATACAGGTCAATTCATTACACAGTGCAGTTACATTGAGTTAGTACAGAGTGCATTGAGGTAGTACAGGTAAAAACAATAACAGTACAGAGTAAAGTGTCACAGCTACACAGAAAGTGCAGTGTAATAAGGTGCAATGTCACAACAAGGTAGATCGTGAGGTCAGAGTCCATTTCATCGTATGAGGGAACTGTTCAATAGTCTTATCACAGTTGGGTAGAACTTGTCCTTGAGCCTGGTGGTACGTGCCCTCAGGCTCCTGTATCTTCTACCTGATGGGAGAGGAGAGAAGAGAGAATGACACAGGTGGGTGGGGTCTTTGATTACACTGGCTGCTTCGCCAAGGCAGCAAGAGGTAAAGACAGAGTCCAAGGAGGGGAGGTTGGTTTCCATGACGCACTGGGCTGTGTCCCCAACTGTCTGCAGTTTCTTGCGGTCCTAGGCAGAGCAGTTACCATACCAAGCTGTGACGCGTCCAGATAGGATGCTTTCTATGGTGCATCGATAAAAGTTGGTGAGTATGAGAAGGATACACCACAGTACATCTCAGACAAATGTTAAAGGCTTTTATGGGGTCAATAAAGGTCTTATGTAGTCACTGATGTTGGTTCCTGCATTTCTCTTGGAGTTGTTGCCCAGTGAAAACTGTATGCGTTGTGCTTCTGCATAGATGGATCCCACACTGTGATTTGGGCAGCAACTGTTCGGCCACCAGGAGGAAATGATTAAAGGAGACCCTGCCATAAACTATCCTTTTGGCGAATAGCAGGAAGACCCTTCTGTAGTTACTGTAATAGATTTGTCTCCATTCTTGAAGATGATCCCAGTTATGTCACATCAGAGATCCCCTGGCACATCGTCCTCTTTCCAATTGTAGAAGAGGAAGTTGTGAATTAAAGTCAAAAGTTCCTCTCTGCCAAGTTTTAGACCTTCAGAGACCTTGCTGCACCATCAGAGTTACCAAGCTTCAGATGAAATGAGACAACAAGGACTTATCAGGCAGACTTAAAGTAAAGCAGGAGCTCCCCAGTATCCAGGCAAATATTTACCCTTCAATCTATGTCTTGTCTGTTGGAGTTGCTCTGACTAACTTAGCTGCTGTATTTCTTACCTTGCAGCAGTGACCATACTTCCAAAACTCTTTATTAGCATTAAAGCACTTTGACACTTGTAAGTAAATCTAAATATTTCCATAGAACCATAGAACCATAAGACAATACAGCACAATACAGGCCCTTTGGCCCACCATGTTGTGCTGACCTTCAAACCACACCTAAGAATATCTAACCCCTTCCTCCCACATATCCCTCTAACTTAAATTCCTCCATATGTTTATCTAACAATCTCTTGAACTCGTCCAATGTATCAGCCTCCACCACCACCCTAGGCAGCACATTCTATGCACCAACCACTCTCTGGGTGAAAAACCTCCCTCTGACATCTCCCTTGAACTTCCCACCCAATACCTTAAAGCTATGTCCTCTTGTTTTGAGCATTGGCGCCCTGGGAAAGAGGCACTCGCTGCCCACTATATTTATTCCTCTCAATATCTTGTATACCTCTATCACATCTCCCCTCATCCTCCTTCTCTCCAATGAGAACAGCCCTAGTTCCTTTAGTCTCTCCTCATAATCCATACTCGCTAATCCAGGCAGCATCCTGGTAAATCTCCTCTGCACCCTTTCCAACGCCTCTACATCCTTCCTATAATGAGGCGACCAGAACTGGACACAGTACTCTAAGTGTGGCCTAACCAGAGTTTTGTAAAGCTGCATCATCACTTCACAGCTCTTAAACTCGATCCCCCGACTTATGAAGGCTAACATCCCATAAGCTTTCTTAACTACCCTATCCACCTGCGAGGCAACTTTCAGTGATCTGTGGATATGAACCCCCAGATCCCTCTGCTCCTCTACACTGCCCAGAATCCTGCCATTTACCTTGTACTTCACCTTGGAGTTTGTCCTTCTAAAGTGTACTACCTTACACTTCTCCAGATTGAACTCCATCTACCTCTTGTCAGCCCAGCTCTGCACCCTATCAATATCCCTCTGCAAGCTTCGACAGCCCTCCACACTATCCACAACACCACCGATCTTTGTGTCATCTGCAAACTTGCTAACCTAGCCTTCCACCCCCTGATCTAAGTCGTTAATAAATATCACAAAAAGTAGAGGTCCCAGAACCGATCCCTGCGGGACACCACTAGTCACAGCTCTCCACCACAACCCTCTGCTTTCTACAGGCAAGCCAATTTTGAATCCACACAGCCAAGCTTCCCCGGATCCCTTGGCCTCTGACCTTCCGAAGAGGTCTACCATGTGGAACCTTGTCAAATGCCTTACTAAAATCCATGTAGACCACATTCACTGCACTACCCTCATCAATCTTCCTGGTCACCTCCTCAAAGAACCCTGTCAGGCTTGAGAGGCAAGATCTTCCTTTCAAAAAGCCATGCTGGCTGTCCCTAATAAGTCCATGTTTCTCCAAATGCTCATAGATCCTATCTCTTAGAATCCTTTCCAACAGCTTACCCGCCACAGACTTAAGGCTCACTGGTCTGTAATTCCCTGGACTATCTCTACTACCTTTTTTGGATAAGGGGACAACATTTTCCACCCTCCAATCCTCCGGTACCATCCCCGTTGACAACGAGGACTCAAAGATCCAAACCAACTGTTCAGCAATCTCCTCCCTTGCCTCACGAAGCAGCCTGGGGAATATTCCGTCAGGCCCCAGGGACTTATCTGTCCTAATATTTTCTAACAACTCCAACACATTCTCTCTCTTAATATCTACATACACTGGAACATTACCCTCACCTACACTGTTCTCAGCATCATCAAGACCCCTCTCCTTGGTGAATACTGAAGAGAAGTATTCATTGAGAACCTCACCCACTTCCACAGCTTCCAGGCACATTCTCCCACCTTCGTCTTTAATCAGACCTACCTTTACCCTAGCCATCCTTCTGCTCTTCACGTACGAGAAAAAAGCCTTGGGATTCTCCTTAACCCTACTCGCCAAAGCCTTTTCATGTCCCCTTCTTGCTCTCCTCAGCCCTTTCTTGTTCCTTCCTTGCTACCCTATATTCCTCAGGAGCCCTGTCCGATCCTTGCTGCTTACACCTTATATATGCTGCCTGCTTCTTCCTAACTAGTTGTTCCACCTCTCTTGTCACCCACGGTTCCTTCATCCTACCATTCCTTCTCTGCCTCACCAGGACAAATTTATCCCTAACATCCTGCAAAAGATCCCTGAACATTGACCACATCTCCATAGTACATTTCCCTTCAAAAATGTCATCCCAATTTACACTCCCAAGTTCTCGCCTTATAGCCTCATAATTCGCCTTTCCCCAATTAAATATCTTCCCGTCGTCTTTGCTCCTATCCTTGTCCATGACAATTCTAAAGGTTATGGAGCAATGGTCACTGTCCCCCAAATGCTCACCCACCGATAGATCTGTCACCTGACCCAGTTCATTACCAAAAACAAATCTAATATGGCATTCCCTCTAGTCAGCCTGTCAACATACTGTGTCTGGAATCCGTCCTGTACACACTTAACAAACTGCGGCCTGTCTAAACCTTTGGCACTAAGTAGGTACCAATCAATATTTGGATAGTTGAATATTTCCTTCATTTAATCTTGTTCACAACCTAATAAATACAGGAAAAATCAGCACTCTGACTGTATTTCTATAACAGGACTCTTATTTCTGTCATAGATCTTTCTGTGATAGTTGGATACAAGATTCAGATACTCTAAGTATATTTGGTCAGTCAAATCTGTTTGAAACTAAGTAAACAGTAAACAAATTTTCCACAATATCAGGGATAGCATAAAGTATTTTGCAGATAATGAAGTACTTGTTGAAGCATTATAATGTCGGATATGTGGCAACGGATTTATGTACAGTAAGATCCAACAAACAACAATGACAAGATTATCTGGTTTTAGTGACAGAAATTGTGAGATACATATTTTCCAAGATTGGCTCTTCTTTGAAATCATGCAACATTATCTGGGTACTGCCTGTGTGGAGTTTGTAAATTCTCTCTGTGACTGAGTGGGCTTCCTCCCACACCTCAAAGATGTGCTGGTAGCTTAATCCGCTACTGTAAAATACTCCTTAATTTTGGTTAATGGCAAAAAGAGTTAAAGGAGAGTTGATAAGAATCTGTGAGAAAGAATAATTTGCAGGGTTACAGGGAAATGAGGAGTGGGAGAAGAGACTGATGGGAGTGTTCCCTGAAGCCAGCATGGATCTGATGGGCTAAGTGGCCACCTGTGTATGTATAAGATAAAAGAAGATGATCTTTTATGGTCATCTGAAAAGGCAGATGGGACCTTATTTTAATGTTTCATTTGGCAGCCCTGTTAATGCAGCGCTCTTTTCGTACTGCACTGGAGAGTTAGCCCAGATTTATTGCAGTCATATCTCCAGAACAGGACTTGAACCCACAACCATTTGAGTCAGAGTACAGAGTGCTACATGTTGAACCATAGCTGAAAGTGATGAAGGGATTACAAGATAATGGCTGTGTTTACAATATGAGCCAGTGCTGGACTGCTCCAGGGACTTCTGTAATGAGAGCAGAGCCTAGTTTACAGTGAACCCGTTGTTTCATTGCCCTGTTTTCTGTAATAATACGACAGGTAATTTATTAAAGTTGAATTTCATTTGCACTCTATGTAACATACTATTTTTCATCTCCACCCCTGCCACCCCCCCCCCACCCCCACCAACCCAAAAATATTAACTTGAAACTATTTGAAAGTAATCTTATCAGTATGAGGCAACACCAGAACAAAAATGACAGCTGGTCAAAGTGGAGAGTTTCCAGTGTGCCTAAAGGAAGCTGGAATTGACTGTCAGTTCACCATATCGTCCTTCATATCAGTGAGTTGGTGTCTTAGTATGTGGTTGACAAATGAATGACCAGATTAGACGAGTAATAAATACCACAGAGCTGTTTGATCCTTAAACAATTTTGATATGACACTACCTGATCTCACCTTTTTATTATAGTCAGACTTGTTGATAAAGTTACTTCAAAGCTGATTAACTGCTTTGATTCTGTGCTTAATCTGATGACAGATGCCCAGGTTTGGTTGATTCACTTAAGAGATTTAAAAACCAGGATTTGTGATGTTCACAATTGTCCTCAGAGGTACAATCATGTTACACATGCTCACTTTTCAGGGAAAACATAGGCCCTTGGTCTACAGAGGCCTGGAACCACATCAAAGTCTCTCTGTACAATACCTTCATACACTCGACAGCCTCTGGACCTAAATCAGTTTATTTTAACAAAAAGAAAATGCATTCTGCCTGTGTGCAGCACCAAACAATGTGTCTATTATACAGAGAAAAACTGAGGGGTAATTATCTCCGTCACCAGGTGCGAACACTCAGTTCCCTGTACTCCTTTGTTTTGTGTGTGTGTGCGTGTGCATGTGTGCATGTGCACACACTGTTTATGTGTGTTTGTGTGCATGCACATGCATTGTGTATGAAGCATATGTATATGTGTGGTGTTTGTGCATGCGTGTGTTTGTGTATGTTTATGTGTGTGCATCTGTGTATATGGTATTTGTGCATACAAGTACGTGTTTGTGTGCGTGTGTGCGTGTGCGTGTGTGTGTGTGTGTGTGTGTGGCTGCAGCCAAGCTAGTTCTTTCTAAATGAAGGTCCGGAACTAATTGCTCTGAGCTCCAGCTCACTGATACAGTACCAAGTCATCCTATTTCATCATCACTTTAGCAAAGATTGATCATAGGGAATTTCTAATTGTTATCAAAATTGTTTCAAAAGTATACTGGTATTTAAGGGCTGCCTGGGAAGGCAAATTAATAAAGACGTGTCCATCAGATTTTCCAAATTCCAAATCCCTCATTGATAAATATAGACCACGTGTCTATCGGAATTTCATTGTGAACTCAGAACAAAAGGAAGCAATGTCAGAGCAATTGGTATTGGTATTGGTATTGGTTTATTATTGTCACTTGTACCAAGGTACAGTGAAAAGCTCATCTTGCATACCATTCGTACTGATCAATTCATTACACAGTGCATTGAGGTAGTACATGGTAAGAACAATAACAGAATACAGAGTAAAGTGTCACAGCTACAGAGAAGTTCAGTGCAGGTAGACAATAAGGTGCAAGGTCATAACGAGGTTGGTTGTGAGGTCAAGAATCCATCTCATCATATAAGGTTCAATAGTCTTATCACAGTGGATAGAAACTGTCCTTGAGCCTGATGGTATGTGCCCTCAGGCTCCTATATCTTCTGCCTGATGTCAAGAGTCCATCTCCTCATTTTAGGGAACCGTTCAGTAGTTTTATCATAGTGGGATAGAAGCTGTCCTTGAGGCTGGTGGTATGAGCAAAGCACATTCAAGGGTTAGTTGCATTTGGACTCTCGAGAACTGAAGGTATTGGCCTGGATGCTGTGAAGCTGCAGAGCCTGACTCAGCTTGTTAGTTCCTTGAACTCATGGCTAATCATGAGTTCAGTCACTTACTGCATGGTTTGGTGCCCTGTATCACTGCAGGGATCAGCATAGAATTTTCCCAGTGGGTGTTTTTTCTTGATCAGTTTATGCTGGGAACCTCCCTTGGTGTTTCTGCCCACTCCATGGCCTTCTTTCAGGGAAGGTTTGACGGGAACATCACCCATAGGCAAGCTGCTGACCAAATTATGGGCACAGAATGAGGGGAAGACCCAGGAAAATTCATTACTCTTCACTGAAAAAAAAGTCATCTCCAATTATAGCCAACCTGTTTCATATTTTCTATATTGATTTTCAAATGAGTAGTTCACCAATTTTATTATAAAAATACTTAATGCAGTGGTTATTACAACATTCTCAAGATATTTGGGCATTAGGTGAATATTAGGAAGGCAGGGGATGTGGTTGGGATTGAATGGGTTCTTACTGGAAAATTAATCATTGGAATTGATCGACAGTGATACACTTTACAGTCAATTAACATGTTTTTCCCTGTAATACTCTGGGTCATGTTCCACTAACCTCTTGCAGGTCTACTGCATATATGTTGCAATGACTTCTTTTCCTACAAGATGTATATACCTTCCAAGTGTGAAACAGGAGTCGAAGGGTTCAGCATTGCAACCAGGGAATCTAGCTCCTCTTGCCAGAACTGCACTACTGGCATATTGGATTGACTAAACCAGTTGGCATTTAGAGTTTACCCGAGAAGTATTTAAAAAGCTGATCATGTTATGTAAGTGAACTTGATTTCACACTGCTGACCAACCAGGTATCCAGCCACTAAGGATTATAGATTGCGGCATGGTAGTGTAGCGGTTAGCATAACACTATTACAGTGCCAGCGCCCCGGGTTCAATTGCCGCTGCTGACTGTAAAGAGTTTGTACATTCTCCCTGTGTCTGCGTGAGTTTCCTCCAGATGCTCCAGTTTCCTCCCACATTCCAAAGACGTACAGGTTAGGAGTTGTGGGTATGCTATGTTGGCGCTGAAAGAGTGGCGACACTTGCGGGCTGCCCCCAGAACACTCTCAGCAACACAAAAAGACACATTTCACTGTGTGTTTCGATGTACATGTGACTAATAAATAAATATCTTAAATATCTTGACTGCTACAATCAGCAACAATTCAACATGGACTTTGCACCCATGTGAACAATACACATCACTGCTCTTTCAGCATCTACACTGATGTGCAGGGGTGAATAGGTGGCACATGGACAGGGATCCTGGTTTGGTATGCTGTGTGGACAAGAAAGGTTCAGGTGTAAGTAAGTTGACTATTGATGAAGACTGGAAACATGTTCTTTACTATTTGCAAATCACTACTTGGAAGCAGCAACTGCCAGTCAACCAATTAGAAACTTCTATTGGTACTCAAAACATCTGTTAGTGGTTAATAATGTTCCACTAAGTAGTCACCTGGCTTGTCATAAAGCAATTGTAGTCATAACTGATAGACCCCAGACTCAATTATGTAGCAGCCTCTCCTGAGCTCTGAATTTGATGTCTTAATACAGTCTTTACTATGAGTAGCAGCAAGGGGCCATGGCTTGGAATTGCTGTTGAGTGTTTTTTTTTCGCATTTGCCAATAATTTTTTCTGTCAATGTATTGCTGAGGCTGTTGCCCCTATTGTAATTCTCAAGCTGACTTTTAAGCTCTGAACAGTGAAGACTACCATTTGTTCTTTTTTGATGGCTCCTTGGCTTGTCTGCCCCTGCTACAACAATATATAATATGGATTCTCCAAGCGGCTTTTGGGAGCAACTTGATCTCCTTTTGAAGCAGGAGGCCTGATTTGTGGCTGACAGCAGACAGTACTCTTTTTGAAGCGGGAGGCCTGATTTGTGGCTGACAGCAGGCAGAACTTAAGCAGTAACAAGTGGTGAACACCTCAGTACTTCATGGCGTGTTGTACATCATGCTGTTCAGGAGGTTAAGACGCTCCAAGCCCCTGTAACTAGAAAAGCTGTAGATTTGGGAACCACATAGACAGACCCTGGAAAATGTGGACCATGTCTCTTAACTCTCGTTGAAGGCAAACATTAGAGTCATAGAGTCATGGGGTTGTACAGCATAGAAACAGGCCCTTCAGCCACCACATCAATGCTGACCATCATACCTATCTATACTAATCTCATTTGCCTGTATTAATTCCATATCCCTCCATGCCTTGCTCCTCAAGTACCTGCCCAGATGCCTTTGAAATATTATTATTGATCCTGACTTCACCCCCTCCTCTGACAACGCATTCCAGATACCAGCAACTCTTTGTGTCAAAAAATTAAGATATAAGATAACTTTATTAGTCACATATACATCAAAACACACAGTAAAATGCATCTTTTTTTGCCTAGAGTGTTCTGGGGCCAGCTCCTAAGGTTCGCCACGTTTCCGGCACCAACATAGCATGCCCGCAACTTCCTAACCTGTATGTCTTTGGAATGTGGGAGGAAACCCACGCAGACATGGGGAGAACATACAAACTCCTTACAGACAGTGGCTGGAATTGAACCCGGGTCGCTGGTGCTGTAAAGCGTTACACTAACCGCTACACTACCGTCAGATACCTTTTAAACCTCCTCTCTCACATCTTAAACCTGTGCCATCTTGTTTTAGACAACACTACCACAGGAAACAGACATTGGCACTCTACCCTACCTATACCTCTCATAATTTTATAAACTTCTATCAGGTCTCCCCTCAGCCTCCGCCTCTGCAGAGAAAACAATCCAAGTTTGTCCAACCTCTCCTTATTATACCTGCCCACTAATCCAGGCATCATCCTGGAAAACCTCTTCTGCACACTCTCCAAAACTTCCATATCCTTCCTATAATGGGGCAACCAGAACAGAATGCAATACTCCTGATGCAGCCTAAGCAGAGTTTTATAAAGTTGCAACATAACGTCCTGACTCATGAACTCAGTGCCTCAACGAATAAAGGCAAGCATGCCATGCGCCTTCTTTACCACCCTATCAACTTGTGTGGCCACTTTCAGTGAGCTATGGACTTCGACCACAAGATCCCTCTGTACATCAATTCTGAGCTCTGTCATGGGAGGAGATCACTGAGTTAGCAGGGGAAAAGATTCAAGGATGTGCTCAAACCTCCTTGAAAAATTGTAACACCCCACTGATTCCTATGAACCTCTGGCCCAAGACCACTCAGACTAGAGATGGAGTATTTGGGATGATAGTGGGAAACTCATCCTTGCATCAAGAGAACACAATGGCCCTGCATAAGTGGCAGAAGAAGCAGACCACCTCACAGATTACCCACCCACCCGTCCCATCAGAGCCTCCTGCCCCAGCTGTGGAAGAGTCAGGGGTTTTCCACATTGGCCTCCTCAGCGTGCTCAGAACCCATAAAACCAGAGGGGAAGCAAGTCATCCTCATTCCCAAGCTGACTGCTTAAGAAGAAAGAAAATAATTTTTGGAACACTACGTTTAATATCGGCTGCAGCAGTACATGGACACGTTGAGGTAACATGCTCCCTCTACAACTTGCTCCAGTTCCTTATTTTCATTGCTCCAACTCTGCCCCTACCAAGACCCTAAATTCTGGAATTCCCTCCCTAAACCTTTTTGACTCACTGCTTCTCGTTTCTCCTTTAAGACCTCTTTTGCAAATGTTTAGATCAACTGAACTAATGTCTCTTAAAGTAATTTAATCTCAAACCACGTCAGCTGCTGTGAAGTGCCTTGGGACATTATACTAAGTTAAGGAACTGTATAAGTGTGAGTTATTGATTGTGGTAGACCTTGATCTTATGCAATAATATAAAATGAGTGATAGTGAACAAGTGGTCTGTTTTTACATCTCTTCCAATTTTTAATTCATTTACACCATTGGAAATAAAACTGGGGAGAGACTTCAAAGGTACACATGTTTTATACAGTTGCACAAAGGTCTACAGTCAGGTTACAAAAGCTATCAATTTCCCCAGATTGTTGGTTCAGTGCTGCTAAACAATGTCTGAAAAGATTTCATTTGTGGTTTTGGGAATACTACTTCTGAAACTCTTGGACTAGATGGAAGAATATTCAGCCAAGGATACAACTCCCTGTTCTGAACAGCTATGATTCCTAATACATCAGTATCAAATGATGACAGAAGAAAATCTGGATTTTTCTTTGCTTTGAAACAACACCTGAAGCAACTCCATGTGGCGGTATGAACTCCAACTTGCCCAATTACATACAACCCTCTGCACTTCATTGCAACACCTGTAGTGTGTAATAGATGAAAATTGGCTCTAAGCAAAAGTTGCTGCATCTGTCTGAAATCTGACAGGTGTTCCTTAATATAAGACCAATTGAACTCCTAATATATTTCATCCTGCAAACATGTGATGAAAGGTGAGGAGAAAATTGGGTTTGGTCTTGTCTCCCATCTTTGATTGTCCTTTTGGTGAGACAAACTTCACTGTTCTAGAACCCAGAAGGCACAGTGACTGCAAGGAAATCTGGAGGGATGGTTCATTGGGGGGATCACAGGGAACCTTGACTGTGAGGGAACCCACTTAATTTTCTGCCATTCATTTAAGTGGATGGAAAATCAGGCAGACTCCTTTACGGCTGTCCTCCTCACCTGATGTTCCAATATCAGATCTGCCCGTATGATTCAATGTATATTGTGCATAGCCAAAGAAAAATGTGGCCTCTGCGATCTCAAATATAGAATGGTTATTTTAACAGCCTCCAGAGGACTATCAGAACCTATGGATCTGATCAGAGTCGGCAATTTCCATCAGGGGAAAACACTTAAAATGAAATGGTTGTAGACTATGAGAATGCCATTCCAAGGCACTGGACGTGATTGGGTAATTCCACTGTCAGTCACTCCTGTAGTCCTCATGTGACTAAGATTGAGATGAGGCACAATTCATGTTTAACCATCCTCCATTCCCTGCACTTCTGTCAAAAATAACCTGTTTAGATTAGATTAGATTAGGAAAACTTTTCTCACAATCTCTGTTTCTCCCACTCCGTGTCTTCTGTGTAATTTGGTTTTGTCATCTGGCTGCTCTGTGCCCAGATGAATGCTCTGCTCTTCATCCAACCCATTGGCTGACACAGATGTGTCAATAGTGACCTGGTGATAAAGGTAGGTGGTGAAGGTGAGAGACGTCCTGAATATACTGCAAAGCAACTCACAATGGCAGCAGTGGCTACAGGAATTAGTAACCTTCCTTAGAGATATTATGATTGAAGCCAGGTGTAATCATTACCACAGGAGCAGGACAGTTGTCTAGCACATTCAGAAATCCCAGTAAAATGAAAAGAAATTTATAATAGTTGATAATGGGGTTTGAGGGAGCTGCACTATTGCTTCATCTTTTGGAAATCAAGCACTTAGACAAGAATTATGGCTAAAAACCTTGGGAGGGATTGGCCTCCATATGGCCATGAAAACTATCTGGGTGGTAAGCAGATTGTAATTACACAGTTACTGTCCAACTGTTAAAATGCTATTGTTCACCTTGCTGCGTGCTTATGAATTAAGTCATCCAACAGAAAGTAGCATAAAACATTCTACAAATTACAGCTGGATAGCAACATACACCCGTTGACTATTTTTAGTTTGTATGACTTATTCCTCTGAATTGAGCAGATTAATTCTTTGAGTGTGGTTGAGAGAGTAACACTGAAAAGAATTTGAGCTCCTAAGTAAAAATGTTTTCTAAATAGACTTCAATGCTCAAAATGGAAATGGCCTGATATATCATATGTCTAAAAGGTAACCATGACAATATTCCTGACAGGTTGTTGAAGCATAAAGGTTGACTGGGAGTGATGGTGGAATAGGGAGCACTGATAATCTCAACTGCAACATGCATGATTCTCTCCACAGGTCTTTTAGACTCTGGTGATACATATTAGGTTTAACCTTTCTGCTGAGTGTGAGTTGTTATTCTAAGAAAAAACTGAAAATGTCTTTGAAAAGGAATACAAAAGTACACAGGTGAAGGATGGGAAAATGATGTTAGTTGGTAACAGACAAAGATCTAACACCAGAGAAGGATTGAATGGCTTTTGTTTGGTGTACTTTTCATGAATCTTTATTCACCGCTCCTCCACCACTGCCTTGTAGTAGACTCTGTGCCGTAGACTCTGGACTCCTGATTCCTCAACTGACACTTAAATTATGTTGATTCTATGGGTT